>NC_059354.1:38950000-39648125 GCF_019703515.2 Myxocyprinus asiaticus
TTCAGCCCCTGCAACAGGAGGGCTTTTTACCCCAATAGCTATCTTTTCATTTATTAGATATAAATTGGATACATACATTTGTAACATTTAAAAAATTTAATATTAGATCAAATTAGCTCAAAATCAAACTTTAGACATGGCACGCGATGATCTCATCCAGAATATGTTGCTGTTCTTAGTGACAAACAGGTGTTTAGGAAAATGCTGCGGTAGTTTCTGTTGCTGTTCAGTGTTTTGGGAGAAAATCGAATCAAATGTGCCTTTTAACCCCGTATGTGTCTGGTACACCACGACATCACACATAAAAAACATCACATACAGACATTGCATAATCTAGTTTTTAAAGTCAAAGTCAAAGTTCTGCATGCTAAAAATGACTTATCAGTCGTGCAGTCCTGACCTTTGATGTCGCAGTATTGCTCTGTCAAAACAACACGGTCTACAGAAGTAACCGTTTTACAGAGTGTCAGAGTCTGAAGAGCGTTTTGAGTTTGAGCATCGGTTCAGATGACAGAGTGACGGAAACTCGCGGGTCAGCGAAGGGCGTCGCGCGGTGGATAAAAGACAGCTGATACAGGGTGTTCAGAAAAGCTTTTGCGGCCCTTACGGTGCCCTGACCGGCCAACAACTCTTATTTTTGTGGATACGAACTGGTCCGAACTGGAAAACATGCTGTTTTGGCACACACATCCCGAAACTTATCAACAGCACGCGCAAAATAATTATATAAGGTAAGTGTAGTCACTGCGCGAGAGACTTGGAATCGATGACATTAGATATTCCTCAATTCATACTCAAATATTTTCTTTATAATAAATAATCTTTATACGTATTCAGCTAAATTTAATTGCCACAAATTTTATTTTATTTTATTTTTATCATTACACATTCAGTATTTGGCATGAATTTGTTCACCTGTAGACTGTTGGACAAATTAATTAGAAAGTGATAATTTAAGATGTATAATTGTTAGATAATAACTTCATTAAGTAGCCTGCAGTTTTCACTCAACACAATTATTGAGTATTTATTTATTTATATGAATAGTCAACTGATTTTATAGGTGTTTGACAGTAAAGTGTACTGCTTGACACTGCTTTAATAATATCAATTAATAAAATATTAGTACATTTTTGGTAACACTATACAATAATACTAATACAATAAGGTTCAATTTGTTAACATTAGTTAAAAACATTAGTTAACATGAACAAACAATGAACAATACTTTGTAATTAATGTTAATATTAACAGCTACTAATAATTTTTTTAATCAAAAGTTGCATTTCTTAACATTAGTTAATGCACTATGAACTAACATGAACAATAAGCAATTCACAATTGTATTTTTATTTACTAACATTAACAAAGATTAATAAATGCTGTAAAAATATATATTGTTAATTGTTTGTTCATGATACTTAATGCATTTACTAATGTTAACAAATGGAACCTTATTTTAAAGTATTACCAAATTTTAATTTGTGATATAAAAATAATAAAAGCCTAGCATTTATTAGCCCAGAGGAAAACCAAGTCAGTCCATCCACACTCCAAAAAAATAAAAAATAAAAAAAAAAGCCTATTTTTTTATATATAAACTTAGATATATTTAAGTTTAATTCATTTAATTTTTTTTAAAGATTACTCAATTCAATTTGATGGAATTTTGTAATTGATATGCGTAAATCTTAAAAATAGGCTAAAATACTTTTTGAGTCCACATGCTGTGCTCTTGTATAGACAGTGCTGTGGTGAATGATTATGGTATTCCAATGTACTCCAATGAATATCATGGTATAAAAAATAAATAAATAATAATAAAAAAACATGTTAGTACCATGGTATTTTTTCGTTACCGTGATGTCTTGGCCATGGTACGTTTTGAGCTACTACATTATGTATCTCTTATTTTCTGTCAGAGATGCTCTTGCTCCATTTCTAAAGCACAAGGAAGAGCAGCAGTCAGCTGAGAATGGAGTGGCTCCTTTTCATTACGTGCTGTGTGCAGCCACATCCCCAGCTGTCAAACTCCAGGACGAAACACTCACCTATCTGAATCAAGGTACTGTTCAATAACTAACCTAAGGGAGTTCTTTTAATATATGTGGATAGTGATTATGGTCTCTATTCTGTTTTGGAGACAAGTTTTTGTGGTAAGACTAAGGTTATTTTCAAATAAGATGAATAGTTGAGGTGTTGCTATCTAGGAAGACCTTTAATAACACCAGAACAGAGCATATTACAGACTATGGTTCTTCTAAACCTATTCGCATTTGAAAAGTGTGCTTATTAAAGCATGGGTAATGAATCTCCCAAAAAGTACAGGTATGAACTTTGAAATGGTTGCAAAATTACTTTGCTCCTTTACATTTAATGAATTCATTTCTGTCTGGTTCAGTTAACATTGCTAATATTTTTAATCATATGAGCATTGGCAGATGTGGTTTATGATTATCCAAGTTGTTGGCCCCACTGTCCTTTAATCTATAAAAGATGGTCTTTTTTCCATTTTAATCAGGTTTGTTTTAATGCACTCTAGGTCAGTCCTATGAAATCTGCATGCTTAATAGACAACTAGTGGAGTATACAGATATAAGCAGCAAATATGTCAAGGTAGGTTAAAGGTATTCTGTATGTATTTGCTGACTATGCACCAATTTTTTTTTTTTTTTTTTTTTCTGTATGCATCTCCTATCTATACACGTGTCTACTCAGTCTTGCCCTCCACATTAGAGGTTGAGTGCCATTGCCACACCACACATTTTCAGCCTCCACTTTTCACAAGTTTGGCTTGGCAAAATTCTAACATTACTGCTCAGCCAAATTCACAAAATGATGCCATGTTTTGTATTTATGAGTTACAATTAATTATATAAGCTTAATAAAACAACAGATAGGGTGTTGTGTGAAGGTGTATTACAAACAATGTTCATATAACTCTTTGTAAAGTTTATTATTATTATTACTATTATTTTAGTTCAAGATGCCAATGGTTTGTATATGCCCTTTGCATTAATTTTCTTGAAAATTCTTAATGCTTCTCATGACTGTCCGTCAAACATTGATGTACTCCCAATAAGATATCAAATACGCTGTATATTTGGCTCAAGACAAAGGATGCCGTTGGTAGATTCAATTAAAAATCTCTTGGTGGGAAAAAATGTTTTGTAGTTGTTAGGCTGTTGCACAATGGCATGGATGTATAGACAGCCACTCTGGCAATAGGTGGCTTATTTCAGGTCTTGAATATAAACATCTGAATGTAAATGTCTGCAGTCTTATAGGTTGTTCATTTTATTATTAGTGTTCATAGTTAAATAATTAAAGATAATTATAAACATTTGAGGCTCTACTCTTAAGTTAAGCAGTCATAACTGCCTGGCTTGAACCGTTAATACATGTGGGGTGCTCTCTTGACAGTGTTGTACTATCCTAATACTGTTTGTTTGTAGAGCATGGTGCGTGTGGTGTTCCATGACAGACGGCTGCAGTACACAGAGCATCAACAGCTGGAGGGATGGAGATGGAACCGTCCAGGAGACAGAATCCTGGATATAGGTGACTCAAAACCTTACAAGTTACTTAAGGGCTCTGCTTCCCCTAATTAGTGTCATTTGTCTAAAATGTCTTCAACTCTGGAGGTATATGAATGATTCTTCGATTATGATGAACTTTTCTGTCCCCTTTGATGATTTTGAAGAAATCATTTAATGTTAAAAGTATAGATTATGCTAGCTTTAAACTTGTTAGCATTTCTTCTCATTTAGAAGAGTGTTGAAAGATGACATTTGACATTCTCAATTTTGGGCTTGTCCCCAAAGGCTTGTCCACCTTTTTCTCAGAAAAGTTAAAAAATTTGAATTACCATCATTACACATAATTACCGTCACACACAATTCCAAAAATCCATACCATCACACATTTACACCAAAATTCACTTGAAGCTTGATCAATGCCACAATGAGATCTTTATTCCAGCACATTTTATAAATGGTTTGATGTTATAGATGAAATATAGTTTGAAGACATTTTTCAAGATTTCAAGGACCGGTAGTCAAAGTGCTCCTTATTGTTAAGTTTTGCTTCATCTGTTCTGTTGTGTTCAGATGTTCCCCTGTCAGTGGGCATAATGGAACCTCAAGCACATCCACTCCAGCTCAACACCATTGAATTCCTATGGAATCCTGACAAAAATGCCTCTGTGTTCATTCAGGTATGTGTTCCTGAAATTCAATCTCTCTCTGACCTTCCTAATAATTTTCTAAAGAGAGTATCACCAGCAATAACTTCTCTTTTTCTTTATATGCAGGTCAACTGCATTAGCACTGAGTTCACTCCTAGAAAGCATGGTGGAGAGAAAGGAGTTTCCTTCCGCATTCAAATAGACACCTTCGCAGCCAATGAGCATGGAGAATACATAGAATATATGCACTCTGCCAGCTGCCAGGTCAAAGTGTTCAAGGTTGAGCTACCAGTTCCTATAGACTCAGATAGAAATACACTCACTGAGCACTTTAAGGAACACTTGTACATCTATAGTTATTCATCCGATTATCTAATCAGCCAATTGTATGGCAGAAGTGCAGTGCATAAAATCATGCAGACACGGGTAAGGAGCTTCAGTTAATGTTCACATCTTACTATCAGAATGGGGAAAAAATGTGATCTCAGTGATTTCGACCATAGCATGATTGTTGGTGCCAGACGGGCTGGTTTGAGTATTTCTATAACTGCTGATCTCCTGGAATTTTCACGTACAACAGTCTGTAGAGTTTACTCAGAATGCTGCTAAAAACAAAAAACATCCAGTGAGTGGCAGTTCTGCGAATGGAAATGCCTTGTTGATGAGAGAGGTCAATGGAGAATGGCCAGACTGGTTCGAGCTGACAGAAAGGCTACGGTAACTCAGATAACCCCTCTGTACAATTTTAGTGAGCAGAAAAGCATCTCAGAATGCACAACACGTCGTACATTGAGCCAGATGGGCTACAACAGCAGAAGACCACATCGGGTTCCACTTCTGTCAGCCAAGAACAGAACGCTGAGGCTGCAGTGGGACTACCATCTGTGTACCTCAGCAGAAATCAAGATTCATCAGATCAGGCTATGTTTTTCCAGTATTCAACTGTCCAGTTTTGGTGAGCTTGTGCCCACGGCAGCCTCAGCTTTCTGTCTGGAGCTTCATTAACTGAAGCTCCTGACCCGTATCTGCATTTTCTTTTGCATTGCACTGCTGCCACACGATTGGCTGATTAGGTAATCTAATGAATAAGGTGTACAGGTGTTCCTAATAAAGTGTTCGGTGAGTGTAGATATGTGAAATAACTTTAAAGATTTAGTGCATAAGGGGCGGTTCACAACAAACTCATTATGCGTCCGTCCGCACTGTTTTTCAAATTTGTTTTTCTACGTAAACATGCGCTACACTGACATCTATCACCATTGCACCATGTCTCGCTGTTTGTTTTTTTCAGCATCTTGCACAGGAGCACCATGTTTTTTAGCTGCCTTGTTAAGTTAAGAACAACTTCAATTTTTAAAAACATGTCTCAAGACACGTATTCTACTCTATTCGTGGCATTGTGTCCAGAATTTTTCAGGACGCCTTTGTTGTGAATGGCTTCTAATTTTTTTTTGTAAAAATACTTACAATTGCAGTTGTTTCTCTTTCAGTTTAATGTGGAGACTGGAGAGACAACTAAATTAAATAAAATAAAACACTTTTTAAAAATGCACATTTGACACACTTGAAAATGTGAGGAAGTGCTTATTCTAATTGATTTCAGTTTTATTCTCAAGCCAAAAGGTGCAGATCGCAAACTCAAGACTGACAGAGAGAAGATTGAGAAAAAGAGTGCTCTGGATAGAGAAAAATATCAACCATCTTATAAAACTACTGTGCTCACTGAGGTACGACATCTCCCTTAACTTAATTGTACTCGGTTGAAAACCTAGTGGCCACATAGCTCCACAGAAAGCTCTGCAGATCTCAGCTGAATTAGAATGCTTGTCATTCACCACAATTTACACATTCCCCAGCCCATAGGTGTTTGTTTATTAAATATTTAGGCTAATTTAATAATGCTTTCAACTACCAATAAGAGTACTCTCAGCTCCATTTAACACATTTTGATCCATTCCACAGAATTCCACAGGTTTTTTCCCCAAGTTATGGCAAAAAGCATTTAAATAGTCCATATATTTCTGGTCATGAGGCATCATAATGAATGCATGTTTAACTAGGACTTTCTGTGCATTTGTTAATGACTGATATCTTTCTAGCTGGTGATCCACATCAGGACTGCATGACTAATATTTTCCATGCCTCCCTTTAACTGGCCATAGTGAAATATTAAGCTGTCTTGCACAAGCAAGATGTGACTAAAACCCACATGATTGCTTTTTGGACCAAAGCAATCCATGTTGAGAATGAGTGCAAGAGGTGGGGCTGAAACAGCCACCAGGTAGATGATTTCCTGTTCTTTATTTCAGTGCTCATCTTGGCCTGATGCCCCTTCTGTCAACAGTACAAGGAACACTCCATCTCCTGGTTATCACAGCTCTCATACTTCATACAGCTTCCCAGAGGGGTGAGTCCTGGAATTGGCCGTGCTCTTCTTTCTCCTAATCAGTATAAAACCACATCATGACTCTTTTCCAAAACCAAGTAACCACCTAAATAGGCTGCTGCCTTCTAAAGCATCCTAAACTGAATTGCAATCTCATAAATGATGCATTTGGAATGCTCTACGTTGGCAGCAACTCACTGCATCATACAAATAGCACTAGTATTGGCATTAGCCTGTTGCTAAGCTGACAACACAATACTCTAATAAGCATACAAATATACAGCACTAACAAATATCGCATAAAGCAGTACAATTTTAATATGTTGCAAACTTTTTTAGATACTTTTCTGTGTTATGTTTCAGAATGAATGATATTTTAATTGACATTTGTCTCGTGTCATCCAAAAAAATTTGTCGCTGAGCTCTTCACAATGCAATGCAGCCAGTGAATATGTGAACACATCAAGGGCCAAGAACTGTACATATACGTAACTGGCAACTGCTCTCTCATCTTATCGTGTTATAGAAACTGTTCTCCAAACCAGCAGGGGGAGCTATTCCTGCCCAGCTGCTCTGATGTAAGTAAAGTGGGCTGGTTAACGTAATGGGTCATGTCGTGCATTTTTGTTTGCTTTTATTTTTTTACTTGAGGTTTACTTATGTTAGTAAAGTTTTTTGCACACAAAAAAATAGCCACATGTGGAACTGTTTTCTGCATTCAGGAACTTCGTTTAAATAAATTTAAGCCACTCATTCCTAACGTTGGAATCCTTCGGAAGGCTATGCAGAAATGCAGTTGTTCCACAACCAGGAATACAACAACATCTGGGGACCTTACTCATCATCTTCATCTTTTCATTGGTTAAAAGCAAACTACAGTAACAATAGTACCACTTTCCGTGTATGAGAACCTCTGCCGCTCTCTCTCTGTCAATTCACCATGACGACTGAGTATGTTGTGGAGGTGGAGATATTCAAATGACACTGCAATATGACGTTTCAAAACGTGTCGTTTTTGTAGGGTGGAAAGAATAAATGCTCTTTATTGACTGGAGAGGAAGCTTTGAGTTCTGAAACTTGTATGTTTTTATAGTACAATGACCTTTTATATGTCAAAATATCAAGGAAAATGTCATTTCTCATGACATGACCCCTTTAATGCCGTGGTCTCTTATCTTTATAGGTGTGTGTGTGAGGACATGGATGATGCTATACTCATTACACGGATTCTTCTTCTTTTTGCCATGTAGCACCTGTTGCCATCTTCCTCCACACAAGACACACAGCAGTGGCTCCATCGAAACAGGTTCTCCTCTTTCTGCAGGCTCTTCTTGGGCTTCTCAGGTGAGCTGAAATATTTCACAGGGCTTGAGTTATAGGGTCTGTACCAAAGCCTCAAAAGTGCCTTGCTGTCTACTGCCTACATAGGCAGCTGCCTTCTAAATTTATACTTACAGCTTCGCTTAATTCGCATACAAATGATGACAAAATGCAATTAACTGAATAACGACGATCCGTGCACAACTCTGATCAATACTTTTTGGTATTGAATTAAGTCTATTTGTTATCAACATTTCTATTGCTTTGTCCGCCATCTTGGATGGATTTTTACTCTGAGCTTGTCGCAATGCATTATGGAATTGCCTTCTCCGGGAAGGGTACATGCAATCTTAGGAGCAGCCTTCATGTCGGGATTTTGTCTATGCTGCCTATGTAGACAGCTCCTAGGTTTTGGCACAGAACTAGAGTAATGAATTGACAACCCTTTTTAATCCTTGTTAATGCTATAGGTTCTGATTTGCTAAAAATTGGTAGAGATGACTTAATTCAGATCTGTGGTCCAGCTGACGGGATCCGTCTTTTCAATGCAATCAAAGGGAGGTGAGCTGTCTTAGTGTTGTTATCACACACTTTTCATTAGTCACCATGATTCATCCAAAGATGGGGCCCAAACATGTATTTGACACTGTTCATACACATGTTTGCTGTTTGACCTGTCTGCTTCAATGTCCTTCAGGTGTATACAACCACGTCTTACTGTCTATGTATCTCAGCTACAGCACAGGAACCAAGCACACACCAAAGCAGGGGGTGATGATGGTAGGAGACCTCAAAATGTCCTTTTATCTTATTTGTGACATGCAAAATACTGTTTTGAGGCATTCAGGATTGCTTATAACACTCTGGCTCTAATTGTTTTTGTCTGTAGTGTACCATGCCCTCTACCTAGAGAACCTTACTGTCCTTGAGCTCACTGAGAAGATAGCCAATCTATATAATGTTCCCTCACAACAAATTAATCATGTATACAGACAGGGCCCAACAGGGATCCACATCTTGGTGTCAGATGAGGTAAGAGGTCAGAGAGTGCTTGAAATTAGATTAAGACATTCCAGAGACTAGAGATCATTTAGGCACCATTGGTTATATAACCTGTGAAAAGTGTAGTCCTTCAAAAGCACAAATAGTAGCAGATTTTGTATTTGGATATCAAGAGATTTTGACCACGTGGCTCCTTAGCTACTATCTTTAAAAGCCCCAGGCTTGAGATCTTTGTAGCTGACATAATTTCTGACCAGATCTATCAGGTAAAACAAATAATATGTTCTCCTAGAAGTTAAAAATAAACAAATAAATAAATAAATTAAAATAATATTTTTTCCCCCAAAACAATCGTAACAAATATTTTTATTTTATTATAAATAATAATTTATAATTGTGCAAAAATAGCCACTATAATAGAAAATGAGACTGCATACGGCAATGGAAGAAAGGTGCCTGAAGTTGTTCCTGGCGGGCTCTGTAAGACTCAAACCTGGTTTATATCAAAGTCTTTCTAGCAAATCAGTTCTCTGTCAGCCATCTTTGGAACTCTCTCGGGAGGCTATTTCCAGTCATGCCAGTGCAGCTACTTGAATGGGAAAAGACCGAAATCTCCTAAACGGATGGTCAAGATTACGATCAAAGGACATATTTCAAATCAGCAGTAACATCTGACAACACTGTTATCATAAATTGTGCTTCTTTACCTCAGATTACGCTAAAAAACAAAATGTTCTCGGCTTGTATAGCTAAGGCGCATGCGCGTTGTTGAGTTGATTGACAGGCAGTGTCTGTATCTAAATGGCTCTTTCAACTATGAGGCAGGACTTCCTTTCTACATCCGTTGACCGCTGGCTGCTGTTGGGTGTTCCAGTTTCTTCCATTCATTTTAATAGAAGAGGCCCATCTCTGCTAAATAATCTCCGTTTATACTTGATGCAGCCGCTTGTTCACGAGCTTGCGCATGGCAAAAAATTACGTCATCACAACGTTGACAGAAGTGCGCGTTGACAACGCAAGCCCTCATTTCACGCGGTAGTGCACTATGGCAAGTATGGCAAGCCATGAGTCTCAGAATAACGTGATAGTTTTAACGCGTGTACATCTAAAACGGTATATTTTGCGGTGTTCTAAACAACTATAAAGCCGTAAAATACACCATAGTAATTTCAAATTATGTAAAAAATGCTCAAAAATAGTTGTTTAGTGTATGTGAAAAGCACCACTTTTTATGCTGTTTGGCTTGGAAAATGACGCAGTAAAAAAAACGCTGTTCCCAACCGAATCAATTCAGTTCACTTGACATTGCAATGAGCGCTATGGGGAAATTCTTTTTGCACGACCTAGTTGAAAACCTTGAATCATAACGACAATCAATGATGTTTGAGCCCCGCCCCTTTAGGCGCACATTTTCCCTATATAAGTGGGCGATCAAACATCATTTCTTCAGAATTTTCTTCCTTCAAGACCGTCATCATCTCATCTTGACTACACATCTGGATCAGCCCTCTCTTCGCCATCGACGGGCACCCATCAGCGGACAGGATTCCCTGCAGACGCATCAGGACATTCTTCACCTAACTCTCAGTGCCTGCAGTGAAGAAGTATCTCCGCCTCACCGCCGGATTGGGTTCTTCGCTCAGCGAGACATCTACCTGCTTCCCGCAGCATCCAGGCAGGAGCTGTATCTTTTGATATATATGTAATATTCCATCCAAGTGATGTAAAACACTCAATAAAAGAGCCGCTTGTGTGTACGCGTCTTTTTAAAGATGTCGTATCACAAGTGTTCCTGTGAGAGACACATCGCTCCATCAGACCAACATGAGAGCTGCGTTCGCTGCCTGGGCTTCACCCATGCCGAAGCAGCTCTCATTGAGACAGACTGCCCTCACTGTGAGGACATGAGTCTAAAGACGCTCCGCTCTAGGGTCACCCTCGTTCTGAGGGACGATTCCGCCTCCCGTGCCCTCCCGACCGCTTCCTCTGTGTTAAATATCAAGGGACCACATGAGGAAGCAAGGTGGGGCCGCATGGTAGAGATGGAAGAACCCGAGGAGGATCTCGTGCTGGCACAAGTCCCACGAGTCCCTCAATCTTCCCACGCAGCGTCTTCGCCAGTGCAGTACGCACGTGACGACCTCCGACCCTCTATGAATGAGCATGGTGTTGTCATATTTGGCAGGTCTGATGATGATAATGATGCCGTGTCCCTCGCAGCATTGGAGAATGGTCCATGAAGGATGTTTCAGCCCCTACCCCCAGCGAGGGCGAGGAGCGCGCACTGGCCATTAATACGAGTTACTCCGCGTCATTGCGTGGGCAGTCGAGAAGCTCGGGATTCCTGAACGCCATCCGCTGTCAAAAGACCAAAGTTCGGAAAGCAGTAATGTTCTTCCCTGAGTGGCCTACTATGCGCGTGCCCAGACTGGAGTGACTGCCGTCCTCAGGCTTATTTTAGCATCTTTGTACTGTGACACAAATAGTGCTGTCAGCCCCCATCGGGAAGAATCCCCCTGGAAGTATAGTGTTTATAGGAATCTAGAGCTCCTGACTTTTTCTATTATGTTTTGACACACCCTTCCCCGCTATTCTCGCCGGCAATGAGACAGTTTTTATTGCAACGCTTCCTTGCATTGCTTGAATAGCGTGCGTACCTTGTAGTGGCTTCTAGACGTGCGCTGAAGGCTGAAAAAGCTCTTTCTTCCTCTCCAACCAAACTCACTCGCCGTGATAACCACGGGATATTGGTGTCTGTTGTTAGCTCATTCGAGCCTTTACACTATTAGCGCTGTGCACAGATGCGTGACACACTCTGAGTGAGAAGCTGCTGTCTTCCAGGTAAACATTAACTGAAGCTCCTGACTCGTATCTGAATGATTTTATGCACTGCTGCCACACGATTGGCTGATTAGATAATCACATGGATGATTGTTGGTGCCAGATGGGCTGGTTTGAGTATTTCTGTAACTGCTGATCTCCTTAGATTTTCACATACAACAGTCTCTAGAATTTACTCCGAATGGTGCCAAAAACAAAAAACATCCTGTGAGGGGCAGTTCTGCGGACAGAAATTCCTTGTTGATGAGAGGTCAACAGAGAATGGCCAGACTGGTTCAAACTGACAAAGTCTACTAATATATACACTATATTGACAAAAGTATTCGCTCATCTGCCTTTAGACGCATATGAACTTAAGTGACATCCCATTCTTAATCCATTGGGTTTAATATGACGTCGGCCCACCCTTTGCAGCTATAACAGCTTCAACTCTTCTGGGAAGGCTTTCCACAAGGTTTAGGAGTGTGTTTATGGGAATTTTTGACCATTCGTCCAGAAGCGCATTTGTGAGGTCAGACACTGATGTTGGACGAGAAGGCCTGGCTCGCAGTCTTCACTCTAATTCATCCCAAAGGTGCTCTGTCGGGTTGAGGTCAGGACTCTGTGCAGGCCAGTCAAGTTCTTCCACACCAAACTCGCTCATCCATGTCTTTATGGACCTTGCTTTGTGCACTGGTGCGCAGTCATGTTGGAACAGGAAGGGGCCATCCCCAAACTGTTCCCACAAAGTTGGGAGCATGGAATTGTCCAAAATCTCTTGGTATGCTGAAGCATTCAGAGTTCCTTTCACTGGAACTAAGGGGCCAAGCCCAGCTCCTGAAAAACAACCCCACACCATAATCCCCCTTCCACCAAACTTCACAGTTGGCACAATGCAGTCAGACAAGTACCGTTCTCCTGGCAACCGCCAAACCCAGACTCGTCCATCAGATTGCCAGATGGAGAAGCGTGATTCGTCACTCCAGAGAACGCGTCTCCACTGCTCTAGAGTCCAGTGGCGGCATGCTTTACACCACTGCATCCGACGCTTTGCATTGCACTTGGTGATGTATGGCTTGGATGCAGCTGCTCAGCCATGGAAACCCATTCCATGAAGCTCTCTACGCACTGTTCTTGAGCTAATCTGAAGGCCACATGAACTTTGGAGTTCTGTAGCGATTGACTCTGCAGAAAGTTGGCGACCTCTGCGCACTATGCGCCTCAGCATCCGCTGACTCCACTCTGTCATTTTACGTGGCCTACCACTTTGTGGCTGAGTTGCTGTCATTCCCAATCGCTTCCACTTTGTTATAATACCACTGACAGTTGACTGTGGAATATTTAGTAGCGAGGAAATTTCACGACTGGACTTGTTGCACAGGTGGCATCCTATCACAGTACCATGCTGGAATTCACTGAGCTCCTGAGAGCGGCCCATTCTTTCACAAATGTTTGTAGAAGCAGTCTGCATGCCTAGGTGCTTCATTTTATACACCTGTGGCCATGGAAGTGATTGGAACACCTGAATTCAATTATTTGGATGGGTGAGCGAATACTTTTGGCAATATAGTGTATATATATATATACACACACACACACATATACTGGCGGCCAAAAGTTTGGAATAATGTACAGATTTTGTTGTTTCGGAAGGAAAAACTGGTACTTTAATTAATCAAAGTGGCATTTAACTGATCACAAAGTATAGTCAGGACATTACTGATTTAAAAAACAGCACCATCACTATTTGAAAAAAGTCATTTTTGATCAAATCTAGACAGGCCCCATTTTCAGCAGCCATCACTCCAACACCTTATCCTTGAGTAATCATGCTAAATTGCTAATTTGATACTAGAAAATCACTTGCCATTATATCGAACACAGCTGAAAGATATTTGGTTCATCAAATGAAGTTTAACATTGTGTTTGTTTTTGAGTTGCCACAGTATGCAATAGGCTGGCATGTCTTAAAATTAATATTAGGTCAAAAATAGCAAAAAAGAAACAGCTTTCTCTAAAAACTCGTCAGTCAATCATTGTTTTGAGGAATGAAGGCTATACAATGCTTGAAATTGCCCAAAAAGTCTACAGTCTTCAAAGACAAAGGACAACTGGCTCTAACAAGGACAGAAAGAGATGTGGAAGGCCAGATGTACAACTAAACAAGAGGATAAGTACATCAGAGTCTCTTGTTTGAGAAATAGACGCCTCACATGTCCTCAGCTGACAGCTTCATTGATTTCTACCCGCTCAACACCAGTTTCATGTACAACAGTAAAGAGAAGACTCAGGGGTGCAGGCCTTACGGGAAGAATTGCAAAGAAAAGGCCACTTCTGAAACAGAAAAACAAAAAGAAAAGGTTAGAGTGGGCAAAGAAACACAGACATTGGACAACAGATAATTGGAAAAGAGTGTTATGGATCTTAACCCCATTGAGCTTTTGTGGGATCAGCTAGACTGTAAGGTGCATGAGAAGTGCCCGACAAGACAGCCACATCAATGGCAAGTGCTACAGGAAGCATTTTCAGGTAGCAAGTGCTACATGAAATGTCACCTGAGTATCTGGATAAACTGACAGCTAGAATGCCAAGGATCTGCATTGCTGCACATGGAGGATGTTTTGATGAGAACTCTTTGAAGTAGTTTAAGAAGTTCTGAACATTTTTTTCAAATTGTAATAATAATTTTTCACGTTATTAATGTCCTGACTATACATTGTGATCAGTTGAATGCCACTTTGGTGAGTAAAAGTATCAATTTCTTTCCATAAGAGCAAAATCTGTACATTATTCCAAACTTTTGGCCTCCAGTGTATGTATAATAGATATATGTATCCTGTAAAATCACCAGCACACTTTTGCAGAAATAACCTGCAGCAGTGAACTGGTCTGGCCTGACTCAGTTCATCATTGATGGGTGAGAACACCTCAAGCTTTACTGGCTGTGAAAACCAGCAGACGGGGCTCATATACTACATAGAAAACGCCATAAAAAACGGTGTCATATGCCAAGCCAAACAGCGTAAAAAGCGGCGGTTTTCACATACACTAAACACTGTCCAAAACAGCATTTTTATGGTGTTTGAAATTACTATGGCATATTTTACGGCTTTATTGTTGTTTAGAACGCCGCAAAATATGCCATTTTAGATGTACATGTGTTTAAACTATCACGTTATTCTGAGACTCGTGGCTTGCCATAGTGCACACTCCAATTTTTGTGGCTCGGGTTAACAGTGTGCGCAGCGACGAATTCAAAAAATGAACGCATTTCTATGTAAATGCATTACAATGTCCATTTTATAAGCATAAACTATAGGAACAGTGCATTCAATCCCTTGAATGTTGCAGAGACAGACTGTACCATTGCTTTTTACATTTAAATTATTTTGTAAAGTTTGTGTGGAAAAACATTAGTTGAGTATAAAGTCAAGAAATATTCAGTAAGGATTTTATTTTACAAGGTTTATTTTAAGGCATACAATAATTTGTCTGGAGCCTTTTATTGTGTTCTGAGTAAAAAAATACTAGACTGAAATTTAAAACTTTTATTATAAAAAACTACACAGGTTAATGAAAATTTAGTCAATTGGCCTTATTCATGACATGAGCAGAACACATTTTTTGTTTAAATCGTTATTAAAAACCATGCTTGCATAAAGTGCCCTGTTCAGTTTAATGGGACAGTTTACATAACAGTGTATTTACACAAATGTTTTACTTATGTTTCATGAATAAGTTGTCAGTCCCTGCACTACATGTTTTAGGTTCCATTTCTATAGGAGTACATATGGGTGCAAGCATTTTAATGCATATTTTATAAGCAGATTGAAGTTTTATTGTAGCTGTGCCTTACATTGAATGTTGCATTGACTAGCATTGCTCTTTAGTTTTAAACTGTTTTGTATAGTTTATGAAAATGCTTTATATTGTAGCATATCTACATTTATAATTTTATAAAAGTATAAGGTCCAGAAATTTACTATAAGCATTTTATGTTTTATATTCCACCATATCTATATGCTTGTATAATTTTATAAGATCAAGAAATATACAGTAAGCATTTTATATTTTTTATATTGCACAATATCTATATGCTTGAGGTCAATAAATATACTATAAGCATTTTTAAGGTATAAAATCCAGTGCCTTTTATTGGATATTGAATAAAAACAAAACCAGACTGAAGTTTGATGCTTTAATTAAAATTTTTGTCAAGGTTTTTACAAAGCTAAATAAATACTAAATAAAATACAAAAAAAAAAAAAAAAAATTATACATAGATCAATGAAAATAATGATCCGCCATCCAAATCAAGCGAATTCACGCGGGACGCCATTGTTGTTATTTTTCTGGCAAACCACTTCTCACTGTTCTTCCTGCTGATTCAGAATACGTTTTCTCTTGACCGCCCCCTGTCATTTCATAGAATAGTACAACCGCGTATACCGCAAAAAAATAAAATAAAGGAGGCAAGTACGCCTTTCAAACAAGTTTGTCCTTGCTGGAGGAACACAACCACATCCAACGCGAGTATTCCGATTCACAAATAAATGACTCATATGAACCGATTCTTTTTAGTGAAGCACATTCAGTGTAGTCGAAAATGACTCTTATGAACCAGTTCTTTTAAGAAATCGCTCAAAAAGACTCAAAAACTGACTGACTAATTTTCCTTAAGCTAAGCTGTATTTAAAGATACATATTTGCAACAAGAATATTTGCATATTCTTTTATAAAAATAAAAAAAACATTAAAACATCACATTTCTCAGCAAATAATCAGAGTATTGGCAAGTTGCATGTAGGTTTGCCCAAATCATGTAAACCTCTTAATGTAATTATTCCTTATACTCTGATTATTGCATTATTCAGAGTATTGGTGTACATGTAAGCATAGCCAATTGTTTCTGACAAAAGTCATTAGACTTGGTCTGTGGCAGTACACTTTCCCTCAAATTCATAAACAAATTCAGTTGCTGATTGTTAAAATAGAAGATAAAGCCAGAAAATACAGTAATCAAGCATATACAGTTATACAAAAAAGAGGAACAGTGCAATGCATTTAGGTCACTCTAAATGTACTTTGCTCTTTTAGATGGTGCAGAACTTTACAGAGGAGACTAGATTCATTATCAGCACTTTAAAAGGTAACTATACTGATTATAGGCCTGTTTATCAAGCTGCAGTTTTGTATTGAAAATAAGCTCCTTGCCATTGCACAAATGAGTTGTGTTTTAAAGGCTGAACTTTGGCTGACTTTACATTAAATACAAAAAATTTGATAAGCAGGAATTTTCCACAGTGGGGTTCAAATGTGTGTCCACTTGTGAAAATGCTTCTATTTTGCACTTAATTTAATTAAAGAACATTATCAGCGTAACAATTTGAGTGAAAATTTCAATTGAAATAATTAAGATTTCAGAATTTTTTTAGTATTTAAAATGTTCGCTTTATGCTTTAATAACAGCATGCAATTGAGCTGGCATAAACTCCACAAGTTTGTGCAAAACCTGATAATCTGAGAATGCTCCAAAGTGCATCTTGTATCAAGAAAATCTGATCTTTTGTACAAAGGAGTTAAAATGGTCAAGTCACAAATTTGAAGTTTCTTTTTTACATTTTTGGGGTTAATTGGAATTTTAAACCCCAGATTTTCAATGTGGACTCAAACCTTTGGACCCCACTGCATGATATATTATACAAATCAATCATGGATTTTTAAGAAATACTTTCTGGTGGTAATAATTTTGACCTTCACGGCTCATTTAACAGGCTACTGTTAAAATGTCCACAGACTTCTTGGGATGTCTTGGTAAATGACAAGTTACAATTTAAAGGTGCACTCAGTATTTTTTTCCTCATTTATAAAAAGTTGTACTCGTTAAGAAATGAATAGTAATTTTGAAACATATGTATAAAATCACGTCCACTCACATGAGATGAAGACTCCAGTCATACCAGTAACCTTATAAAAGCTGTGTTTTTTTCTACACGGACAGGGTCCCCTCATGGGGATGACATGACCAGAGTAGGGTTGCACCAGCTGTGTGTAAGGTCTCACTTAAGTTGAGACATAATGTTCACACTAAAGGCTTAGTACCTACTAGATCGTTTGTAACTAAGTCAATGCTTAATCTGGTGGCACCGCCTGTTCTTAAGGCAAGAATTAACTAGTAATTTGTAAGCTCGCCATAAAGTAATGTGTAGTCACATAATATGATGTTTACTTGTATTACTCCAATAAGCAGCCTTCAAATTTGTACACAGAAGTGTTAAAAAGCCATGAATTTCAGCTTGATCTTGTTACGGTTGGTTCAAACCTTGTTTGCTCACGTAACTGTCAGCTGTAATAAATGATATCCCCATTAAAATACGATATGTAATAAAACAAGATTTAATTAATGGTAAATTTAGCCTATGTAAATAACAATATTCAATAACTGTATCTAAAATGAATAAGGGACAATAAATAAATACTAATACAACAGTTTGGAAAAATAGACATTTATTCATTTTAATATCTTATATATTCGTGTATGTTGAAACTTGACATCGGACAGCGTACATGCTCTGTTAGATCGGTTTCATGCTGAAGAAGTACGTTATTTACATAATGTTTTCTCCCATAAATGTAAACGAGTGTAAATGCCAACATCATCATATATGTCGAAAGGACTGAAGCCTGTCAACCAAAACATGAGCTCACTGATTTCATTAATAAGTCTGCTTTTTGATTCCATCCGTTACTCCTGGTTGGAGGCTTCTGTAAATATTTAGCTTATACGTAGGTTTACGTTCTACCTAATTTAATGGTGTAATGCTCACATATTTAGTAGTGCATAAATTGTAACTTAGTGCCCATTTACGCCACAACTAGGCTAGGTTGTAACTTACGTACAGCTGGTGCAACCGGCCCCATTTGCTTAATGTTAGTAACCATCCTGTTATTGGACACTTTCATTGATGGATTAAACTAACCATGGCTGACTGTGAATAGTGAATTTCTACAGTGGCATCTGTAACTGAAAACCGTGGATCCCTTTTCACACTTCCAGGTTTTGGAATGCATAAGTAAACCTAAATGATTTCAGGGTAAACTTCGACAGTGGTAAATGGGAGTACATGGGAGACCACGGCAAATATACATTTTGCTTACCCATTTGCTCCAACATCAAATGAAAAACGGCACTGTTACTTTTCCACAACTTTCCCAATGAAGAAAAAAATAAATAAATAGAGAGCGATGGATTACGACAGTCAGAAGAGAGAAAATGGCAAATTTTCTGTCACTCTCTCAGCAGCTGTATTAGAAACCTCATCGCATCTGTGGTAACACTTTTTAAAACTATTCTAGGTTCATTTAACACAAAGTACAATGTTATAAATTTACACTAAATAATTTTAAAATTGCAAATTAGTTAGCTATTTACACTGCTAAATAAGGCGAAATGCATCATCACAGACTGTGAAAAGGATCAGTTCTGGCATCCAGGCTCCTAGGTGTCAGTGTAAATCTAAGAGGACATGCATAAAAAATGACTGAGTGCACCTTTAAAACTGAAAACAAGAAACATAACTAAAATATTCAGAGTGTCTCCACAGAATCTCCTTTGGATTCACACTTAATTCAAAATGACCTCATGCTTTGACTTTTTGTCAAATATGGTTAATGTTGGCTGCATTTTTTTCCTGTGTGATGGCAGATGAAAGTAATGACGGCTACCGTGTTGTACTGAAGTGACCTGAGTATGCACTGCTGGAGCATAACAGATGCCTTTAGCTTATTTGTACAAGATTGTACTGTTTCAAAGTTAAATTATCACCTGCTGGAATGTGAAATTAATGTAGTATGAATGAACTGAATAAATTAATGAATGTTGATGGCTTTTGTATGAATGTAGATAACTTTTAGACATTTTTAAGAGGGAATGTTGAAAAACTCTATGGTGCAAATACGGAAGTCAGCAGCAGTGGTATTTAGTTTGTACATTTTATTTTATAGTAATTGTTTTTATTATTATTATTATTATTATTATAAATTGGCATTGTGGTGGATCATAAAACCATGTGACAGATTTTTTTATTATGATTAAAAACATGCTATAATGTGCAGAAGGCCTTACACATGTTTCGTGTTTACAAAAAACTTAAACTAAATCAAACTTAATATATTTACATGTATTAATATATTTAATGTGCAGCAGAAAAGTTGATTGGTGCTTTTGCTGAACTCCATGAGTAGTTATCTACTGAAATATGTTTTTCATAAGGGCCTCCTTGTTCATCTCTGCTGGGGAAGTCTAAATAAAGGCATTAAATGAAAAGAAATATTTTTGTGCTTTTTCTATTATGGTGCCTTTAAGGTTTGGATTTTGTGACTGATTAATGTATAGGTATTTTTATGCATAGCACCTAGAAAATGGCTAACCGGTGTTTCCCACTTTACCTTAAAATCAGTTGCTTTTGAATATTTTACAACATTTGTCTTTCAACAAAGATCTGAATATATTTGCAATTTTTCATATGTTAGATTTGGAGCATTTTCATATACATGTATTTCAGAAATATACTATGCATGTTTGGGAGTGTTACAAAGACAGATAGGCTACACTCAAAAAAACAGTTTTAAGATTTACGCATTTCAATTAAATACAATTCTATCAAATTGAATTGAGAAATAATATTAAAGAACTTTATTAATATTAAAGTTTTATTAATCTAATTTTGTTTAAAAACTAGCCTACACAAGTCCATTTGATGGAATTTTGTTATGAAATTTTAAGTGTATGCCATGTATATACATGCAGATGTATAATTGTATATATTTAATAATACACTAACAGAAGTGATATGCTGTTGAAACTTTATTGTCAATATGTAAAAACTCACTTTATTTTACACAGCAATTTTTACATTTGAAAGAATTATTAGATTTGTCCAGGTGTGATACATATTGGCTGTCAACTTCAACTATTGAGATGTAATTTCTAATGTGTACAAGTGAGCTGTCCAGGTTCAGGGCTTGTGTAATGAATTAGTCGTGAAACACAGTTTATTTACAAAAGACATTGGTCTCTACCCAGATTCTCCTACAATTCCTTTGTAGTCATGAAGTCAGTTTATTTGAGGGAGTCTTTTGTAGGGGTGATATTGTGTGCTACTCAATGGAACTACACTCCAGTGAGCAGTACTGATTCTACTGATTTTTAGTGTGCTATGCCGAAAATAGACAATATTGCTTAGCAACACATGCAATTAACCATTAAATGCAGTTATTTGAACGGAACCGCATTTTACATCTGCATATACCCTTGTCTTTTATCAAGGTCACTTTATAGTAGTAATCAACCAATATGTTTTGTTTTTTCATTGGCCAATACACATACTGATATTTTGGGAGCAAGGTGGTCGATTGTTGATATAATGCCGAAATACAGTACACATACCTGATACAATTCCATGAGCGCACATAAGATATAAACAAAATTAAAATCAAGTTCCATTCATTAAAAAACGCTGTCGGTTAAGCCATAAACTGATCAGGCAGCAAGAGAGCTGCGTACGTTTTCGGACGCAGCCACAGTATTTACTCCAATGGACCACTAGAGAGTGCCAGTGCTTTATCCTGAGATCAAAGCATTTTATTTCACGGCTGTACAAATAAAACCTCAGAAACAGGTATTTCAACTGCTATGAAAGCCCTGGCATCAAAGATAGATTTAAGAAATATATTGAATATAATTAGACAGTTGTCTTTAGCGTAAGTCGACTCCGTAAAGCCAGAGACAGTTTGGCAGAGACGGACCACTGGCATTAAAATGAATGGGAGAAATTGGAACGGCCAACGGATGTAGAGGTAAAAGGGCCAATCACCCTACATCGTCTGTCAGTCAAAACGCGCATGCACTTCAGCTGAACCCGCCTGAGTTATTTTTTAATTGCGTAAACTGAGCTAAATAAGCACAATTATGATACCATTGTTGTCAGATGTTACTGCTGATTTGAAATATGTTCTTTGATTGTCATCTTCACTTACCGTTTTGGAGATTTCGGTCTTTCCCCATTCAAGGAGATAGGAGCTGCACTTTTATGCCGTTTGTTTACTTTGAAAATAGCTGCTCATACTGACCGAGAGCGTTCCAGAGATGGCCGCCGAGTGAACGGACTTGCCTTGAAAGAGACTTTGGTAAAGCGTTGTCTTGAAAGACAACTCCCTTGTTGTTTTTAATGCAAAGAACAACATACACATTAGGTTAAATCATTAATGTAATAAAGAAAAGGGGGATAAAGTACATTAACGATTCAAAAAGGTTTCCCATTACAATAAACAAATTGACAGTATGTTGAATGTGAGTGCGGGGGCGTGGTTGAGTGTTTGTTCGGAGAGAGAAAGCGATAAGGGTGCACACACACACATGAGCGCTATAATGTCTAACACCTGTTGCTGATTGCAGTAAGCACTGGGGAGAGCGATAAAAGGGGACCACGAGCGAGAGAGCGAGCAAGCCACCAACCCGTCTGAAAGAGACTGTGCTCAGTTTAAGTTAAAGAGTGTTATGCTGAAAAGCCCCTTTGAGTTTGTTTATTAAAGTTATACCTTTGAGTTGAAGCCCAAGTTTCCTGTGTCCTCCTTTCCCTCCCTTAATTGAACGTGTACAGTGAGTTATTATAGAAACAGCAAAAATGTATTTTCTTCATTTCTCAAAGGTGGACAAAATTCAAACGGGTCTTGAGTATTTTCAGTCAGGCATAGTGTGAGGCAGACAGCTGAGCTGAGTGAAGGACCCCCCACATGTATATACTCACGTGTTTGTCTACAGTCATGGCGGACATGCAAATGAAAATTATCCGCAAGAAAATTCAAAAGAGAAATGAGAAAAACAAGCAACGCAAACTGCTCAGAGAACAAAGGGAAGAAGAAGAAGGCAACGATAAAGGTGCTTAAAACCGTTATTCAAATGAATGTGATCTACACATAACACTCTTAGTCATGCCACCAACATGTGTTCATGACACTTAGTACACGTTAGTTTTGTCTTCCATTATAGTCAGTTATATTTAAATCCAGCACAACAGATATTTAAAAAGTATTCTTTGTGCTGTTGGTGTGTTTATAATCACATGAACGAGTTAATTCAGTTTAATAAAGAGTGTTCGAATTCAGATCTACCGTAATTCACTTGTTTTATACTGATCGTATGGTTCTGTTTAATCATATTTGAGCCCAAATCTGGGTTTCCTTGCTGATCTTCAAAATAGTTTTAACTCTTGTTTTATAAGGATCAAACTCAGCTGGAGTATTTAGTATTTGCCTTGAATAAAGCAAATCTTCAGGCCAACGTATTCAATACATCAATCTACTTGTTGAATGTGCAGCATGCTCTTTTAATGATAAAACTGAAATATGAAAAAGTGTGTTTCTGATCTAGTAGAGTCGAAGGTTGTGCTGGAAGAGCCCGAAGTGACCAGTGATTCTGCTCAGAAAGACACCGAAGAGAACGAAACGTCACAGAACATCAAGAAGAGGAAAAAGAAAAGAAAATTGGATGGAACCGGAGACACGACATCAAGTGAGTGTTTATATGCTGCTTATTGCAGTGAATGTTGTAAGAAGAGAAGGAGTTTCATTGGATGTATTGTAATTGTTGTGTAAAGTGCTCCAAGATGGTTATTACAAATACACAGATATGTATTTGCCATGCCAATTCAATAGAAGATATTGGCTATTTTGAGATTATCGCAATTGGACGTTTAACAGAAATGATCATTCTCCCAAGTGTCAGTTCCAAGATCTACCAACAGCCTGGTCAAGAATTAAATTTGCATTTCAATTTGCAAATGTTATTATTCGTGATTTTGAGTAAATATTGTGTCAAATACTAATTTTACGCAATTTTCTGTACATCTTATTTGCAGTCATAAAGTTATATTATACATGCATATACAGTTGTGCTCAAAAGCTTGCATACCCTGGCAGAAATTGTGGAATTTTGGCATTGATTTTGAAAATATGACTGATCAGGCAAAATAAATTAAGGATAGTGATTATATGAAGCCATTTTTCATCACATAGTTGTTTGGCTCCTTTTTAAATCATAATGGTAACAGAAATCACCCAAATGGCCCTGATCAAAAGTTTACATACCCTTGAATGTTTGGTCTTGTTACAGACACACAAGGTGACACACACAGGTTTAAATGGCAATTAAAGGTTAATTTCCCACACCTGTGGCTTTTTAAATTGCAATTAATGTCTGTGTATAAATAGTCAATGAGTTTGTTAGCTCTCACATGGATGCACTGAGCAGGCTAGATACTGAGCCATGGGGAGCAGAAAAGAACTGTAAAAAAAGACCTGCGTAACAAGGTAATGGAACTTTATAAAGATGGAAAAGGATATAAAAATATATCCAAAGCCTTGAAAATGCCAGTCAGTACTGTTCAATCACTTATTAAAAAGTGGAAAATTCAGGGATCTCTTGATACCAAGCCAAGGTCAGGTAGACCAAGAAAGATTTCAGCCACAACTGCCAGAAGAATTGTTCGGGATACAAAGAAAAACCCACAGGTAACCTCAGGAGAAATACAGGCTGCTCTGGAAAAAGACGGTGTGGTTGTTTCAAGGAGCACAATACGACAATACTTGAACAAAAATGAGCTGCATGGTCGAGTTGCCAGAAAGAAGCCTTTACTGCTCCAATGCCACAAAAAAAACACCTTGACATGCCTCACAGCTTCTGGCACACTGTAATTTGGAGGGACGAGACCAAAATAGAGCTTTATGGTCACAACCATAAGCGTTGTGTTTGGTGAGGTGTCAACAAGGCCAATAGTGAAAAGAATTCCATCCCCACTGTGAAGCATGGTGGTGGCTCACTGATGTTTTGGGGGTGTGTGAGCTCTAAAGGCACGGGGAATCTTGTGAAAATTGATGACAATATGAATGCAGCATGTTATCAGAAAATACTAGCAGACAATTTGCATTCTTCTGCACGAAAGCTGTGCATGGGATGCTCTTGGACTTTCCAGCACGACGATGACCCTAAGCACAAGGCCAAGTTGACCCTCCAGTGGTTACAGCAGAAAAAGGTGAAGGTTCTGGAGTGGCCATCATAGTCTCCTGACCCTAATATCATCGAGCCACTCTGGGGAGATCTCAAACGTGCGGTTCATGCAAGATGACCAAAGACTTTGCATGACCTGGAGGCATTTTGCCAAGACGAATGGGCAGCTATACCACCTGCAAGAATTTGGGGCCTCATAGACAACTATTACAAAAGACTGCACGCTGTCATTGATGCTAAAGGGGGCAATACATAGTATTAAGAACTAAGGGTATGCAGACTTTTGAACAGGGGTCATTTCATTTTTTTTCATTGTTGCCATGTTTTGTTTTATGATTGTGCCAATCTGTTATAACCTACAGTTGAATATGAATCCCATAAGAAATAAAAGAAATGTGTTTTGCCTGCTCACTCATGTTTTCTTGAAAAATGGTACATATATTACCAATTCTCCAAGGGTATGCAAACTTTTGAGCTCAACTGTATATACCGTAATATGACCTGCTCTGTTAGGTGTGAAAAAGGTCAAGAAGCCGAATGAAGTTGAAGATGCAACAGAAATATCAGAGGGAGAAGAGGAGCGACAAAATGATGAAAAACAGGAGGAGGAGGAGAGGAAATCCGCCGAACCTGGGAAATTACTGGAGAATGGAAATCAAGAAAAAGAGGGATGTGCTGATGAGGAAGAGGATGATGGACCAGAACTTCCTTCTGGACTGACAGGTAAACATTGCACAATCTGTATTGTGTTTCAGGATGTCCTACGTTAGTATATGTGTGAGCTTATTTGTTACCTGTATTTTGATGTTATTTTGCTGGTGCCTCAGGTGCATTTGAGGACAGGTCATTTGCATCTTTGGCGGAGATGGTGAGTGAGAATACTCTTAAGGGAGTGAAGGAAATGGGCTTTGACACCATGACTGAGATCCAGCACAAGACCATACGTCCACTGCTAGAAGGGAGGTGAGTCTGAAGAGCAAGAGAGAGAGCAAGGTTTTACGTTCACAGTGATATACACATCACATTTGTGTATTCATTGTATTGATGTTTGAGGTGTGTGTTTGTCCAACAGAGATGTGTTGGCAGCAGCTAAAACAGGAAGTGGTAAAACTCTGGCTTTCCTGATCCCCTCCATTGAGCTCATCTACAAACTCAAATTCATGCCCAGGAATGGTGAGTGCACACACTGAACACATTTGCATATCCTTGAGATACTCTGTGCAACGTACTGTCCGATTCAAGAATTAATTGCTCCATTGGTGCAGTTTTTATTTTATTTACATTTAGTCATTTCGCAGACACTTTTATCCTAAGTGTCTTTCAAATGAGGAACATAACCAATTTGTCATATAAAAACAGTATTTGCAGTATCACACTTAATGAATCAGTCAAAATGAATCAAACTGATTCTTCGATCTGAATCATGGACTGAATCATTCAGACAACTCACTGAAATTACTCTTGTTTACGCCATCACTCACTGAATCAAAGTGGTGCCCACTGTGGCAACAACTAAATTTCACATGTTATTTTGAGTGCATCAAAAGCACTTAAAAGCACAAAAGCTGTTAATTCAGACAGTTTTTTTTAATAATTGTGACAGGTAATGCCTAGTTTGGCCTCAGAAGAGTGATGTGGTTTTGTCTGTCTCTTAGGGACTGGAGTGATCATTCTGTCTCCCACTCGTGAGTTGGCCATGCAGACATACGGCGTGATGAAGGAGCTGATGACACATCACGTGCACACATACGGCCTCATCATGGGTGGCAGCAATCGCTCAGCTGAAGCCCAGAAGCTTGCTAATGGAGTCAATATTCTCGTTGCCACACCTGGCAGACTTCTTGATCACCTGCAGGTAAGGCCTCTCTCATTTAACAGTTTTGCCACAGACCTCATTTACATGCTCTTGAGAGAACACTTTGGTTTTTGCAATTAAGAAACGTAATGTATACGCAAACGTTGTTTTCCTTATGCCGCACCAATTTTAAACATCGACTACTGTCTCTCACGTCCGTGTACATGCGCTTAAGTACATTGGGGGAATCCCGATGTTTAACGTAAGAGGGAAACCCCACTATTGCAGCGGAATTCTGCTGTTGGTCTCAATGGAAAGTTATGGAATCAAACACAGCAACATCTCTGGAATATATGAAAATAAAGCCAAGCCACAGAGCATAAAAAATTGTGAAGTCGTCTTCAGACTAGGGGCTGCACGACTACTGATTTTTAATTATCGACTAGTCGACCCCACTAAGCCTGAAGTATACTTTGATTTTGACACGAACGCTCAGCGTCTGTGCACAGTCTACATGAGCCTGTTAAAGTATACTCCATCTGACTGTGCACGCATGCGCTACGACTGTACAAGGCAACGGACTACTTCTCTTCAGGAGTTTAGACCAAAAAAGATATCTTTATAGTTTTTCAGATTCGAGTTATACAAGTACAGGTCTCTCCTGACCTCCTCACACGTGTTCTTGACGTGCACATCCACTGTTGACGTTTTTACATTCATCTCCTGTTGTTTAGCAGTGATTACTTGTTCTATCACATCTTCGTGACAACAACGGCTCATGTGAGTATTGCCACCTTTTGGACCTACTCCTACAGCACTCTGCTGATGACGGTTTTACGCGTCCTGTACCAAAGTATACTTTGGGTTTTATTCGAGTTGAATTTGAGTAGTTGTGACGTCATTCAACCCCCAAACCACTCCGACTTGAAGTGCTTTTCTAAACTTTCGCCGAATCACTTTCTTGAAGGAGAGAACAGCATCCATGTAAGATGTGCCAACAAGCAAAGTTCACAATTGGAATGTATTCCGTCAGGTCATCGGACTCCAACTTGAAGCGCTTTTCTAACTGTTGTTGAGTCGTCATCTTGAAGGAGTGAACAGCATCCAGGTCAGCATAACACTAGTACTTTGGTTATATTTGAAGGCTGATTAGTGGCCCATCTGCATATATTATAGGTTCCTGTGGCATTTGTGCCATCTTTATCAGAGTAGCCTATGGAATTTCTGAACATTGTGTTGATGCAATGCTATGCGCATGTGCAATACAGATACGGCGAATGCGTAAGACTGTTTGTTGATAGTTTGATGCTTTGCATTGCGTTGTTGAGCAGAGCAACACAGTAAACAAACAGCAGTTCGAAAGTGCATTCTGTGTATGCATCTTTTAATGTGAGTTTGACAGTACATCACAGCCTATATTTGAGCCACTGCGCCTTTTCAGTGCAGAGCCACCGGTTTCACACCCGCTGTATTTCCAGACCCATTTTGTAAATCACGTGGTGAGCAACTAGCCGACTTAAGGCTGACAGTGTTGACTACGTTAGTTGTAGTTGACTAGTCTGTGCAACCCCTACTTCAGACGCAATTGTTACGTAAGCTGCTTACTGACCGTGTCACATGGGGGTAAAGAGGGTAGAGAGAAAACCACGTACACAGTGCATGTAAACATGAACGCCGTTTTATAAACGGCTTTCTGGTGTCCATGTAAAAACCTCACTGACCTTTCTCTTCCCCCAGAACACACCCGGATTCATGTTTAAGAACCTTCAGTGTCTGATCATTGATGAGGCTGACAGGATTCTGGAGGTGGGCTTTGAGGAGGAGCTAAAGCAGATCATCAAACTACTGCCGAGTAAGAACCAATTACATCACTCTGACATCACTGCCTTAAAACAAAACCTACAAGTTTAGCCTAAAATAGCATAATGTAGGACTCCCATAGACATTCTATGAGCGGTACACTGGTGAGGAGACAAGAGGCCGTTCTTTTTGAATGGATGTCTATGGAGGAGATGCCTCAGTGTGCTGAATAAAGTGCTTTTGTGAGGAAACAGTTCATCACTTAATGAATTGACCACATTTCCGTTAATCTTCGACATGTTTTACACTAAACAATGCTTTTTGATTGAATACGTGTGGAGTTTACTACGATAAATCAACGTTTTATAAGAGAAGTCACGGACGATTTTGCGACAGGTAGGTGTCAGTTTATGGCTCTCCCCATTCATTTGTATGGTATCCGCAAACGGTGACTTACTGTCGTAGCACGCTAGTTGACCGTTACGCTCTCTCCTATTGTAGAGCCACTGAGGTTATCTCCATATATATAAAATAATCCCTGCTTAAACATTAATGCTACTGTGTAATGAAGGAAAACAAGTTTACATGAAGTGACGATTACGCTGGGTGATATTCATGATACATTTGCAACGATTAATAGAAAATAAAAAAATATTATGAATATCTCAAATGTCATGTGCTTTTTATTTTACCATTACATTTTCTCAAGTGACTTGTAAACATAAAAACCATAACTTCTTCATAAGATCTTTTAATATTGAATATTGAATTGAATATTGAACTTTAGTAGACAAAAATGCTGATAGAGTTGGTAAGTTAATTTAAAAAAAATCAGTTCAAATTGTCCATGTCAATGCATCTGTTCAAAACTTTGATTAGATAATTTGTTTGCGTCATCACTCAAAATTGTTCATGCAATCTCTGCCTGCCAATTTGCATATATATATTTTTTTTTAGAAAAATATGTTTGTAAATATTTTTTTTTTTTTTACAATTTTACTGTTATAATGGTGCATAGAAATGAAAATGAATAAAGAAAATCTACAGATTGTTTTTTTACTTTACTACTTTTTTACCACATTTACTGCATTTTTAATCTACTAGTCAACAGTGACCATTTGGTTGAAATTATGTTTCCTGTGATTGAAAAAACACACTGCATCATAAATACTTAAAGTAATATAAAATATTTACTAGCCTTATCTTGTTCATTTTCAGAAAAAAGGCAAACAATGTTGTTTTCAGCAACGCAGACACGTAAAGTGGAAGATCTTGCGCGAATCTCCCTCAAGAAGGAGCCCCTGTATGTGGGGGTGGACGACCACAAAGACACAGCCACTGTGGAAGGACTTGAGCAGGTAAACCACTCACCCGTCCCAAACCTCTCTCTGAATGTAATGTTCTGGTCATGCCTTGTAAAGCGATTTTTGACTTTCACGCATTGATCTAAGGATAAACGTGTTTTGTTTTGTGCAATTTTTAGGGTTATGTTGTATGCCCGTCTGAGAAGCGGTTCCTGCTTCTCTTTACGTTTCTGAAGAAGAACCGTAAGAAGAAGCTGATGGTGTTCTTCTCGTCCTGCATGTCTGTTAAGTATCACTATGAGCTGCTCAATTACATCGACCTACCCGTCATGGCCATTCACGTGAGTGACCTAGTAAACACAAAGTCTGAGAGTTGTGGTGAGAGGTGCCAATTGTGCAGTGTTGTGATGAATGTTTTATTTTGATGATCTCTCAGGGGAAACAGAAACAGACGAAGAGAACCACCACATTTTTCCAGTTCTGTAACGCAGATTCTGGCATTCTGCTCTGTACTGACGTGGCTGCCAGAGGCCTTGATATCCCAGAGGTGGACTGGATTGTTCAGTATGACCCTCCTGATGATCCAAAGGTACTGTAGCTCATTCATTACTAAATCACAGTGATGTATAGGTTTCAGATGTTTATTCCTGCGTACTCGTAGTCCAACGTGTCGATTAGGTTAATTCTAGGTCAATGTTCATGTGTATGAATTATATTTTTTTCTAAATGTTAATTTTCTGATGATATAGGAGTACATCCACCGTGTTGGGCGAACAGCTCGTGGTATTAATGGCAGAGGACATGCCCTCCTGATCTTGAGACCAGAGGAGCTCGGCTTCTTACGATTCCTCAGACAGGCCAAAGTATGACAGTATTACAACTACTGTTGTATACTGGCCTTAGCATGTGTATTAATACCATAAAAGAGGCATTAAAGTATTGTGTTTGGCTAAACAAATTAAGCTCAATTGATACTTGATTACCCAGGAAAATAAATTTATATGTATACTTTTGCAGTTGTGAATTTTTATAATACATTTATTTTGGTCCAGTGCCTTGCCCCATAGACTTCTGTTGTAAGTGCATTACTCACTCTGTTGCATAAATGATTGAAAATTATTTTCTGTGGTAATTGACAGCATGTCTGTTACCATCCATAGAGCTTAACTTTGTACCCAGAGCGTTACTTTAAGGGTGTTAGAATGTGTGCAAAATTGGAGATTGTCTCACTGATTTAAAGGGATAGTTCACCCAACAGTGAAAATTCTCTCATCATTTACTCACCCTCATGCCATTCCAGATGTGTATGAATTTCTTTCTTCTGCAGAGCACAAAGATTTTTAGAAGAATATCTCAGCTCTGTACAATGCAAGTGAATAGTGACCAGAACTTGAGGTCCAAAAAGGACATAAATGGTGCATAAAAGTAATCCTTATGACTCCAGTGGTTAAATCCATGTCTTCAGAAGTGATATGATTAGTGCAGGTGAGAAACGAATATATATATATATATATATATATATATATATATATATATATATATATATATTTGATTATAAATCTCCACCTTTGACCAACCCCAACTAATAGGTGGCTGAATGTGGAAGTGAAAGTGTAGATTTACAGTAAAAAAAAAAAAAAAAGAGGGCTTAAATATTGATCTGTTTCTCACCCACACCTACCATATTGCTTCAGGAGATATGAATTTAACCACTGGAGTCATATGGATTACTTTTATGCTGAGTTTTATGTGCTGTTTGGACGTGCTGAGTTCTGGTCACCATTCACTTGCATTGTAAGGAACTACAGAACTGAAATATTCTTCTAAAAATCTTCATGTGTGTTCTACAGATGAAAGAAAGTTGTACACATCTGGGATGTCATGAGGGTGAGTAAATGATGAGAGAATTTTCATTTTTGGCTGAACCATCCCTTTAAAGATTTCTTTGTCTCTTGCTTCCCTCAAAGGTTCCCTTGAGTGAGTTTGAGTTCTCCTGGAGTAAAATCTCTGATATTCAATCTCAGGTGAGACTTCAGATTCTCAGTTCTAACAATGAAAGTAATTTAAATCTCTAACCCCAACATTTGAATGAATTGAGATTCAGAAGATAAGTTGGTTGTCATGACTGTGGGGGGACTGATATTGACTTTCCTCTCTTGCAGTTGGAGAAGCTGATAGAAAAGAACTACTACCTTCACAAATCAGCTCAGGAGGCCTACAAATCCTATGTCAGAGCCTACGACTCTCATTCCCTCAAACAGATCTATAATGTGGAGACACTGAACCTCCCCAAGGTGGCCATGTCCTTCGGCTTTAAAGTGCCGCCCTTTGTGGATCTCAGTATCCTTTCAGTGCTGTATTGTTACAGTGAATCATCAACCGTTTATTGTTCTCCTATTTTAATGCTTTTTTCCAAGAGAATTTGAAGTTATAGTTTTTCACATTACTAATTAAGGCTGGATGGCATAGCTGCAATAAAGTCAATATATCTCAATATATTTCAGGTTTTAAAATGTATTCCATATATATTTTAGGTATGTTATTGGTCCAAAATGGTTTAAAATAGTGTTGTAGTTTTTTAAATAGCACACCGTAATAAAATGCAATATTTATCTAGTGCATATGTTTTCACTAAAATGTATGATTATATTAAAATCACCGTGTTGTATCGAAGTTCATTGACATACCGCTTGAACTGATTCACAGAAATTAATCATTGACAATAGTTTCAAATGATTCATTAAAATAATTATACTTGGCAATGTCATTTTTGCTATCCAAGTATAAATTATAGACAAAACATTTTTTATGTTTTAATGCTTGGCAGGTCACACTCACTATGGCCAAATAAAACCTATTAAAATATCAGTTATAATCCCAGACCCTACTACTATTTTATTTTATTTTTTTGTCAAGCATGGAATTGTGGTTGTGTTGTGTGTAGGTGCATTTGCAGTACAAAGCCTTTTTTTCTTGCAGTAGTGTGAATTCCTTAACTTGCGTTCTCAGATGTTCACAGCAGTAAAGGGGTGAAGATGCAGAAGAGAGGTGGCGGCGGAGGCTTCGGCTACCAGAAATCTAAGAACATCCAAAAGGCCAAGATCTTCAAACATGTCAACAAAGGAAAGGGAGACGGCCGACAGTTCTCACGCTGAGAATAAGATTGATGTTCCTTGATTCACCTCTTCTGATCTATGTGGAGTATCTATCAGACCACACAACTGTAATATTGTTCAAAGTTGTGCTGTCTGCATTCCATGTCTGTACAGAAATCTGTTTTCAAAGGCCATAATATCGGTATATAATAGTTTTTACTGAATTTTTCTTGTTACTGGCCCAACTAAGAGTAAAACGGAAACTTATCTTGTGATTTCTAATTTCCAAGCTGCCTGGTCCCCACATTGGACTGAACCTTCAACATTTCATCATGATGTACCAATATAACAATACAATGTTTATTTTTTACCAAGATATTTTCAGCCATAAGAAATGCCACGAGGGAACATTCATGAACATTTCTGAGTGGTTTTGCAAACAGACTGTTGAACCGACTCATTGCAATGGATGTTTTGAAAGAACTGATTTACGGAATTAAATCAAACTTCCCATTCTATCTGTAGGCATTATGATGAGGGTTAAATCAATAGGAAGCTATGTTACAACAATACCTCTGTCTTAGGGTTTTCATGCTCACAAATTGAGTAAAAACTGACCAACTGCCAGAGGAATACAAATCACATTTAAATGTAATATTCATGGTGTTAATTTATCATCCAGTCCAAGTTGCAACCCAGCTATTTATATATTATGCCACAATCAGCATCAGTGGTAAATAAACAAACCACTTAATATGTACATAAGCTAAGAATTTATTGCAATCTCTGTTCTTGGGGCAATTTATGAACTAGAGAATTAGAAAGACCCCAGAGCAGGAGATGTGATCCTAGGTTGTCTCTACCATTGGTGTATTATATGCAACTTTTCTAATGCAAACAATTACTTCAGTAAATAAATCTGTCAGAGTGGTTAATTGCCTCTTTAATGTGTTTTAGGCTTATGGCAGCAGATCATTATGGTCATCATGATACAAAAAAATTTGATAATTTAATAATTACCTTAAGTTCCCATAAGTGAATAAATCGTGTAAAATACATCAGTATAACCAAATAAAGGCAGAGATAAAAAAAAACCATCTACAGTATGTTTATGACATGCTATGAATGGATCTGACATTTGACAACCTGGAACAATTAATCCAGGCTAACACAAAGTGTTTCAGTCAGAGCAGCTATAATCACAGCATCAGTCTGCACTAAAATTAAATATCACAGATATCAGGTAATGTGCGTGTTTCCTTCCAGCTGTTATGATGCTCCCTTTGCTCTCAGTTTAGATAACAGTATCTCATTTTTATGGCACTCCAAAAACTCTGTTTTTTTCAATCCAGAATATCACAAGTCTTAATGCATATACATCCAGAGTAAAAGAACAGGAAGGAGATTCATGTAAAAGCATATACAGGTGCATCTCAATAAATTAGAATGTCGTGGAAAAGTTCATTTATTTCAGTAATTCAACTCAAATTGTGAAACTCGTGTATTAAATAAATTCAATGCACACAGACTGAAGTAGTTTAAGTCTTTGGTTCTTTTAATTGTGATGATTTTGGCTCACATTTAACAAAAACCCACCAATTCACTATCTCAAAAAATTAGAATACATCATAAGACCAATAAAAAAAACATTTTTAGTGAATTGTTGGCCTTCTGGAAAGTATGTTCATTTACTGTATATGTACTCAATACTTGGTAGGGGCTCCTTTTGCTTTAATTACTGCCTCAATTCGGCGTGGCATGGAGGTGATCAGTTTGTGGCACTGCTGAGGTGGTATGGAAGCCCAGGTTTCTTTGACAGTGGCCTTCAGCTCATCTGCATTTTTTGGTCTCTTGTTTCTCATTTTCCTCTTGACAATACCCCATAAATTCTCTATGGGGTTCAGGTCTGGTGAGTTTGCTGGCCAGTCAAGCACACCAACACCATGGTCATTTAACCAACTTTTGGTGCTTTTGGCAGTGTGGGCAGGTGCCAAATCCTGCTGGAAAATGAAATCAGCATCTTTAAAAAGCTGGTCAGCAGAAGGAAGCCTGAAGTGCTCCAAAAGTTCTTGGTAAACGTGTGCAGTGACTGTGGTTTTCAAAAAACACAATGGACCAACACCAGCAGATGACATTGCACCCCAAATCATCACAGACTGTGGAAACTTAACACTGGACTTCAAGCAACTTGGGCTACGAGCTTCTCCACCCTTCCTCCAGACTCTAGGACCTTGGTTTCCAAATGAAATACAAAACTTGCTTTCATCTGAAAAGAGGACTTTGGACCACTGGGCAACAGTCCAGTTCTTCTTCTCCTTAGCCCAGGTAAGACGCCTCTGACGTTGTCTGTGGTTCAGGAGTGGCTTAACAAGAGGAATACGACAACTGTAGCCAAATTCCTTGACATGTCTGTGTGTGGTGGCTCTTGATGCCTTGACCCCAGCCTCAGTCCATTCCTTGTGAAGTTCACCCAAATTCTTGAATCGATTTGTCTTGACAATCATAAGGCTGCGGTTCTCTCGGTTGGTTGTGCATCTTTTTCTTCCACACTTTTTCCTTCCACTCAACTTTCTGTTAACATGCTTGGATACAGCACTCTGTGAACAGCCAGCTTCTTTGGCAATGAATGTTTGTGGCTTACCCTCCTTGTGAAGGGTGTCAATGATTGTCTTCTGGACAACTGTCAGATCAGCAGTCTTCCCCATGATTGTGTAGCCTAGTGAACCAAACTGAGAGACCATTTTGAAGGCTCAGGGAACCTTTGCAGGTGTTTTGAGTTGATTAGCTGATTGGCATGTCACCATATTCTAATTTTTTGAGATAGTGAATTGGTGGGTTTTTGTTAAATGTGAGCCAAAATCATCACAATTAAAAGAACCAAAGACTTAAACTACTTCAGTCTGTGTGCATTGAATTTATTTAATACATGAGTTTCACAATTTGAGTTGAATTACTGAAATAAATGAACTTTTCCATGACATTCTAATTTATTGAGATGCACCTGTACATCTGAAGTACTGAGAAATGTTGACCGCCTAGTGTCTGAGTCAATATATTATAATACAAACTGCAGCATTTAAAAGTGTGATTGACACCTGCTCAGACAACACAACTTTACGTTTTTTTAACACTTTGGAAATAGAGCCCACTTTTTCAGCAGTCTTGGTTGTTACCCTAGTATTTCCCCATTCATTTTCTCCCTAGGAATTTCATAACATTCTTCATTAAAGAGTTGTGAGCTTTAAACCAAACCAATATGAGATTAATTGAAACATTAAATATGTTTTTTTTTTTTTTTTTTTTTTATCAGATGACAAAGGTACAAATAAAAGTGCAAATTACATTCCAACAGAAAAATATTAAACTTGAATTCACTGATTTTAAGTGTTAAATGCAGTATAATAAAATGTATTACTATATATTCAAATACGTAAATAAGTAGTTTGAGAGTAGGGAGACTGACTCGATTACGTCTTTCACATTGAGCTCTTGTGCTACAATTCCAATAAAAGTGCCTTCTCTGATTGGCTGATGTCTCTTCAGAATTCTGGGTAGTGTAGTTCATCATGGGGAATTCAGGAATTAAACATTATTATTATTATTTTTTTTTTTATTAAAAAGTTATCATATATCATTGCTTAATTTATAAGCTCCTAGTAGGTCTGTCTTGAAAGGTTTGTATATTATCTAAACATCAATTTCATTGTGGACAAAATTGAATGGGATTTTTATTTCCAGACCCTACTGCTGCGCATTGTGCTCTATTAGGCTCAGCAATTGAGCAAGTGTATTCACCTCTTTAAAGCCTTTGATGGTTTTAAAGTAGAGTCTCTGTTTATCCAGCAGCTCAAGGTACTCATCATTCAGCTGATCTCTGCGCATCTTATTCTCCTGTCTCTTTTTTCCATCTGTAATAACAAACATACACATCGACAGTAATGTAATTCATGTTCCTGTCTGCTGGGGTAAAAATTCAATCAGCTGGAGTGGAATCAAACCAATTAATGCAAATATATTTAAATGAACACATACTGTATGAACTGCAACTCACAGCCTGCATAAGTAGCTGACAGTTGCTTTGACTGAGATGTGTGAATTTTGGCATGAAACGTACACTATACAAGTATGTGAATGAAAGCTGATGCTTGTAGCTACCTACACTCAATTTCACATCATGCTCCAAATTGTGTCAGAGCAAGGCAAAGGCAGGGGCGGAGCCAGGAGTTTTTCACAGGGGTGGCCTGGCAGGGGCCAGCGATTAGTCTGTAGTGGCACAGAAATTTTCAGGCAGCATTTCCTTATCGTCGGGGGGGGGATATAGTGACACCTGGGACAGAGAAGTGCGGCGACCTTGGTGTGTGCACATGTTAAGACTCCTGTGTGTTGCGGTTGTACAGAGACAGTTCCACCTCTAAAAACTAAATTGTGCCCAAGACAAAAAATGACCAAAGCAGCAGTTGCGAGCGGGGTGGCCAATGGGGTGGCCAAGCTTCGGTCCATGGTGGCCACGGCCACCCCTGGCCACCCCCTAACATTGTGAGCTCCCTACATAGGAAGCATTTTTAAGGCATGCTCCTGGTGCAAAGACTGTTCTAAAAAGTAGGCAACATAAGTATGCTGCCAAAGATACTGTCTTTAATAAATTCTTAAGGCCTGTTCACACCAAGTCTGTTTTTTCAGTACGAATGTTCGTTCCAAACGAGCTTTTGCTCGGTAACAACACATTCCTATGGCGCTATGCACATCGGGTCCGACAAATCGTCTACCAACAATCCAATGGGTTTTTTTTATAGAGTTTTCAGATTTTTTTTTTTTCTTCGGACTGCGATGAAAACTGACTGACCAATGAGATAAGAGCTTTTTGTCAGTCGCTGCAGCTGCTCAATCCAGCGTGTTGGTGGTGCTAATCAACCCAGTACACTCCTGAAAATGATAGAATTAAGTCAAGTCATGATTTATTTCTAGAGTACATTTAAAAGCAACAAAGTTGCACCAAAGTGCTGTACAGTAAATATAAAACATATAAAAGAAAAAATCCAGGAGCAAATACGTAAGTGACAACATTAATAAACAGCATGCGGCATACAAATTATACTGTGTAATAAACAGAATACAGTCTGTGTAACTAAACCATAAAACACTTAAGCTAAGAATTATCAAAAGATAGAGAATACAGATAAGATTTAATAACAGATTTAATAATAGCTAGTGAAGGAACAGACTCACATGAAAGGGCAAGACAAGACAAGCAGATAATTAAAAAGAAATAGTTGAAGTTCATGAACCCTTTGTACTGCAAACATAAATCCGGTCTGTTTTTGCATAAGTCTGCTTATGTTTTTTTTGTCTTAATGTGCATTATTTAATATGTAAACTCAGCAAAAAAAAAAGAAACATCCCTTTTTCAGGACACTGTATTTTAAAGATCATTTTGTAAAAATCCAAATAACTTAACATATCGTAAAGGGTTTAAACAATGTTTTCCATGCTTGTTCAATGATGAACAATTGTTCAACATGCACCTGTGGAACGGTCGTTAAGACACTAACAGCTTACAGATGTTAGGCAATTAAGATCACAGTTATAAAAACTTAGGACACTAAAGAAACCTTTCTACTGACTCTGAAAAACACCAGAAGTAAGATCTCAGGGTCCCTGCTCATCTGTGTGAATGTGCCTTAGGCATGCTGCATGGAGGCATGAGGACTGATGTGGCCAGGGCAATAAATTGCAATGTCCGTACTGTGCCTAAGACAGTGCTACAGGGAGACAGGAAAGACAGCTGATCATCCTCGCATTGGCAGAACACATGTAACAATACCTGCACAGGATTGGTACATCCGAATATCACACCTGAGGGACAGGTACAGGATGGCAACAACAACTGCCCGAGTTACACCAGGAACACACAATCCCTCCATCAGTGCTCAGACTGTCCGCAACAGGACGAGAGTGGCTGGACTGAGGGCTTGTAGGCCTGTTGTAAGGCAGGTCCTTATCAGACATCACTGGCAACAATCTCACCTTTGGGCACAAACCCACCTTTGCTGGACCAGACAGGATTGGCAAAAAGTGCTCTTCACTGACGAGTCGAGGTTTTGTCTCACCAGGGGTGATGGTCGGACTCGCGTTTATCGTTGAAGGAATGAGCGTTACACCGATGCCTGTGCTCTGGAGCAGGATCGATTTGGAGGTGGAGGGTCCATCATGGTCTGGGGTGGTGTGCCACAGCATCATCGGACTGAGCTTGTTGTCACTGCAGGCAATCTCAACACTGTGCGTTACAGGGAAGACATCCTCCTCCCTCATGTGGTACCCTTCCTGCAGGCTCATCCTGACATGACCCTCCAGCATGACAATGCCACCAGCCATACTGCTCGTTCTGTGCGTGATTTCCTGCAAGACAGTAATGTCAGTGTTTTGCCATGGCCAGCGAAGAGCCCGGATCTCAATCCCATTGAGCACGTCTGGGACCTGTTGGATCGGAGGGTGAGGGCTAGGGCCATTCCCCCCAGAAATGTCCGGGACCTTGCAAGTGCCTTGGTGGAAGAGTGGGGTAACATCTCACAGCAAGAACTGGCAAATCTGGTGCAGTCACAGGAGGAGATGCACTGCAGTACTTAATGCAGCTGGTGCCCATACCTTTACTTTTGATTTTGACCCCCCCTTTGTTCAGGGACACATTTTTCCATTTCTGTTAGTCACATGTCTGTGAAACTTGTTCAGTTTATGTCTTAGTTGTTGAATCTTTTTTATGTTCATACAAATATTTACACATTAAGTTTGCTGAAAATAAAAGCAGTTGAAGGTGAGAGGACGTTTCTTTTTTTGCTGAGTTTATATCACTGTGCCTGTTATATTCTCATGGCATTAAAAATAGCAGCGAGGTTCAGCAATTCGTTTGCACTAAGCTCGTAGAAAATCCCCGAAAAAGACTCTTTACATGCAACATTTTACTGTAGACAAAGACCTTGTGTTTATTATCTAGGCATTATAGAAAGAGAATATGGTTCATTAGTCCGTTCTCGTAGCAAAATACATGGATATTTATTTGCACAACAGCAATCTTTACCCATCTCACTCACATAAAAAACATATTACATACTCCTCAAAATGCATCAACACCATGGAAAGAACACATTGAAACAGTTATACCAAATTAGGTAAATACATGCTTTAACAGTGTTCATTATATGAATCTCTAACAGCTGGTAACAGCGCAACAACAGTTTAATTTTTTACGGACTCTGTGTGAATAGACCTTCCATCAGAGGTTTGTCTTGCAAAATTGTCACGGATTTAGTGTGAACAGGCCTTTAGGCAGCATCACATGCAATCCACAATGGACTGCAAAAAAAAAACATTTAAGATGGCTGACAAAGTAAGATAAATGCTGATTCTTAACATCCTTATTATTCACTCAATACCAGAAAGTATCGATAAAGTCAAATGAATTAAAACTGGACTATTTTACTCAATATTTGTGTGTGCCGCGTAGTTTATGTCCAGAGAAGTATGTTACCATAGCAACATGCTTACATCAAATTTAATTAAAATCAATTGTGCGCTTTGCATGACACTGTTGCTGCCTGTGTAAAGCGTTCCATACAAGTCAGTTACTGTATGAGGATCCATTTACAACTTAGGCAGTAGACTGCAAGGCAGCTCACTAGGTTTTGCAACAGCCAGGGAGTGTTTAAAAAGCATAGTGTATGATTGTGTGATTGTAGTTGTGATTGGCACATTTTTATCATCTCCTTCATCTCCAGATTCAAGCTTCAGCTCTTCAATACTTTGCTGCAGATGGGTCATTTCCTCCTATACACACCAACACACAGCCGTTAATGACACACTCATGCCTTCAGCACTAAAACTGAACAAATCATTGGAATTCAGTCATTATGTCTGACAAGTGTCTAAATTTGGTAAAAGAGTCATGGTAACAAGAAGTGACTAATCGTGCATTCTTATAATGTCGAAATTAGTGTACATTCTGAGTTTCTAATTCTGTGTTCGTGAACAGCTCGGAGTAGAATCTCGTAATGACAGTAATTGTGACACGATGTGAACGCAGCACTAATGTGCGAGTTTGTCGTGGTAACATAAGTGTGAGCGGAATGTCTGTTCTTGGTTTTTCAGGTTTTCATTCATGGTCACCAAAGCACGAAGTTTCTCTAGCAACCTAAAATATATATATTTTTTAAAATCACAGAAAAAGGACAACAAATAATAACTAGATAGATAAAGTTTGTCAAGACAAACTTTGATGATGGCTTGACAAAGCCTTGTCTGAAGGTTTGATGGTTATACAGTCATTACTGTAAGACAAACAGCCAGCTAGATAGATCGACAGACAGACGGTCACATAGATAATCAGATAAACTGTCAGAGAGAGAGCAACTTAAAGCAGATCAAAGCCATTTATAGGTTTTTTTACATTTTAATTTTTTGACAGTTGCAGTTTGAATTAACGAGCATTCCATTGGCCCATTTGAACATTCCGTCAGTGGAAGTCTATTCTGATATTCAATCATCTGCTGTGTAAAAACCATAAGCCCAATCAGTTAGAAATGGCACAGCACAGTATTCCAGAACAGTCTGAAGGTTTGTATCAAATTCGGTGGATGTAGCTTGAAAGCTCTAGAGTTAGGAGATAGCGAGGTTTAGGGCCTTTGAAAAAAGCCTACACCAGGTGTAGAATAACAGTATAATAATACTTACCAGTTCTTTAGAGACTGGCATCTAAATACCCATTTTAGTCAACCACTAGAAATTATTTCAGATAATTACAGGAGCTCTGCTCACTTACCCAGAATCGGCCTGAGACTCCACATCCTCCAGAGAGCTCAGCTCTCTCTCCAGCTTCTCAGTGTGTGCGGTAGCCTGAATTCACACAGACATTAATGTTCGACCTGTCATCTGTCACCTCGTTTACACCTAGTATTAAGTGGACTGCACTAAATACAGGTGTAAACAGGGTCCAATCATGCACTGTGCTAAAACAAGGGTCTACTTTGCCAGTTATGTGCAACTTTAAAACAATATAACCATAACCATCCAATCACCCTCATGTCATTCCAATCCTGTATGAATGAAGAACAAAAGTAGTTACCTAGCAGAATGTCCAAGTTGCTCTGTCCCTGGTTACCATTCACTTTTATTGCATGGAAAAAATGACAATGAAAGTGAATGGTTATCGGGGACCGAGAAGTTTAACTATCTCCTTTTAAGTTTGGTAAGGGTGAGTAAATAACGGCAGAATTTTCTTTGGGTGAACTACCCCTTTGTAAAAAAACAAAAACAGATCTTCTGTCTCGCCTCTGCTAGATTGCTTTTAGCATCCTCACATGCTGTTCTGACCTCCTTCTGTTTGGCCTGCAGCTGAAGAAACAATGGCCATAACCAATCAGCATTCTCAAAACCACCTCATGTGTATGAAGGGTGCGTATTCTGTACATACAACAAATAGCTGTTTAAATTTGTGTTTGTATGTATTACCTCTTCCAGCTCTTTTGTTTTTTTTAACTGATTTGTTTGTTGAGTGATGCCAGCTGTGCAGGCCCAAATCTATCCGGCCGATCCTCCGCTGATCGCTACGCCTGCCCAAATCGCACATACAGTTGAGTGCATTAGTTTGTAATTTTGCATCCACCTTTTGTCTCATAAGTTTACAAAGCCCTTTCAGAATTTATACAAATACAGAGATAAAATATATATGATATTATATATATATATGTATATAACAATCTACACAAATGATCCTATTTAAAAGTATACATCCCTTTGTTTTTTAATATAATGTGTTGACTTCTTGAGCAACAATGCATGTTTTTACCTTTTGTGATATTTATGCATAGGTGTCTTTACACAGCCAAGTTAAGCCTGCTCTGAGCCTGCTTAAAATTCTGTGTAAAGACGCCAAAGCCAGACTAAATTAAGCCGGCTCTGACCCACCTCAGCCCCTATTATCAAATGCAGTTCTAAGGCTGCTTTAATTCTGTGTAAATGAAATACAGCATCAGAGCAGCCTTGAACTTTGTTGTTGTCAAAAGTGAGCATATTTTTCATTATTTAGTTTCAAATTTAAAATGATAATTTCATTTTCATTCATTTCATATTTCTATATTCATAATTTTCTTTCAAAACATTCATCTCATAACATTATTTATGCATTTGTAATTGCTGAGTAAATGCATTTAGGCCTGCTCTGCATAGCATTAAACAGTCTGTGTAAATACACCTGAATGCCACCTTAGATACAGCTTCTGTGCCACCTTTGCAGTGTAAAGTTGGCTTATGGTGTCAAAGCTTGATATAGCCTCTGTTGGGAAGAACTCAAATGAACAGATGATGCTGGGAAACCAAAGAATTTCCAGTATCTAGAGAATATTTCTTAAGAAGAGTGCACAACTTTCACAAAATATACAAACAGTCATTGATCAAAGAGGAAGCAACACATCATATTAAGAACCAAGGGGATGTAAACCTTTGAACAGGATCATATGTGTAAATTCAGTTATTATTTTGTCTTGTGGAATCTGTATGTCAAGTAGCTTCATCAGGGCAGTACTAAATTTAAAAATGACATTTGTATGATCCTTCTTTTTTATTTATTTTTAATGATAAACATATTGTAGAGGTCTCATGGGTGCCATGCGAGGGTAGGACGGGTGAACGGCGAGCTCTGCGCACTTTGCTAGTTTTAATAATATTTGTATCACAAACCGGTGAGATTCGATATACCCTGATCCTTAATAGTTTTGGGAAGACAATATGTCAAAGAATTCAAAATCCTCGGGCTCTGGAGATATTAAAAGACACTTACGTGCTCGGGCTGATTCCCCTCAGCAGCAGGCTAGAAGCCCTGGAATCAGTTCGGACGGTGAACTGAGAGAAATCTGCCATGAATTGATGAACATGTCAGCAATGCTGACGAAGGTCATTGCAGACTTGGAGGATCTTGCCGTTATATGTCGATCGATCACTTCCATGGAGGCGAAATTCACTGAGATGGTTACAAGAGTTGCAGATGTCTAGAAACGGATTGAATATCTGGAGTCATCAGAGAGGGAATTAGCTGCTAATCCGCTAGTGACCAAGGGGAATTTGGAACGCGTCTGGGAAAAATTGGAGGATCTGGACAATCGTAACCGTGATCGTGGATGAAACAACATCCGAATTGTTGGAATTCCTGAGCATGAAGAAGGCAGAGATATGGTGAAATTCCTAGATGAACTCTTTCCGAATCTGCTCGACATAACAGGCCATAAGCTGGAAATCGAGTGAGCTCACAGAGGGGAGAAGGCCCCGATCAATTCTGGCCAAATTTCTGAGATCATCCGATAAAGATCTTGTGTTATGCGAGACAAGGAGTAAAGGAAGGCTTTCTTGGAAGAATCACAGCATTTTCTTGTTCCCAGACTTTGCGAATTTGACAAAAGAGAAACATGATTGATTCAACGGAAGTTCGCTTTTGCTCTGATGTTTCCGGCCAAACTGAGAATAAATACTAAGGATGGCCGCAAAATATTTACATGCCCACAGCAAGCGATGTCCTTCATAAAGACAATCGAGTGAGTAAGCCATTTGATGATTTTCATGTTGCAGAAAGTGAGCCTGACTCACTGAACATACACTTGGCTGTCTGAGGAAAATGGGCACTTTTTTTTGTTTCTTTTTGTGTTGGTTCCGCCTAGCGGCTGGAGTCTGTTTTGTGGAATAACACTCCTTCGGGACAGTGTTGTGGATGAATCTGCACGTTCTTGGTGCTTATGCCTCCTATTGGTTGGAGTTTGTTTTGTGAAATATTTCTTGCAGGACGTTGGAGTGATTAGGGCATGTGTTGCACTCGTGTAACAACTCGTGTAATGTTTTTTTATTTTTTTTTTTTTTTTGTGCCGGTTAGCGGCTGGAGTTTGTTTTGTGGAGGAACATGCCTTTGGGGCAATCTACATGTTTTTTGTGTTTTTTCCGCTTATTGGCTGGAGTTTGTTTTATAGAATATTTTCTGTTGTGTAATTCTGTCTCACAAAATTTTTATTGAAACACCTGACTTGAGTAATCCGACGGCAAAGTTGTCACAGGGGCTCTCGTAGGCGTACATAGACTGTTTGAGTTTAGAGGGATGGATGCCAGTTGGCGCTGTCGTGTGTGGAGTTAATGCATACTTTTTTCTGTTTGTTTGGTTCGGGGAGAAGTTTGGGATTTGATTGTTGCTCTAATGTTTGAATATGGTCATTATAATTGTATTTTTATTATACAATCTATTTTTTCTAATATGTCAAAATGTCAAATGTTAATATGAGTGGATTGTCTCTCTCTACGTGGAATGTGAATGGTTGGGGCACCCCATAAAAAGAAGGAAGGTTATTTCTTTTTTTAAACGTAAGAAATATGATATAGTGTGTCTTCAAGAAAAATAGAATGTGCATCTTTCCCTGCAGGAAGCTGAAAAATCTGGGAAGATATGGGCTGGGCATATTTTCTTTGGTGCTGGCTCAAGTAAGAGCAGGGGAGTCATTACACTAAGTAAACATCTACAATTCTAATGTCTCGAACAGATTAAAGATATTTGGAAGAGTCATTATTGTTTTAGCAGAAATTCAGGGGCAAAGTCTTATGTTGGCTAATATTTACACACCTAAAGTTGATGATCAGGGCTTTATAGATCTTGAAAGGATGTTGCAAGCCGCTGGCACCCTTTATGAAATAATATTGGGAGGAGACTTTAATCTTTTGATGGACTTGGTCTTTGATCGTGGTGAAGCGGGAGTGTGTAGGCCCCTTAGAGCAACAGTGACGCTTCACAGGATGAGTAAAAATCTTGGTCTTACAGATATTTGGAGACTTTTGAACCCATCTGGGAGGGACTATACATTCTTTTCATCAGTCCATAAGATTCACTCTAGAATAGATGATGTTGTTTGAAAGTATATCTTTTTTTTAATGTTTTTTTTTTATTATTTATTTTTTTGTTATTTTTTAATTTTTTATGTTAATTGTTGGTGACCACTGTAGTGTGTGTTTGTGTCGGGTGGGGGGTGTGGGGGAATATTCGGGGGGAGGGGTTTAATGCATATATTTCTAAAAGTGTAGGAAGTTGATACATTTTGTTACTGAAAACTACGTCCTCTGGGGTGACACCATATCCTCATTTTAAATCGGGCAATTCCACAAACTACTTTATTTAGTTTCTGTAACCCCATTCAAGGTCATGTTTCTGAAGCCCCCTGTGAAGGCCAGGACATGTGCACATGGTACATTTTTGTCTCTAAATTGTTCAAATATTGAATTGTTTCAAAGCTCTAAAAGTGTTTACGTTTTGTTGTCCTTTGGTGTGAAAATTTTTTTTTACTAAAAACTATATTAAACTGCATAATTATGGAAAATGGTGCAAATGTGACTCGCTAACTGCTAATGACATGTTTGCTAAGAATAGCTGTCACACCAGAGGACAAACATTTCACACAAGAGGACAAGGTCTATTAAAGAAGCATTTTAAATAATTAAATACAATTTGTTTAACTCATTTTTATTCTTTTTTTTGACCATTTTCAGTGTTTTAATTGCAATAATTAAACTACTTTCTGCTGTTTTTGCTGAACATTTGTACTGTTATAGTGATGATATGATGTATGATATACTGATATTCAGTGTCATGAAAAAAAATATTTATAAAAGTTAATTAACAGAGGTTCGGGAGGAGCATGCCAATTTTAATCTGACAAATCACAGCCTGCGAGCAGGAGTATATAAGCCGCAGCTTACCTGCTTCCCGTGACAGACTAAATATCAGACTTTACACTACATAAATAGATGGGTTTTTTTTAGTTTTTGTTTTAATTGTGCTTTACAAAAAAATAGTTTTTTACTGCATATTTGTTAACTACCCATTTACACTTGACTGAATTTCTGGAATGCGTCTCAAACCACCTCCAGAGGTTTCCTGAACATTCCCCCCATCTGCAACTGGTTGGTCAAACTAACAGTCCCGCCCCAAATTCAAACCTTTGGTGATTCAATGTTGCTGTGTCAGGCTGGTCAGAATGATCAAACAAGCAGAGCAATGTTTTGATAGTGACACAAAGCCACAGTGTATACACTTTTCGGGGGAATCAACCTGGCTACTAATGGCTCAACTATAGTTGCCTCTGCATATTAAACGAAGATAGGAGAAAGACATTTGTCTGAATCTGAGAAACAATGAGCCAGAAAACAATAGGCCAGTGAAGATGAAAAAAAACAAAAAAAAACAGTGAGAGTGAATGAGAAAGAGAGAGTGTGGGAGAAAAAAGAGCAAATGATAAAAAGATTGTACGAGAAAGAGAAAAAGTTACCTGCCAAACTCCAACAGGGTGGAGTGAACCCGAGACTCTTCATCCAATAGCTCGCCAGCACCCTCCTGCCGCTTATAACGCCTTTGAGGAGCATACACCTCCTACACACAAACAAAATCATGTGATTTTAAACTGGCTCATTTTTATTATATAAAACATTTTCAGATTCTCACAATCTACTTTTTTAAATGAGAGAGAGGAATTTGTGACTGTTTTTAATTGGGGTGATTTATATTAAATCCAGGAAGCCAAGCGTCTTACTTTAAGGCTCAGTATGGGACATAAAAGCATGAAGTTAATTAGATACTTACACATTCACCACAGTGCTGATAGCTCTCTCCTTCCTTAATGCAAACTCATCCTTAAACATATTTAATATAACTTAATGAACAATTCGTTGTGTAACTATATCTGTAGTTATTTTACAGACATTCACTGAACAGATGATTATTATATAATAACTAAATGTTTCATACATCATAGTGCTAATTCCTTTCAGTTGTTTCAGTGTTGGCCTGATGTCTCACCTCAGGAAATGCATGTGTTTTCTGGAACAGAGAGATGGAATATGACTTGACATAATCTCCCATCTCCGCCCTGGTTTGAATTGCCTTCTTTGCCAGCCACTGTAGACCCAACAAACATAAATGCATTGTTAGTTAGTATACAGTTTCCATGAACTCTGGACTATGGGTCAGAAAAGATATTCTGTGCCATTAGGAAAACCGTTACACGTGAATGCTGGCTGAGTGTCTTTAAGAGTTGAGCATGTCATATACTGCATCAAGGTGGTAGTAGCTTTTATTATTTGATGAATTGTTTAAATGGCTATGTTTTAATGATGTTATCTTCAATTGTTAATTAGTATTGTTGCTGGATTGTTGCCTGAGTGATGCAGTAGCAATAAAGGATATTAGAGGTACTGTGTTTTTGGATGATGGGTTTTTAAAGGGAAAAGTTTTAATGTTTAATGATCTTAATGTTTTTATATGAGTGTGTTTTATTGATTGTTCTAGTGTTGTGATTTTGTATTGTATTTATGTTATGTTATTGTACGTTTTTTTTAGTAATGGACTGTGTTTTCCCTTACAGGGATGCACGGTTACCGTTTATTTCTTATTCAATTGTATTAATTGTAGGAAAGTTGAATTAAGTGGTTGTTTTAGAGTGTAAATTTGACTCTTATGGTGCATTGCCCCTTGGTGATTTCATTGTGTATTTGTTTTGTTTTCTTTTTAGCCGATGGTTGCTGTTGGGTTTCTTCACGGTGTGGACGGCGGTGAAGAGCTGGCTGGGATTGTGTGGTGGTTTGGTTACTTTATTTTTTCTTTATAGGTTGCAGTGAGCTTGCTGTGAGCTGGTTGCCGTGAGAGCACTTCCTTTTCTTTTTTTCTTTTTTTCTTTTTTTATGCCTTCTTTGTCTTAACTATACAGGTACCAGTGGCCATTTGTGGAGTGTTTTGTTTTCTAGTTTTGTTTTATTATTTATATGTTCTTTTTTGTTTTTGGGGTATTTGCACTGAAAGTCTGTTACATTACATTTTAAAGTGTTTAAGTAAACAATAAATACATGCTTATTAATTAAAACCACACCACTGCCTCTAGCCCCTTTCTGTTCCTTACTACCTTACTGGGCCCAAGGTTACAATTGGCATTGTCAGCAGGGTCTTTTGTGGCAAAGGTGGTTGTGGTGTTTTTTTTTTTTTTACTTTTTCTTGCTGGCTTATTTTGTTCTCCTCATTTTGTCAACTGATGGCCCTTTAATTATTGAGTGATTTGTATTTTTGTTGGTATTACGAAGGTAAATGTTCAAGTAAATGGTAATCGTGCATAAATACAGCCATCACAGACATTGCTTCGTGGGCCCTGGATTTTACCTTTTTTTTTTTTTTTTTGTCAACTGTCTTCTAAAACTATAATTTGTCAACAGACGTGGAGCAAGAACTAATGGACTTGCGTGAGCAGTTACGGAACCTGCAGGCACAAAACGAACAGTTGATGAGAGAGCGGCCATCGCCTAGCAGTAATATGTCTAATCAAATGCCCCCTTCTGCTTCTAATGCTAATGCTTCATCTCCAGTGTCTTTTAGTAGGGTACTTTATGTTCCTCAGGAGAGGAAGTGCCCACGGTTTTATGGGAACATGGACTCCACCTTGAGTATTGAGGGTAGGTGCTGGTCTGATAAAGAAAAAGTGGTGTTCTTGCTTGACCACCTTGGGGGGGATGCTAGAACGGAGATAAAACTCCGAACCCCAGTTAGTAGAGAAACTCCAGAGTCTGTTTTTGACATTTTAAAAATATATATGGTGGGAGGCAGACATTTGTACAATTACAACAGAGGTTTTATGAACGAAAACGAAAAGAGGGTGAATCATTGACCAAAGTTTCTCATGCTTTGATGTCTCTGATGGACTTGGTCCTTAACAGTAATCCAGGTAGTGTTCCAAACTTTGATAGAGTGCTCTGTGATCAGTTTGTTGAACATGTTCGAGATGTGATGCTGAAGCGTGAATTAAAACGCCTAGTTAGGGACAAACCATCCTCTACTCTACTGGAGGTTCAAAGTGAAGCCCTTAGGTGGGTGGAAGAATGGAATCGGGAGGCAAATGCTTCATATATTCAGCCATGGTGTAATGTTACTTAAGGCAGGGTAGTGGAGTTTGATCCTAATGCTAGATCTCAGGAGTCTATTGTGTTAAAAGAGATTAAGGAGATGATGAGACAGCAACAAGCACAAATAAATGATATTACCCAACGTCTTGATAGTCTTATGTCACAGAAGGAGCCCCCTGTTGTTACTTCTACTAGGGTATATGTTTTAAGCAGACGTGCTTAAAACATGTAATTGGCTTAAATTAAAAGCAGCCAATGGTCTTGAGATACCATATGTGGGATATTTCGAAACCGATGTGACTGTTTTGGGGCAAACTCTCCTGGGACAAGGTATTTTGGTCGTAAAAGATCCTGTTGATACTTTGTTCCATCAGAGGAAGGAACTGACTCCTGGCCTTTTGGGTATGAACGTGATTGGGCAGTGTTATGATGACCTGTTTGACAAGCATGGCCTAGCACTATTTTCAGTTCCCCAGGTTAGAAAGGCAGAGTTAGGCTGGAGAGATGCCCTGTCACAGTGTCATTGAGCTGATGATGCCCCCACCCCTGGATTTGTCGGCGATGTGAAAGTACAGTCCAGCCATCCTATCCAGATTCCAGCTGGAACTATGAGGTTAGTACCAGATTTATGCTCTAAGAGTATACAAAGTTGTACAGTGGGTTTTTTTAGAAACCCAGGGTTCTTAGGAATGGGGGCTGCCTGCTGGAGCGCTCATATCATCTGCTTTATTGTGATGTAAACAAGGAGTAGTTCATGTGCCAGTAGTTAATGTAGGCACGGAATCTTTATATCTGTCACCAAAAACTAGACTTGGTAGTTTGGTTAGTGCTGAGGTGGTCAGAAAATTGGGTCAGTACATTTTGTTTACGGGAGATTCACAATGTTGTTCTAATACTGTGATGGTTCAGTGTCAAACTATTACATCAGCATCACACATTGACTTTCAGGCTTTGGAATTGTCAGGCCTTTCAGAGGCTGAGAGGGAGGCAGTTAGGGAGTTGTTGGCAAAATACTATGATGTTTTTGCTAAACATGATAATGACTTGGGATGTACCAATTTAATGGAAAATCAGATCCCCCTAGTAGATGATACACCCGTATGTCAGCGGCATCGTAGATTTCCCCCTAGCCAGTTTGAGGCTGTGAAAACACATATTAGACAATTATTGGACAGTCAAGTCATCAGGGAGAGCTGTAGTCCATATGCATAGCCAGTTGTGTTGGTGAAGAAGAAAGATGGCTCTCTGAGGATGTGCATTGTTTATCGTCAGCTCAACACCAGAACTCGTAAGGACGCTTACCCCTTACCAAGGATAGAGGAGTCTTTGGATGCTCTGACTGGGGCAAGGTGGTTTTCAACTTTAGATCTGGCTAGTGGTTATAACCAGGTGCCAGCATCAGAAGTGGATTGTGCTAAGACTGCTTTCTGTACTCCATTTGAGTTCTTTGAATTTAATAGGATGCCCTTTGGGCTATGTAATGCCCCAAGTATTTTCCAAAGGTTAATGGAGCAGATTTTTGGAGATCAGACTTTCCAGTCTTTGCTGCTCTATCTGGATGACATTATTGTTTTTTCAGCAACCATTGAGCAACATCTTCAGTGACTTGAACTGGTGTTGGAGCGGTTAAGGCAACAGAATATGAAGATAAAACTGAGTAAATGCTGCTTCTTCCAATCATCCGTACGTAATCTGGGGCATGTGGTTTCCACGACTGGGGTCAGCACAGACCTGGAGAAGATATATGCTGTAGCCGAGTGGAACAGACTTCAAAATGTCCAGGAACTTTGATCCATTCTGGGCTTCGCCAGTTATTATCGGCGATTTGTTAAAGACTTTTCACGTATCACTGGGCCTTTGAATACATTGGTGGCCGAAGTGATTATGGGACACAAAAGAAAGTGACCAAATATTAATTTGGGGACTAAATGGACTGATTTGTGTGAAAATGCTTTTCAGACTCTTAAAGCAGCCTTAACGAATGCACAAGTACTTGCTAATGCGGACTTCAGTAAGCCATTTATTCTGGATATCGATGCAAGCCATCAAGGTCTGGGTGCCGTGCTGTCTCAAGAGCAAGGGGGAAACTGTCGACTTGCGTTTGCAAGTCAAGGATTGCGACCATCTGAAAGCAACATGCAGAATTACAGCTCAATGAAACTGGAGTTCCTTGCTCTGAAGTGGGCTGTCACCGAAAAGTTTAGAGAGTATTTGCTGGGTCAGAAGTGCCTGGTATATACAGACAACCCACTTAGTCATCTACAGACTGCAAAATTAGGAGCATTGGAACAAAGATGGTCTAATCAGCTCACAGATTTTGATATGGAAATTAGGAATAAGCCTGGATGTTCCAATATTAATGCAGATGCGCTATCTAGAAAAAGCATTGCATCTGTGGCTGCGTTGGCCCTGACTAATGTTATGCCAAAGGATTTATACCAGTGTGCTCATGACTGCCAACAGGTAGGCTTAAGTGGAACAGTTTCTGCCCTCCCTGAACAGCCTAAGGAAAATCTTGGCATTCTGCAAGAAGCTGATTCTGTTATTGGGCAATTCCTCATCTATTGGGATCGTCAAAAGCCACCAGATTCACAAGAAAGAGCGGCAGATTCACCAGATGTAATTGAATTGGTTCGGCAGTGGGGAAAGCTTGTGAAGATAGACAGTGTATTGTACTGAAAACTTTGGGCCCAGGAGGAACATAGAGAAATTCTTCAAGTTGTGTTACCAGCTGCTCTTAGGGAAGGGGTCCTCACAAGTCTGCATGATGACCATGGTCATCAAAGAATTGAGAGGATGGCAAGTTTAGTGAGAGCTCGATGTTAGTGGCCCGGATGTTTAAATTCATTGAGGAATGGTGTAAGAAATGCCAATGCTCTACCAAAGATAAAGTGGTTCGCTCAAAAATACGTAGTTTTATGGGGCACCTGAAGGCAGAGAGGCCACTGGATATCTTGGCCATTGATTTCACTTTGCTGGAGCCTGCATCAAATGGCCTTGAGAATGTATTGATTATGACCGATGTGTTTACAAAGTTTGCACAAGGTATTCCAACTAAAGATCAAAAAGCATCGACAGTGGCACGTGTCTTGGTAGAGCACTGGTTCTATTTGTTTGGAGTACCAAGGCAAATTCACTCAGATCAGGGGTGATGTTTTGAAAGTAGACTAATTAAAGAATTATGTAGATTGTATGGCATTTCAAAAACTCACACAACACCTTATCGACCACATGGGAATGGCCAATGTGAACGTTTTAATAGAACGATGCATGATTTGCTGTGCCTTTGCCCCCTGAGGAGAAATGCCATTGGCCTGACCACCTTGCCCAAGTAGAGTATGCCTACAAAATCACAGAGCACCAGTCCACTGGATATTGCCCCTATGTCCTTATGTTTGGGCAGCAGACACATCTACCTGTTGATTTCATGCTGGGAATGGATAGTCACACCCGAGTGAAGTGGATTGGGTAGCAGATCATAGGGATAATTTGGAGCAAATATTTAACAAGGCTCGAGCCTGCCTTAAATGTGCCACAGAACATTGTGCCTGACTAAATGACGCTAAGGACCATCATGAGAAGTTACAAGAAGGCCAAGTGGTTTACCAGAGAGCACATAACATAAAAGGGAGGAATAAGATTCAGGATGCTTGGGATTCAACTCCTTATAAAGTGGTCCGGTGTCCAGATGAACATGGAGCAGTGTATACCATTGTCCCTGCAGATGGAGGCGGTAAACCTAGACATATTCATCGTTGTGAGTTGCGACCAGCATATGTTGCTCTGAATGACCCTGGACTCCTAGTTGACCATCAGAAGACCCCTGGAGATAAAGATGGGAATATGATAGTTTTGTCCTTAACACCTGAACAAGTATCGGCCCAAGGTACAATTGTCAGGCCTCAACTTCAATGGGAAGAAAATACTAACTTCCATTCAACTTCTGTAGCAGACCATGTGGAGGAACATCAGTCTCCACGACGGGAAGAAACTGTAGTGAGGCGCACAGGGAGGTCAACAGCTGGACGGCATTCCAGTCCATACCATCTTCCTCGATCAGTATGTACTGTTGAAGCTCAATATGGTCAGGCTGCTCTCCCTGTGACGAGATTTTCCAATGATAGCCAGAACCTAATGTTCCGCCCATGGTTGTAGAATGGTAATCGACGGGACGTCGATTTAAATTCAGGGGGGTAGATTGTAATGGGATGTACATTGGTATACTACAAATCCCATCAGCCCTAGCATTAAGGAAGTAGTAAAACATGTTACGTCTTTGCTTCCTTTATAATTTTTATGAATGGTGTTGTCGGATGTGTTCATGACACTACAAATTCCATCAGCATTAACGTTATAAAAGAAGTGACGAGATTTGGTTGCTCTCGCTCCTTATATCTTTCCTCCATTATTGTTTGAATGGATGCCGTGGCAGATTTAAGGTTTGACAGCAGCAACAGGTAAACGGTTATACGCTGAAGGTTTGTGGAATGCTGTTGAAAGTTGAATGACGTATACATCGTATCAAAGAGTGCCATTAGGAAAACCATTACACGTGAATGCTGGCCGAGTGTCCTTAAGAGTTGAGCGTGTCATATACTGCATCAATGAGGTAGTAGTTTTTATTATATGATTAATTGTTTAAATGGCTATGTTTTAATGATGTTATTTTCTATTGTTTTTTAGTATTGTTGCTGGATTGTTGCCTGAGTGATGCAGTAACAATAAAGGATATTAGAGGTACTGTGTTTTTGTATGATGGGTTTTTAAAGGGAAAATGTTTAATGTTTAATGATCTTAATGTTTTTATATGGGTGTGTTTTATTGTTTGTTCTAGTGTTGTGATTTTGTATTGTATTTATGTTATGTTATTGTATGTTTTTGTTAGTAATGGACTGTGTTTTCCCTTACGGGGATGCACGGTTACTGTTTATTTCTTATTCAATTGTATTATGTGTTTTTTTTTGTTTTTTTTGTATGATGCTGGGCTGGAATGGGTGGAGTAATTAGGCCAGGATGGGTGAATTAAGTGGTTGTTCTAGAGTGTAAATTAAACTCTTACGATGCATTGTCCCTAGGTGATTTCATTGTGTATTTGTTTTGTTTTCTTTTTAGCCGACGGTGGCTGCTGGGTGCCTTCACGGTGTGGACGGCGGTGAAGAAGTGGCTGGGATTGTGTGGTGGTTTGGTTACTTTATTTTTTCTTTATAGGTTGTAGTGAGCTTGCTGTGAGCTGGTTGCTGTGGGAGCACTTCCTTTTCTTTATTTCTTTTTTTATGCCTTCTCTGTCTTAACTATACATGTACCAGTGGCCATCTGTGGAGTGTTTTGTTTTCTAGTTTTGTTTTATTGTTTATATGTTCTTTTTTGTTTTTGGGGTATTTGCACTGAAAGTCTGTTACATTACATTTTAAAGTGTTTAAGTAAACAATAAATACATGCTTATTAATTAAAACCACACCACTGCCTCTAGCCCCTTTCTGTTCCTTACTACCTTACTGGGCCCAAGGTTACAATTGACGTAGTCAGCAGGGTCTTTTGTGGCAAAGGTGGTTGTGGTGTGTTTTTTTACTTTTTTCTTGCTGGCTTATTTGTTCTCCTCATTTTGTCAACTGATGACCCTTTAATTATTGAGTGATTTGTATTTTTGTTGGTATTACAAAGGTAAATGTTCAAGTAAATGGTAATCGTGCATAAGGACAGCCATCACAGACATTGCTTCATGGGCCATGGATTTTACCTTTTTTTTTTTTTTTGTCAACTGTCTTCTAAAACTATAATTTGTCAACAGACATGGAGCAAGAACTAATGGACTTGCATGAGCAGTTACGGAACCTGCAGGCACAAAACGAACAGTTGATGAGAGAGCGGCCATCGCCTAGCAGTAATATGTCTAATCAAATGCCCCCTTCTGCTTCTAATGCTAATGCTTCATCTCCAGTGTCTTTTAGTAGGGTACTTTATGTTCCTCAGGAGAGGAAGTGCCCACGGTTTTATGGGAACATGGACTCCACTTTGAGCATTGAGGGTAGGGGCTGGTCTGATAAAGAAAAAGTGGTGTTCTTGCTTGACCACATTGAGGGGGAAGCTAGAACGGAGATAAAACTCCAAACCCCAGTTAGTAGAGAAACTCCAGAGTCTGTTTTTGACATTTTAAAAATATGTATGGTGGGAGGCAGACATTTGTACAATTACAACAGAGGTTTTATGAACGAAAACAAAAAGAGGGTGAATCATTGACCGAATTTTCTCATGCTTTGATGTCTCTGATGGACTTGGTCCTTAACAGTAATCCAGGTAGTGTTGCAAACTTTGATAGAGTGCTTCGTGATCAGTTTGTTGAACATGTTCAAGATGTGATGCTGAAGTGTGAATTAAAATGCCTAGTTAGGGACAAACCATCCTCTACTCTACTGGAGGTTCGATGTGAAGCCCTTAGGTGGGTGGAAGAAGGGAATAGGGAGGCAAATGCTTCATATGTTCAGCCATGGTGTAATGTTACTCAAGGCAGGGTAGTGGAGTTTGAGCCTAATGCTAGATCTCAGGAGTCTATTGTGTTAAAAGAAATTAAGGAGATGATGAGACATCAGCAAGTACAAATAAATGAAATTACCCAACGTCTTGATAGTCTTATGTCACAGAAGGAGCCCCCTGTTGTTACTTTTACTAGGCCAAATAGTTCTCGATTATGTCTTCGGTGTAATAGATTTGGGCATATTGCCAGATATTGCCGACAACCTTGGCCTATTGAGTCAAGTTCTAGGCCTCCTCATTAATGTAAATGAGACCCTGGTGGTAGAACAGGATGGTTTAGCACCTTCTGCAACCTTGAGTCAGATCATAGAGGGAGATAGTTAAGCATCACAGACATCTGTTTGCCCTACTATTTTACAGTGTCTTGTGGGTAAATGCCCTGTAGTAACAGCACAGATGGGAGGAGTAGAGATTTCATGTTTATTAGATACAGGATCAATGGTGACTACTGTAACAGAGTCATTTTTTTGAGAAACATTTCTGACACTGGGGAGCGGACGTGCTTAAAACATGTAGGTGGCTTAAATTAAAAGCAGTCAATGGTCTTGAGATACCATATGTGGGATATTTCAAAACAGATGTGACTGTTTTGGGGCAAACTCTCCTGGTTCAAGGTATTTTGGTTGTAAAAGATCCTGTTGATACTTTGTTAAATCAGAGGAAGGAACTGACTCCTGGCCTTTTGGGTATGAACGTGATTGGGCAGTGTTATAATGACCTGTTTGACAAGCATGGCCTAGCACTATTTTCAGTTCCCCAGGTTAGACAGGCAGAGTTAGGCTGGAGAGATGCCCTGTCACAGTGTCATCAAGCTGATGATGCCCCCACCCCTGGATTTGTTGGCTATGTGAAAGTACAGTCCAGCCATCCTATCCAGATTCCAGCTGGAACTATGAGGTTAGTACCTGTTTTATGCTCTAAGAGTATACAAAGTTGTACAGTGGTTTTTTTTAGAAGCCCAGGGTTCTGAGGAAGGGGGGCTGCCTGCTGGAGCGCTCATATCTTCCACTTTATTGTGATATAAACAAGGAGTAGTACATGTGCCAGTAGTTAATGTGGGCACGGAACCTTTATATCTGTCACCAAAACCTAGACTTGGTAGTTTGGTTAGTACTGAGGTGGTCAGGAAATTGGGTCAGTACATTTTGTTTACAGGAGATTCACAATGTTGTTCTAATACTGTGATGGTTCAGTGTCAAACTATTACATCAGCATCACACATTGACTTTCAGGCTTTGGAATTGTCAAGCCTTTCAGAGGCTGAGAGGGAGGCAGTTAGGGGGTTGTTGGCAAAATGCTATAATGTTTTTGCTAAACATGATAGTGACTTGGGATGTACCAATTTAATGGAACATCAGATCCCCCTAGTAGATGATACACCCGTACATCAGCGGCATTGTAGAATTCCCCAAGCCAGTTTGAGGCTGTGAAAACAAATATTAGACAATTATTGGACAGTCAAGTCATCAGGGAGAGCTGTAGTCCATATGAATAGCCAGTTGTGTTGGTGAAGAAGAAAGATGGCTCTCTGAGGATGTGCGTCGTTTATCGTCAGCTCAACACCAGAACTCGTAAGGATGCTTACCCCTTACCAAGGATAGAGGAGTCTCTGGATGCTCTGACTGGGGCAAGGTGGTTTTCAACTTTAGATCTGGCTAGTGATTATAACCAGGTGCCAGCATCAGAAGTGGATTGTGCTAAGACTGTTTTCTGTACTCCAACTGGGTTCTTTGAATTTAATAGGATGCCCTTTGGGCTATGTAATGCCCCAAGTACTTTCCAAAGGTTAATGGAGCGGATTTTTGGAGATCAGAGTTTCCAGTCTTTGCTGCTCTATCTGGATGATGTTATTGTTTTTTCAGCAACCATTGAGCAACATCTTCAGTGACTTGAACTGGTGTTGGAGCGGTTAAGGCAACAGAATTTGAAGATAAAACTGAGTAAATTCTGCTTCTTCCAATCAGCCGTACATTATCTGGGGTTTCCGTGACTGGGGTCAGCACAGACCCAGAGAAGATATATGCTGTAGCCGAGTGGAACAGACCTCAAAATGTCCAGGAACTTCGATCCTTTCTGGGCTTTGCCAGTTATTATCGGTGGTTTGTTAAAGACTTTTCATGTATCACTGGGCCTTTGAATACATTGGTGGCCGAAGTGATTATGGGACACAAAAGAAAGTGACCAAATATTAATTTGGGGTCTAAATGGACTGATTTGTGTGAAAATGCTTTTCAGACTCTTAAAGCAGCCTTAACAAATGCACCAATACTTGCTTATGCGGACTTCAGTAAGCCGTTTATTCTGGATATAGATGCAAGCCATCAAGGTCTGGGTGCCATGCTGTCTCAAGAGCAAGAGGGAAAATGTCGACCAGCTGCTTTTGCAAGTCAAGGATTGCGACTATTTGAAAGCAACATGCAGAATTACAGCTCAATGAAACTGGAGTTCCTTGCTCTGAAGTGGGCTGTCACCGAAAATTTTAGAGAGTATTTGCTGGATCAGAAGTGCCTGGTATATACAGACAACCCACTTAGTCATCTACAGACTGCAAAATTAGGAGCATTGGAACAAAGATGGTCTAATCAGCTCGCAGATTTTGATATGGAAATTAGGAATAAGCCTGGACGTTCCAATATTAATGCAGATGCGCTATCTAGAAAACACATTGCATCTGTGGCTGAGTTGGCCCTGACTAATGTTATGCCAAAGAATTTATACCAGTGTGCTCATGACTGCCAACAGGTAGTCTTAAGTGGAACAGTTTCTGCCCTCCCTAAACAGCCTAAGGAAAATCTTGGCATTCTGCAAGAAGCTGATTCTGTTATTGGGCAATTCCTCATCTATTGGGAACGTCAAAAGCCACCAGATTCACAAGAAAGAGCGGCAGAGTCACCAGAGGTAATTGAATTGGTTCGGCAGTGGGGAAAGCTAGTGAAGATAGACAGTGTATTGTACCGAAAACTTTGGCCCCAGGAGGAACATATAGAAATTCTTCAAGTTGTGTTACCAGCTGCTCTTAGGGAAGGGGTCCTCACAAGTCTGCATGATGACCATGGTCATCAAGGAATTGAGAGGACGGCAAGTTTAGAGAAAGCTCGAAGTTACTGGCCCAGTATGTTCAAATTAATTGAGGAATGGTGTAAGAAATGCCTCGTTGTACCCAAGCTAAAGTGGTTCGCCCAAAAATACGTTGTTTTATGGGGCACCTGAAGGCAGAGAGGCCACTGGATATCTTGGCCATTGATTTCACTTTGCTGGAGCCTGCGTCAAATGGACTTGAGAATGTATTGATTATGACCGATGTGTTTACAAAATTCGCACAAGGTATTCCAAGTAAAGATCAAACAGCATCGACAATGGCACGTGTCTTGGTAGAGCACTGGTTCTTTTTGTTTGGAGTACCAAGGCAAATTCACTCAGATCAGGGGTGATGTTTTGAAAGTAGACTAATTAAAGAATTATGTAGATTGTATGGCATTTCAAAAACTCGCACAACACCTTATCAGCCATAAGGGAATGGCCAATGTGAAGGTTTTAATAGAACGATGCATGATTTGCTGTGCCTTTGCCCCCTGAGGAGAAATGCCATTGGCCTGACCACCTTGCCCAAGTAGAGTATGCCTACAATACCACAGAGCACCAGTCCACTGGATATTGCCCCTATGTCCTTATGTTTGGGCAGCAGACACATCTACCTGTTGATTTCATGCTGGGAATGGATTGTCATGCCCGAGTGAAATAGATTGGGTAGCGGATCATAGGGATAATTTGGAGCAAATATTTAACAAGGCTCGAGCCTGCCTTAAATGTGCCACAGAACATCGTGCCTGACTAAATGACGCTAAGGTCCAACATGAGAAGTTACAAGAAGGCCAGGTGGTGTACCAGAGAGCACATAACATAAAAGGGAGGAATAAGATTCAGGATGCTTGGGATTCAACTCCTTATAAAGTGGTCCGGTGTCCAGATGAACATGGAGCAGTGTATACCATTGTCCCTGCAGATGGAGGCGGTAAACCTAGACATATTCATCATTGTGAGTTGCGACCAGCATATGTTGCTCTGAATGACCCTGGACTCCTAGTTGAGATAAAGATGGGAATATGATAGTTTTGTCCTTAACACCTGAACAAGTATCGGCCCAAGGTACAATTGTCAGGCCTCAACTTCTATGGGAAGAAAATACTAACTTCCATTCAACTTCTGTAGCAGACCATGTAGAGGATCATCAGTCTCCACAATGGGAAGAAGCTGTAGTGAGGTGCACAGGGAGGTCAACAGCTGGACGGCATTCCAATCCCTACCATCTTCCTCGATCAGTATGTACTGGTGAAGCTCAATATGGTCAGCCTGCTCTCCCTGTGATGAGATTTTCCAATGATAGCCAGAACCTAATGTTCCACCCATGGTTGTAGAATGGTAATCGACGGGATGGTAGATTGTAATGGGATGTACATTGGGATACTACAAATCCCATCAGCCCTAGCATTAAGGAAGTAGTCAAACATGTTACGTCTTCGCTTCCTTTATCATTTTTATGAATGGTGTTGTCGGATGTGTTCATGACACTACAAATCCCATCAGTATTAACGTTATAAAAGGAAGTGCCGAGATTTGGATGCTCTCGCTCCTTATATCTTTCCTCCATTATTGTTTGAATGGACGCTGCGGCAGATTTAAGGTTTGACAGCGGCAACAGATAAGCGGTTATACGCTGAAGGTTTGTGGAATGCTGTTGAAAGTTGAATGACGTATACATCGTATCAAAGAGTGCCATTAGGAAAACCATTACATGTGAATGCTGGCCGAGTGTCCTTAAGAGTTGAGCATGTCATATACTGCATCAAGGAGGTAATAACTTTTATTATTTGATGAACTGTTTAAATGGCTATGTTTTAATGATGTTATTTTCTATTGTTTTTTAGTATTGTTGCTGGATTGTTGCCTGAGTGATGCAGTAACAGTAAAGGATATTAGAGGTACTGTGTTTTTGGATGATGGGTTTTTAAAGGGAAAAGTTTTAATGTTTAATGATCTTAATGTTTTTATATGAGTGTGTTTTATTGATTGTTCTAGTGTTGTGATTTTGTATTGTATTTATGTTATGTTATTGTATGTTTTTGTTAGTAATGGACTGTGTTTTCCCTTACAGGGATGCACGGTTACTGTTTATTTCTTATTCAATTGTATTATGTGTTTTTTTTTTGTTTTTTTTGTATGAAGCTGGGCCAGAATGGGTGGAGTAATTAGGCCAGGAAGGTTGAATTAAGTGGTTGTTTTAGAGTGTAAATTCAACTCATATGGTGCATTGCCCCTTGGTGATTTCATTGTGTATTTGTTTTGTTTTCTTTTTAGCCGACGGTGGCTGCTGGGTGCCTTCATGGTGTGGACGGCGGTGAAGAAGTGGCTGGGATTGTGTGGTGGTTTCGTTTCTTTATTTTTTCTTTATAGGTTGTAGTGAGCTTGCTGTGAGTTGGTTGCTGTGGGAGCACTTCCTTTTCTTTTTTCTTTTTTTATGCCTTCTTTGTCTTAACTATACAGGTACCAGTGGCCATCTGCGGAGTGTTTTGTTTTCTAGTTTTGTTTTATTGTTTATATGTTCTTTTTTGTTTTTGGGGTATTTGCATTGAGAGTCTGTTACATTACATTTTAAAGTGTTTAAGTAAACAATAAATACTTGCTTATCAATTAAAACCACACCACTGCCTCTAGCCCCTTTCTGTTCCTTATTACCTTACTGGGCCCAAGGTTAAATAAGTCTCAGTCACCATTCACTTTTATTGCATCTCAGCTCATCTCTGCCTGCCTCTCGGAGATCTTGGCCTGGATGAAGGAACATCACCTTCAGCTCAGCCTTGCCAAGACAGAGCTTGTGATTCTCATCCAACCCGGCTGTTGACCACAATCTCACCATTCATCTTGGTTCAACTACACTAAAGCCAAACAGGACAACCTGGAACCTGGGAGTGGTGGTGGATGACCAGCTTAACTTCAATTTCTACATCTCATCAACCACCCGTTCTTGCAGATTCACGCTTTACAACATCAGGCAAATCAGACCTTTTCTGTCTGAATACGCTACGCAGCTCCTGGTCCAAGCTCTTGTCATTTCAAGACTGGACTACTGCAATGCCCTGTTGGCCGGCCTCCCTGCTAGCACAATTAAGCCACTGCAGATGGTCCAGAACGCTAGAGCATGTCAGGTCTTCAATCAGCCAAAGAGGGCTCAGGTCATCCCACTCGTGATTTCACTCCATTGGCTACCTGTAGCTGCCCGCATCAAATTCAAGACTTTGACTCTGGCCTTCAGGACAGCCAATGGAACTGCACCCTCTTAATTCAATTCACTCCTCCAGGTCCCAACTCGCTCTCTGCAGTCAATGAATGAGTGGTGCCTGGTGGTCACACAGCATAGAGGCACAAAGTCTATTTCACTATCATTTACTTTCTCCATTCCTCTGTGGTAGAATGAGCTCTTAACCTCCACACGATCTGCTGATACCATCTCATCATGCAAGAACCAGCTGAAAACACATCTATTCCGCGAGCACTTAACCAATCCACACTAACTGCACTTGCTAATAATAATAATAAAAAAATCTTGTCTGTCTCTTCTGCATTAGCTTCTATACTATTCTAGTTACTCTTGAGAACTTGGCAGTGCGATACTGTAGATTTTTCTGACTTTTGGATGACAAATTGCTTGCTTTGCTCCTCATTTGAAAGTTGTTTTGAATAAAAGCGTCTGCGAAATGACTAAATGTAAAATGTAATGTAATGCATCTTTTTTCCACACATAGAAAGTGAATGGTGACCAAGGCTGTCATTCTGCCTAACATTCCCTTTTGTGTTCCATGAAAGAATGACAGAGTTTTCATTTTGGGGTACACTAGAGTTTTTGTCATATTTTTATTCTTCTTCTGTGACAGCATTATGTGACATGTTATATTTATTCTACTGCTCACATTTTCTGTCCAATGGTAGAATTTTCTTGGAACAGCAGATCAACGTTTATGTCAAAGTTGCATGTAGTTATACACCAGGTCATTCCTCCAACCACCTAAAGGAAAAGCAGACATCCTCACGGGTCTCCACCTGTCAATCACAGCACTATATGTCACGATGGCAATAATAACAATACAGTACCTCAGTAGACGGACGCAGCAGATTATTAAAATGCACATATGAACGATTGAATTGTTTTGGTTACAGACTTTCAGTCGTACCTTGATAAGATTTCCCTCCTGATCATACTGAGCTTCTATTTTTGATCCCGTTCTCACTCTTTGGAACACAGAGGTGGCCGCCATGATGATCACGACGTGTCACGTGAGACAACACTACTCTAGGTCAGAACGTCTTTGATTCCATTCAAGTTACTTCTTCAAAATCCATCTGAAGGCTTTTTTGTATTGATTTAGAATTAATTTTGGTGCTCTGTGTTATATTTCGATCCAAACCTCTCTTTCATTGAAAAGATTTACTCACTGGAAAGATAACTGTGCAAGAGTGTGTCATTTACATGGGGTGTTTCTTATTTATTTGTGTTTTTTATATTTGTAATTAATTTATTATGTTTTGTAGTTTTGTAACTTTAGTTATGTGCTTTGTTTTTATTAAATTATTCGCCTTTTTGTTTAATGTTCTATTTTATGTTGTTTTAGGCTGTATTATTTAATGTTCTATTTTATGTTGTTTTAGGCTGTATTGTTTCTGTATTGTTATCCTTTTTATTTGTGTATTAGTGTGTACAATGAGTGGTGAAATTTCTGGATGTAATAATGTTGTTAAGTTTACAGCAAAACTATTACCTCCTAATTGATTGTAATAACAATTGTTGCTTTCAGGCAAACTGAATGTGATATGACAGAATGCTAATTAATTACCTTATTAATCGTCATTTTTACTCACAATTTTTAATCAAAGTGGCTTATAAAGTGCACTTATAACAGGCAGAGTTTCCAACGGCCACAGAAAACCTGAAATTATTAGAAGATTTGGAAAAAAAAGTCATGGAAATTAATTACATCCCAAAAGTTTAAGAAATGTTGTTAACAGTGACATATACAGTAGTTATACACAGGTTTAAAATAATTCATAGACAGAGCAAGTTTAAAACTATCATATGTGGTTTGAAAAGTCACGGAATTCCATTGGCCAGATTTTGTGGAACCCTACACCTGGACACCTACAATTTTCCCAGCTACTCTACTTTAGATCTTTATAATTTTCTCCTTACCCTGTTTGTTAGTTTGTTCAAATTTGTTAAAGAGAGCAATTGCACAGTCATCACATTATTGCTTGTTTCTCTGTTCATGAATCAAGAATAAATATTGGTAGAAAGCTTATATGGTTTTGGTATTTTTCTTTTTTACAGGAGAATGAGATCAGAGGTATGCAACCAGCGGATATGCTACTGAAACAAGCAAGAGTATATGTGAAGTCATGTGATTTAGGTAGGTTTGACTGTAGTATTATTGATGTTGCCAGACATAATGGCTCCACTACCACCCTGGGATTTTCGAATGGTAAGATTCTGTTGTGCATAAACAACTTGTCTATGAAGCTGATCAATTGGAACTCATTCCTGCTTATGTACATTATTTATTCATGATGTATTTATGTGCAGTGTACTGTATATTGTCTGTGTAGCCTGTTGTATATTTTTCTGCCTTTTTTAGTTACAACCATTTTGCTGGCTGCAACACTGCAATTGGGATAAATGCAGAGAACTCCATACTTTCGTTCTGAAGTGAATGGGCTACAGAAGCTGGTTTGGTCGCAATATACTGGAGTTACTGTGATGTTTAGAGGAAACATCAACTAAGGAAAAATATTAGTTCACTTCTTTGGCCTGAACAGTTTATTAGGCCCCCTGAGGACCAAAATCCCTGAGGAATTTTTCCTGCCCTGCACATTGTTGAATACATACTGCAAAGAATTCAAGCTTTTCTGGAAGTAAAAGGGATATCCAATACTAAATAAAGTACTGTTAGTCTAGATGTACTGTATGGATGTAGGTACTTTTTACATACTAAAGAAACCACATAGTGTATGAAAATATTAAAATTGATGTTTAAGTGATGCATGTTGATATTGCTGCATTAAGTGAAGCACAGTTAAACCAAACACAGATTATATTCAAGCAACTTCAACAAAAAGGAAAAAAATAGTGAGTGTGTGTGTGTGTGTGTGTGTATATATATATATATATATATATATATATATATATATATATATATATATATATATTTTTTTTTTAAAGTCATCAAAACTATGGAAGAACATAAGTGGAACTATGGGAATTATGTTGTGACTAAACAAAATGCAAAATAAATCAAAACTGTGTTATATTTTAGCATCTTCAAAGTAGTCACCCTTTGCCTAGAATCTGCAGACATGTACTCTTGACATTTTCTCAACCAACTTCTTGAGGTATCACCCTGAGATGCTTTTTAAAATTTATTGGCTGCTTTTCTTTATTATTTGGTCCAAGTCATCAATTTAAATTATTTTTATTTATTTTTATTAAATTTTAGTTTTATAATGAAAACAATTAATATGGTGGCACAATTATATTTTTGTCTACAAAACTAATTTCAAACATTTAAGCATACACCTTCTGATCAAAAGATTTTTTAAGATCATGAGAAACATTTCAGTCAAGAGTTTCAAAACTTTTGACCGGTAGTGTGTGTATATATATATATATATATATATATATATATATATATATATATATATATATATATATATATTTATTTATTTACATGATAAATATTTATTTGTTTGTGTGTCGAGTGTTTATGTTTGTTGCATGTGAACACAGAAAAACAAGAAGAACCAGTGTGGTTGTTGCTTTTAGAAGTGCTTTGCAAACAAAATGAAGAAAAATGTTTTATAGCAAGTATTTTTTTGGCTGTGTCAGCATGTGTGCGTGTGTTTGTATCTGTCCTCATTTGTAAGTTGCTTTTGCCAAAAGAATACATGTAAATATAAATGGAAATTTAGGCTGTGCTCAGGAAAGTGCCCTTCTAGGCAGTGCTTAAAAGAGAAAAGTGTTGTTTAACCACAAAGACTACAAAGGTGTTTTCAAAGAATTGAATCAATTGCTTCACCATTCTATATACAGTGCCGATTTGTAATGCTTTTGCATCTGAAACCAGTCACCATGTTTTTATTCATGCATGAGCATTTATAACAATAAAAGTTGCATACAGTATGTTAACTTAACAGTAGCCAGTGCATTATGAACTAATGAACAATAAAATATTTAAAAAATTAACATTGACCATGATTTATAAATTATGTACAAATTAGGCTATTGTTCATTGTAGTTCATAATACCTAACGCATTAACTAATGTTAATATATAGAACCTTACTACAGTGTTACCAGGATTATTTATGAGAATTAATAACTGGAATTTAGAGTTTGTAAATTGACAAGGGCAGAAAACAAAACTATTTAGCTAAATAAAGCAGTATTTATTTACAGAAAGTGGGTGTGTCTAAGAAGGAATGAGTCAGAGGAAGAGGGTGTAGAAAGGAGGCAGGCAATGCATCACTTTCTGAAAGCAGCACTGACTGCAGCTCTGTTTACCAGTCCTTCACCCACAGCAGAGCCATCCTCTCGGTTTCATGAGATCTGTGTAGCTCCATTGGTCCGGTGAGTTCTGTTTATTGCCTTTTCCTGTGTCTTTCCTGTCCTGCCAGACTTTCTATTTGCTGTGTAGAGCATTTTGCCAGCATTTACATTAGTGTGGCTCACATTACAGCACGATCTTAATGTGCTGTTAGTATTTTCAGAATCTCTGTTACTGCAGATATCTGAGGAATGTATGAGAGCACATTTTACATTTATCTTTATATTTTATACATCTTTGTAAATCATAATTTACATTTATTTTTAATTGCTTCCTTTAAAATAATAATAATAATAATAATAAAATTATAAAATTCAGAGTAAAGACTTGAAGGTATACAACCAGCATTTGTTCACTAATACAGAAAAATTGCTGGAAACTTTTTATGAGCAGAATTAGATTTTGTCTAATCCACTTGGGACATAGTAGAACATAATGATAAGTGCCTGCAGAGGATTGTGTGGATCTCATAGACATATATAGCCATGACTCATGAGTCTGAATGTCATGCCTGACTGCACTACTACTTGTGCCTGGATGAGCATGTTTTTCCCTATGGAGCAATTTACTACTAGAAAATTAACTAACACATACACACTGGTTATGCATGCCGCCTATTTTTCTATTTATTTTAGCCTGTTCTGTAGTTTCACAGTAAAAAGAATGGCTAAAACAACATCCATTAAAAGGACGTTTGTGAGCTCTAATATCATCCTAGTGTAGCACTCTCAAGGCCTTCATGTCAGAAGGATTTTGGGGAAGACTCATGGAGGGCCTGGCTATTGGGAGCACAGCAACATTCCCTCAGTGTTCTGAAAATCTGACCTACCTGCTCAAGGATGACCTACCACTAGTTTGAACTCTGATGTTTAAAATTACAACAGGGGTAACACATCTTGTCAGGCAGGGAACCGACTGTCAGGATGTACTACCACCATAAACGTGTGAAGAACATTTGTCAGGTAGAAAATACTTAACAGGATATGCTAGACTAAACCACAACTCTATTCAACCCTAAATGATGTGCATACAGAACACACATCCTGAGAGGCAGGTCGAATTTTAAAAACATCAGTCGGCTTATGGGCCAGCAGTTGAAACCAATATACAAAGCAAATATACAAAGAATTCAAAGAGAGAAATAGTTCAGACATTGTCAGGCCAGTCCTTTACAGCCACAGTGGTGGATCCTGGCATAACACCTTTAATAGAGAATTGTTTTTATTGTTAAATATAATTGTGCTGGCTTTGCAGTGTAAAAATGCTATTTAGTGTAAATCATTTTTTAAGTAAAAATCATTGGCTGGGATCCCTGGGAAGACTCCTTCTCCAAAGGATGGACTACACCAATGCTATCTCAGCACTGAGCTGCCAGGGGTCAAAGGGACTAAATACACAATACATCTGTCAAGTGTATGTACACAGTGATAGATAGACATTTAGAGTGAGCTATTTGAATTACATTACAATGTAGTGTTGTGTTAAGATATTTTCTACTCTTGCAAAAATGCATTTAAATTTGAAGTTCAGGTGAGAGGTTGACATATTATTGATTATTTGTGTCTACAGAAAAGGTGCCCAGTAGAAAATGGAATCACCTCAAACAGGTCGTAAGTCCTACTATTATAATCACAAGAAAAAGCATGTGAACCCTTGGATTTACCTGGGTTTCTGCATTAATTTGGTCATAAAATTTGAATCTGATTTTCAACTCAAATAACCTCAGGTCACAACAATAGAAAAATACAGTCTGCTTAAATAACACACAGACACACAATGATACTTTCTCATGTCTTTATTTAACATACCATCTGCACTGTCAATATTTGCACAGTGTGGTCAATAAAGACATGAATGCTTTATTGTTTGTGTGTTAGTTGTTTAAGCATACTGTTTTTGTCTATTGTTGTGACTTAAAAAAAAAGTTAAAAAAATCCAAGTGTTCACATACTTTCAACTGTAACTTTAAATGTTTGTTTGCCCATAGATGTAATTTCTTTCCTTGTGGAGAAAACATCTATAACTTGGTAATGACCACAACTTATGATCATTTCTCTCTCTCTCTCTCTTTCTCTCGAGGTGACCAATGTGATAAAAACATTGAGGTCATGAAGGTGGGAATGTTTCTACGCAAAGTGAAGTCTCGCATGTGGAAACGTCAGCGCCAGCGTCACTACAAACTTCAGGAGGACTGCAAGACTATAGCATATAAGTCCAGCTGGGCAATAAACTCATATTCTACTTGTAAGCCCTCGTGGAGCTCCTCAACCACTTAGTGAAAACCTATGTTCTTAGTGCTAGTAATGCTTTAAGTGCTTTAATAATGCAATTAAGTGATGTAATAATCTGGATACCAGTTATTGGATTTAACAGAGTGAATGCTTTTAAGATTTTAAAGTAGACCATATGAGACCATTTTTTTTTTTTTAAGTTAGTGGTTCTAAATATAAAGACTCTTAAAAAATTGGGTTTGAGCCAGGAGGGGGGAAAATAATGCTCAGTTCAAATAATAAAATTCAACAAACCATATCATCATTAGGATTGCAAAATAAATAGACTTATCAACTTTCAAAAGGGAGGAGAAAGCGCTTCCCATATCTTTTGATGATGTTGTCAAAGGCTATGCATACAATGACCAAAACCACGAAAGGTTAAAAATAGAGAATACAACCAAGACATTACTTCACTTCATATCCAGTGTAAAATCTGGGTTCTGACTCCTGAAGCAAAACCAGTTGAGAACCGCTGTCTTAATGCCATCTTGTTTATTTTACCAAAACAGTACAGGAGCTTTGTCTTTATGATTTCAGTCTCCATCAGTGATGTAGAGGCTATTCGTGAGGGGCATCAGTCAGAGACTCTCCAAGGTGTGGCAAATGAGTTTCCTGCTGACCGCTGCTTCACTCTGGTGTTCCGCGGTCGCCAAGGAAACCTGGACCTGGTGGCTGACTCAGCGGAGGAAGCTCAGGCTTGGATTCAGGGCCTCAGAGCCCTCATGGAGAACATGGAAAACATGGATGAGAGCACCAAAATTAACCAGTATCCTTGATCCTTTCAGAAAGCATGATTAGTATTTTATTTTTCCTTGAGGCATGCTCTGACTTTAAAGGAATAGTTCACACAAAAATAAACTTTCTGTCATTTTTTACTCACCCTGTCATGTCATTGCAAACCCATGTATTGTTATTGTCTGTGGTACACAAAAGGCGAATTTTGAAAAATCTGCATGGAGCTTTTTTCCATACTATTACAGTTTATAATGAATACAGGCTATCAAGCTTCAAAAAGGACCATAAAAGCACCATATAAGTAGTCTATATGACTTATGCACTATATCAAGTGTTCTGATGTTTTGAGTGAGGAACAAACCGAAATATTTGATTTGAGAGCTGCATACTGAGTTACATGAATGATTTGATTTGGGAGCGAGTAACGACTTTCGGTATTTTCACATAAAGCTATCATGTGACCTCGGGGGACTTGGAATATAGCACACAAGTCATATGGACTACATTAATTATACTTTTATGGTGCTTTCATAACCATTTCTGGGGCTTGACAGACTGGCCACTTTGTACTTGCATTGTAACAGGGACTTGGACATTGTGTGTTCCACAAAAATATATAAATAAATAAATAAATAAATAACAGCATACAGGTTTGGAATAAAATGACAATGATTAAACAATGGCAAAATATTCATTTTTTGGTGAACAATTCATTTAATATTTTATGTTTTGAGGTTCACAATTTCAGAAAATGTATGAAGTCCAGTTGTTCACAAGCAACATAAAAGTAGTCCATACAACACATAGCTGTTGTGTGGCCCCAGAAAGCTTGGAATATAATGCACTTGTCATATGGACTACTGTTATGATGTCTTTATACTGAACCTTTAATAGTGCTTTATAGTATTTGTCCTTTTTGAAGCTCGACCTCTCCTGCTCACTATAAACTGTTATTCTATGGAATAGAGCTGCTAAAAATATCTATTTTTATGTTCCAAGAAAAAACCAGCATATGGGTTTTAAACAACATAAGGGTGAGTAAATGAGTGAATAAAAGTACATTTTCCATTTTTAGGTGAACTCCTTTAACTGGTGGCTCATTTTTTGAGCACAAACTTGACAAGACAGACTCAAAATAAAATGGTCTCTTTTAAAAGTAGACTCTTAGGAGATGCTGTACAAAATTCAGAATGAATTAAAGACATAAAGAAATTATTTAGAAAATCTTAAATTGATTTTGAATTATTCCCACTATTAGCCTGAACTGCTTGCTGATGCGCGGCGCTGGAATAATCCACGAGGTTCCTGTCTTCATTGATTTGATAGGCTATCTCTTATGACATTGACAAGCGGTGTTAGACTACTGAGCGAGGTAAAAATGAAAGTTTTTTAAACCATTATCTTATTCCTGCAACAACTTAATGACAATTAGACAGCAGTGCATTAATGGACTGCAGCAGAACAGCAACAAGGATATCAGTTATTATTGGGGGGACAATCTGGCCATATCTGATTATTGGGGGGACTTGTCCCCCTCAAAGTATATTGTAGTTATGGCCCTGACTAGCAATTAAGTCCATGTCCACACACATCCGTTTTCAGTTGAAAACTCTTGTTTTCAGTTTCCTAACATTATTGTTTTCCAAAGTAAGCTTTTTCGAAAATCTCTGTTTTCAGTGGAGGAAAAAAAATAGTTTGGATGAGTGGTGTTAACATAGCTAAATCAATGCATTTCCAAGTTAAAATGGATTAGTGTGGACATTTTCCTAAACGACTCCGCTCAGATGGATCTCAGACTGGTTTTTAAAAGCAGACAAAAACAAAGATGGCAGAATAAATTTTAAGGAAGCAAAAACACTGCTGAAAATGATGAACGTGGACATGAATGACGAACATGCAAGCTGTCTTTTCAAGGTGATGACTTGTAGTCCACACTTGTTTATGACACTCTACATTATCCATTTTCAACATGCTGAAACTCTTTTTGTTTACATTTTCTCGCAGAGGGCAGACAAATCTCAGTCAGGAACCCTGGAGGATGAGGAGTTTGTGGAGTTCTACAAGATGCTCACCCAGAGAATGGAGGTGCTGGAGTTGTTCCAGGAGTATTCCAGTAATGGGCAGAGCCTCTCTCAGTGTGATCTGGAGGAGTTCCTGAGAGAGGAGCAGCTGGAGGGGGAGGGCAGTTGTGAACATGCTCTGCAGCTCATTGAACATTATGAACCTTCAGACACGGGTAATGACCCACAATCAACCATTCCTGCATCCTTGTATTTATACTTTTTGTAATAGATATGTACTGTACTTACTTACTACCAAACTCACTAATTTAATTACTTAACCAATTCATATCCTGCTGAAAAGACCAGCATGAATAAACTGGTCCAAACTAGAGGTCGACCGATAGTGGATTTTGCCCATACGATAATTAAGGTGGTGGAAAAGGCTGATAACCTACTAATCGGCAGATAGTTTTCTATCCTTACGGATGAAGGGCACAGACATAGAGGGAACAAGAGTGCAAAATGAATAAAATCCCAGATGCAGTTTATTGTGCAACCAAAATCCTAATAATAACCAGAGAAACAAATTAAAATTTAATGCATAATGCAGAACATTTAACTCTAAAGAAGCCCAAAATACACAGTGGACTCTTATTTTGAAATGACGGAGAGTTGGCTCTGTTACAATGCTCTACATGTAAGGGCACGTTTTCTGATACTTGCATTTTTCTTTGCATGCCCTTGCTTTAATTTAGAACACTTAATTATCTAATTAAAATAACAAAATATGCATATATGCAATATAACATTATGGGTAAATATTGTCAATGATGAAATAGTTAGATTCAGCAAACAACAACAAAGTGTCAGTGATTGTTTTATTTCACCTCTAGATTTTATGCTGTAGAACCAAGATGTTCTAACTGTAGAATCCTCCAGTGCTGGCTACAGAGGAACAGGGAGGAATAATAAAAAAGCAAAAAAACAAAAACTATCTGCAACTATCGGCATATTTATTTATTTATTTATTTATTATTTTTTATTTATTTTTTTGATAACCGATAGTTCCAAAAAGTAACTATTGCACTGATTAGTGTACCCGATATATCTGTCTGCCTCTAGTCCAGACTGGTTTAAAGGAATATTCCAGGTTTAATACAAGTTAAGCTCAATCAACAGAATTTGTGGCATAATGCTGATTACCACAAAAATTCATTTGGACTGTCCCTCCTTTTCTTAAAAACAAAAAAACAAAAATCAAGGTTGCAGAGAGGCACTTGGAATGGAAGTGAATGGGGCCAATTTTTTGAGGGTTTAAAGGCAGAAATGTGAAGCTCATAATTTTATAAAAGCACTTACATTAATTCTTCTGTTAAAACTCATATATTATTTGAGCTGTAAAGTTGTTAAATCATAATTTTTACAGTCATTTTAAGGTTTATTGACTGTACATTGTCATGGCAACAAAGTTGTAAAACTGGCTAGAACTTTACACAGAAAAGGATAGTAAGTCATTTTATCACACTAAAATCATGTTTACATGCATATTGTTTACATCTTGTGTCTATACTTTTGAAAAAGGCCCCCATTCACTCCCATTGTAAGTGCCTCACTGCAACTTTTTGATTTTTTTTTTTTTTTTGTTTTGTTTTTTTTAAAGAAAAGGAGGGACAAGTCAAAATTTATTTTTGTGGTAATCAATATTATGCCACAAATGCTGTCGATTGAGCTTAACTTGAATTGAACCTGGAATATTCCTTTAAATGCCAGTCAGTACAGGTTTGGTGCTGATTTTGCTCACAGACAGGCATCTTACTAACTAAGTTAGTAAAGTTAGAATGAGTTCATTGCCACATACAAGTCCTAAGTCTTTTGTCTTTGGCTTTTTTTGTTTGTTAGTTTTCGATTTTCCCTTTTTTCCTCAATTCGCAGTTTGTAATGGGATATCTCAGAACTGGTTGGTTTGGTACATGGCTTAGAACTTTTAACTGAAGATTTTCTTTTAAATGCATATAGAGAAAGGTCTGAAAAAATTCTGAACTAAGGCAGCTTAGAAAGTAGGCTTTCGCTGTGAGTAGTGGGGCACTTTATCTAGATCGCTGAACAACAGTAAAGTGGTTTACTCATGATAACTTGGGAATGTTTCATGATGGGAGCAGATGGTTCCTTTTATCTTCCTTTACAGCCAGAATGAATCACTCCATGTCAATCGATGGATTCCTAATGTACCTGACGTCTCCTGAAGGATCCATCTTCAGTCCAGAGCGACAGGGCGTCTTTCAGGACATGAACCAACCTCTTGCCCACTATTACATCTCTTCCTCCCACAACACTTACCTGATGGAAGATCAGCTGAAAGGGCCAAGTAGTGTTGAGGCCTACATCCAGTGAGTTATGAAGTTCTGCTTGTTTTTGGTAAAACAGCCATGTCTTTACTTGCCTTTTTAAAGATTTTATTGCTGTATTAGCTGTAATATCTCTAATACAGATCTAATAATACATTTTATATGTTCACTCTTACTTAAGAGAAAACTTAGGTCTACTTACTTGAATGTGCTAGTGTTGTGGAGTGCTAGCTAATGTAGCAACGCCGCTAACTTAACTACATTTTCCATTAGGGTGACAGCAGTTTAGCTGTTTTATTATCTTTCAAAGCATCTTCCCCAAAACTGCACTATGCTTTGTTCTATGAGTTAATGACTGTTTATATGTGCTGAACCTGTGAAGGGCATTGAAACGAGGCTGCAGGTGTGTAGAGGTGGATTGCTGGAATGGAGCCAATGGAGAGCCGGTAGTTTACCATGGACACACTTTAACGTCAAAAATACTCCTCAAAGACGTAATTTCTACTGTTGCACAGTATGCCTTTAAGGTAATCTTTATTGCCCCACAAATTCACAAACACATACTGAAAATTATAGGTTAAATATTTTCAAAATCAATGCTTTATCCTCTCACTCCTACTTTCAGGTGTCTGAATATCCGCTCATCGTGTCCATTGAAAACCACTGTAATGTAGAGCAACAGGAAGTCATGGCTCGGTATTTCAGAGAAATGCTGGGCGATATGCTGCTGACTAGCACAGCGGATGGCAGAACCTCCAGTGAACTGCCATCCCCAGAGGTGAGCTCAGGTTAGCTATTTAGCGCTTTATTCCATGCAGATCAGGTTTAACAGTGCAATTAATATAATGCTATAACACAACCGCTTTTGAAAACTGACATGGATCTTAAAATAATAGTGGTCTTCTGATGTCATTGACTGTAATGGGCACTTTCATTTGATGGTCACAGATTAAAAACTGAGATTCATATAACATTATTTTCTATTATCAGACCTTCATTAGATGATAAGATCTTCTAATGTAATAATAAATTGTATTTATTTTATTTTTAAATTGTTTTACAGTCAGGAGACACAGTAAATGATATGTTTAAAGGATGATGTAATGGTTTTAGAGAGAAGTATTTTTTTATATCTATTAAAACTGTCCAAAAGTCTGAGACCATACTGCAATTTTTATTTTCTATTAAAACCTTTTTAGGATTTTTAGAAACAAAGAAAAAAGACATGTAATGTAAAATGAGGAAATATACACTGGCGGCCAAAAGTTTGGATTTTGCTGTTTCGGAAGGAAATTGGTACTTTAATTCACCAAAGTGGCATTCTGATCACAAAGTATAGTCAGGACATTACTGATGTAAAAAACAGCACCATCACTATTTGAAAAAGTCATTTTCGACCAAATCTAGACCCCATTTCCTACACCTTATCTTTGAGTAATCATGCTAAATTGCAAATTTGTTACTAGAAAATCAATTGCCATTATATCAAACACAGTTGAAAGCTAATTGGTTTGTTAAATGAAGCTTAACATTGTCTTTGTGTTTGTTTTTGAGTTGCCACAATATGCAATAGACTGGCGTGTCTTAAAGTCAATATTAGGTCAAAAATGGCAAAAAAGAAACAGCTTTCTCTAGAAACTCGTCAGTCAATCATTGTTTTGAGGAATGGAGGTTATACAATGCTTGAAATTGCCAAAAAACTGAAGATTTCATACAAAGGTGTACACTACAGTCTTCAAAAACAAAGGACAACTGGCTCTAACAAGGACAGAAAGAGATGTGGAAGGCCCAGATGTACAACTAAACAAGAGGATAAGTACATCAGAGTCTCTAGTTTGAGAAATAGACACCTCACATGTCCTCAGCTGACAGCTTCATTGAATTCTACCTGCTCAACACCAGTTTCATGTACAGCAGTAAAGAGAAGACTCAGGAGTGCAGGCCTTATGGGAAGAATTGCAAAGAAAAAGCCACTTTTGAAACAGAAAAACAAAAAGAAAAGGTTAGAGTGGGCAAAGAAACACAGACATTGGACAACAGATAATTGGAAAAGAGTGTTATGGATCTTAACCCCATTAAGCTTTTGTGGGATCAGCTAGACTGTAAGGTACATGAGAAGTGCCCGATAAAACAGCCACATCTATGACAAGTGCTTCAGGAAGCGTGGGGTGAAATGTCACCTGAGTATCTGGACAAACTGACAGTTGGAATGCCAAGGATCTGCAAAGCTATCATTGCTGCACGTGTTGAGAACACTTTGAAGTAGTTTAAGAAGTTCTGAACAATTATTTCAAATTGTAATAGTAATTTTTAACGTTATTAATGTCCTGACTATAATTGTGATCAGTTGAATACCACTTTGGTGAATAAAAGTACCAATTTCTTTCCATAAGAGCAAAATCTCTTCATTATTCCAAGCTTTTGGTCACCAGTGTAAGTTTCTGCAATATTTCAAGTTCAGTAATCAAATGCAACATTGGGTAAAAAGCATACTGACAATAAGATTGACCATATTAACTCTTCTGTACAAATAGTTAGATTACCTTGCTTCCATTGAAGCACAAAAGATGCTCTTTTGAACATTCTCAAATCATGCTGAGATAACATGGATCATCAGGTTTTGCACAAACTTGTGGAGACCATGAAGCTCGAGCGCATGCTGTAATGTATGATAATATAATCTACTAATTGTGGCCTTATTTAAAGGCGCTGAAGAGGAAAATCCTGCTGAAAGGGAAGACAATTGGAAATGAGTCAGAGAGCCTCACAGGTGAAGTCAGTGATGAGGACGAGGCAGCAGAAATGAACAAGGACAGTCCTTCTTCAGAGAGCGCACCAACAGATAGCAAGGTACCAGTGGAAATGTTAAGAAACTGAGAGAAGGATCAGTCTGTGTTTCCCATTTCCTTATTTTCCAATGTTATTGACCAATGCATGTCCCTCTTTAGATATTGAAGCAGAAACTATGCAAGGAGCTCTCAGACCTTGTGTTCTGTAAGAGCGTACATTTCCACAGCTTTGAGCATTCTCGAACTTCTTCTAAGCCTTATGAGATGTCATCTCTTTCTGAGACTAAAACACGGAAATATTCAAAGGAAGCAGGTCAGAAAGACTTTTTTATTCTTTTTATAATAAACTTATTATGTTAATAAAAATCTGAATGATAAAAACTGATTATATATGAATAAATTTGATGAATATGAACAATTGAAATCAATAGTTTTTATTTATGCACATTATTGTGTTCAATAGACATTAGGGTTGCTCCGATACCAAAATTTACCTCGGTATCGATACTAAATTGAAACTATAATCAACAAATAAAAAGCCTCAGATTTTTGATGAAATGACAAAGAAAATGACTTGATTAAAAGAACTGCACAAAGTCTTACAGATAAAAATGATGTGTTTTCCATTAAAAAATGTCTGGATTCCATGTAAAATGTTTTAGTTAAATGTTATGATCAAATGGTGTTTAATCAAATTGATACATACAGTTTTAATCAAATAAAAAAAACAAAAATTTATTACAAAAAAATTGCAATTTTAATTTTGGTAAATTAAAATGCTGCACAACAGAGCTTCAAAGAATGGAAAACATTAATGAAACAAAATCGAATTACCTGTGGCACAAGGCTGCTTGCATTTGTGATATTGCTTACAGATAATAATAATAATAATAATAATAATAATAATAATAATAATACAACCATTTAATACTACATAATTGTTATTATGAGTATTTTTGCTACTTTTAGAATATTATTACATTTGTATACAGTAGTTATATTTTTCTGTCTTAAGTTTCACACATTCATTTGAATAGAGCTTAGCGGGATTTCTATTTTGACAAACCTTCTTCCTGTTTTCACGGGTTAGTTATATCAAGCTTCACATTAAAGGTGCAGTATGTAAGATTCAGAAACCCTTGTTATTAATGAAACCTGTGGTCGTTAAGTGAACTGCAGCCAGCTACTTGTTGCTCGTGCTCGTGCACACATTCCATAGGGACGTGATGAGCGAGCATCCACCAAAACAATGACATAACGTACAAAGAGGATGAACGTGATCCACTGGCATCATGCTGACAGATGAGGTAGCATAATTAAAATTACACAGTTATGACTGTTTTACTACAAACTTTGAGACTAAACAAACTACTTATCAGCTAACATAGCATACTGAGACACACACACAGCTACATACTACCAAACTATACCAGAGAGTTTACTGTTGCACTGCAGTTATGTTGCACTATTGTATGTTTTGTATGTCATATGTTGTACTACAAATAAGAAACCAGCGTATTTGCTTAAATTTATCCTGTATACCTGACTTTTAGTATAAAGAGTAGATCGTTGAAATTATTTGAAAGTTACGAAGCAAGGTAGCTTGCAATTTGTCAGCGTTAGCGGGCAAGATCAAGTTAGCTAAAATTACACAGATCAATCCTTATGGCACTATATTTCACATGCTTTGCAGTTATGTAAGCTTACCCGTCCAATAAGAAGAACACCAATTCAGGGTCGGTTTTGATCCCCAAAACCGAATGAAGGTCCCTCCAGGAATCAAATGCCCTGCCGATGTTCACTCTAGTTTTCGCTCGACCGTGATCACGTTCCCACTTAGCCAGATGGGATTCAGTAGATAAATGTTTTTTTGGCTTACTCTGAGTTTGTGTGGGAGTCAGTGTTGTGCTGGGAGCTGGCCGTTTGCTGGATTCCATCTCTAAAATAACGTTACTTAGTGTTGCAGTTTGTTGTTGCTGTTGAATAGCGGAAGCACTGAGGCAAGGCTCTCGGGAGCGCGCATAAACGTCACATCCTTTGGATTTTCCCAGCAAAAGCGACCCGCTCCCTTCACATGAAAATCAGTCTACAGGCTTTAATAGGCAACCTAGGAAGTTCGAGAAGGGCTAATTTTTTAAGTTGCGTTACAAGCCGTTCACTCATTGGCAAAAAAAAAGGTGAATATTACATAAAATGTTTTACATATTGCACCTTTAATGCTGGGCTACTCCCATCGAATATTGGAGAGAGTTGTCTCCCCCACCCCCTCCTCCCCAGACTCGATGCTCACGCGGGATGCTAGGTTGAGGACACGCAACAGGAACGAGCAAACTGTCAATGGCAAGTGACGAGCCTTACACTCGAAGTTGATCAGCTAATGTATACATTTGCAATGTTTTTATTGTTTGCAAATTATAAACCAGAGGCCTGTACCATGAAGCCGGTTTCGGTGGCTAGCCAGGTAAGATTTAGATTAGTTTGCCTCAACCCCAGGTTTTAAATACCATGAAAGTTGGTCAGTTTTTAGCGGTGTTCATTGCCATAGCAACTTACGCCACACAGCTAACCTGCTCTGTAGCTGGATTACAGATCGCTTACAGATGCTGAACCAATCAGATGTGAGTAAAATGACAATCAAGTCACTCCCCTGTGTCTCTTAAAGCACACTTTACAAATAAAATCTTAGAAATCCACAAAATTGACTATTGATGATAAATTATTTATTTAAGAATCTTAATGTAGATTTTCAGCAGATAGAGTGTTGTATTTTATTTAAAAATCTAATTGCTTTTCATTCAATTGCTTTAGCCATAGCAAAACATATCTTTGAAAATATAAACATATTATATTAGGCAATCTATAAAACAGCCATTAAGATGGATTAATATGATACTTGCAAATTTTTTTTCAAAGTTTTTAAAATAGTAAAAGCTCAAGATTGCTATGGAAAGGGGTGAATGTCACACAAACCCCTTCTTTCTTTCATGGACTCGAGATGAACATACATTATTTTACTTGACGTTATAATAATATAAGCAATATAAGCAGTACACAAAATATGTCTTTTATAAAAAGAACAAATACATCTTATTATTGCATACCAGTTTTTTGCACACAGTATTCCAAGTGCTCACTTTTTAATTAATCAATAGTAGCCTTTTTTATGCTTTTTATATTTTCTTCTTTTTTTTTTTTTTACTAAAGACAATGTGCAAATTGTACATCAAGAAAGATAAAAAAAAAATAAATAAATAAAAAAAAACCAATGTTATTTTGAATAACCATATCAAATAAGCATTCACAACATATTTGATAAATAACGTGTAATTCATTCATTTGCATGTTATATTTTATTATTAAGTTAAGGCAACACCTCCTTTTTTTTCAATATTAAATGAGATAGGACATCATACCTCATATTTTAACTAATTTTGTTCAAAAATCAAGATGTCACGTCTAGATGTGTTTTGTTCATGTTTTTTCATGTCTTTTACTTTCAAGTTTAGTCCCTGTTCCTGTCATGTGATTTCCTGTTCCCTCATGTGATCTTGTCATGTGTTTCCCCTGTTCATGTGTCTTGTTTTCATTGGTTCATTGTTTGGTTACTTTGTTATCAGTTCTAGTTTGTCACTGGTTTAAGTTTATTAGTCTTGCTATATTGTTTATAGTTCTGTCTGTTCATTGGTTGTCTTGTTACCCATGTCTGTGTATTTAAGCCCTCGTGTTTGCTATTGTCTCTTGTCAGGTATTGTGAATGTAACTTTGTTGTTTTGTCCTAGCCAAGTCAAGTTTTATGCCAAGTCAAGTTTTTGTCAAAGTCAAGTTCATGTTTACTTTTAGTTCACGTTTGTAGTCAGGGTTTTGGGATTCCACGTCTGTAAATAAAACTGCACTTGGGTTCATCACTTCACCATCGTCTCTTAGTCTGCCTGTTGACAACATTGTTACACAAGAATCTGAAGGAAACAATCTATCTAAATTAACTTCTAATATTTTTAAGCAAATCCCATTAATATTCACATTCCAGACTTTTATTATTAATTATAAATGTTATCTGGTATATTTCCAAAATCATTTCTCTCTGTCTTTGGAGATAAATTATGGGGGTTCTGGTTTTAAGCCAATTTTTTTGTAATCTGTTAAAAAACTGCTATTCTGATTACCCTAAATATATTTTGTTCAGTTTTATTAAGGACAATGGCATTTTACCCAAAATAAGGTTTTCTGGATGTGTTTCTATTGTGCAGTTAAATATTAAATTAACCAGTCTAATCACTTCATTCCAATAAGTTGTCAATTTAGAGCACTCATGTAGAATTTGACTGTAATGAGCCTTTTTTTTCTGCACAATTTCTCCAACAATCCCCTTTTACCATGCTCTTGTATTTACTTTGAATAACAGGTGTTACCAAATATCTCATTTTTATCTTCCAAGCATATTCCCTCCAAATACTGGATTGAGTATGGAATGTATAATATATTTCTTCCCAGTATTGCTGATTATTTCTTTTTCTTTTTTTAATTCATCCTCCCACCTACATATAATTTTATTCACAGTGTCCTGTATCTCTCTTTCAAGTGCACTCTTTAAAATTCTTAACATTTTATTGTATTTAAAATACATTGTATGTATCAATTATATAATTTATTAATGGATGCATTTCCTTTTTATTTCTTTCCTTTTTTGCTAGATTTGAAAAGGTATCCATTCCTTTATCAGTGAACAGTTGGTGATAACTTTTCAGACCTCTATCTACCCAAAACTTAAGTGTATTATCTAATCTATTTGGCATGAAATCAGGATCTTTAGACATTTCTTGTAAATTAACTATATCTTTCATAATTTAACTATTTTTCTTTTTTTCTAACCAACTTCTAAAAGTACTATTAATACAAATATTATCTATTGATTTAAATTTGTTGCTATGTTTGGGTAGGAACAGGGATATACTAACAGGTTCCCTTATTTGATAAATTTCCATCTTCCTCCATTTCACTTTAGATTCTTCGTTCATCTAAATCAATATAGATTGAATTTGGGCAGCTTTATAATAATTTATTACATTTTATTCCATATTAGTCCTCCAAGCCTTTTTGACAACTTAAGAATTTTAAGACTTTTTAAGGTTTCCTGTTATCCCATATATATTTACAAAGTAGTTTATTCCATTGCCAAAAAACACTTTTTTGATATACTAACTGGTAGATTTTGAAAAAGGAAAACAAACTTAAGGAGCATATTCATCTTTATACTCTATTCGTTTTGTAATCAATAGTATCCTATATTTATTTGTAATGGTTTTGAATGATATATAAAGTTTTCAATTCAAAGCAATATAAAAGCTTTTATTTTTTAAATACATTTAAGCTTTTAAAATGAATAAGTCTGTGTGTTCTTGTTGGGCCTATATGAATATATGTATTATACAATACTGTGCAAAAGTCTTAGGCACATAAGATGTTTCACAAAAACATTTGTCTTAAGATGGTTATTTATATATTCAGCTTTAGTGTGTCAATAGGAAATATACATTTTATACTCCAAACATTCCTTTTGCAAATAGGATAGAATAGAATAGAAGAACAGGGAGCCCTGCAACAGATGGCATGGTCCTCACAGAGCCCCCCACTGAACATCGAGGTCAGACTGGGATTACATGAAGAGACAGCCTAAATAAATAAAGGAACTGTGGCGAATTCTCAAAGAAGCTTGGAACACTATATCTGCCAACAACCAAGAAAAACTGTGTCCAGGTGTAAGTAGGAGAATTGGTGCTGTTTTGATGGCAAAAGTGTTCACACCAAATATTGATTTAGCTCTTTTTCTGTTTACTGGGCTTTGTATAACATTAATTGATTAATGAAAACTATTTATTTCATAACTGTTATAAGAAATCCTCACTTTGAAAGTTTTTCACAAGTGCCTAAAACTTTTGCACAGTACTGTATATATATATATATATATATATATATATATATATATATATATATCATATTAAAAATTTGTTTGCAGCAGTCCTCTTGAGCCCTCGTAGCAACCGCTGTTTCTTCTTGTTGTGTAACTGTCTTTAATTGCTTTTTATTTCTTTTATATATATATATATATATATATATATATATATATATATATATATATATATATATATATATATATATATATATATTTTAAACAATGTCTTGTGCACAGTTTAAATGAATTTAAATTCTTATTTTCATAGTCATCAGCTTTCAGCAGAGAGGTAAATCCCGCTGAGTCTCTCGCCAGAAGTGAAACATGTTCTCTCACAGGATTGGTTGTGTGCCGCAAACATCACTCATTCATGTGCACAAGCACGTAATCTAAAGTCAGGATCGAAGGCTGAGTTGACAGAGAGAGTTGATGAGCTGCATCATGGTACCAATTAAACCTGATTGGACTGGTTTGAATTTATCAACCTGAAACCAATCCCGAAACCATGAGTTCGTTCAGTGACCTTCATGGTACATGTACCAGCTCATGTGGAATTTTATATAACTCTGTCAATGTTAGCTAGATGTATTGCTGCCTTCCATGGCTGCAGCGCACTGTGTTTGTCCGCTAACTTGTTTCAAATCTGGCAACCCAGGTGTTGAAATACTATTGGGAAATGGACAGTGGGCGGGATCACACAGGCCAAAACACAAACAGAAATTCCGTCCCGGAATGGTCATTTCAAAGTAGAATATACTGGCAGTAGCATTGTTTTTGGAGAAGCCAGTATTTCAACTCAGCGTGTTTCCTAAATCTCTGATAACATATTATTGTAATTTTATGTTTTAGTACAGTAAATATATTACATATTGCACCTTTAAGTGTTAACAGCCATTTATACTTGAAACACACTGCATGAAAATTAAGCACCAGCAGTGTGTGTTGAGTTTGTGTGAGTGTGTGCGCATGCATGCACCTGTGTGTGTGTACATGTTTATGCTACATTGTGGGGACCAAATGCCCCTACAAGGATTGTAAAACCTGAGATCATGAGAGAAATGGCTTAGTAAACATAAACTATGTTTTTTTGAAAATGTAAAAATGCAAAAAGGTTTCTGTGAGGGTTAGGTTTAGGAGTAGGGTTAGGGGATATAAATTATCGTTAGATTTGTATAAAATCCATCAAATGCATGGAAGTCTATGGAGAGTCCCCACAATGATATAAAAACAAGTTGGGGGGGAAATCAAAGCAGAGCGGCACCTCTTGTTCATTCTGTAGCATGCAGTGCATGTGATTGTATATTATTTAATTAAATTACATCCTTCTGCTGTTTAATGCTCACACTTGGCCATATCCAGAGGTTTTTTATTTTATTTTCAAATTGTCATTTGTCACATCTCATATCATTTTGCTAATGACAGTATACTGTAATATGGTACCGAAATTAGCAACAAGATGATATACCGTTTTCATTTTTTTTTTTTTTTTTTTTTTTTGGTATCACGATATTTCGTTAGTACTGGTAAACCGCGCAACCCTAATAGGCATTTATATGTTATATATAATGTCATAGTAGATATTCTACAATACTCATATACAATGGCCCCAAAAAGTATTTGGACAGTTTTACACAGTTATGTCATATTTAAAAATATATAAATTTTATTGCATAGAAAAAAATATCAAACCAAGCAGCATCAGCAAACAAATATTGCTAGAGCTTTTCTCAGTACTAACTTTACCTTTCTGAGCCATTTCCAATTTGTAGCTAATGATTAATTAAATTCTTAGTTCATCTGATTAAATATGGATTTGTTTCCCCCTACATGTCTAACAGGCCCAGATTTTGTGCTGCATAACACCAGACAGTTGACCAGAATATATCCAAGTGGAATGAGGACAGACTCATCAAATTACTGTCCACAGGATATGTGGAACATCGGATGCCAGATTGGTGAGTACTGTAGATCTTATTATGCCATGAGTTCCTGTGGGTGGAAAAATGAAGAAGGGCAGAATAACCTTTGGAAATGTTTTTAACACTCTAAGCCATGTAAAGAGATGTGGGGCAACATGGCTAATGTGTTGTAAAGTGGAAAGTTGATCTGCATTACATAGTTATGCTTCTGATCCATAGTGGCACTGAACTTTCAGACAGCAGGGATGGAAATGGATCTTAATGATGGGCTATTTAGTCAGAATGGCCATTGTGGCTACGTCCTAAAACCTGAGATCCTACTCAACAGAGAGAGAGTCTTTGATCCTGATAAACCCCAAGAATCGGAGAACTATCATCCTCTACTCTTCTCTGTTAAGGTATTTTAGGACTAATTTATCCAAAAATGAAAATTCTGTCATTATTAACTCACCCTTATGTTGTTCCAAACCCGCATGACTATCTTTCGTGGAACACAAAAGGAGATGTTTTGGCGAATGATAGACTCAGTCACCATTCACGTTCATTGCATCTTTATTCCATACAGTGAAAAGTGAATGGTGACTGATACCAAACATGCTGCCTATCATCTCCTTTTGTGTTTTGCAGAAGAAAGAAAGTCATACAAGTACATGTGGGTGAGTGAATGATGACAGATTCCATTCTTGGGGATCCCTGTAGACTACATTCATGTTCATTCTGCCAGTTTATTTTGAGATTTAATTTGCTGATGTTCTTTTGCTTTCATTTTTTTAAGGTTATTAGTGGCCAACAGCTCCCTAAATTAAATAAAAAAGGATGGTCCATTGTAGACCCCTTAGTAAGGGTGGAAATTTATGGTGTTCCCCTGGATCAAGCCAAACAGGAGACTGGATACATTGAGAACAATGGTGAGCAAGTGAGGAATAAATGCTTTGGTGCCATGTCATTGCAAGAGAGACTATTAGAGTGCAATACATTGATGTAACTTTAAACTGTTCCCAGACCTTTTGACCAATTAATTTCACTGCCTTTTCCAGTTGTTTGTGATTACTGAATAACGATAAAAAGTTATAATTTTTTAGAAATTGTGTTCAAAAGAGCAATATTTTTTATAGCAAATGCAAACTAAAAACATGAGTTGTAAGAGAGTCCATGACTTTTTAAGATTTTATTTATTTCTGAGATAATTTTCATTTTCAGAAAAATACCTGGAAATCACAATTTTCCTAAGGGAACCCTGTGTACATCATTCTGCATGCAATGATTTTCTATTATTTTTCATATTGATAGGATTCAACCCATGTTGGAATGAAACCTTACAGTTTAAAATCCACACCCCTGAGCTGGCACTGGTGCGTTTTGTTGTTGAAGACTATGATTTAGCATCTAGAAATGACTTTATAGGACAGTACACTCTTCCTTTTACCTGTATTCAACCAGGTAAGTTTTTGTCGACCAAAGTTAACAAAAGAACACGTATGGGTTTATGCCCTGAAATCATTTATAATTTTAATCAGGGTTTCTTGTAAATAACAAAAATCTTGATTTCCAGGTTATCGTCATGTGCATCTGTTGTCCAAAGATGGAACAAGTATTTGTCCAGCCTCCCTCTATGTTCAGATCAAAATCACAGAGCTGTGATTTCACAATTCCAGGAGTTTCCCTTACAGACCTGTAGAATGTGAAAACAGACCTGAAAAGAACACATTTCTCAAAAAACTGTTGTTCGACAGAAGAAACATTTCCTCTTGTGCTTGGCTTATAAAAGTGACTTGAAAAAAGATCTGTAAATAATTGAAACATACAAAAACATTATTTAAACTCTGCTCCTTTAAAGGAGAATTAAAGAAATTAGTTGAAATTCTGAAACATATGTATATCAAGACCACTCCCATGAGATGAAGACTCCAGTCCCATCAGTAACTTGTAAGCAGTGGTTTAAAATAATTGAGAATGGTAGAAGTGTCTTTTAATAAATGACCCAAGAGCAAATGTTCAAATGAAATTATTGTTATATATATGTACTCTCATTACGTATGAACACGACCAAGTAAATATCAAAGTATATCATGAATTAATAATTTTTCCTTGTATATCATATATTCATCTTTTTTTTTATTTATTTTTTTCAGTTTTGTCTTTTTAAAGGAATAAACATGAATGAATACACTGGAAACTGTTTATTGGTTTCCATGAGTGTTATGATCAAGATGGCATGTAATACTTCCAGATGTTCCCAAAGAAAACTGTTGAATCTACATACATACATATAGACATAGTACAAGGCTACATATCTGCTGCTTTTTGCATATGTTCTAAATCAGTTTGTCCATTCTCTTGTCTCTCGTCTTTTTCTCCAGTCCAGGCCTTCTGTGTAACTAAGCTAGAGGTCTCTTGGTCCTTACCCACACCATTTTGCATGAGCAAGTCAGGGTGGTGCCTCTGAAGATGTTTCACAACCTGAAATTTCTGTTTGGCCTGATAGACACAGTGGAGGCAGTGAAATGGCAGCTGATTGTGTGGGACATGTAATGATGGCAAAGACCTGCAGGCCAGCGAAATGCCCTTTGGCATACGGAGCACACGTAAGGCCGCTCCTCGCTGTGCTTTCTCTGATGAGTCTTGAGCAGGAAGCATGTCTTGAAAGCCTTGCCACTAATCTCGCAGATGAAGGAACGCATGTCTTTGTGGCATGTCTCCCGGTGGATGCGCAGGGTGTCAGCACGGTTGGTGCGGTACTCGCAGTCCTCGCATGGGCCTCCAGTAGCTAGTGGCGTATTGTACTGAACACACAAAAACGACATTTGTGAGATCGGACTCCCTCGTGCTTCACAGCAACATGCTGCATCAGACAATGCTCTTGTTTGCAGGTGAAGGAGCAAAGGTTGCACTTAAGTTTACCTGACATTTTTCATCTAGTAGCCTTTTTGTCTTTCTGGTAACCCAGGGCATGATGGTTTTGAGATTTTTCAGATTTAGCCACAAATGAACAGTGCAGACACGGGACTTCCCCTGGTTTTAAACAGGCCTTTATCTCATGGCTTGTTAAAGCTCTCTTCTGATAGCACTGAAAAGGACAGTTGGGACACGAAAATCTGGGATTTGGGTCTTCGTCTGCTGAATCGCTTTCCACGTAATTTGCCCCATTTTCCTCCTGATTATAGTCTGAGTCACTAGGATAACCCTCTTCCTCAAACTGCTCCCTGTTTTCAGCCAGATCTATTTTTTTTTTTTTTGCATGCTTCTGCCGCATGTTGAGCAATGATGATCTATTGTGACGTTCCTGATAGATGAAAAAGAACATATTTTGCAAGTATATCTACCATCATCTTCAATGTAGCCAGAGGTCTCATCATTTATGGAGTCCACTGCCTCAGCTAAAGATGGCCTAGTGTTGATATTCTCATTATTTCTACTCGTGACAGTTGCCTGCCTTTCTTGCAATGTGGTTTTCAGCGAATCAGCCTTACTTACTATTGCAGGGCCTTCAGGTTTAGCCAAAACTTGCTCTCCTGTATTTGAAGCATCAGTGACTTCAATAGTTTTCAGGTTCCTTTGTGAGGGATCCTGATTTATTAGTGCCCTCTGTTGATTTGCTTTGCACCTGTATAGATGCATTGCTCCCTGACTGACCTTCAGTGCTTGCAAATGTACATTTCTTTCTGCCCCATAGCAGTGACCTGCATTTCTTGAGATGATGAGTGTTTAAAGAATGTTGCTGTTTAAACTGCATGCTACAGTCCTGGCAGTGTAGTGCTGCCTTCATCACCTGGCAGGAGGACGCGCAGTGCCGGATTAAGGCTGCCTGCTTTCTGGTCACATACGAGCAGCGGCTACACTGGAAGATGTTGCCCCGTGTCTGGACGACAAGCATCTGCACCCTGCCCTCTAGTATTAGGGCTTTAGCCTGATCTTTATCCTGTCTCCTCATGACCTGCAGATGTGTTTCTGAAGCTGAGGGCTCTAGAGATGAGTTTGAGATTGAGCTCTCTTGGTGGACTTCAGAATTTTGGAGTCCCTCCCTGTTTCTTTCACTTCCTGCGATTGGTGGGAGATCTTCAGGATAACTCCGGTCCTCACAGTAAGCCACTTCATCATCATTGTCCTCATCTTCTGGCTCCGGGGAGCTTTGGTGGACTGTATGTATTGGGTGAGACCTGACATAGCTACCAATGGGAGCATCAAAACCTGCGTTGCCCATATTTACGGTCTCAGCAGGCAAAAATGTTGTCAGACTGCTATCCATGCTTGTTTGTGAAGTGAAAAGTGAGGTATCACACTTTTCTTCATCAGTGGGAGTTATACGTCCTTCAAAAAGTTTACATGCCTCTTCTCTTGCAGATACAATATCAGAACTGACCTGCCGTGCTAAAGTCGGATCTTCAGTTCCTCCAGTAGTGGCCGCTATCGCTTCATCCTCATTGACGTTTATAGAGATATTTTGTGAGTCATCTATAGTCTCATTAGCCTGTTTTGCATTCTCAGTAAGTTCTCCATTTGCAGAATTTGCAGTCTGAGGTCCTGCAGATTTGGAGAAAAAGTTCTGCGTCAAATCCACAGAGTTCAGCTCTTTCTTTTTCTCTGCATACTTCTCAAGCCACACCACATCTCCGTGCACAAATCCACGGGTTTTCTTTTTGTGCAGGAAGAGGCCAGTATTGCTAAAAGTTGTGTAGTGATGACGGCACTCATTAGCCGCAATTCGATGCTCATCTAACGCATGCTTTTGAAACTTCTTATTTTCTGTATACTGATATGAGCAGCCCTTATGTAAGCAGAGCAATGGCTGCCCATCTTGTGTCTTATTGTGGGACTTCATATGGATCTTTAAAGCCTGACTCTTACTGAATGTCTTTTGACATGTCGGGCATGTAAACAGCTCAGCATTGTGGACATCCTCCTCTTGATGCCCATAAATGGTGACGAGGTGTCATCGCAGAGAGTTGCGTTCCACAGCTCCGTACTCACACAGATGACATTGATGGAGTAGTAGCTTACTCTTGCTGGTGAAGCAGTGTTTGCATGTGGGGCACTGCAAACTGGGGTCGGGAAAATGAAGGCTCATGTGCTCCACCAGATGGGAGCGAGTTTTAAAGCAGCGTCTACATTCTGAGCAGATATGCGTGCGGAAAATGTGTTCGTGCCCTCTGAAACATGGTCCACTAAATGGAAACAGACAGAATAAATCAGATTAGGGTTTTATTATTCTAATCATTTTATCACTCTTCAAATCAAAGGGTATTCACATACACACATGCATGGTTTGTATCTACCTTTAGCTGTACACTTTTCTTGGCTAATGGTGGTTGCATTTTTTCCCCTTTTTTTGCTGATGCTTTCAATCTTTTGGCTAATTTTTTTTCTTCTAGGTAACATCTGCATATCTGACCACTTATGAGACAAAGCTGTAATAGGAAGCAAACAATCCAGTTCTTATAATCTGTAAACTGACAAAGTTGTAAGAAAAACAAATTCAGAAAAACAATGTACTGTCAGCAGGTCATTATCGCAAAATGCACCCTGACATTATTCTGCTCATTAAATGGCTACTTACCACATAAATAAATGGAAATGAAATATTGTTTGGAGTTCATATTATTTCATTTTGAGAAAAAAAAAAGACAATGGAGAGATACAAGAGATGTGAAACTAGGACAGCTATGTAGGAAATGGGCTACTTTGGACAATGGTCAATTATAGAGATTAGTGTTCATTACACAAAAATATTTGACAGCAGATTGCAACGATTAACCAGAATCAAGTGTTCTAGACAGCCGTGTGATAAATATGAATTATTTCCACATACTGATTCATGCATAATGACTATTTCATATTAAATATGTTATTAACATTATTGACTTGATAAGTATTGTTTTATTTTACCTTCAGATTTGACATCTGTTGGAAGGATTTCATTTTCCACATGATTAGAGAGTTGTTCTGCATCACATCCACGCTCTTGCTGTTCCATGTCACAATGTGAATAAAGCTCCAAAGGGCATCAGTGAAGGAAGTGTAAAATTCTATTTTACAAAAAAAAATATATATATATATATATATAATAATAATAATAATAATACAGAAGATTTTGTACAGATTTTGCTCTTATGGAAAGAAATTGGTACTTTAATTCACCAAAGTGGCATTCAACTGATCACAGTGTATAGTCAGGACATTAATAACATGAAAAATTACTATTACAATTTGAAAAAAATGTTCAGAACTTCTTAAACTACTTCAAAGAGTTCTCATAAAAAATCCTCCATGTGCAGCAATGCAGATCCTTGGCATTCTAGCTGTTTGTCCAGATACTCAGGTGACATTTCACCCCACGCTTCCTGTAGCACTTGCCATAGATGTGACTGTCTTGTCGGGCACTTGTCACGCACCATACAGTCTAACTGATCCCACAAAAGCTCAATGGGGTTAAGATCAGTAACACTCTTTTCCAATTATCTGTTGTCCAATGTCTGTGTTTGTCCACTCTAACCTTTTCTTTTTGTTTTTCTGTTTCAAAAGTGGCTTTTTCTTTGCAATTCTTCCCATAAGGCCTGCACCCCTGAGTCTTCTCTTTACTGTTATACATGAAACTGATGTTGAGCGGGTAGAATTCAATGAAGCTGTCAGCTGAGGACATGTGAGGTGTCTATTTCTCAAACTAGAGACTCTGATGTACTTATCCTCTTGTTTATTTGTACATCTCACCTTCCACATCTCTTTCTGTCCTTGTTAGAGCCAGTTGTCCTTTGTCTTTAAAGATTGTAGTGTACACCTTTGTATGAAGTCTTCAGTTTTTTTGCAAATTTTAAGCATTGTATAGCCTTCGTTCCTCAAAACAATGATTGACTGATGAGTTTCTAGAGAAAGCTGTTTATTTGTTTTGCCATTTTTGACCTAATATTGACCTTAAGACATGCCAGTCTATTGCATACTGTGGCAACTCAAAGACAACGTTAAGCTTCATTTAATGAACCAAATAGCTTTCAACTGTGTTTGATATAATGGCAAGTGATTATCTAATATCAAATTAGCAATTTAGCATGATTACTCAAGGATAAGGTGTTGGAGTGATGGCTGCTGGAAATGGGGCCTGTCTAGATTTGGTCAAAAATGACTTTTTCAAATTGTGATGGTGCTGTTTTTTTACATCAATATTGTCCTGACTACGTGATCAGTTGAATGCCAATTGAATTAAAGTACCAATTTCCTTCCGAAACAGCAAAATCTCTACATTATTCCAGACTTTTGGCCACCAGTGTAGATTCTTAAAATCCCAAGATTGATCTTTTACTTTAAAGTTTACTTCAGCTTTGGATAAAAATATAGCAAATGAACGGCATCATTTGGGCTCTGTTTTTTTTTTTTTTTTTTTTTTAAATCAGTGTTTTTGTCTTATCAATGTACGTTTAGTTTATCAATGTACCGAATTAGAAAAAAATAAATAAAATACATATCAGCAAAATAAACATTATAAATGAAATGAAATAGATTCAAAACATTTCGAAATAGGAATCTTATTAAATCGGGATTAAATTCATGTTGTTTTCGCTCTGGTAAACAAATAAACAATGCACAGTTCCAGGAGAAACAGAAGACTGATCTGTTCAATTTAATTAAAATAAAACAGTTAGAATGTGCTGGAACTAAATAACATATTGAATCAAAGCCATTTGTAATTTATTTATACTTATTACTTTTTAACTATTACTTCAATTAAATAAAACATTACCTGCACTTGTCTTGATGTAAACAGTGTCAGCGGCGCCATTTCTGGGCTTTTTGTGCAGAGGGAGGAAAATTACTTTTGACAGATACATTTTGTATACATGATGGAGAATTATCAACTTTTAAATGCCCAGAATCTATCCAGATGTGTTCATAAATATCTAAAAAACCAGGGTTGGGGAGTAACGGAATACATGTAATGGGATTATGTATTTAAAATACAAAATATTAGTAACTGTACTCCACTACAATTACAATTTAAATCATTGGTATTTAGAATACAGTTACATTCAAAAAGTATTTTGATTACTGAAGAGATTACTTTGCATTTTAGTGTCATTGGTTTCATTTAATCTTTAGTCATTTCAGATGGAAAACATTTATACATATAAATGATGCGATCCAAAGTGCATTTGAACAGCGGTGAAACACTTTCTTATGATATGTTACATTCATACGAGCAGACAGAGAAGTACGTTTGAAGTAAGTTTGGAGCAGAAGAAATAGAAATAAACCTTGTGTAAATTGTCAGCTTCACGCTAAGCTAAAATGCTATTTCTAGTCATTTTACATGTACGTTACCAGGCACGATCATATTTTTTATCAAGAAAATTCACGTTAGGTCATAATATCTTTTTTTCAAGTAAGACCTTTGATATTAGGGCAAAAATCGTATTCTTGATAATAATTTTTTTATTGTTTTCCTGTAAAAATATCTAAAAATCATTAAAACAAGATCGATTTGATTAATCTTGTTTTAGAAACAACACTGCATAAGATATTTAGGTTTTTCAGAGAATATATTTTTAACGTGCATTTTGTCTTACTGTACTGGCAGAATTTTTATAGTCAAAACAAGTGAAAAAATCTACCAGTGCTGAAGAAGTAATCCAAAGTATTTAGAATACGTTACTGACCTTGAGTAATCTAACGGAATACGTTACAAATTACATTTTACAGCATGTATTCTATAATCTGTAGTGGAATACATTTCAAAAGTAACCCTCCCAACCCTGTGCACAACTACGATTTCAGTCACAGCGGAACTATTAAAGTGAAACACATTTCAGACGGAATCATTTCCCGGAACACCGGAAGCAACACAGAGGTCGCCATGTGATTTGCCCAATGAGAGAGAAAGAGAGAGAGCGCGCGCGCACGCACTTAGGTGCTGTCTAAGCCGATTCGCATCTTTTTAGTTTCTTTTAAATTAACAAGTCAAAGATGTATGAAAGGTGCCGTGTAATGATCTTTGCACAACAGTAAGTATCATTACATTTTAATTTTTAATTAATTTAATAAAGAATAAATTTAGAGTAACTGACCAGTGATTGTTTGCACATACATATGGTATGATGTATTTTAAATCTCAAGGTTCTTCTTACAGTATTATAGTACCACATTAAAATGTTTTCCTCCCATTTGCTGTAAAGGAGGGGACAGCACAATTGTCCTTGATTGCTTAGGAGAACCTGAAATCACCTTCATCATGACCCTTTCAGATTTCTTTGGAGCCTTGAAAGACAACCCTTACTTTGGGGCAGGCTTTGGGCTTGTTGGCATTGGCACAGCACTTGCAGTTGCCCGAAAGGGGGCACAGATTGGCATGATCTTCTTTAGAAGACATTACATGATCACACTGGAGGTTCCTAGCAGAGATAAAAGTTATCACTGGCTTTTAAACTGGATTACTAAACACGCCAAACACACACAGCATCTGAGTGTTGAGACCTCCTATATGCAGCATGAGAGTGGGCGAGTCCATACACAGTTCGACTTCCATCCCAGTCCGGGCAACCACATAATTTGGTAAGAAGACCACATGTTATGTAGAGAGAGCATCAGTTTCACAATGTTATCAAGTAAAGTGGGGTCCAAAAGTCTGAGACTTCATTGAAAATCTGAGATTCAAAATCTAATTTAAATTTGAATTTTTTGAATTAAATTTGAAATTTGATTTTTGCAAACTGTATAATAAAGAATTGTTATTGCATAAAATGAAGAAGAGATATTTAAGATTCTGCTCTATTCAAATTTGTTATAGTGACCATGTTTACTCATTTTGCAAAAGATTTCCTTGCTTCCATTGAAGAACACAAGATGTTCTTTGGAACATTCTCATATCATGCTGGGAGAACACGAATCATCAAATTTTGCACACAATTGTGGAGTCCATGCCAGCTCGAATGCATGCTGTCACTGAAGGAATAGTTCACTCAAAAATGAAATTTCTCTTATCATTTATTCATCCTCATGTCCCAGGTTCTTCTGCACAACACAAAGATTTTTTATAACATATTAGCTCTGTAGTTCCATGCAATGTAAAAGAATTGTGACCAAAACGTTCAGAAGTTTCAAAAACCCTTAAAGGCAGCATAAAATTAATCCACACGACTTCATTGGTTTAATCCTTGTATTATGAAGCGATCAAATCAGTTTTGCGTGAGAAGAGACCAAAATATAACTCCTTTTTCACTATAAACCTTGACATCAGCAGTCTCCTTGCCGATCATGATTTCAAACTTGATTACTCTTCCTAGCGCCATCTAGCGCTCCGTGCATGTGTCAAGCACTTGGAAGTGTAATTGAGCTTGAAATCATGATTGTGCCTAGAGACAGCAATGGCAAGATGTACAGTGAAAAAGAAGTTGTGTTTTGGTCTGTTTTCACCCAAAACCGATTGGATCACTTCAGAAGACATGGATTAAACCACTGGAGTTGTACGGAATACCGTCATGCTTCCTTTGTGTGCTTTTTGGAGCTTCAAAGTTTTGGTCACCATTCACTAGTAGTGCATGGATCTACAGAGTTGAAATATTCTTCTAAAAATCTTTGTTTTTGTTTTGCAGAAGAAAAAGTCATGCACATCTGGGATGGATTGATGGTGAGTAATGATGGGAGAATTTTCATTTTTGGGTGATCTATTCTTTTAAACGTAAAGCAAAAGGGGGGCATACCAAATACTGAAAATTTCTGAAAATTCTGTTAATTTTGCAGTTCACTAAAATTGTTATGCTGGTAATGAAAGTTGTGATAGAAAGTTTTTTGTATTTAATTAGAAAAATGCTAAATGGAAGCATTTACAATGTGTTATCGCTGTGACCCCACTGTATGTTACAGTATTTATAGTTGTTGGATATGGTATTGATTCAAAATGTAATAATTTACCTTCATGTTACCTTCTGGCTGTTATCCCAGTAAGGAATAATGAATCAAGAACAGTTTATTAACCATGTGGCCCTAATCCGCAATCTCCACTTAATATACTCTAAATTAAGCATTAAACTCTAGGTATGGGTATAGTGATGCTGCTTTCAACAGTTTACATCTGATGTGCTGCTGATTTGAGCTTCCCATAATCAGGGATCAATAAAATACACCCAATTATCTGTGTTTCTAATTGAGGCTGTGTGTTTTCAGGTATGGAAGGAAGTGGATCAGAGTGGAGAGAACCAGAGAGAAGCAGATGGTGGACCTGAACACTGGAACTCCATGGGAGTCTGTCACCTTCACTGCTCTGGGTAGAGACAGGCAGATATTCTTCAACATACTCCAAGAAGGTATGAGGAAGAAAATGGACTGGTGCCAAACATAGCTAGGTTTCTGGGTGATTCTTCAACTACGGGCACTTGATGGCATTTGAGAAGTAGCAAAAATAAATGATGAGGGCATGATAGAAAAGTTACTGGGTCCGTTTTAATGTGTCCTGCATATAACAGAAAGAAAATGGATGGAATCTATATTATTAGTTTTAAAGGAATAGTTCACCCAATAATGAAAATTCTCGCATCATTTACTCACCCTTATGCCATCCCAGATGTGTGTGCAAGTGGATTCAATGCAAGTGAATGGTGGCCAGAACTTTGAAGCTCCAAAAACCCCAAACAACTCCAGTGGTTAAATCCATGTCTTCAGAAGCGATATAATAAGTGTGGGTGACAAACAGATCAATACTTATGTCCTTTTTACTATACATTCTCCTCCCTGCCCAGTAAGTGGCGATATGCATGAAGAATGCAAATCGCCAAAAAGAAAGTTAAAGTGGTGATTTGTAGGGGGGAAAAAAGGACTTGAATATTGATCTGTTTCTCACCCACGCCATCATATTGCATCTGAAGATATGGATCATTTGTGTTCTGCTGAAGAAAGAAAGTCATACACTTCTGGGGTGGCGTGAGGGTGAGTCTGCTATAGATTGCAGTATAAACATTGTGTAAAAATGTGTTGCAGCCAGTAAAGGAGTTATTCTTTGTTTGTGCAGCTCGTGAACTTGCTTTAAAACAGGAAGAGGGTCGGACTGTGATGTACACTGCCCTTGGAGCAGAGTGGAGGCCTTTTGGGTTTCCTAGGCGACGACGGCCCCTGTCATCAGTAGTTCTGGAGAATGGAGTGGCAGAGAGGATTGTTGATGATGTGAAGGAGTTTATCGGCAATCCCAAGTGGTACACTGACAGAGGTGAATTATTACAGGATGACTTAAAGATAATCTCCGTTTAGATTTTCTAACAGAAATCTTTTTTATAATTATGTTCCAAACACATATGACTTACTTGCTTCCATGGAACATAAAAGGAAGATTTTAGGTAGAATGTTTACCTCGACTTATCAGTGAGTTCATTGTAAATCATAGGCTTGTTTTATGGATTTTGGACTTTTTAAAAGGTAGGCAGCAAGGGCAAAGGCAAATGCAGTACTATTGGATAAATTATACGCTTGTAATGGATCAACTTAAAAATGTTTATTTTCTCCAATTATTTTTATACTCTATACAAATAACAGCCAAAATTCTCATGCCAACTGTCATGTTGTAAAATACTGTATGCGGATGATACAGTTCTCCTCTCCCTACTTTCAAATTCAGAGCAGAACAATAGCCCTGCATTACACATGTTTATCACCTGGTGTGAATGTGTCTAAGACAAAGTACATGCTGGTTGACTTAAGAAAAAAGGCTCCTAAGCTACAACCAGTGTATATTCACGATGTAGAGGTAGACAGAATGGAGGAATATAAGTTATTTTTTGATAATAAGTTAAAGTTTCAGCAGAACACTGAGGCTATCTTTAAAAAGGCACATCAAAAACTTTATGTTCTAAGGTAATTAACTTCAGTGCTCAAAGGTCTATCTCTATCCTGTCTATCCTTTTATAGCTCATTTATTAAGAGTATTCTGTGTTTTTCGTTTATGTTGGTTTTTTCTTCCCTCGCTCTTACGAATAAAAAGTGCCGGGGGGCCTGGGTAGCTCAGCAAATAAAGATGCTGACTACCACACCTGGAGTCGCAAGTTCGACTTCAGGGCATGCAGGCTTCCTAAGCAAGCAATTGGCCCGGTTGCTAGGGTGGGTAGAGTCACATTGGGTTAACATCCTTGTGGTCACTATAATGTGGTTCTTGCTCTCGGTGGGGCATGTGGTGATTTGTGCGTGGATGCCGTGGAGAATAGCGTGAGCCTCCACACGCACTAGGTCTCCGCGGTATCACGCTCAACAAGCCACGTGATAAGATGCGTGGATTGACGGTCTCCGATGCGGAGGCAACTGAGATTCGTCCTCCGCCACCCGGATTGAGGCAAGTCACTCCGCCACCACGACGACTTAGAGCACATTGGGAATTGGGCATGCCAAATTGGGGAGAAAAAGGGAGTAAATGAAAAAAAATATAAAAACTGCCTGCAAGCCATAGTTAAGACCTCTGCGTAGTCTAACTCAAGGCTTGCGGTATTATGAGAACATTCATGCATTCATTCACCAAAGTCATGCCACGGTCCAAATCACTGAGATCACATTTTTTCCCCATTCTGATGGTTGATGTGAACATTAACTGAAGCTCCTGACCAGTATCTGCATGATTTTATGCACTGCACTGCTGCCACATGATTGGCTGATTAGATAATTGTATGGATGTTTGTTGGTGCCAGACGGGCTGGTTTGAGTATTTCTGTAACTGCTGATCTCCTGGGATTTTCACACAACAGTCTCTAGAATTTACTCCGAATGGTGCCAAAAACAAAAAACAACCAGAGAGTGACAGTTCTGCTGACGGAAATGCCTTGTTGATGAGAGAGGTCAACAGAGAATCGCCAAACTGTTTCGAACTGACAAAGTCTATGGTAACTCCGCTCTGTACAATTGTGGTGAGAAGAATAGCATCTAAGAATGCTATTATGAGATAAAGGTTGGCACTGTTTTGGCGGCACAAGGGGGACCTACACAATATTAGGCAGGTGGTTTAAATGTTGTGGCTGACAAGTGTATATATATTTGAAATCGTTACTAATTTAAGTTTTATTGTTGAATATATTTTTATCAGGTATTCCATATAGGAGGGGTTATCTGCTGTATGGACCCCCAGGCTGTGGGAAGAGCAGCTTTATGTAAGCACAGTTACTTTGTTTACAGTTCAATGTATCACAGATACAGTGATATGAATGAATAGTTCAGTCATATAGTATCATGTACAGTAGTTTCAAAGTCAGGGTTACCAGGGTAAAGGAAAACCTGGAAATATCAAGTTTAAAATAGTAATTTACAGCCCTGGAAGAGTAATTAGTGAATACATTTTTCTAGTTACACTCTGCACTAAAATAATTTAGTGGCTTGAGAAATTCCCCCTGTGAGCCAAATTCAAAAATCAGGATGTTTTGTGATGGGATTGTCTAAATTAATTAATTGCTAGGATTGGTACTTGACACACCAATGGCAATCCACCCCAGCAATATCTAAAATTATTTTACAAGTAATCACAAATGACTAGTAAAGTATTGGAATTCATTGGTCAAAATGTGTGGGAACTCTGTAAATTAGTGTTATTTCTATGTACAGTATGGTTGCGATAAAGTGATGAGCTAAACACTCACTTAGTTGCTGACTTTTCACAGAACTGCGCTGGCAGGCGAGCTAGGCTACAGCATCTGTCTGATGAGTCTCAGTGACCGCAGTCTGTCTGACGATCGTCTCAACCACCTGCTGAGCGTTGCTCCACAGCAAAGCATCATCCTGCTGGAGGACGTGGATGCAGCCTTTGTCAGCCGTGAGCTGATGCCCACAGAGAGTATGTTCCTGCTACAGATAACTAACACACACAGTTGTGTTTTTGAAACTCTTTCACTATGTAAACTCATTATACGTGTATTCATGAATTGTAGAAGCCGAATGTTTCATAGATGGACGAATCTCATGAAACCAGTAAAGAACAAATGGCGGTCATATTTCACCTCTAAATCAAAAGAAAATGAAGCCTATTTTTAGGACCATTAAGATTTATTTGCATTGTGACATTGATATGCTACTAGAATAAGTGGATACAACAATGTTCTGTAACTTGTGTTTTCTCACAGATATGCTGGCCTATCAGGGCATGGGAAGACTGACCTTCAGTGGTCTTCTGAATGCTCTGGATGGAGTGGCATCTTCAGAGGCCCGAATTGTGTTTATGACTACTAATTACATTGAAAGGTACAGCTCAGTTACCTTTGTTCCAAATTTAAAATACTTGTCCTCTGCCCGTTCACCTCTTTAATCACAATGGGAACAACAAAATATATAAAGATTAATAGCATTAAAGAGTATTTCACGGCAGTCTGGGTTCTCACAGTCAAGCAAAAAAGGTTGTGAGATGTCACCCAATTGGCTGATATTTGGCCATTTTGAGATATTTGAAATAGTCCGATAACTGTGTCTGCTTGGCTGTCTGAAGCTCCCCTTTGCGTCAGAGCTAAACGCTTCCAATAGTCTTGGTAACCCTTAAATGCATGGGTGTTTTGCCAAACATTATTCCATACCTTGGGCCTTTAGCAACCTGGCACATATCACAAATGGATGTACAAAATTCCCAGATATTGTCAGATAAAAATAAAATAAAAAATATAGAAAATAATAGAATATATTCTGATATATTTTAATGTTTTGTTTTTCATATATCAAAGAGATGATGCAACAAATATAGAAAAGTATTCATTACTTTCACACTGAAATTTCATGAGACGCAACTGTCTGTCAATAACATTGAGCTACACATAACACATACAGTGCATCCAGAAAGTATTCACAGCGCTTCACTTTTTCCACATTTTGTTATGTTACAGCCTTATTCCAAAATGGATTAAATTCATTATTTTCCTCAAAATTCTACAAACAATACCCCATGATGACAATGTGAAAGAAGTTTGTTTGAAGTATTTGCAAATTTATTAAAAATAAAAAACAAAAGAAAATCACATGTACATAAGTATTCACAGCCTTTGCTCAATACTTTGTTGAAGCACTTTTGGCACCAATTATAGCCTCAAGTCTTTTTGAGTATGATGCTACAAGCTTGGCACACCTATTTTTGGGCAGTTTCTCCCATTCTTCTTTGCAGGACCTCTCAAGCTCCATCAGGTTGGATGGGGAGCGTCGGTGCACAGCCATTTTCAGATCTCTCCAGAGATGTTCAATCGGGTTCAAGTCTGGGCTCTGGCTGGGCCACTCAAGGACATTCACAGAGTTGTCCCGTAGCCACTCCTTTGTTATCTTGGCTGTGTGCTTAGGCTCGATGTCCTGTTGGAAGATGAACCTTCGCCCCAGTCTGAGGTCCAGAGCGCTCTGGAGCAGGTTTTCATCAAGGATGTCTCTGTACATTGCTGCATTCATTTCCCTCGATCCTGACTAGTCTCCCAGTTCCTGCTGCTGAAAAACATCCCCACAGCATGATGCTGCCACCACCATGCTTCACTGTAGGGATAGTATTGGCCAGGTGATAAGCGGTGCCTGGTTTCCTCCAGGCATGACGCTTGCCATTCAGGCCAAAGAGTTCAATCTTTGTTTCTCATGGTCTGAGAGTCCTTCAGGTGCCTTTTGGCACACACCAGGCAGGCTGTCATGTGCCTTTTTCTGAGGAGTGGCTTCCATCTGGCCACTCTACCATATAGGCCTGATTGGTGGAGTGCTGCAGAGATGGTTGTTCTTCTGGAAAGTTCTCCTCTCTCCACAGAGAAATGCTGGAGCTCTGTCAGAGTGATCATCGGGTTCTTGGTCACCTCCCTGACTAAGGCCCTTCTCCCCCTGTCGCTCAGTTTGGCCAGGCGGCCAGCTCTAGGAAGAGTCCTGGTGGTTCCAAACTTCTTCCATTTACGGATGATGGAGGCCACTGTGCTCATTGGGACCTTCAATGCTGCAGAAATTTTTCTGTACCCTTCCCCAGATCTGTGCCTCGATACTATCCTGTCTCGGAGGTCTACAGACAATTCCTCGGACTTCATGGCTTGGTTTGTGCTCTGACATGCACTGTTAACTGTGGGACCTTATATAGACAGGTGTGTGCCTTTCCAAATCATGTCCAATCAACTGAATTTACCACAGGTGGACTCCAATCAAGTTGTAGAAACATCTCAAGGATGATCAGTGGAAACAGGATGCACCTGAACTCAATTTTGAGTGTCATGGCAAAGACTGTGAATACTTATGTACATTAATCCAATTTGGAATAAGGCTGTAACATAACAAAATGTGGAAAAAGTGAAGCACTGTGAATACTTTCCGGATGCACTGTAAGCTACACAAAAGTTACACATATTGAAAATAAGTTAAAAGCTACACAGATGTATTTTCTCAAGCACTTTTTGAGTCAAAATAGGCACACAACTTATACTGTATAATTTCAGCCTAAATGACAGTAGCCAAATCTTACTGTTCAAGTGTTGCACTTGCTATAGTTTACTTCCACATTGCGGCTTCATCAAATAGCAATGTCAAATATAAATCAATCACTGAGACAACAACGCCACCTTGAGTAAGAAATAGCATGCATAAAATATAGATTTAATTCACATAAGTCACACTGAAAATCAATGTGTTATACAGTAGTAGTCATGACTTAACAAGAAACAAAAAATCAGAAACCCACCCAAATTACTTTCAACAACAACTCCTTTTCATTAGAGAAATATTTCCATCATATATCCCTATATATTCAGATGGATCAAAATCTGAGGATCATGTATCGTCTGCATTTGTGATCAACCATCAAAAAAAGGAATATCCATCCCCAATCACAGCTCAATTTTTACAGCAGAGGCAAACGCTATCGTCTTAGCACTGGACATCATAAAGACTATGCAGCAGAGAAACTTTCTGATAATTTCAGATTCAAAATCATGTCCTCAGGCAATGTCATCTTTAAAAAATGATCACCCAAGGCTTGAAAAGATTCTATGCCAGCTGCTGGATTTGGAGGCCAAAAATTTCAATATCTGCTTCTGCTGGGTACCTGGACACTGTGGAATCTCAGGAAATGAGGAAGCAGACACTGCTGCAAAAGAGGCCTTATCAGCGGATTTCAAAAAGTGTCCAATACCTCCCACTGACCTAAAACCCATAATAAATTCATATGTTAAAAATAAATGGCAAACTGAGTGGGATCAATGCACCATGAACAAACTCCATGAAATCAGCCCTATTGTTGGCAAAAGAAGTTCCTCTCTGTTTTCAAATCGCTGGGACCAGATCGTCTACACCCGCTGTCGAATAGGTCACTCCAGGATGACAAGTTTTTAATATTGGGAGAAGATTCACCAACATGTACCTTCTGCCAGAGTCCATTATCCCTGAAACATGTTTTATTAGACTGTACTGGTCTTAACCCCGTGAGAAACCTTTTTTTATTCAGTCAGCACTCTGGAAGAAATTTTTAACAAAGTCAAACCGAATGCAATTTTAGAGTTTTTAAGAAAAATAGATTTTAAAAACCTTTTATAGAATTCCTTACACATGTCTCACCATGGAAATAGCCACAGAAGCTGGCATGGCATTAAAAACAAACAATCAAACGTTAGTAGTCATTTGTATTGTCTTCTAAAAAACTTTTTCTTGTAAAAAAGAGAGGTTGAGAAACACTAAAAAGGAATGGGCACAACTCCCAAAAATTTGTTTTTTACCTGGATTTCACCGTAATAACCATAGAAGCTGGCATGGCATTACAAACAAACAAGCAACTCTTTTAGTAAACATTTGTCTTTTAGATGGTTATTTATATCTGCTACTTTAGTGTGTCAATAGGAAATATACATTTTATACTCAAAACATTCCTTTTGCAAATAGAATAGAAGAACAGGGAGCCCTGCAACAGATGGTATGGCCCTCACAGAGCCCCCCACTGAACATCGGGTCAGTCTGGGATTACAGGAAGAGACCGTAGTAATTGAGACAGCCTAAAAAAATAAAAGAACTGTGCCGAATTCTCCAAAAAGCTTGAAACATGCTATCTGCCAACAACCAAGAAAAACTGTGTCCAGGTGTAATTAGGAGAATTGGTGCTGTTTTGATAGCAAAAGTGTTCACACCAAATATCGATTTAGCTCTTTTTCTGTTTACTGGACTTTGTATGATATTCATTGATTAATGAAAACTATTTATTTCATTGTTTTTTTAAGAAATCCTCACTTTGAAAGTTTTTCACAAGTGCCTAAAACTTTTGCACAGTACTGTATGTATATACAGTTGTGCTCAAAAGTTTGCATACCCTTGTAGAATTGGTAATATATGTACCATTTTTAAAGAAAACACGAGTGAGCAGGCAAAACACATTTCTTTTATTTCTTATGGGATTCATATTCAACTGTAGGTTATAACAGAATGGCACAATCATAAAACAAAACATGGCAACAAAGATAAAAAATGAAATGACCCCTGTTCAAAAGTCTGCATACCCTTAGTTCTTAATACTGTGTATTGCCCCCTTTAGCAACAATGACAGTGTGCAGTCTTTTGTAATAGTTGTCTATGAGGCCCCAAATTCTTGCAGGTGGTATAGCTGCCCATTCGTCTTGGCAAAATGCCTCCAGGTCATGCAAAGTCTTTGGTCGTCTTGCATGAACCGCACGTTTGAGATCTCCCCAGAGTGGCTTGATGATATTAAGGTCAGGAAACTGTGATGGCCACTCCAGGACCTTCACCTTTTTCTGCTGTAACCACTGGAGGGTCAACTTGGCCTTGTGCTTAGGGTCATTGTCGTGCTGGAAAGTCCAAGAGCTTCCCATGCGCAGCTTTTGTGCAGAAGAATGCAAATTGTCTGCCATTATTTTCTGATAATATGCTGCATTCATCTTGCCATCAATTTTCACAAGATTCCCCTTGCCTTTAGAGCTCACCCCCCCCCCCCGCTTCACAGTGGGGATGGTATTCTTTTCACTATAGGCCTTGTTGACCCCTCTCCAAACATAGTGCTTATGGTTGTGACCATAAAGCTCTATTTTGGTCTCGTCACTCCAAATTACAGTGTGCCAGAAGCTGTAAGGCGTGTCAAGGTGTTGTCGGGCATATTGTAACTGGGCTTTTTTGTGGCATTGGCACAGAAAAGGCTTCTTTCTGGCAACTCGACCATGCAGCTCATTTTTGTTCAAGTATTGTTGTATTGTGCTCCTTGAAACAACCACACCGTCTTTTTCCAGAGCAGCCTGTATTTCTCCTGAGGTTACCTGTGGGTTTTTCTTTGTATCCCGAACAATTCTTCTGGCAGTTGTGGCTGAAATCTTTCTTGGTCTACCTGACCTTGGCTTGGTATCAAGAGATCCCAATTATTAAGTGATTGAACAGTACTGACTGGCATTTTCAAGGCTTTAGATATCTTTTTATATCCTTTTCCATCTTTATAAAATTTCATTACCTTGTTACGCAGGTCTTTTGACAGTTCTTTTCTGCTCCCCATGGTTCAGTATCTAGCCTGCTCAGTACATCCACATGAGAGCTAACAAACTCATTGACTATTTATACACAGACATTAATTGCAATTTAAAAAGCCACAGGTGTGGGAAATTAACCTTTAATTGCCATTTAAACCTGTGTGTGTCATTGTGTGTCTGTAACAAAGCCAAACATTCAAGGGTATGTAAACTTTTGATCAGGGCCATTTGGGTGATTTCTGTTGTCATTATGATTTAAAAAGGAGCCAAACAACTATGTGATGATAAATTGATTCATATGATCACTATCCTTAAATAAAAGACAGGTTTTTTTGCATGATCAGTCATATTTTCTAAATCAATGCCAAAATTTCACAATTTCTGCCAGGGTATGCAAACTTTTGAGCACAACTGTGTGTGTGTGTGTGATATATATTACACACACACAGTTTATTAGCATTATTTTGGCCATCAACCTGCTTTCTTGATATCTGCATCAGTTATTGATAAATCCATGGCTGACCACTAATATCATGGATTTATTTTTTTATTGTGATTAAATATGTAATATTGGGAATTATAAGTGTAGAAAAGCCATGGAAATTAATACAATCTTTGAAAGACATGGAAATTTCTAAATATTTTTCTAGTTATGCTCCGTTATAAATTTTCATCCGCTAGGAATTGCACTTTGCGAGTGCAAACTATATAAAATTATGTTTTAAAAACTCTTCCCGTAATTATGAATAACTGGAAAGGTCAAGGAAAATCATTGATCAAAATGTGTGGGAATCTTAGAAAGTGTGTTTTCCTTCCGATTAACTCTGTATTGTTTTCTCCTTTTTTTTTTCCTTAATTCTCCTCTTTGTGCTGAAGATTGGACCCTGCTCTTGTCAGGCCTGGTCGTGTTGATCTGAAGCAGTACGTGGGCCACTGCTCTCATTGGCAGCTGTATCAAATGTTCCGGAGATTTTATCCTCAGGAGTCCGTGGCTGAGGCCGAGCTATTCGCCGAGCGAGCGCTGGCAGCGCATCCAGAGCTCAGCGCCGCTCAGGTTCAAGGGCACTTCATGATCTACAAAACGGACCCAGTTGGCTCTATCAAAAATATCGATAAGATTAAGGAGTGAAGACCTGCTGAAAGAACACTTTTTTTTTTTTTTTTTTTTTTTTTTTTTATGATGCAAACGGAACCACAAAAGATTGAATCAATCTTCGATGTTTACACCTTCTGGATAGACTTCTCACACATTTGAGAAAATCCAGCCTGTGGAAGTTTTTTTTTTCCCCCTCTGGATATTGTTATGAGTTCAGTGCCTACGGATGACATCATGTGCTAATTTTCTGTCCAAAGTCCAGAAATGTCCAGAGACTCATATTTCTCCTGAGATGAATTTGAGAATTGCTTTGTGTACATTAAATTGTGTCAAATAATGGCTTAAGTTGGACCTAACATAAGCTCAGAGAGAAATGTAAATTTTTGTACATAAATATCACATGCAGTGATTTTGGACACTTAAGCCACCCTTGAAAATGGCTGAAATACTTTGCATAATTAACAGAATATTAAACCAAGTGCCATCTGCAAAGAAATTATGCTAAAACATTTCTCAGAACCAAATGTACTTTTTATGCTTAAGCTATATTTAAATACTATCTATAAATAGTAATAAGCCACTGGTTTGATATTTTGTTGTCTTATGCAATAACATTCACTTAATTGTGTTGCTTAAGTGTCTAAATATGTTTCTCACTGTACATTATCTAAGCTTTTTTTTTTTTTTTTTTTTGACAATTTAAAGAAAATAGAAACATTGCAAACTTTCAGATTTCTTTTAGGGATGACAGCCACTGTAAACAGAGGTATGTGCTGTTCAAATATTATTTGTATTTGTTCAGCATGCTCCATTTGAACTGGAAGAGGTGGTGCCTGTAATACATGGTGTGCTGCAAGATTTAGCCAAAAGTGACAGGGTTTCTCTTAGAAGTTGAAAGTATGCAGGAAATTCTGCCACTGCTGTTAACACAAATCATTACCATACCTATGTGCATCATAACAGTGTTTTCCTTTAATAACACATCCACACACAAGATTACATTGCCCTACATCCCTCTCCTTCCCATATGAAACAGGATCGCTGGTTTTCACATTATTCTCCCTGCCTCCATGATGGCTGTTCATCTTGCAGTGAGCTCTGCAGAATGAGTTGGAATTGGTTTCCTGCAGCCCACCACAGCGGATGTGGAACTCAGGAGAGGGGCAGTGGGTAATGCTGCTGCTGCAGCTGCTGTCACTGTCCAGGACAGTCACAGGAAGTTTAAGACTGTGGCTGACCTCCCAGAGATCTCAAACTTTAAGATGTTGTGCAGACTGATCTTTAAAAGTTACTTGAATCACATGCATGAGCTACAGGTTCAGAGGGCAAATGCTATGAGATACCACAGCTAAAAGAGTTCTGTGTAGTTTAATTATTATGTGCTGTAGACTGTTTTCCACCTGCTTCTTGAAACATGTAATTGCAGCACTCACTTTTAAAATGCTTTCTGTCTGTTTACCCATCAGTGGACTCAGACAGTCACTATCTTATTTATTAAGGACATAGAAAGTATAAAGTAAGCAACTGTCTTCTATAATTTACTACTTTTAAATACTTAAGTATACTTGCTGTGGTCTTCATCTGACATTTATTTGTCAGGGTTCCCATGGAAACGGTCTTTATAAATATGTAATGGTATATATATGTTGCCTGATTTATATTAATAACATTTTTTAATGAACAAAATCTTAAAAAGTCATTGAAATTTCTGTAGTGAATATAAATTTTTCTAGTTATGCTGAGATGTAAAATATTTTATCAACCAGATTTGGCAGTCTCTATAAAATTATTTTTAAAAATTCTTATCATGAAACAACTGGAAAGGTCATAAAGTGTGGTAGCACTGATACACTATATTGCCAAAAGTATTCGCTCACCCATCCAAATAATTGAATTCAGGTGTTCCAATCACTTCCATGGCCACAGGTGTATAAAATGAAGCACCTAGGCATGCAGACTGCTTCTACAAACATTTGTGAAAGAATGGGCCGCTCTCAGGAGCTCAGTGAATTCCAGTGTGGTACTGTGATAGGATGCCACCTGTGCAACAAGTCCAGTTGTGAAATTTCCTCACTACTAAATATTCCACAGTCAACTGTCAGTGGTATTATAACAAAGTGGAAGTGACAGCAACTCAGCCACGAAGTGGTAGGCCACGTAAAATGACAGAGCGGGGTCAGCGGATGCTGAGGCGCATAGTGCGCAGAGGTCGCCAACTTTCTGCAGAGTCAATCACTACAGACCTCCAGAGTTCATGTGGCCTTCAGATTAGCTCAAGAACAGTGCGTAGAGAGCTTCATGGAATGGGTTTCCATGGCCGAGCAGCTGCATCCAAGCCATACATCACCAAGTGCAATGCAAAGCATCGGATGCAGTGGTGTAAAGCACGCCGTCACTGGACTCTAGAGCAGTGGAGACGCGTTCTCTGGAGTGACGAATCACGCTTCTCCATCTGGCAATCTGATGGACAAGTCTGGGTTTGGCGGTTGCCAGGAGAATGGTACTTGTCTGACTGCATTGTGCCAACTGTGAAGTTTGGTGGAGGGGGATTATGGTGTGGGGTTGTTTTTCAGGAGCTGGGCTTGGCCCCTTAGTTCCAGTGAAAGGAACTCTGAATGCTTCAGCATACCAAGAGATTTTGGACAATTCCATGCTCCCAACTTTGTGGGAACAGTTTGGGGATGGCCCCTTCTTGTTCCAACGTGACTGCGCACCAGTGCACAAAGCAAGGTCCATAAAGACATGGATGAGTGAGTTTGGTGTGGAAGAACTTGACTGGCCTGCACAGAGTCCTGACCTCAACCCGATAGAGCACCTTTGGGATGAATTAGAGCGAAGACTGCGAGCCAGGCCTTCTCGTCCAACATCAGTGTCTGACCTCACAAATGCGCTTCTGGAAGTATGGTCAAAAATTCCCATAAACACACTCCTAAATCTTTTGGAAAGCCTTCCCAGAAGAGTTGAAGCTGTTATAGCTGCAAAGGGTGGGCCGATGTCATATTAAACCCTATGGATTAAGAATGGGATGTCACTTAAGTTCATATGCGTCTAAAGGCAGATGAGCGAATACTTTTGGCAATATAGTGTATATTAATCCAAAGTAAGTTGCAGGTTTTGGTAAATCTTTAAATGTTTACCCATCAATGTACAGAGACAGTCACTATCTTAATAATCAAGGACATAAAATAGAAAGTAAACAACTGTCTTCTATAATTTACCACGTTTAAATACTTAAGTATACTTACTATGAGTCACGTGACACCATGCGAGGATCAGACGTGTGAAAGGCAATCTCTGCGCACTTTGCTAGTTTTAATACTTTTTATGACATCAAACGGTGAGCTTCGATACACTCTGTTCCATAACTGTGCTAGGAGGACAATATGTCAAAGAATTCAAAATCCTCGGGCTCTGGAGACATTAAAAGACACTTACGTGCTCAAGCTGATGCCTCCGAGCAGACCTCAAGCCTGGGAGTTGATTTAGTGGGGGAGGTACAGGAAATGCGGCGAGAGATGCTGAACATGTCGGCAATGCTGATGAAGGTCATTGCCGACTTGGAGGATCTTGCTGTTATATGTTGATCGATCACCGCCATGGAGGCAAAGTTCACTGATGTGGTTACAAGAGTGGGGGATGTCAAGAAATGGATAGATTACCTGGAGTCATCGGAGAGGGAATTATCTGCTAATCCGTTAGCAACCAAGGTGGATTTGGAGTGCTTCTGGGAGAAGTTGGAGGACATGGAAGACCGTAGCCGGCGGAATAATGTCCATATTGTCGGAATTCCGGAGGGAGTAGAGGGACAGGATATGGTGAAATTCCTGGATGGGCTCTTTCTGAACCTGCTCTACATAGCAGGCCATAAGTTGGAAATAGAGCGAGCTTACAGGGTTCCTGCTCAACGATCCATGGAGGGAGACAGGCCCCGATCAATTCTGGCCAAATTTCTGAGATCATCTGATAAAGATCTTGTGTTACATGAGGCGAGGAGTAAAGGAACGCTTTCTTGGAAGAACCACAGCATTTTCTTATTTCCAGACTTTATGAACTCGACAAGAGAAAAACGTGATCGATTCAAGGAATGCAAGAAACTTTTACATCAACAGATGCTTTTGCACTGATATTCCCAGCCAAATTGAGAATAAATGTTGAGGATGGCCATAAAACATTCACATGCCCACAGCAAGCGATGTCCTTCATAAAGTCAATGGAGTGAGTAAGTCATCTTGTACTCACGTTGCAGCCGAGAGGACCGGCTCACTGAACGTTCGCTTGACTGTTTTAGGAATCTGCATGCATTTTTTGTGCTGGTTCGCCTAGCGGCTGGGGTTTATTTTGTAGAGTAACACCTTCAGGACAGTTTTATGGATGAATCTACATGCTCTTTGTGCTTATTCCGCCTATTGGCTGGAGTTTGTTTTGTGGAGTATTTCTTGCAAAGTCAATGGAGTAAGTCATTTGCTTGCACTCATGTTGCAGCAGAGTGGACCGGCTTACTGAACATTCGCTTGACTGTTTGAAGAATCTGCGCGCTTGTTTTGTGCTGGTTCCGCCTATTGGCTGAAGTTTGTTTTATAGATTATCTTTTGCTGTGTAATTCTGTTTTACAAAATTTGAAATACAGATATAATACTATTTTGTCACAGAAGGTGGAGTTTTGGCTATTCAGTAAAAGACAATGCAGGGAAATCTACTGTTGTAGATATATAAAACAGAGAGATTATTTTTCTATCATTACCTCAGTGAAATCTGCTGGTGGTGAAATATTTATCTCGGCCATTGATATTAATAATGCTTTTAAAGGGAGGTCACGTGACACCATGCAAGAGGCAGACGTGTGAGCGACGAACTCTGCACACTTTGTTAAATTTTTTATTATTTTCATGTTATAATCTGGTGAATTTTGAAACACCCAGTTACACATTTGCACTTTGATGCAAAACATGGCAAAAAAGTCAAAATCCTCGGGCTCTGGAGACATTAAAAGACACTTACGTGTTCAGGATGAAAGCCCTGACAGGCCTACAGACCGGGGACTCGATTTGGATGCCACGGCGGGAGAGGAGATCCAGTGTCAGTTGTCCAACATGTCGGTGATGTTGACGAAGATTCTTGCTGACTTGGAGGATCTTGCTGTAATACGTCATTCAATTACGGTGATGGAAATAAAATTCTCTGAGCTAGTTACAAGAGTGATGTTGAGAGACAAATTTATTTTTTGGAATCTTCGGAGAGGGTATTAACCACTAATCCGCCCGCGACCAAAGTTGATTTGGAACATCTCCTTGAAAAGCTTGAAGATCTTGAGAATAGAAGCCGCAGGAATAACGTTTGAATTGTTGGAATTCCTGAGCTTGAGGAGGACAGAGATATGGTGAAATTCCTAGACGAGTTTTTCCTGAGACTGCTCGACATAACAGGCCACAAGCTGGAACTCGAGCGAGCTCACAGAGTGAGTGGCATGGAGGTGATCAGTTTGTGGCACTGCTGAGGTGGTATGGAAGCCCAGGTTTCTTTGACAGTGGCCTTCAGCTCATCTGCATTTTTTGGTCTCTTGTTTCTCATTTTCCTCTTGACAATACCCCATAGATTCTCTATGGGATTCAGGTCTGGTGAGTTTGCTGGCCTGTCAAGCACACCAACACCATGGTCATTTAACCAACTTTTGGTGCTTTTGGCAGTGTGGGCAGGTGCCAAATCCTGCTGGAAAATGAAATCAGCATCTTTCAGCAGAAGGAAGCATGAAGTGCTCCAAAATTTCTTGGTAAACGAGTGCAGTGACTTTGGTTTTCAAAAAACATAATGGACCAACACCAGCAGATGACATTGCACCCCAAATCATCACAAACTGTGGAAACTTAACACTGGACTTCAAGCAACTTGGGCTATGAGCTTCTCCACCCTTCCTCCAGACTCTAGGACCTTGGTTTCCAAATGAAATACAAAATTTGCTCTCATATGAAAAGAGGACTTTGGACCACTGGGCAACAGTCCAGTTCTTCTTCTCCTTAGCCCAGGTAAGACGCCTCTGACGTTGTCTGTGGTTCAGGAGTGGCTTAACAAGAAGAATACGACAACTGTAGCCAAATTCCTTGACACGTCTGTGTGTGGTGGCTCTTGATGCCTTGACCCCAGCCTCAGTCCATTCCTTGTGAAGTTCACCCAAATTCTTGAATCGATTTTGCTTGACAATTCTCATAAGGCTGCGGTTCTCTCGGTTGGTTGTGCATCTTTTTCTTCCACACTTTTTCCTTCCACTCAACTTTCTGTTAACATGCTTGGATACAGCACTCTGTGAACAGCCAGCTTCTTTGGCAATGAATGTTTGTGGCTTACCCTCCTTGTGAAGGGTGTCAATGATTGTCTTCTGGACAACTGTCAGATCAGCAGTCTTCCCCATGATTGTGTAGCCTAGTGAACCAAACTGAGAGACCATTTTGAAGGCTCAGGAAACCTTTGCAGGTGTTTTGAGTTGATTAGCTGATTGGCATGTCACCATATTCTAATTTTTTGAGATAGTGAATTGGTGGGTTTTTGTTAAATGTGAGCCAAAATCATCACAATTAAAAGAACCAAAGAATTAAACTACTTCAGTCTGTGTGCACTGAATTTATTTAATACACATTAAATCACATTAATACACAATGAATCAATAAAAATAAAATAAAAAAATAAAATAATGCTTTTAAAGAATTCTATCTTGATCTCTATAGTTCCACGTCTTCATCTACTGATGAGGATATTAGAAACTTTGTGGAACCATTAGAACTTCCTAAACTGACAGCTGAGCAAAAAAATTTTTCTTGATTCTGAGATAACCTTGGAGGAGATTGGCGAGGTAATAAAGGCCTTGCCTACAGGCAAAGCTCCAGGGCCAGATGGTTTTGCTGCTGAATTTTTTTAGATCTTATGCAACAGAACTGGCTCAACATTTGCTAAAAGTTTATACAGAATCATTAAAGAATGGAAAGCTTCCTCCAACCATGATGCAAGCCCGGATCAGTGCTGTAGCTCTTCTGATAACATTAGGCGTTTCATCATTATCATGTGGTCAGTGGCGAATGATCAGACTCCGGTCGCGGCCATCTCACTTGACGCAGCAAAGGCATTTGATATGGTAGAATGGGATTATCTTTTTAAGATTTTGGAAATGTACGGGTTCAGGGATATTTTTATTGGATGGATTAAGTTACTTTATAGACACCTGGTAGCGGCAGTATAAACAAATTGATTAATTTAAGATTATTTTACTCTGGATAGGGGCACCCGGCAGGGTTGCCCTCTTTCCCAATTATTGTTCTGTCTTGCCCTGGAGCCATTAGCAGCCACGATAAGAAAGGAGGATGATTTTCCAGGGGTGATGGTGGGAGGTGTGGCGCATAGGCTTTTGTTTTACACAAATGACATTTTATTATTCATCTCTGACCGTACTAGATCTATGCCTTGCCTCCACAGAATTATTAATTCCTTTTCTAAATTCTCAGGATACAGAGTTCATTGTTCTAAATCGGAAGTTTTGGCTCTGACAGCATACTGCCCAGTAATGGTTTTTCAGCAGGGCGTCTTTCAGTGGCCCAAACAGGGTATTAAGTATTTGGGCATTTTATTCCAGCAAATTTATGTGATTTAGTTCGAGTTAATTTTGACCCTTTAATAAAAAGGTTTTCGAGCGACGTGGGCAGGTGGGCTTCATTACATTTATCTATGACTGGGAAGGTTAATGTTATTAAAATGAATTGTATTCCAAAATTCAACTACCTGCTACAATCTCTCCCTGAAGATGTCCCCTTCTCTTATTTCAAGCAATTTGATAGCAGTCAAATTTGAAGTCCTTCATTTGAAATGGTAAACATCCCAGATTGCACTTCAGTAAATTACATAGGCCGATTGACAAAGGTGGGCTAGGCCAACCCAAGATGTTGTTTTATTATTATGCATTCGGTCTCAGACATTTGGCTCATTGGTCGCTTCCACCTGAGAGAGCCCCTCCTGGGTTTTGTATTGAACAGGAAGTTCTTGCCCCTATTTCGCCATTGCAAAGCCTTTCTATCAAACTAACCAGGGAAGTTAAGTTACACCCTGTTATCTCGCATTTGCACCCGGTATGGGCAAAAGAGTCCAGAGTGTTTGATTCGAACATTTATTTAAATGTTGCTTTGAGCATATGGCTGAACCCAAAGTTATGTATTAATAAGTCCCCTTTCTGATGGACAGAGTGGATTGTGGGGGAGGTTAATACGCTCGGTGACCTATATGAGAGTGGAGTGTTGAGATAATTGAAAATATGGTTCAACATTTTGGGATCCCCAGGTCTCAATTCTTTAGGTATTTACAGCTGTGCCACCAGCTATGTACTATTTTTGGGAGTAGCATACACCCCCCTAAAGCAGCAAATACTCTGGGAGTGGTGATTACTGCTTTTGGAAAAGGTCATGAGGCATCAGTGTATTACTCCCTTCTAATTCAGAGTCTGGGGGACAGAGCTTCAACTTCTCTCATAAGATTATGGGAGAAAGATTTAAACTTGGTATTGGAGGAGGGAGTGTGGGCTTCTAAAAATATCAAGTCTACATCTAGAGATGCAAGGGTGTGCCTTATGCAATTCAAGATTTTACATTGATTCTATTGGACCCCTCTAAATTGTATAGGCTTAAAGACATACCCACCTGCTGGCGATGCCAATCAGAAGATGGGGACACATCCCATGTTTTTTGGTGGTGTGTTAAAATCCAAGAATTTTGGTTGAGGGTTCATCATTTTATGTGTGACGTATTGGGCACTCAAATTTCATTTTGCCCCAGACTCTATATTTTAGGCAATGGGGCGGTCATTAATATAAGGGATAAGTACATAAAAAATTGGGTTCTAGCCAGTGTTATGATCGGCAGACAGGTCATCCTTAGGGGATGGAAGTTGGCTGGAGCGCCCTCATTTCAGGAGTGGTACACAGAGATGGGCAGGGTAACAGCATTCGAGGAGATGGCATGCAGAAGGCTAGCCAACCTGGATTTGTACATCAGGAAATGGGGCAGCCATTTAGCCTTTTTGGAAAGCTCTCGGGGAGGGGCAGCAGAGAGAGACTAGTGGTTTTGTATGTGTGTGTTGCAACCTTTTTGTTTTTGAAAGTATGGTTTTTATGTTCTTTTTTTTATGTTTCTAAATATTTTCTGCTGTTTTATTGTCTATTTGTGTGTCTTTGTCAAATGGCTTTTGACCACTGGGGTGCTTGTTTGTGTCGGGTGGGGGAATGTTCAGGGGAAAAGTTGTGATTCTGCATTTTCGGTTGTGTCAATTTGATTTACTGCATGGAATCAATAAAAATGGTTAATAACAACAACAACAAAAAAGTATACTTGCTGTGATCTTTATCTGTTATTTATTTCACAGGGTTCCCAAGAAAATGGTCATAGAAACCTTTAATATTAGAGGATTTGTTTTTTTTTTTTTTGTGATTTCCAGGCCTGGAGCAGTCACAGAAGATTATAGGTACTTAGAATGATTGATTGATTGTAGATATGCTCATCTGCTTTTCCAGACCTGATTTATATAAATAACCTTTTTAAATGAATAACATCTTAAAAAGTCATGGACATTTCTATAGTGAATATGAATTTTTGTGGTTACGCTGAGCTGTAAAATATTTTATCAGCAAGATTAGGCAGTCTATATAAAATTATTTTAGAAAATTCCTTCTCTAGTAATTATGAAACAACTAAGACATTTAGTAAGATATTGATCCAAACTAATTTGCACTTTCTTTGAATCTTTAAATGCCATTTAAACCAGAATCAACAAGTGATCTTTCTTCACACACACACTTACTGTTTGTGCTTCACTTTTTCTCTGTCATCTCTCCATTTATTTGAAAAGCAGCTTCATGGCACCTTGTACAGAATGAACGCTGGAAACATTCACTCCGTTTCACTATGCAGTGTGGAATAAGTTGAGGAACTCATCAGAAAAGAAGTTTCCTACTAGAGGAGACATGACATTGTGGACAGAGTACATGAAAGGCATCGGATATGGCCCTTTCACAGAGTAAAACGCAACAGTTCTGTAACATTTTTGTGATGTTAAGGAGTCGGCTCACACTAATAGATTATGTAATGCTAGTCATGCTTGAAGAATGTACCAGAACAAAGTGCACTTGAGTGCTAAAAATGTGGTAGTTATGTAGCTGTGTGATGTTATGTATTCTTTTTTGTGATTAACATTTTTATTAATTTTTCAAAACAAAGAAAAACAAAACATATATGCAATGACTCAACATTAACTCCCATTACTTCCCCTCCCCAATCAAGAACCCCACCCGACCCCAAACGAACATCCCAGTGGTCTTACGTAATAAGTACACACATATACAGAGAATAAAATAATAATATATTTTATATATATATATATATATATATACATATATATACATATATATATATATATATATATATATACATATATATACATATATATATATATATATATATATATATATATATATATATATATACATACATACATACATACACATACACACACATACACATATAATAAACATACAACTCCAAACTATACCTCTCTCCACAGACCCACAGCGAGAGCCCCCCAAAAACATCAAATATCTACTCCATTTACCAATAAAAGTATTATCGCCCCATCACCCAAAACACAGAGTCTGGGGCAAAACGAAATCCGAATGCCCAACACGTCACACAGAACACTCTGTACCTTCAACCAAAATTCCCGAATCTCAGTGCACCACCAAAAAACATGGGCCATGTCTCATCCTCTGATTGGCATCGCCAGCAGGTGGGTGTGTCTTTAAGACCAAGCCTATACAATTTAGAGGGGGTCCAACAGAACCGATGTAAAATCTTGAATTGTATAAGGCGCACCCTTGCATCTCTCGATGCAGTTTTTTTTTTAAATCCTAGACCATTCTCTCTCCTCCAATTCCAGGTTTAAATCTTTCTCACATAATCTCTTGAGAGTGGTTGAGACTCCATCCCCCAGACTCTGAATTAATAAGGAGTAATACACTGATGCCTCATGGCCCTTTCCAAAAGCAGAAATCACCTCTCTTAGAGTATCTGCTGCTTTAGGGGGGTGTATGCTATTCCCAAAAATAGTACAGAGCAAATGGCGTTACTGAAGATACCTAAAAAACTGAGATCTGGGGATCCCAAAATATTGAACCAGATTTTCAAAGGATCTCATCACACTGCTCTCATAAAGATCACCGAGTGAATTAACCCCCCTCGCAATCCACTCAGACCAACAAAAAGGGGACTTATTAATGTATAGTTTGGGGTTTAGCCATAGGCTCGAGGCAACATTTAGATAAATATCTGAATTAAACACTCTGGACACTTTTGTCCATACTGAGTGCAAATGTGAAATAACGGGGTGTGATTTAACTTCTCTATTTAGTTTGATGGAAAGGCTTTGCAATGGCAAAATAGGGGCAAGAACTTCTTGTTCATTGCAGAACCAGGGAGGGGCTCTTTCAGGTGGAAGTGACCAATGAGCCAAATGTCTGAGACTGAATGCATAATAATAAAACAAAATCTTGGGTAGGCCTAGCCCACCTTTGTCAATCAGCCTATGTAACTTATTGAAATGTAGTCTGAGGTGCTTACCACTCCAAATGAAAGACTTCACTATGCTCTCAAATTGCTTGAAATAAGAGAGGGGGACATCTACCAGGAGAGACTGTAGCAAGTAGTTCGATTTTGGAATACAGTTCATTTTAACAACCTTCCCAATCATCGATAAGTGTAATGAAGCCCACCTGTCTACATCGCTCGAAAACCATTTTATTAAAGGGTCAAAATTAACTCTGACTAAATCAGACAAATTTGTTGGGAATAAAATGCCCAAATACTTAATGCCCTGTTTGGGCCACTGAAAGACGCCCTGCTGAAAAACCATTACTGGCAGTATGCTGTCAGAGCCAAAGCTTTGGATTTAGACCAGTTGACTTTGTATCCTGAGAATTTGGAAAAGGAATGAATAATTCTGTGGAGGCAAGGCATAGATTAGTAGGTTCAGAGACAAATAATAAAATATCATCTGCGTAAAGCAGAAGCTTATGCGCCACACCTCCCGCCGTCACCCCTGGAAAATCATCCTCCTTTCTTATCGCGGCTACTAATGTTTCCAGGGCAAGACAGAACAATAATGTGGAAAGAGGGCAACCCTGACGGGTGCTCCTATCCAGAGTAAAATAATCTGAAATTAATCCATTTGTTTGTACCGCTGCTACAGGGTGTCTATAAAGTAACTTGATCCAACCAATAAACGTACTCCCGAACCCATACATTTCCAAAATCTTAAAAAGATAATCCCATTCTACCGTATCAAACGCCTTTTTGGCGTCAAGTGAGATGGCAGCGACCGGAGTCTGATCATTCGCCACTGACCACATGATATTGATGAAACACCTACTATTATCAGAAGAGATACGACCCCGAATAAACCCCACCTGATCTATATGTATAAGAGATGTCATAACTTTACTTAATCGGTTAGCCAAAATTTTTGCCAAAATTTTTACATCTAGCTGGATCAGGGAAATTGGACGGTAACTTTTACACTCGTTTGGATCTTTGTCTTTTTTAAGAATCAGACTGATCCGGGCTTGTGTCATGGTTGGCGGAAGCTTTCAATTCTTTAATGATTCAGTATAAAATTCTAACAAACGTGGAGCCAGTTCTGTAGCATAGGATCTAAAAAATTCAGCGGCAAAACCATCTGGCCCCGGAGCCTTGCCTATAGGTAAGGAGTTAATTACCTCATCAAGTTCCTCCAAGGTTATCTCAGAATCAAGAGAGTTTTTTTGCTCATTCGTCAGTTTAGGGAGTTCTAATGGTTCCACAAAGTTTCTAATATCTTCATCAGTAGACGAAGACATGGAACTATAGAGATCAAGATAGAATTCTTTAAAGGCATTATTAATATCAATGGCAGAGGTAAAAATTTCACCACCAGCAGATTTCACTGAGGGAATGGTAGAAAAAGACTCTCTCTGCTTTATATATCTAGCCAAAAGCTTCCCTGCTTCCCTACTCAAAGTATGACTGTCTTGCCCTGAACAACCAAAACTCCACTTTCCACGATAAAATAGTATTATATCTGTATTTCAGTCGGGTCAATTCTCTGAGACCATCAGACGACATTCGGCGCCTCAGCACTGCCTCGGCACTTTTAATATTTCCTTCCAACTCCACGAGTTCTCGTGCTTTGGAAGCCATGCCCACAGAAGATACTGAGGACCAGTTGGTCTCCATATAAACATTGATTTCAATCTTTAACATTTGTTGGAAATCAGGATTTTGCAAAAGGGATACATTAAAGTGCCAACTATATAACTATATAAATTCACCAGGGCGTGATCTGAGACTAAAATTGTTTCCAATTGAGCAATCCACAACAGATGAAATGAGGGACTTAGATATATATATATATATATATATATATATATATATATATATATATATATATATATAAAACATCTATTCTAGAGTAAATCTTATGAACTGATGAAAAAAAAATTATAATCCCTACCAGATGGGTTCAAAAATCGTCAGATATCTGCAAGACCAAGATTTTTACACATCCTGTGAAGCGTCAGTGTTGCTCTAGGGGGTTTACACACTTTTGCTTCACTATGATCAAGGACTGAGTCCATCAAAAGATTAAAGTCTCCTCCCAATATTATGTCATGAGAGATGCCCGCAGCTTGCAACATCCCATCAAGATCTATAAAAAAGCCCTGATCATCAACGTTAGGTGCATAAATATTAGCCAAAATCAAACTTTGCCCCTGAATTTCTCCTAAAACAACAATGACTCTTCCTAGTTTATCTTTAATCTGTTTGAGACATTTGAATTGTAGATGCTTATTTATCATTGTAATGACTCCTCTGTTCTTACTTGAACCAGAACTAAAGAAAACATGTCCACCCCATATCTTACCAAATTTTTCAGCTTCCTGCGGGGAAAGATGTGTTTCTTGAAGAAACACAATATCATATTTCTTATGTTTAAGAAAAGAAATAACCTTCCTTCTTTTATAGGGTGCCCCAACCCATTCACATTCCATGTGGAGAGAGATAACTTATTCATATTAACATTTGACATATTGATATAATAATAAAAAAAAATGTGTGTGTCAAAAACAAGATTACACAGACCACATTCCCCATTAATGCAACAATCAAACCCCAAACTTCCCCCCAAACAAAACAAACAGAAAATAGAAAAACTTGCGCATTAACCCCGCGCACGACAGCGCCAAATGGCGTCAATCCCTCCAAACTCAATGAGTCCATGTACACATGCGAGAACCCCCGTGACAACTTTGGCATCGGATTATTCAAGTCCGGTGTTTCTGCACAAATTTTGTGAGGCAAAATTACATAACAGAAAATACTTTGTAAAACAGACCCCAGCCAACAGGCAGAATAGCATGTAGAATAATTCACAGAACTGTCTCGAAGGTGTGTTCCTCCACAAAATAAACTCCAGCTGATATAAAGCCTTTTAGTTTCCTAGGACAGACAAACAATTATTCAGTGAGCCAGCTGTTATGAGTGCAGCAGATGAGGTAATCATTCTACTAGGAGGCATAAGCACAAAGAACGAACAGATTTAACCACAACTGTCTCGAAGTAGTGTAATTCCACAAAACAAGCTCCAGCCGCTAGGTGGAGCCAGCACGAAAAACAAAACCGGCATCCTGGTTCCTCAGATGATCAAGAGCCAAACTAACCCGGAGGCCACGCAAAAAAAAAAAACAAAAAAAAAAACACACCATAACTTACTCAGCCCATCAACTTTATAAAAGACGTCCTTTATGTGAGCATGTAGATATTTTGCGGTCATTCATAGTGTCCGTTCTCGGTCTGGCCGGGAACTTCAGTGTAAAAAAAAATCTTCCGTCAATGCAAAAGTTTCTTGGAGTCATGCCATAAAACAAACTCCAGCCGCTAGGCGGAGCCAGCGCAAAAAGAAACAGAAATGGCACCCAGCTTTCTCAGATAATACAGTTTCTCAACCGCGAGGCAGTCCACTAATATAAGAAACATCAAATGGCTTACTCCAATGTATTTATGAAGGAGAGTGCCTGTTTTGGACATGTAAATACTATGCGACCATTCTTCGTTTCTGTTCTCAGTTTGGCCGGGAACATCAGTGCAAGAGTGATGTTCTGTTGGTGTAAGAGTTTTGCGTTTCTGTCTTGTCGAATTCGCAAAATCCGGGAACAAGAAAATATTATGGTTCTTCCAAGAAAGCGTCCCTTTACTCCTTGCCTGGCTTAACACAAGATCTTTATCGGATGATTTCAGAAATTTGGCCTGTCTCCCTCAACAGATCTTCGAGCCGGGACTCTGTGAGCTCGCTCGATTTCCAGCTTGTGGCCTGTTATGTCGAGCAGACTCGGGAAGAGCTCGTCCAGGAATTTCACCATATCTTTGCCCTCTTCATGCTCAGGAACTCCAACAGTTCTTATGTTATTCCTTCGGCTCATATTTTCAAAATATTCCAGTTTTTCCTAAATTAACTCCAAATCTGTTTTGGACACGGGCAGATTAGCGGATAATTCCCTTTCCAATGACTCAAGATAATCGATTAATTTTTCAACTTCTGTCACTCTTGTAAACAGCTCAGAGAATTTTGTTTCCATCGCCGTAATCGATCGACATATTACAGCAAGATCCTCCAAGTCAGCAACAACCTTCGTCAGCATCACCGAGATGCTGGACAGTTGACGCTGGATTCCATCTCCCGATGCGCCATCTAAATCGAGTCCCCGGCTCACAGTCCCGTCAGAGGCCTCAGCTTGAACATGTTAGTGTCTTTTAATGTCTCCAGAGTCTGAGGATTTTGACTTCTTTGCCATGTTTACCTCAAAGAGCAAGTATGTATCTGGGTGTATCGAATCTCACCGGATCACAACATGAAAATAAATAAAAAACTAGCAAAGTTCGCAGAGCTCGTGTCTCACACGTCTGCCTCTTGCATGGCGTCACGTGATCCTCCCGATGTTATGTATTCTTATTAAAGGGATAGTTCACCCAGAAATAGATTTCTGTCATCATTTATTCACCCTCATGTTGTTTCAATATGTAAGACTTTCTTCTGTGGAACACAAAAGAAGATGTTAAGCATAATGTTTGCCATTGTATGAAAAAAATAATCAATAGCAGTGAATGGTGACTGAGGCTAACATTCTGCATAAATTAATCTTTTGTGTTCCATGGAAGAAAGAAAATCATACCGGTTTGGAGCAACATTGGAGGGTGAGTGAATGATGACAGAAATTTCAAAGGAGTTTTTAATTACAATATGTTCTTCAACAGAGAAGGAGAGAAATGGTACAAACTGCGGACGTGCTGAACAAACGGATGCTGTATCTAAAAGACTCGGTTCAGTATGGTGATGTGGTCAATGATGTCATCACAGACTTCATCAAAAGGATCTATTATCTGAGTGAGATGAGCCCCACTTGTGATCTGGTCTCTAACTTGTCTAATGAGCTTTATCGCTTCTCTCTTGAAGGTTTTGTTCTTCCTAAATGTTTGAAATAAAATTAGATGACGCAAGACAGAGCTTTATTCTGACACCCAAGAAAATGGCTTGACACAATGGCATACAGTAATATGCCAACACAACATCATGAAGGAGGTGACTATGCAACATAGAACACGATAAGAGAATTATACCCCTTATAACATAAAATACAAAGTGCAAATCACACCAGTGCAAGTACCCCTCTGTAGTTGCCATGTGCGAGTTTGTATATAATTACTTGTAGGCTAATTGAAATTTAGATGCATAATAGTGGAAAGCTTCAAGTTAGTCACTGATTGCTGCAGTGTTAAATAAGAAATTAAATTCTTTACAAGTATGCATTCGGCAGACACATTTATCCAAAGTGACTTACAGTGACTTTTCAGTTAAGTATTTCTATTTCATTTTAGTTTTTTATTTACTTATTTTTTTCCCTTTTCTCCACAATTTGCCATGCCCAATTCCCACTGCTTACTAGGTCCTCGTGGTGGCACGGTTACTCACCTCAATCCGGGTGGTGGAGGACAAGTCTCAGTTGCCTCCACTTCTGAGATAGTCAGCCCGCGCATCTTGTCACGTGGCTCGCTGTGCATGACACTGCGGAGACTCGCAGCATGTGGAGGCTCATGCTATTCTCCGTGATCCATGCGCAACTTTCCACGTGCCCCATTGAGAGCGAGAACCACTAATCGCGACCACGAGGAGGTTACCTCATGTGACTCTACCCTCCCTATCAACCAGGCCAATTTGGTTGCTTAGGAGACCTGGCTGGAGTCACCCAGCACACCCTGGATTCGAACTCGCGACTGCAGGTGTGGTAGTCAACGTCAATACTCGCTGAGCTACCCAGGCCCTTAGATTTAGTTTTTTAATGTTTTCTAGTTTCAGTTTATAGATTTAGTTTTTCAGTATATTTAGTTTTTATTTTAGTTTTGTTTGAATTTTTCAGGGCTGCCAAAGTCAATGGGTTATCTGATATTATTTGAATATGTTTTAATGCCATTAATTTTTTCAAGGCCACCATAACTGTTCCAAAGGTGTGTTCTTCTACAAAACAAACTCCAGCCGCTAGGCGGAACCAGCACAAAAAGAAACAAAAAAGGTGCCCAGTTTCCTCGGACAGTCAAGTGAATTTTCAGTGAGTCAGGTCCACTCGGCTGTTACATGAGTGCAAAAAAAATCCCGATTCAATCCAATGCTTTGCATGAAATATTCCACATAACAAACTCCAACCAATAGGAGGCATAAGCACAAAGAACGTGCAGATTCATCCACAAACTGTCCCGAAGTAGTGTTACTCCACAAAACATACTCCAGCCGCTAGGCAGAACCAGCACAAAAAGAAACAAAGAAGGCGCTCAGTTCCTCAGACAGTGAAGTGAATGTTCAGTGAGTCAGGTCCACTTGGCTGCATAGACAGTGTCACACAATAACTTACACATTCAATTGACTTTATGAAGGACATCACTTGCTGTGGGCATGTAAATATTTTGCGGCCATCCTTAGTATCTGTTCTCAATTTGGCCGGGAACATCAGTGCAAAAGCGACCTTCTGTTGATGGAAGAGTTTCTTGCATTCCTTGAATCGATCATGTTTCTCTCATCGAATACGCAAAATCTGGGAACAAGAAAATGCTGTGGTTCTTCCAAGAAAGCCTTCCTTTACTCCTCGCCTCGCGTAACACGAGATCTTTATCGGATAATCTCAGAAATTTGGCCAGAATTGATCGGTGTGAGCTCACTTGATTTCCAGTTTATGGCCTGTTATGTTGAGCAGACTCGGGAAGAGCTTGTCTAGGAATTTCACCATATTTCGGCTTTCTTCGTTCTCAGGAATTCCAACAATACGGACGTTGTTTAGCCGGCTATGATTCTCTAAGTCTTCCAACTTTTCCCAAAGGCATTCCAAGTCTGTCTTGTTTGCTAGCGGGTTAGCAGCTAATTCCCTCTCCAGTGACTCCAGATAATCAATCCGTTTCTCGACGTCCGACACTCTTGTAACCACCTCAGAGAATTTCGTCTTCATGACAGTAATCGATCGACGTATTACAGCAAGATCCTCCAAGTCAGCAATGATCTTCGCCAGCATTGCCGACATGCTCGACAGTTGACGCTGAATCTCTCCCGCGCACCGTCCAAACTGAGTTCCTGGTCTGCGGCCCTGTCTGGGGTATCAGCTTGAGCACGTAAGTGTCTTTTAATGTCTCCAGAGCCAGAGGATTTTGAATTCTTTGACATATTGTCTTCATAGAACTGTTATGGAACAGGGTGTATCGAACCTCACTGGTTTATTACACAAAAAGTATTAAAAACTAGCAAAGTGCACAGAGCTCGCCGTTCACACGTCCGACCCTCGCATGGCGCCACGTGACTCCTCCTGAATATTATAAAATTAAATGATAGATATTATTAATGCTGCTGATTGATTGTCTCTTTTCATTTCAGATAATCAAGTTATTTGAAATCAGACTGGACCCAACTGTAAGTGAGATTCAAGCCCTCAGTCGCACAGTGCTTGTGGCAGACAGACAGGTTAACCTTCACTTTGTGGAAAAACAGAACACATCTTCTCAACCATAGCAAAAGAAGACCAACAGTTCTTAAGCATCACATGTAAACTGTGTACATATGAAAATTATCGGCTGCAGTGAATCATGTGAATATGTCAACCTCTTTACCTCTCTATGAATGTTGAAATATGCAATATAAAGGACCCTGTACAACACTGTGAACAATTCTGTTTTTAAAATTTTGTATAGGTTTGCCATGAAATTGTTCTTTGTGCACTGAATTTCATCACGCTGATATACATTCATGTATTTTATGAACTTGGATAAAAATTACACTTTTTATGGAATTCAGAACCTCTGTGTTTTGTTTGGTGGAAGTAGAATGGAGAATATTCAGAATCGTGATATGACCTAATATGATTATCAAACTTCAAAAGAATATGATTTAATTAATTGCACGCGCTGCGTCCCTCAGAGTGAAAATTCGGCACTGTTGTATTTTCTCCAAGCACGCAGGGGCTTGTGAGCAGGGGTGTAGATTCCAGGGGGGATGGGGGTGAGGTATTTCATAGAATACATACAGTATATACATATTTTCTTCTCTCAGTATATACATATTTTTTTCTCTCAGATGGATCTCTTTGACTGGGATTCCCACCTTCATTATTTCATCGTCCTTTAATTTCAACACTCTCTTTGCAATCCCATCTGCTATCCCATTGCCCTCCACACCAACATGAGCAGGAACCCAACAAAATTGTACATTAATTCCAACTCTTTGTATTCTCAGCATTATCATTAATATTTCCATCAATAAATCATCTCTTATTGTTTCTTTTGAATTCAAACTATTAAGAGCTGCAATAGAGTCAGAACAAATGACAGCTCTCTCAGGCCTTCTTCTATCCATTGCAAACCTAATATTATAGCTACTATTTCTGCTGTAAATACAGATAATCTATCATTAATTCTTTTGCATATGACTACATCAAACTCAGGTATGTACACTCCTACTCCTACATGTTCACTCCCTGGATCTTTAGATCCATCAGTAAATATTGGCATATAGTTAGAATAATTCCTCTTTACAAAATTTTGAACCTATCTGCATTCCTTTCAATCCATTCTCTCTTCTGCTCTATGAGTTGCAAGTCCACATTGGGTACTGGAATATCCATGGAGGAACGTTACCCCACACAGTGTTTGGTCCATACTCAAGCCTATTTAAACCATATTCTTCTGCTATTGTTTTAATACTCCAACCAAATCCTTTACCTTTTTGTTGTTGTGAGTACTCCCAACAATCACACAGCACCTTTGTTGTAGGTTGTTCCTCTCCAGATCCCTTTAACTTAACCCAATACGTCAGCGACATCTTTAAACGTCTTAAGTATAATGGTAATTCATCAGCTTCCACCAGCAACGCATTAGTAGTTGTTTAATAGCACCAATACTAAGTCTAAGAGCTCTGAACTGTATTCTGTCTAATTTTTCCAGAACACTCTTGGCTGCTGCTCCATATACCATTCACCCATAGTCAATACATGATCGTATTAACTATAGAAATCCAGTAGTGAATGTTTATCTGATCCCCATTCATAACCAGAAACTGGTCTCATGAGGTTCAGTACTTTTTTACATTTTGTTTCAATCTTTTTAGCATGATTCCTCCACATACATTTCCCATCAAACCATAACCCTAAATATTTGAACTCTGTTACCCTTTCCATACTTTGACCATACAGTTTAAGCTGCACATTATCTAACCTTCTCTTTCTGGTAAAGAACATGTACTGTAGCTTGACTTTGCAACTGACATCTTAAACCCCCAGTCATATGACCATCTTTCAACCGTCATTATAGCACTCTGAATACTATTAGTCTAATATTGTTCCCTCTTTTCCATATAGCCCCATCATCTGCATAAAGTGACGACCTAATATCACTACCAACATTCATAGAAATATAATTTATCATAGAATTGGGCTAATTGCATTACCTTGCAGAATACCATTTACAATATCAAAATAATCTGAAACAGCATCTCCAACTTTAACATGGAATGTCCGATTAGATAAGAAGTCTAGAACCCAGTTGTACAGCCTTCCGCCAATACCCATTTTACGCAATTTATTCAGTAGTCCTTCTCTCCACATTGAGTCATAAGCTTTCTCAATATCAAAATACACTATAGCCATGACCTCTTTCATTTATGCAGTTAGCAGATGCTTTTATCCAAAGCGACTTACTTATTACAGGGACAGTCCCCCTGGAGCAACCTGGAGTTAAGTGCCTTGCTCAAGGACACAATGGTGGTGGCTGTGGGGATCAAACCAGCAACCTTTGGTGATTACCACTTATGTGCTTTAGCCCACTACGCTACGTTATTAAACAAGCTTAATACAATTTTCAAGACTTCATCTGGTATTTGTCTGAACACAGCATAGCATAGTTGGTCTTGTCCTGGAGCTGTATAACCACTTTTCTCTAAGGCCATTTTCAACTCATGTAATGTGTCAAGTGATGATCCATCACTATACTTTTTCTTTAATACATCAGTATATGTTCTTATAATGTCATCTATTCATAGTTTATGTATTTCATCTAAATTACTTCCACTATGTACACTTGCAAACTTCTTGCCCAAAAGATCAGCTTTCTCCTTATTTATAATTGCCAGATATTCTCCATCTATCAGGATTTTAACAGATTTTCTTTTCCCACTCATCTTTTTAATCATTGACCAAATGCCATTCAATTCTATTTCTCTGCCAATGGAGGAGCAGAATTGTCTCCATGCATTCCTCTTAGATGACTTAATTATTTTCCGTGCCATAGCTCTCTTCCCTTGATAGTCGATCACATTATCTTGACTCAAATGATTTCTTTCTTAGAGTTCTAAATGCACGATTTCTTTCTTTTATTGCGTTTTTACATTCATTGTTCCACCATGGAACCATTTTCCTTTTCCCATTCACTGTGCTCTTAGGAATACATGTTGATGCAGCACTAATAATCATGTATGTCACTACATCTGCACAGCTATCTACATCACCCTCCATCGATATTCTTTCAATGGACTCAATACAACATCCTCTAAATTTTTCCCAGTCAGCTTTAGGAAAACACCATCTCTCTATTATGTAACCTTCCTGAACATGCAATTCAAAATGTATAGAACATAATATCATAAAATGATCACCCCCTATGTTAGTATCATTCATTACTTTCCATTCACATAAATTACTAATATTTCCAGAGACTAAAGTAAGCTCTAGGCATGAAACTTAATTTCTTGTAACATCCACCCTGGTACCTCTTCCATCATTAAGACAAGCAAGTGATCACTCCTCCATCAGTTCTTCGACTACTTCTCCATTTTTATCTGTGTGATCACATCTCCATAGATTATTGTGGGCATTAAAGTCTCAAATCCATATTTCTCTTCAATCAACGCTTTCTGAGATCTCATGAAATATTTGCATTGATAACTTATTGCAAGGATTGTAAAAATTTACTAATTTTATGTCTCCTCTTAGACTACACATTTCTATCACAATACATTCATACTCATTTGGGACATTTACTCCTCTATATGCTAAAGTATCCTTAAGGAATGTTATACATCCTCCACCTTGTGTTCCATTTCTGTCACATCTAACAGAGATGTAACCTGGCATGACAAATTCCAAGAGAGGTCTTAACCACGTTTCTTGTATATAAATAACTTCAGGTACAACATCCAGATCTGTTACAACCTTCTTGAACTCTTGCCCATTAGCCATTAAACTTCTGGCATTCCATTGGAGGATATGAAATACCATGAGGAAGCTAATCACCTTAAGACAGTCCATCATAATTGGAAGGATTCAGCATCTCATGAATCAGTTCAGCCTTAACTTCTTTAATCCCCAAAAACTCTGTTCCTGCCTCTACAATTGTCTTGTCTTCTATCACTTTCCCTCTGTTGTTGCATTGACACATTCACAGTCTTACAGATGAAAGCAACAAAGCTGATTTTATCCATAATCAGTGTATCCTCATTAATCTTTTTTATACATGGATTTGTTTCTGTTTGCCTCTGACTTATTGTGGGAAATGGGATCTCTATTGGTCATCTATTTTCAGATTCTCTTGTGCTACTTACCACATGTGTAACACTGGATCTGGCTAACTCAATTTACTTCACTTTTTTAACTGCATCAGCATAAGAAACTTGGTTTGTTATTTTATATTTCTGCACTTCTCTAGCTTGCCTTTGAACAGGGCATCCTCTAAAGCAGCACTGTGTTCACCACCACAGTTGCAGCATCTGATTTTTGCATCTTGACCACATTTACCATACTCATGTTCCCCTCTACATCTAGCACATCTTAGCTTTCCTTTACATTGACCCACAGTGTGTCCCATTCTTTGACACTTGAAACATTGCAGTGGGGCTGGGATATACTCCCTAACATCATAGCTCAAATATCCCATACTTACTTTCTTGGGCATAACATTTTCAAAATCAAGGACTACTGACAGGCTATCAGTTTTCACCCCCTTTCTTTGCATTTGTAGTCTTGTATCTTTCATCACCTTTCCTCCTTTCACTTCCTGAATTATCTCATCCATCGTCTTTGTCAAAGGTACATCATAAATAATACCTCTAAGTTTAGCTGCATTCCCTGGGATATGAAGATTGATCCTCTCTCCATTCAGTGTTTCCGCATTGAGAAACTTATGTCTTTGCTGTTGATCTTTAGCAAAAATCAATATCCTCCTATTGCTTAAATGTTTAGCAAACTTGATTTTACCCATTTCTTTTCCAATAGCTTTCATTGGTTTTGGTGGGTGAAAATGTGCCTCTTCTTTTTTGTACGTTACCATCACTTTCCATTCATTTTGTTCATCCTCCTTCCTCACACTTGTCTTTGTAGCCTTTGTTTTTTTAGACCATGTCGCCCACCTCCAAACCAATAGTTGAACTTCCAGAACTATTGACCCTATCTTTCCTCTTTCTAGTTACATCCTGCCATGACATACTATCACTATCTCCATCCGTACTGAAGGTGTACTCAGTAATTCCAGAGAAACAATGTTGATATTTAAACTCAACTGCCAAAACAAACACACCCCTCCCTTCAGTGCTCCTCTGGAAGCCCCGCCCACAAATTCATGCACGCAAATTCATTCCTTTTACCTCTCGGAGGTCTCTCCACTGCTGAAAAACCTCGCCGATGTTGACGCGGCTCCTAGTCTTCAACTTATCATAATACTTCTTTTTTAGTTTATATTCATCTGACATTTTCTCTTGGTTTGTTTCTCAGCCATTTGTCCTCCTTGGAGGACAAAATGGCTGAAATGAAAGTTCGCCTCAGCCATATTTGCCATAGCTCTTCTAATGAATTTCCCTCTCGCTCTGCCCCCACCCCCCATCCTGTGCACGTGCAAGAAACAACCCCTGTTGCTGATTGGCTGGAGTAGTGTTGTGTGGATCGGTCTGATCCACTTTGTTTTTATCCCATTTAAAGAGCCAGGGCTGTGTACAAATATTAGATTTTTTTTCAGCCCACTCACAGAACGGACAGCTAGCAGACTGTGAGGAGATATTTGCAGAATTTGACAAAAAGTGTATTGGATTAGAATTACTAAGTGCACCTTTAATATAGGCTACCAATTAAAAAAAATCCCAAAAAAACAAAAATCAGCACAATCCAATATCGGTCGACCTCTAATTTGTATTTATATACATAAACCACTTTTAATGTGATATTTATGTGGAAAACATGTCTTGAATATTTTAAACTTGCATACTGTATAGCCTACCCTGTTTTATGGATAAGCAATGTTAAGGCCATGTTGAATGTGTGCCCCTGCCTGTTTAAGTAAGAGTCTGTGATACATTTGAGATTGTGTTGGTTTGATTTGGTATGGGGATCCGGTATTCATTTGATCTGTTCAGGTCTTGAAAAAGGTCTTGAAAAGTCTTGAATTTGATTTTAAAAACTCTGCAGCAACGCTGGATATTAAATCACCTTTGTTGATACATTTTTTGAGATGACATTTTGCTCATGCAAATGCAATCTGCAATATCTCTTTTTAACATTTTGCATCTTACATGTATTGCTGGTTATTTCTAGACAGGTTTTTGATTTATATTATTTATGGTATTTTATCTTAAAAAAGGGCAAGAAGCATGTTTATTTACTTAATTAAGTGCTTTAAAAAATATTCTCTGAAGAGTCCCTTTCACATTTGTGCATATAAATAAGACTGTCTAGATTGCATATTTTATAAGCTTAAATGGTTACTTTAGTTTTTGTGTATCTTTATGAGGAATTAAATGTAAATAACAGCAAAAGTTAAAAAAATTTTTTTTTGCCTATTTTGCTTGTACAGCAGTAGCTTGCCTCAATAATGATCGTCTGATGGTATCATGTTGTCGTCTGCCGGTAGGGGACGCAGTCGCTTGAGCCTCACGTTGAAATCAACGCGCGAAGAAGAGAAACAAACTTCCGGTTGGAGAACGAAGAAGTCGAAGTATTTACAGTTTTTATTAAATGATTGTTTACAGTTTTGATTGCGCGTGACTGTTTTTTTTTTAATTAATCAGAGATATGAAATACAGCAAAATAATGATGGGTTGTTCAGGAAAATCTTTGTATTTTACAGGTTTGCGAAGTTAAAGCGTTATTCGATACGTAGTGATAGGAGCAGCGGCGTAATATTTGTTATTATCTGAGATGTTAATGATTTGATTTGTACGGTTTACACAGAGATTTTTGTTACACAACTTCTACATTTGAGTATATTCTTACATATCTGAGACGTTAAAACCATGTTTTTTTGTGTACAGATTATGCAGAAGAATAACTCATATATTTATTTAACGTCTAAATTAGGTTGACAAACTATGAGAAACTGTTCACTTAGACCTTGTTTCTATGTCTGGCTTTGTTTTACAGGATTTAGAGGATTCTGTGATCATGAACAGCAGAGGACTTGCACAGGATCCCACCAGTAAATCTTAACTGTTGTTGTATTTGTTCTCTTCCATCCACGATGGATCCTTCAAATATCTTTGGTAGACCACAAAGTGCCTTTCAGGCACAGAGCAACACAGCTCAGACTGGAAACCCATTTCAATCCTTTGCCCAACAGAACACAATGCAGGGTGTTGGCTTTGGACAGCCATCTGCTTTTAGTCAGCCCGCTTTTGGCCAGCTGACGGGACAGTCTTCTGTTTTTGGCCAGACTCCCGCTTTTGGCCAGACACCTGCCTTCGGTCAGAGCAGTGGGTTATCTCAAGGATTGGGGCAGTCGCCATCGTTCTCCTCTTTGGGATCCACCCTGGCCTTTGGGCAGTCAAGTTTGGGTCAAGGGACACTGGGTTTTGGAGGACCGCCGCCTTCATATGCTCAATCTACAGGGCAAACTGCGGTGCCAGCATTTGGTCAGGGCTCTGCTTTCGGACAACCAACTGAATTTGGTCTTTCCTCCGGTGTTTCCCAGACTTCGAGCAGCTTCAGCAGCACTGCTACCATCCAGCCCAGTTTTGGTCAGCTTTCTGCCCTCACAGCAACATCAAGCTCCTTGGTTGGGGGCAGAACTGAAAATCCCACTGGTGGCAGTGGTAGACCGTTTAGTTTCAAGCCATCTAATGAAGCTGTTTTCAAACCTATTTTCAGTGTAAGCCCAGAACCTCCTAGCTCAAAGCCCTCTTCTGCTCCAGAACCTTTTGTGACATCCAAGGCTGTCACTAAAAGCATGGACAGCAATCCCTCTGGTGGGTCGCTCTTCTCATGCCTAAAGCAAAGCACTGTGGGCTTCAGCTTCTCTCAGCCAGTAGCAGCTGCCTCTGTGTCACTTTCCAGTGGTCATATTTCACAGAATGAGACACTTGGTGGTGGCACCAGCATTCAGTTCACCTTCTCTCAACCTGCCAACCCCTCCAGCAGCAGTACACCTGTTTCTCAGCCCACCACTCCCTCCTCCTTCAGCTTTACCACAAAGACCCTTCAGCCTCGAGCAGAGACCAAAGTGTCTGCGTTTGGTGGAACTGCCATTGGATCTTTTGGATTTGGGGCCTCAAAATCTGAAGCCACACAAAGATCAGAGGAGAGAGAGGGTGATGGGCAGAACAGTGGAGGAGAAACAGTTTTTGGGAATTTTGGTGTAAAGCGTAAGGAGGAGCTGATAGATCCAGATGCTACACAAGGAAAAACTGCAAAAAGTGAGAGTGCTGAGATTGAAGCTGACAGCCCAAGGCAACCAGCCAAACGTCCGCTGCCAAGAAGCCGAGGACCTGCTGGAGGGCTGTTCCGTAATGCATTGTCAGATCTAATGAAATCCAAAGTCAGCCCAGTCAGGAGAGAAGATCATCCACCAGACAGACCAGATCCTCCTGGTCCGGTTAGCGATGTACCCCTTGTACCTTCTAGAATTCATGTTCCTGCAGTTTTGAAAAAAGCAGAGGAAATTTGTAAGTTTCTACTAATTTATTATTTTTGTGGTTCTTTCATCCAAAGGTGTTCTGAAAATCTTTTCTTGCTTATGTTTAGGGAGTGATGATATATCAGCTAGGCCAATTAATTATTTTGGCAATTTTGAGATTATTGTATCAGCCAGTATCCATGCCCCGAATAAATAGTAGAAGTGTTAGTTCCCCCTTTCGAAATCTACCTACCATTTTTATTGGAGAATGCACATTTTCTGTTTTCAAATATTTTTGAGTAAATATTGTGTGAAGTAAATGTTCAACAAAATTGTAGACGTCTTATCTGCTGTCATTAAATTATTATGTGTATATCTAGGTCTAACATATGCCATCGGCCAGCCTGATCTCTTGATATTGGTATCAGCCATTTAAAAACCCATATCGGTCGACCACTACTTTGTTGTCTTCCCTTGTTTTTATAGCACCTGAGGCTAAATCTCAGACACACTCTCCAGGCAGACGTGCCAGTCGCAAGGAGAGCACAGACAGTTTGGCCGGTCTATCCCCCACTGATGCCACTGTCATCCAGTGTAAGGGGATACCACCAAACCTCAACAGGAAGGACCTCATAACAAAGCATTTTGGCCACTTTGGAAAAGTGCTGAAAGTGTTTTGCCGACCTCAGAAAAGCCTTGCCATTGTCCATTTCCAAGATCATGTGAGCAAGTCTAGTTAAATACTGTATATAATACTCAATGTTCATTCCTAGAGAAGTAATTATATTCAATTAATGTGCTCAACTTTGTCTTGTCATTCAGGCATCTGCAGCCAAAGCTAAAAAGAAAGGAAAGCTGTTCCAGAGGAATGAAATTCAAATATTTTGGCAAAGAAAAAAACAAAGTGAGTAACGGCACTGTTTTGAAAGCCACAAATGTAAGTGATATGACCTTGTGCGATTATGTAACTGCAAAAGGCTGCACTATGATTGAATAAATCTATAGTCTGCATGAGCTGTGCTTCAAAGTGAATGGGTGGCACTCTGTCTTAACTAATACACAAAACATTCACAATTTGGTACGTTCCTCGGTTTTGGGGTCACGGTTCAGTGTGGTTTCGGTACAGCAGGGAAAACAAAGAATCTTTTTGTATACTTATTTTGAAAACACAGTGGCTAATGGGCAACGATTCTTTTTGTGAAGGCTCATTTATACATGACTGCACTATTTCTTCAACTAAATTACAATACAAAACTTAAGAGCCTCTTGTATGCACATTGTATATAACATCAATAATAATAAAAGTTAAAAAAAATGCAATTATAATAATTATTACAAAATTAAGACATTAGCAGTGCAGATTTCTGTCTTTTGCCTTTCAACTCACCAGTTGTACTTATCAATCAATTTTCAAGTTTATAACGGGGCTCAAGCACATTAAGCAGATGCTTAAATCCTGTGTTCTTGACGACTGTGTATGGTCGCATATCTACAGCAGTAAATACTCCTATGGCATTCGTTATAGCTTTAGCTCTGTCTGAGCTTGCAGCGAGAGGCTGCTTGAACGCCTTGGCGAGACTAACTTGCACAGGCTGTTTATGCTTTGCTCCCGTAAGCTCAAGAGACACGTGGATGATGTCGCCGCAAATGGGTCATCATGTTAGATGTGCTTACTGAGACATACCCGATTTCAGTGAAACAGAGCCGACACACAGCCTTCATCCTTTTCACTACTCGTTGCCCAGTATTACTGTAGTTTACTGTGAAACCATAATACTCACAAACAATAGATATGAGAGAGATGGCAGTGGGTCTTCAATCCCTGGGTTACTTAAGTCCGCCGCTGTTGGGAAAAATAGCGAGCTAGCTTGTATAAACTTCACATGCATTTATGTGATCCGCAGTTTCTAGTGTCCCGTGTGGTGCTCTGTTCTATTAAGTTTTGTTTCTGTGCGGTCACGTTGCACCGCATTCTTTAATCGTTTTAGTTCTATGCGGTTTGTGTTGTTCGTTATATGTTGTTTTAATATTGGTTTCACGCATGCTATGATATGTAATAATTCGTGTGACTGCGTGTACCGTACCGAAGGCCCTGTATCCGTTCGGTTTGGTGCAGATACATGTACTGGTGCAGCCCTAATACACATACTCCAACCAAATTTGCTTATAATGTGTATTGTGGATTCCTTCAGGTTCACTTTCACATAATTTGTGTAAAACATTTGTGGTCACTACAACTGTTGAACAGTGGCAGTGGTGGCTCAGCGGTTAAGGCTCTGGGTTCCTGATCAGAAGGTCGGGGGTTCAAGCCCCAGCACCGCCAAGATGCCACTGTTGGGCCCTTGAGCAAGGCCCTTGACCCTGTCCGCTCCAGGGGCGCTGTATCATGGCTGACCCTGCACTCTGACCCCAGCTTGGCTGGGATATGTGAAAAAAAAAAGAATTTCACTGTATGTGTGCAAATGTATAATGTGTGATAAATTTAATTATTTTATGCCTTTTTGTTCTTTTAGCCTCAATATCTAAGCAGTAGCAAAATTAGATAACAAAATGAGGTGTCTGTTCTAATTGCAATATCATTTTGGGCAAAATCATGCAGCACTACTATTCACCCAGTATTAAAAAGAATGCTGTGAACAAAATCTGTTTCATACTGTTATGCTCATGAAGTGCTTCTCATTTACAGGTCCCGGTGAAAAGGCCACAAGACCTACAGAGTTCAAAGACGTGAGTGGGGAGACAGAGTCTGGGGCTAGATTTTTGCAGTCCTCCCCTAATCGCAAGGCTCTACCCAAATTAGTAACCATCAGCAACACTTGCTCCCTCGTTAAAGGGTAACTTAGACATACAATATTAAAGAATCTCTATGTAACTATATGCAAAGTGCTACCAGTTTCGTAATGAATATATACAACTCTTATCTTGTTTCTCATATCTGCAAAGCAGTCATTTGCATTTTAGTTTTTCAGCATTCTGGGCTAATTATTTATTGCTGTCTGTTGTTTTTCTGTTCCAGCTCTCCAGCTAAAAAATCCACTGTTGCTAAAACTCTTCAGTTTGACAGTGAGTCACAACTAGATTTGATTTCAGAGGAGCAGAGTGTAGACCGTTCCGTTAGCAACCTGCCTTCAGTACTTCAGCCTCTTATTGGTCAGGTGGCTGAAACAGCTGAGGAAAGGTACCGCCTCCTAGAGCAAAGAGACAAGCTCTTACGGCAAGGTAAATCTATATGTGGTTTTGAGCTTTTATTGGCTTGCCCCATGTTTTTACAGCTTCTATAAAGAACCATTAGTGATTGGGATATCATTTTATTTTTGTCTCTGAAGCTCGGCCGAAAAGAACAGACCTTGATATGTCAAAAGTCTTTGTGGGAACATGCCCTGATATGTGCCCGGAGAAAGAACGGTACATGAGAGAAACACGTAACCAGCTGAGCGTCTTTGAGATTGTTCCCGATACAGAGAAGGTTTGTGGCAATAGAGACCAGTAATACAAATCCAAATTATTGTGTGGGTATTAGGACAAGGTTCTTGTGTGGGTCATATTACAAGGATAATTCACTTGGTGATTTAATAAACCATGCTAATAAAAGGTGAAGTGTATAATTTCTGCATCTCTTGTGTCACCAGGTGTAATTACAAAAATAATTTAAAAAAACAACTTAGGTTTCCTGAACACTCCCCCATCTACCACACAGTCCCGGCGAAAACGTTATGCCATGCATTATACCTTGAATGAAATGCCTTTACCATGGTTAACTCTGAGTTAATCATTTTGACTAGTTCTTCCCATTCTGTTCAGGTGGACCATTTTGCTGCCATCAAAGAGTATAGCAGGTCATCGGCTGATCAGGAAGAACCTCTTCCTCATGAACTCAGACCACTTCCTGTGCTAAGCATGACTATGGACTACCTGGTGACTCAGATTATGGACCAGGGTGAGGGCAATTACCGTGACTGGTATGACTTTGTCTGGAACAGAACCAGAGGAATTCGGAAGGTAGGCATAAAATCTTTCATTGCTTTGATCTAAGGCCTAATTTCTAAGGTGTTATCCAATTGATTCAAATATTAAAATACTGCTTCTCTTTAATGTTTCAAAGTTGCCATTGTTCTTTATAGATATGTGTCTTATCCCCTCTTACAGGACATTACCCAGCAGCATTTATGTGATCCAATAACGGTATCACTCATCGAGAAATGTACCCGTTTCCACATTCACTGCGCCCATCACCTGTGCCAGGAACCCATGATGTCTTTCGATACCAAGATCAACAATGAGAATATGACAAAATGCCTGCAGAGTCTGAAGGAGATGTATCAAGACCTAGCCACCAAAGAGGTGTACTGCCCCAATGAGGCGGAGTTTCGACAGTACAACGTTTTGCTTAAGCTTAATGATGGAGATATTCTTCGGTAAAACCTTGGAATTTATGCTGCCTCTTTTCTCTGGCTATATCTCTAAAAGAGTAATAACACTAATTTCAGTTGTACTTAGTTTGGGTACATGGAGGGGTTTGACTTGGGTGGACCTTAGAGGCCATTCCCACAGAAAACATTTTTGCATCCTGTGCTGTTTTAAAAAAAAAAATAATTTTAAACATGCACTAGATGGACATCGTCTCGCTGTTTTTTTCAGTGTCTTGCACATGAGCTCTGCTTTTTTACACACTGCGTCAAATATAAACTTTTTCAAACGTGTCTCGAAACACTTGCATTTATTCATTTGCTTAGCTGCATCTATTTTGTTTTTTCAAGAGCATGTTCTGTCTAAACTGCCTCTTAGAGAGTGAGCAGAGGTCTGTGTAATAATGAGCTCCTTCAGGTAGGGAGGATCCGTGCCACTTAAGGTCATTTGCACTAGCAGGAGCCCTTTAAACTCCAATTCAGTTGTTATGTGAGCTGTACATTTTGCTGTGGTTAGGACTCTAGTGGTGCTGTTTTTAAAGGAATAATTCACCCAAAATGAAAATTCTATCATCCTTTACTCACTCTCATGCAGTCCAAGATGTGTATGACTTTCTTTCTTCTGCAGAACACAATTTTTTTTTTTTTATATATCTCAGCTCTGTAGGTCCATACAACGGAAGTGAATGGTCACCATAACTTTAAAGCTCCAAAAAGCACAAAGGCAGCATAAAAGTAATCCATAAGACTCCAGTGGTTTAATCCATGTCTTCTGAAGAAATCCAATCAGTTTTGGTGAGAACAGACCAAAATATAACTAGTTTTCCACAATAAATCTTGACCTCAGCAGTCTCCTTGGGGATCATGAATTCAAGCTCGATTACTCTTCCTAGTGCCATCTAGCGCTCTGTGCATGCGTCAAGCGCTAGGAAGTGTAATCGAGCTTGAAATCATGATCCCCAAGGAGACTGCAATGGCAAGATGTACAGTGAAGGAGTTACATTTTGGTCTGTTCTCACCCAAAACCGATTAATATGCTTCAGAAGACATGGATTAAACCACTGCAGTATGGATTACCTTTATGATGCCTTTATGTGTTTTTTGGAGCTTCAAAGTTTTGGTCACCATTTACTTGCATCGTATGGACCTACAAAGCTCAAATATTCTTATAAAAAATCTTCATTTGTGTTCTGCAGAAGAAAGAAAGTCATACACATCTGGAATGGCATGAGGGCGAGAAAATGAAAATTCCCTCTTCATTTATGGGTGCTTGTTCAGATGGCTTATAGGCAGTTCACTAAGGATAGCATTGCAGTAGTCAAGGAGAGTGGGTACAAATATATGAATGAGTTGTTGGCCTTAGAAGAGATGCTTTAATGTGGATAATGTATTAATCGGACTGCCTACTTTGTGTGTCGATGCAGTGAGGTGCAGCAGTTTCGTAAAGAGGTACGAGAGTCTCCAGAGGTGGACTTTGCTGTGCAGGCCTTTGCAGCACTCAACAGTAATAACTTTGTTCGGTTCTTCAAATTGGTGAATGCAGCTTCCTATTTGAACAGCTGCATACTTCACAGATATTTCAATCAGGTCAGTGCATCTTTGCATATGATTGGGTAATTTTGAGCCCAGAATTGAAGTAATTTAGCACTCAGTCATTACACCTCTTTGTTTCTTTTATTGCAGTGTGTGTGTGTCTTTCTGTCTGTTTGTTTAGGTGAGAAGCAAGGCTCTGAAAATCCTCAATGTGGCCTTTACTGTTGGGTCACAGAGATCCACCATTTTCCCAGTTGAGGATTTTGTAAGAATGCTCATGTTCCGGAGTGCCACTGAAGCTACAGACTTCATTCAGCAATACGGCCTTAGTATCAGTGATGGGTAGGTCCTACTATGCTAGATCCTTTTTAACCGCAGTAGTGTCCAATGTCACTTTAAAGATGCTGAATTCTTAAAGGCTTTTTAAACTAATGCTCTATTGTGTCCATCACCCAGCATGGTAGAGCTAAGTCGGACAGCCTATCAGGAGCCAGATTTCTCCCTGCCGCAGAAGAAGTCAGTGGCCATCGAGAGGAAGAGAACCGTGCTGATTGGGGAGGTGGTGAATGGTGGACCGCTGCCCAACCCACCCCATCACACCCCCGTTTGCAGCTTTGACTCCAACAACAAGTACACTGGAGACGGTCTCTCCCTAGAGCCTCCACCAGCTGCCCCAAAGGGTGTGGATGCATTTTCTTTCTTAGTATATCAGTGAAAATTTGAATCAAGAATATACTTGTTTTAAAGACCCTGTGAATTTGCTTGATGAGGACAATTTTTCTGTCCTGTGTTGACGTATTTCCTATTGGAAGTTTGGGTGGGACATATCAAAGGGCTCGTCCCTATTTTTTTTTCAAAAGGGTTTAATTGCATAACAGCCATGAACCATGAATTGTGAGTAGCTTGCTGTTGGTGTTATTAAGGAGAGGGATTTTCTCATTAATTTAATTGAATTAAAGTCTGTACAGAGCTGGTGGAGTCATTAATATTTTTGAACTGTTCTCCCGAAAGATTGTGACTGTACGTTTTAAATGCATATATCTGTGAGTATAGTGAGTTTTATCATCATTTAGGAGTACACTAGTATAGATTTCCTCAAAGGTAACACGCATGCACAAAAAAAAACCTTATGGGGTCTGTAAGGTTGTATTTAAAACAACATCCATCAGTGGATGAACAGGTGTGTCTTGTTCTTTGCAGCTTACTCACAGAGGCAAGAGTTGAAGCCTGTAATGGAGCCTGACTCTAGGCCTTTGGTGAAAACCAGGCTGCTGGCTGAACCACGGCTGTTTGTTGTGCCCACTTCCGTGGCAGAGCCTGTGAAACCCACAGACACGGAGGAAATGGGAGAGAAGTCTGATACAGCAGAATCCACTCTGCCTGTGGTGCCTCAGATGCTCTTCCAACCCATAGCGCCCCCACAGCCAGCTCGACCCCAGTCACCTCTGCCCAAACCAGAACCAGTCTACACAGATCAGGTGAGACACCCATATCAGGGTTATCATTGGTTCAAAGATGATTTCTCCCATAGCTCTCCTAAGGTTCAACAGTAAAGATTTGTTTTCCTGCTGGCCCAGTCAGGCCAGCAGTCCAGTTTTGTACTTGCCCTGCCTGTTTTTTTTTCACTGGCCCTAAGAAAAAAACATTAATTTTATTTTTTTAAATATATTTTTATGTTTCAGAAAGAAATATGTTTAATTTCAAGTTTCTTGTCAACAAAAAAGAAAAAAAGAAAGTATATATAAATATACTGGTGGCCAAAAGTTTGGAATAATGTACAGATTTTGCTCTTATGGAAAGAAATTGGTACTTTTATTCACCAAAGTGGCATTCAACTGATCACAATGTATAGTCAGGACATTAATAACGTGAAAAATTACTATTACAATTTGAAAAAATGTTCAGAACTTCTTAAACTACTTCAAAGAGTTCTCATCAAAGCATCCTCCACATGCAGTAATGACAGCTGTGCAGATCGTTGGCATTCTAGCTGTCAGTTTGTCCAGATACTCAGGTGACATTTCACCCCACGCTTCCTGTAGCACTTGCCATAGATGTGGCTGTCTTGTCGGGCACTTCTCACGCACCTTACAGTCTAGCTGATCCCACAAAAGCTCAATGAGGTTAAGATCCAGAACACTCTTTTCCAATTATCTGTTGTCCAATGTCTGTGTTTCTTTGCCCACTCTAACCTTTTCTTTTTGTTTTTCTGTTTCAAAAGTGGCTTTTTCTTTGCAATTCTTCTCATAAGGCCTGCACTCCTGAGTCTTCTCTTTACTGTTGTACATGAAACTGGTGTTGAGCGGGTAGAATTCAATGAAGCTGTCAGCTGAGGACATGTGAGGTGTCTATTTCTCAAACTAGAGACTCTGATGTACTTATCCTCTTGTTTAGTTGTATCTGGGCCTTCCACATCTCTTTCTGTCCTTGTTAGAGCCAGTTGTCCTTTGTGTTTGAAGACTGTAGTGTTCACCTTTGTATGAAATCTTCAGTTTTTTGTCAATTTCAAGCATTGTATAGCCTTCATTCCTCAAAACAATGATTGACTGACGAGTTTCTAGAGGAAGCTGTTTCTTTTTTGCTATTTTTGACCTAATATTGACCTTAAGACATGCCAGCCTATTGCATACTGTGGCAACTCAAAAACAAACACAAAGACAATGTTAAGCTTCATTTAATGAACCAAATAGCTTTCAACTGTGTTTGTTATAATGGCAAGTGATTTTCTAGTACCAAATTAGCAATTTAGCATGATTACTCAAGGATAAGGTGTTGGAATGATGGCTGCTGGAAATGGGGTCTGTCTAGACTTTTTTCAAATAGTGATGGTGCTGTTTTTTTACATCAGTAATGTCCTGACTATATTTTGTGATCAGTTGAATGACACTTTGGTGAATTAAAGTACCAATTTCCTTCCGAAACAGCAAAATCTGTACATTATTCCAAACGTTTGGCCGCCAGTGTTTATATAAAAGTATTTTTCATTTGCAGCTAGATAGACAGTTAAGACCATCAGATAAACCATTAGAAAGATACAGTAGTTAAAAAGATTTTTTCTTCTGTAGACAAGATATGGCTGGGGCCCCCTATGGGACCTCAAGCCAAAGTAGATCACCACCGTGTCTTTAGCCACTTTTCCACCATCGGTCTTAATGTTTCTGAGCACGGTACGGAACTGTTACAGTAGCATTAAGCACAGTTTGGCACGGCATGTTAATAAACCATTTTTGGGATGGAATACTCAACCATGCTGGTGGAATGGCTATAGTATATGCCGACTTACGATTATAATTTTGCCAAGGTAACTTATAGTGCTTTTAGTTGTTTCTAGCTTGCCAAGTTCACTAATATTTGGCTGAAGTTAATAAAAGTTAATAAAAAAGTGTATGTTTAGTGTATCTTGATGATTTTAAGATGATGTTTAAGCTAGTATTGTAGCCTACATTTATTTTTCTACAAACCTTTTGTCAGGGAAGTAGATTACTAGCTCATTAAAACTCAAAATATATCTATTCTCATACAATTTTCATATAATACTTACAGTATATCATCATTTGTTCATAAATATCCTTATTAGATAGTCTGGGAAATTTTACCTTTGTGTGTTTGTGTCCGGTGGCATACACAATCCCTCAGCACAGCCTTTTTTTCTTTCCTTTCCTTTTTGTGACATGGGCCGTGTCTTTCCTGTATATTAGCAGAGTAAAACCAAGGAAAAAAGCAGTACTAAAAACTGGACTATGCAATCATCCATAGCGCGCAACCCTTGCTCCAATGTTTACCTCTCACTGCGTCGCCAATAGATGAATCTGTTACATACCATAGTGGAAAAAGAAACCTTAACCGTGCCAGTTAGCCCGGATCGGCACGGAACAGTGTGGTTTTGCCACGAGAACTGTTTGGTCCGATGGTGGAAAAGCGGCTTATGATATTCTGGGGCCTAGATATGAATGAGACATGTTGCTGGATGGCTGCTAGGGGAGTTCTGGGTGGGTTACTATGGCAAAGATTGATGACCGAGAGAAAAAGAGAGAGAGAGAGATCAAGAACATTCCGAGCCAAAGGCACTTAGCATTTTTTGAGATATTCCATCATCCCCTACAAGTAAACCTCAAGTCTGACTAGTTAGAAAAGACATAACACACAATGTCAGAACAATGTAAAGGTCTGTGTTTGGTAAATGTAGCTTGAAAGCTCTGGGATGAGTTACAGTTTACAGTCATTTTGGAAAAACCCTGACCAAAGTATGTAGAATAACAGTATGTTGTTAACTAGAGATTATACAGCTATAATATAACTCAGTGACGGCTTTAAACATTTTAAACACATTTGCTGGTGGTAAACAAGGGGATTTAGTGATTTATAATTTTCAAATTCAACCCATTTTGATGCTTTCAAGACTATCACAAATCATGCTAACTAGACAACTTAGTGTCATTTTAGTCAGCAGAAGTCTGATCTTGTCTACACTGTGCTACATGCACAATCTCACTGATGATACTGTTGATCTCTGACAGGATATCATGGCAGAGGTAGAGAGAGTAATGAATGAGGTAGTTGAGGCTGAAGTCTCTGATGTCACCCGTGCAGCTGCTGAATACGTGTCTGCAGCCCTCAGGTAGGAACTTCGGGTCTATAATTGTTTTGTGATTTAGATTTGCTATCATTCAGTTTTATGATCATTAAAGAGAGGTATGCAATATTGCGGCAATTAAATTAGCACTTATTTTACACAATATTTACTCCGTATGTGAGAACAGAAAATTATTATTTATTGACAAGGCTGATGGTAGATTTTGAAACTGGCACATGGGATAAATAGCACAGTTAATTGGCGAAACAGGCACTGTTATAAGCCGAAGTCAATAATCTTAAAGTGACCAAATATTGTCAGATAATTCAGACTAGCCGATGTCAATCTCACTAGTCAGGACTGACATAAAGAGTGTACCTTACATGCTTCAGTTTTCCTAGTGCAGTCTAACACAGCTAGTCTAGAATCTAACATTGCTTTTTGCATCTAAATTCATCCTATGTGCTCCTGCAGTGTGAGTGACAGTGAGCTGGAAACAGTTGTGAGTGAAGTCTTGCAGCAGATGTTGAGGGAAGTGTCCACCTCAGAGATCAAAGCTGAGAAGGAGAGAATCACTGAGGAGAAACGCAAGATTGAAGAAGCCAGGTGTGTGAAAGACCCTCGCTATTCATCTTTGTTTTTTTCAGTAGAAGTTTGTTGTGTTTAAGTTTTTCATCCTTTCTTCCTTTATTGTGTTTGATGTCAGGCGGAGAGAAGCCTTCCTTGAGCAGTTCAGTGGTGAGCTGTGTGCAAAAATCACTGAAGAGGTGCTAACAGAGAGCATCAGAGAAACCGCAGAAGATGATATCAGGTTTTTATGCTACTTTAACATCTTCACTTCAAGCCATTGTCTGTCGCCCTTGGCTTTTTAACTGAGGGTTGTAAGGGATTATTTTTTGAAAAGCTTCTTAGGAACAGCATGTGTTTTCAAAAATGCTGTACACTTAAAAAAAAATTTTTTTTAAATAAATGGAATAAACTGTGAACAGGCACACAACTGTTAGAGAGGGTCCTCACATAACTTGAATAAAAGTGTGGCAGTAAATCTCACAAAACCTGTCAAATATTTTGACCAGGTCATATTTCACCACCACCAAAATAAAAATAAAAATGTATATGGGTCATTCAGGGGATTCAGCAATATTTCAACTTGGAATTATAATATAAAATATTACCTACTGCCCATGTGTCACATGTTCACAAATTTAATAACATTTATCATTTATTTTTCCATTTGTATGTGATAGAGCTACAAATAGGCAAATTGTCTGTTGTCTCATTATTTTTTTTTAAATGTTTTAAATTAATTTAAATATTTTTCAAATTTTATATAAATGTGATATATACTGTGTATGTGTGTGTGTATATATATATATATATATATATATATATATATACATATATACATATACACACTGCCATTCAAAAGTTGCCTTCACTTGCCTGAAATGTTTCTCATGATCTTAAAAGTCTTTTGATCTGAAGGCATATGCTTAAATGTTTGAAATTAGTGGTGACACCATATTAATTTATTTCATTACAAAACTAAAATTTAATAAAAAAAAATGTGTGTGTGTATATATATATATATATATATATATACACACACATACATATATATATATATATATATATATATATATATATACACATATATATATACTGTGTGTGTGTGTATATATATATATATATATATATATATATATATATGTATATATATGTATATATATATATATATGTATATATATGTATATATATATATATATATATATATATATATATATATATATATATATATATATATATATATATATATATATATATATATATATATATATATATATATACATATATACTGTATATATGTGTATATATATTGTATGAAGAAAATTATGCCTATTCTGAGACCATTAAAGGGATAGTTCACCCAATAATGAAAATTCTCTCATCATGTACTGCCCCTCATGCCATCACAGATGTGTATGATTTTCTAGATTTTTAGAAGAATATCTCAGCTCTGTAGGTCCATACAATGCAAGTGAATGGGCACTAAAATGTTGATGTTCTAAAAAGCACATAAAGACATCATAAAAGTAATCCATACAACTGCAGTGTTTTAATCCATATTTTAAGAAGTGATATGATAGGTGTGGGTGAGAAACATCAATATTTAAGTCCTTTTTTTGTTAGAAATTCTTCTCCCTGCCAGTAGGGGGTGATATGCTTGAAGAATGTGAATCACCAAAAACACAAGAAGAATGTGACTTAAAAATTGATCTGTTTCTCACCCACACATATCACCATATCGCTTCTGAAGACATTGATTTAACCACTAGTCTTATGGATTACTTTTATGCTGGTTTATGTGCTTTTTGGAGCTTCAAAATTTTGGCACCCATTCACTTGCGTTGTATAGACCAAAAGAGGTGAGAAATTCTTCTACAAATCTTCATTTGAGTTCAGCAGATGAAAGACACATCTGGGATGGCATAAGGGTGAGTAAATGATTAGAGAATTTTCATTTTTGGGTGAACTATTACTTTAATGGACATTATTTTCATAACAAAAACATTTCCCCCTAAATTCTCAGTATAATAATGTGTCTGCAAATTTTACATCATAAACTTCAAGCACTACAACAAATACTACCACATGATGTATACTTGAAATTATAAATAATGTAGAATTACAGAAATTAGATTTTTTTGTATTGCAGTATTGAGAATTTTCAGCAAATATATCCTTGATTGTCATGAAAATGTCGCAATACAAATAACATCTTAATGGTTTTAATAAATTGCCATAATTTTCTTTAAACAAAATAACTTTTCTTCTTTTTTTCTTTAGATTTTGTGGTGTAATATGATCTGGACATGTTCTTGACAGGTTTTGTTAAGTTCACCCATGAAGGTGTGCAAAGGCCAAAAACTGGATGATGCTGTTCTTCTCTTCCAGGCTTGCGTTAGAGGAGAAAGCTGCTTTTATTGCGCGCTGCTCAGAGGAGGAGTGTACCAGTATAATAGAGGAGACTCTAGCTGAGGAAGTGTCTATGATGGCACAAGAAATCCTGGACAATGAGTTGAGATGCATCCACAAATTCATCAAGAGGTTTGAGGAGCTTACTTAATTATCTTTGTGAGTTTGTTTGTATGTCAGTTCCAGACTGTGACAAATCCCAATCCCATTCCACTCTCTTTCCCTGAGAAATGTATTGCGTTCTCTTCACTGTACTTTCAAAAAAAAGGTCTTAAATTTGTTTTTCAAACTGTTTGTTTTTAAATGTCTTAAAAATGTAAAGTTTGAGTTATTGGACTGTTTAAAGTCAGTAGCTGGTAATGATTTCGGATGCTGCTGCAGCATTCCCTCAACAGATATCCACATTTGTAACACAGGACACGATTGTCTTAATGACATATCTATAAAGGAGATTGGTGTGTGCCCTCCCTTCTTCATTAGAACCCTTTAAAAATGATTGTATGTGTTTACTCTAGGTGGCGTGACGTGGTAGCCGTGCGTCGTCAGCTGAAGAGACAGATGCGTGGTTTCCCCGCTGCTCCAGGCTGTGTTGATCCACGGTTCAAATTAAAGGCCCTTGTCCCCAGTGCCCCCTCCACCCCCTCTCTGGACCTCCTGGCTCAGGGGATGGTTAACCTGGGCAACTCAGGGAACATGGCAGTGTCCTGCACAAGGTCAGCATACAGCTCTGGATCTTAATGCTATACAGATTAGGATTTGGTTATTTATGTGCTTAATTTAATTCTTATTGTAATTCATTTTTTATTGATCCTGACAATGAACTTTTGATATTATAGATTGCTGCAACTGAGACAGGAAACGGTTCATCAAATGAAAGTGTCCTACTACTTCGATTTCTTACTGAGGTAAGAAAAATGGAGATCAGACAGTTTTGTGAACGAACAACTGATTGTCTTTATGCTTGAAGGGATTGTTCACTCAAGAATGAAAAGTCTGTCATTTGCTCACCGTCATGATGTTCCAAACCCACATGTCTTGATTCTTTTTTCCATAAAATAAAAGCGAATGGGGACTGAAATGCTGACATTCTGCCTAACATCTTCTTTTGTGTTCTAAGGAAGGAAGAAAAAAGTAATATAGTTTGGAAAAAAATGAAGGTGTGGTAATGATGACATAATTTGATTTGGGTGATCTAACCCTTTATTTGTTCTTTCATGTCAGTGAACGTGTATGGAGACCTCTTGACCTGCCTGCACTTGTGGCGGAAAGCACTCCTAATCCACCTGACAGAATGTTCTGGAAAGCCACTCTTTTGTTGCCAAGCAACTACGATAGTGAAATAAGCTTTGCCAGCAGGTACTGGAAGAAACGATGGGAAATCTGTGAGCTTCATAGACCATGTGAAATTGTGACTCACTTCTTTTTGCTTTCATGTAGCATTCTGACAGAATGGCTTGAGGTGAAATTGGGTGGAGGAAATACAACTGAAGAGTGTGAGAAAGAACCAAAAGGACAACTTCAAACACTGTGCATCAGTCACAGTCTGACAAATGTTAGGGGAAAGACTCACAAAGTGCACATCGCTATAAAGGTGAGCCTCAGATGTTAAGCACTGTCCAATAGATGTCTGTCTTGTTTTGTCGTTTTTAAGATGTGAAATTTGCTGAACGTTATATGTTATATTGATGTAATCTGTTCCATTTACATTTTATTATTAAGCAGACACTTATCCAAAAAGCAAGTAACTAAAGAACAATGTGCTAACCAATCAGACTACCAGGTCCCATAATGGCATTGTAACCAATTACAATAATGAAACAAGTGTTTCAACAAGTTGTTGAAAGTCATGCAAATCACATGTTTTCATGATCAACTGATGCTGTCAATTCTGAGTACTGTATTACTTGGTTACTCCTGCCCATCCCTAACCTGAATGTCTTTGCTATTGCAAGTGATTAACCCCCTGTGTGTGTGTGCAGGCAAGTCATGGGCCCCTTAGCACAGAAGAGCAGTGTCTGCTGGAGGAACAGAAGGAGCTCCGTGGTACCAATGCTCTGCTGATGCTACTGCCCCCTATAGCAAGTGCCGGAGAGGGGCAAAAGGAGGATGTGGCCCTTCTATCTGCCCTCCTCCAGCTGAGGCAGGTGCAGCAGGCCAGCTGCTGGCACTCTCCTGTACCCCTGGTTGTGGTGGTGCCTAGCAAAGATGAGGGTGATACCAGTGATCAGGGTTTGGAGGAAGGCAAGTACAACGAAAGCAATGAGATACGGTACTTTAATGTAAGGGCTTAGTTTAGGAGGCAAGAATGTGTGAGGCTCGCAGTGCAGCGTAGCAAAAGCAAAGAAGGGCTTCAGTGCTGAGCCTATTTTTGCCATGCATAGCGTGGTTAAAAAGCACTTGAAACCTATTTATGAACAGTCTTTTGGAATATAGACCTTTATTAAGCCACATAAAATATTGGAGCAAACCTCTCACACATTGTTTAAAAAAACTCAAACTTCTAGGCACGTAAATAACACTTTCTGTTCCATAAATTGTATTGAATCCAGACAATTAATCAGTTTGACTCTGCACTTTGGGGTTTGGCTTCCATTCAATATAGGTTAATTACCACATAGATTTAAATGCCATCCCCTCCTCATGTAAATTAGATTTTTACCACAATCAAGTTTGTAATATTTCTTCACTTTCTAATGAATGGCTATAAAGATCAAACTCGGTGTGATAACCTAGAAATTACTTTATTTTCTACATAGAGCCACAAAAGGTTCTCTCATCATTTACTCACCCTAATGCCGTCCCAGATGTGTATGACTTTCTGTCTTCATAACAAAAACGAAGATTTTTAGAAGAATATCTCAGCTCTGTAGGTCCATACAATGCAAGTTAATGGTGGCCAGGTCTTTGAAGCTTCAAAAAGCACATAAAGGTAATACATAAGAATCCAGTGGTTTAATCCATGTCTTCTGAAGGAGTCTAATCGGTTTTGGGTGAGAATAGACAAAATGTAACTCCTTTTTCACTGTATATCTTGTCATTGCGGTCTCTGGGCACGATCATGATTTCAAGCATGATTACACTTCCTAGTGCTTGACTCATGCGCTGAGTGCTAGAAGAAGGGTAATGAAGCTTGAAATCGTAATTGCCAAGGAGACTGCTGATGTCAAGATTTATAGGTCAAGATTTGTTCTCATATAAAACCAATTGGGTCACTAAAGAAGACATGGATTAAACCACTGGAGTCGTATGGATTACTTTTGTGCTGCCTTTATGTGCTTGTTGGAGCTTCAAAGTTTTGGCCTCCATTTACTTGAATTGTATGGACCTACAGAGCTGAAATATTCTTCTGAAAATCTTCATTTGTGTTCAGCAGAAGAAAGTAAGTCATCCACATCTGGGATGGCATGATGGGAGAATTTTCCTTTTGAGTGAACTATTCCTTTAAGCAGTAAAAGCGCTTCTAGTTTGAAAGCTCTACGCATGCCAGCTTACATGTTTGGTGTGAAACAGGCCTTAGACTGTAATCTGATTTTTTTATCTAATTATTTTGTTGTCTCACTTTCACAGCACTCATGTTGAATACATTGGTCAAAGATGGTCTCATCTCTGAATACATCTTTATTCATATACCAGCAACCCTCACTGACCTGCAGGGCTCAGAGCAGGTCAGTCTGAACATGATACTCAAATACTCAGCTAGTTAAAATATTAGGCATCTTAAAACTGATAAGGAACATTTTAGAATACAACATTTAAAGTTCAATTCTCTTTGTTAATTGTTCTGCTTCAGATGAGTCATGTGGTGAGGTGGCTTGCTGCCCGCTCTCCCGTCGGCCCAGACCTCACCTCTCAGACCCTGCTGCAGGTTGTTGAGTTAGGCCTGTGCCGTGAGTTCCACTCGAGACTCCAGCGAGACAAGCAGGAGAGGAAACATGCCGATCTTCCTTCTCAGCGCCCAGAGCCTATCTTGCAACTCTGTAACAGTGTGCTGAGTTTCCTGGCAGGTGTGGTCTCATCTGAGTACCTGTCCGGTCTCTGCTGGCCACCACCAGAATTCTGTCTCCCTGAAAACATGGAGCTGATTCCTCATCAGGCTTGGAACTCTCCAGAACACCTGGACTGGCTGAGGAGGGCCATTCTCAGCCGGCAGCTTCCTGAGTGGGATCTGCCTCCCATTAGTGGTGAGTTAATCAATGACAAAGCAGAATTTGCATACAGACAGTTTAGATCAGGAGTATTCAGGTTTCAATAGCTTCATTCTCTAAATTTCTTTTTTCAGAATATAGGGAAAAGCATTATTTTTTCATAACTAGTTTCTCATTTCATGTGATTCACAATCACACTCATTGAAATGAAATCTATCTCTTCCCTTTTTCCATAGCCACATGGCCACATTTATGTGCCTCTATATTCAAGTATGTATCCCAGATCCCCAGCTCTCCCGTAAGCCAACCCATTCTAATGTCCCGCCTGGAGAACCTGCTTCGAAGAGTCAACTTACAATATTGGCATGAGAACTATGCAGATGAGAATGACTTTGAGAAGAGTGGACCATCCTTTGATGATATTCCTTGGGATGAGGTCATATGTCTATGTGTGGAGCATCGTATGAAGGACTGGAGTTTAGATCCTCTTGTGGCAGAAGGTGAGAGCCGCAGACTTTGGGATAGAGTAGTAGCAAAATAGCAATGGCTGTTCTTCTCAGTAACTTATTCCATCTTAACTTAATTACTTTTCTGTTGTTATTAAAATGTCTGTTTTAACTGCTGCTATCACAGATGCCCTCACAGATGATGGTGAGATTCTCGTGTACTTCAACAAAGACAGCCTGAAGGGTTTCCAGCCCCCTGACATTTGGATAGAGGCTGTGAAACAGACATACCAGGAGAAACAACAGGCAGCAGAAGTGTAACTATGATGTTTAATTCATTTGTATTATTTACTTACTTCTTTTTTATTTATTTTTTTACATTTCTCAGAGAAAAACAAAAACAGAATTTCAATGTTCACATATACGTAGGTCTAAAGTCAGGCCGCCCCCCATTGCACCCAGACGTCTCCCCAAGCAGAAGCTGTTCCAGAGCCAGTTGGAGGAACAGTCTGTTCCAGACACTGAACACATTCCCATAGAGCAGCGATTTGAACACATTCTCTCTTCCATTCGCGAGATGAACACTGAGGGCCAGAGGTTAGCTTTAACATTTTTATAATTAAGGGTTAGCTGTGTTCCTCTTCAATGTTTTTATACACAGCAGTTGCTTAGTGGTTGTTGAATGTGTGCAGAAACAGTTCTTTTACATGTATCTGTAGTACTAGAGACCAAATGCAGCATCGGATTGAAGCCGATCCTTTGGACTCTTTTCCTTTTGCCCTGCCCTCCACTGTCCTCTCTACATCTCTGGTCACGACCTCCTCCCGTAAACGCTCTGCTGCTGGCACCGTCCACATACAGGTACAGCTTAACCAGATCCATCAGTCATTTTAAAAAGGTAGTGTTTATTGTAAATGCTTTAAATCTCCATTTTGTGTGTTATTTAAAGGAAATGGAAACAAGTGACCCTGTTGGGAAGATATCATCACCTTGCAAAAAGAACAAACCCTTTGCTCCAGACAGCACACACACTCCCTTAATGGAGCGACTGCAACGTACTCTCTCTACTGTTCATGAGATGAACGCTGAGGGCCAGAGGTTAGCTCTAAAATTTTGTGGGGTTATTCTTCAAAAATTTTAAATGGAACATTAAATCCTTTTTAATGTAAAGTTTTGGAAATGGCATTTCAGGATTTATTTATTTTTTAATAGAAATCCCCCCTGCTATCGTTCAGAGTTGTCATTAGAATCACCCTTGTAATTTTAGGGTTAGCTGTGGTTCTTTTCAGTGTTTATGGACCGCATTTGCTTAGTGCTTGTACATTTGCCAAAACTTCTTCTGCACGTATCAGTAGCCCTTTCAGAAACTTACTTTTCCATTAAAGGGTAGTAACTGCCCCCTGGATTTTATTTTCAGGTTGTTGTTGTTTTTTGTTTTCATCCTTTCTTTTCAAATGCTTCAATTTAATTTAATTATTTACATAGATCTTCATCTGAATAATTAGACTGAGAATATATGACCTCTTAGCCATAACTTTAAATCAGCGTCAACTCATGTTTTATGCCATAACATGGGCCTAGAATTAAATATTTAGAACTACATTAGATGTTACAAATAGAAAAAACAAAGGAATGCTTTATGGGGGTATCTTTTGCTGCCACATTTTGTATTTTTAGGGCATTTTTGTCACTTTTAGTGGCACTTTTGCCCTCAGCCCCCCCTTAATTTCTGACCCTGATCTTTAGGATTGGAGAGCAGATTCAGCGTCGGATTGAAGCAGACCCTCTGTACTCTGCCTCTTTTCCTCTTTTCCTACCCTCTACCCTCCTCTCTACACCTCTGGCGATGACCCCGACTTGCAAGCGCCCTGCTGTTGCTACCTTCCACAGACAGGTACAGTTATACCGGAAGACTAAAGATAACTTGAGTTCTTGTCATATATTGAAAGCAGTGTTCATCATAAATGCTTTTTGTGTGTGTGTGTGTGTGTGTTGTTTTAAGGAAATGGAATCAGATGACCCAGTTGAGAAGATGGCATCTCCTTGTGCAAAAAGCAGACCAGTATCTTTATTACAGCGTCTGCAGGACTTGAAAAGAGAGCTGTCCAGTCAACAAGAGGAGGAGCGTGTGTGTGGTCTCAAACTGAAGTGTCTTGTAGACATTGTGGAGGACTGAAGGTGGCGTTTCTGTTTTTCAGCAAATGCTGAATGCCACACTACCTCCTAATTTGACAGAAAAAGTATTTTATTGGCCTGCTCTTGATCATTATTGATCTGCAGTTTTATTTTGCTTTGTAATATTTTTGACTATTAAAAGAGTTTGCTAAATAAGTCATGTGCCGCCTCCATTCAGTTCATTTTAATTTCAATAGAATTAGAATGTACGAGTTAGAATTTGTGCATTTGTCTTTAGACACCTGAAAAAAACACCTAAATAACAATTGAGTGTGATGTGTTAATTCAAATATATCTCTGCTGTGTTTAATATACAATACATTTTTGGACAACCATAAAATCATTTTTTTTTTTTTATGACATTTCTGTATGGCCTTTTATTTGGAAACTCTTTCAAATATTTTGAAAAGCATACTGTAAAACATGTTTTACATAACACAAGTTTAATATTTCATGTTTGTGTTTTGTGGTAATAACGTGTAAGATCACGAAATAACATGTGGGTTGTTAATTATTCATGACATTCTTAACGTGGTTGGTGCAAATTGTAACGCCACGCCTATTTTGCACATGTCTAACTTGTGATTGGACAGCCCGTCCTCTGGTCATATCTCTCCATGCGATAGCTCACTCGGAAGGCAGCGCTATGTGTTATGGGAAATATAGTTTAAGCGATAAGCACTGTTTGGTTATTTTAACGTTTTGAGCGCGACCAAGGGGGAATAAAAACTACATTTCCCAGGCTCATTTAATAAGGCGTTCAGGGTCCCCATCAGTTGAAATATGACAGCTTTTCTCCAGTTTACGGAGTGTTTTGCATATGAACTTCAAAGATGACAGAGGGAACGTAAGTATTACTTTGTAATAAATTCGTGCAGACATTAAATAAATACATTTGCCCGAAATATATGTTAAAATGGAGCGTATTTTATTATTTTGAATTATGATTTTCACACTGTCATTGCCAGTGTTATACAGACAAGATGCATACCAGTAGATGTAGACGTTATTATAATACAACATGGGTTGTAAAAGTTTTAAATGGCATTTACTTAACAGCTCCAATGTTAAATTCTATTTAATACTTTACTGTGTAATAACTTTATATATATATATATATATATATATATATATATATATATATATATAAAGAAAAACTAACATTATTACTTAAATGTTGTATACATTAGGATATCATTTGTTAATGTACATTTAAATGGCAGTTTTATTCATATATTTTCATAAATATAAATTCACATTTTAGTGCAGTTTGAACTGGTGTGATATGTGAACAACTGATCTGCATTATATACGTTTGTTAATGACTTGAAAGGTAAAGTGTTACTATATTTTAAAAATGCCTTCAAAGTGTAACATCTAAATGTTTTATTCAGGTGTTTGAGGAGAAGGGGAGGACCTTATAAGACTGAGCCTGTGACAGATCTCATGCGCTGGAGGTTAAATAATGTGGAGGGCAGACAGACCTGGAGGTACATCGAGGACGAAGACAGCATGGACAGACAGCAAAGCATGCTGGAATCTCACTCACTGGGACTGGACACGGTGCATGACATACATCCATGCTGGTCTAAGTTGTTTTATGCTGGTTTGGACCATTGCCATGTTGTTCACCAGCAAAATGCTTTTTAACCAGCATGGTCTTTCTAATAAAACTGTTTGTCCAAGAAAGGCTTGCATACCAGCATCCAAAATGCAATATACAGAATGTTGGTGACCAACAATGCTGGTCTTTTGAATGGGCATGTGTACATTGCAACACATGGCATGCATAAAATTTTTACATTTATATTATACGCAGACACTTTCTTACCAAAGCAAGTTACAATACAATGTAAATTATAGAGAAAACATCTAAAACAGAGGCATTTGTAGATTTTTTGATGCAGATGCTATAATGATTTTCTCTTTGACCTTAGAGTGAGTTTATCTCGGCATCTCCTGCTGCCCTTTCTGCAGTAGAGGCTGCACTGAAGGGAATGGATTTCTACAGTCGACTCCAAGCAGAAGATGGACATTGGGCTGGAGATTATGGAGGACCCCTTTTCTTACTTCCAGGTAATGAGTGATTCATGTATTATAGAGAGAGTTCACCCAGAAATGAAAATTCTCTCATCATTTACTCACCCTCACGCCATCCCAGATGTGTATGTCTTTCTTTCTTCTGCAGAACACAAATTAAGATTTTTTTGAAGAATATCTCAGCTCTGTAGGTCCATACAATACAAGTGAATGGGTGCCAAAATTTTGATGCTCCAAAAAGCACAGAAAGGTAGCATAAAAGTAATCCATACAACTCCAGTGTTTTAGTTTTCAGAAGTGATATGATAGGTGTGGGTGAGATAAAGATCAATATTGAAGTTCTTTTTTCCTAGAAATTCTTCTCTTTGCCCAGTAGGGAACGATATGCATGAAGAATGTGAATCACAAAAAACACAAGAAGAAGAATGTGAACGTGAAAGTTAAAGTGGAGATTGACTGAGCAGGGAGGAGCATTTATACGAAAAAATTACTTAAATATTGATCTGTTTCTCACCCACGCCTATCATATAGTTTCTGAAGACATTGATTTAACCGACTGGAGTCTTATGGATTACTTTTATGCTGACTTATGTGATTTTTGGAGCTTCAAAATTTTGGCACCCATTCGCTTGTATGGTATGGACCAAAAAAGCTGAGATATTCTTCTAAAAGTCACACATCTGGGATGGCATAATGGTAAGTAAATAATGAGAGAATTTTTATTTTTGAATTTCCTATTCCATTAAGCCATTTGGAATGTCTTTATGCATTCATTTATTAGATGAGATAGGTCATATAAATTAATATACAGTAAGTTAGTAATACAATACTGTAAATAATATCATCATATTTAGTGGTCAAGCGATATGGAGATTTCAATGACTGATATCTAAAGAACTGGCAGATGACTAATATAATCCCAATATATTGTGCCTTTCAAAATATGAAACATTTTCACATCAAATATTTGGGATTCAAAATCTAATTCATACCTGAAAATAAATAAAGAAAATAAAAAAGTAAATATTGTGTAATATTTATATATTCAAGATGCACTATTTCCAGGTCACTAATCAAATAAGCAACTTGTGACATTGACATGTTAACTAACTCCTTTGTACAAAAAGTGTGGGACACCTTTTTGTGCTTATCAGTTTGCAGTAGACAAGATTTAGCAATTGTTCTAATGCATAACATGTGTCTGATGGTTTTCAGGTCTGCTCATAACCTGCCATGTTGCTAAGATCTCACTCCCAGAAGCATGGAAGCAGGAGATGGTTCGATACCTGCGATCTGTGCAGCTGTCTGATGGAGGCTGGGGACTGTGAGTATTATTAACAACAATATAACTTTTATTAAATGTGAGTGAATCTCACAAAACCTGTTAAGAACATGTCCAGATCATATGTCACCCCAAATTGAAAAGAAAGGAATTATAAATTAAATTTAGATGAAAATGAAGAAAATGAAGCAGTTTAGGACAATTAAAATTGTTTGTGTTGTGACATTGTTTTCATTACAATCAAGCATACCCCCCTCCCTAGGTCTTGTTTACTGTGATGCAAGAAAAATGTCATTCTCATTTCTGTAATGCAAAAGAATTATGATATACAGTATATTGTATAGTATATCTACATCATGGTAGTTTTTTTTGAATGTTTACTGATTAAAAAAATTCAATGAAATTACAATGTAATACAATAAAAATAATTGTATTACAGACAGTATTTTTTGTAGTTCATTAAAAAATACTGTTTTACAGTAATGAAAGTCTAATGAGAGTCACTGTTAAGAACAATGGGAATTGCAAACAACAACATCAAAATAAAATTCTAAAATTAAATGCCTAATTGAATTACTGTTATGAGCATTTGGGGGTTAAATGTGCTTCATAGGCAGCCTGTTTGTCCCACCATTAAGATTTTTGCTTCATGCAAAATTTTTCATTCTTTTTTCTTTTGATTTTGGGGTGATATTTGACCTGGGCATGTTTTCATGAGAGTCACTCATGTCATAATAGACTAATATTAATCATTGTTTGTCAAGTGTATGAGGTACAACTTCAGGGGGTATTATTTCTACATTCATTTTCCAGGCACATTGAGGATAAGTCTACTGTTTTTGGAACGGCTTTGAGTTATACCACATTGAGAATTCTGGGAGTTGGGCCGGATGACCCAGATATGGTTCGGGCAAGAAATAATTTACACAGCAAAGGTCTGGGATTGCTGATATACAAGCACTGAGATATATGTTTGTCTGTAATGCAGCCAACTGAATAAGACGTAAATGCTCTTTTGCTTCAACATTTTCCTGCTCATTTACAGGGGGTGCTGTTGGCATACCTTCTTGGGGTAAATTCTGGTTAGCCATCCTCAACGTGTACAGCTGGGAAGGAATGAATACACTCTTTCCAGAGATGTGGTACACAGGAAATTCATTAGTTCACACATTTAGTGAGTTTTGCTTTGTCCATGTACTTAGTTGCCTTTGTTGCGTTTATTTTATCAGGCTATTCCCTACCTGGGTGCCAGCACATCCCTCTACCTTGTGGTGCCATTGTCGGCAAGTCTACCTTCCCATGAGCTACTGCTATGCTGTCAGGCTGTCTGCTGATGAAGATCCTCTGGTGCTCAGCTTAAGACAGGTGCAGTTTCACAATTTCCCCACTAGAGGCCATGCATGTTTATTTGGAGTAACATACAACCATACTACTCTTAAAGCAATAGTTCACCCAAAAATGAAAATGCTCTCATCATTGACTCTCCCTTATACCATTCCAGATGTGTATAACTTTCGTTCTTCAGCAGAACACAAACAAAGATTTTTAGCAGAATATCTCAGCTCTGCTGGTCCATTCAATGCAATTAAATGGTGGCCAGAACTTTGAAGGTCCAAAAAGCACATAAAGGGAGCATAAAAGTAATTCATACAACCCCAGTGGTTAAATCCATGTCTTCAGGCACGATATGATCGGTGTGGGTGACAAACAGATCAATATTTAAGACCTTTTTTTTTTTTACTATAAATCTCCGCTTAAACTTTCACTTTCACATTCTTCTTCTTTTGTTTTTGGCGATTCGCATTCTTCGGGCATATCGCCACCTACAGGACAGGGAGGAGAATTTGTAGTAAAAAAGGACTTACATTTTGATCTGTTTCTCACCCACACCTAACTTATTGCTTCAGAATTCATGGATTTAACAACTCGAGTCTTATGGATTACTTTTATGCTGCTTTTATGTCCTTTTTGGAGCAAAATGTATCATTGCATAATGATAATATAATGATAATAATTTTATAAAAATAGTATGCAGTAAACATTATACTGTATACTAGCTAGTATTCAGTATGTAGCAATAGTATTCCATTCCAAACATAGCTGTTGATTGTTTAGACTCTATTCATGGTTGTTGTTTTTTTGTGTTTTAAACAGGAGCTTTATGTCCAGGATTACTCCACTATTAACTGGCCAGCTCAGAGGAATAATGTTGCAACCTGTGACTTGTACACACCACACAGCACCTTGCTTACTATCGCTTATTGTAAGTGAAGTGTAACATCTCTGAATGTGAAAAAGTTCAGATTTCTTTTCTTTAGTGTTCAGTTAAATCACTTAATACTCTAAAACATGATATTACAGTGATCCTGAATGTGTATGAAGCTCATCACAGCACTACACTGAGAGAAAAAGCAGTGAAAGAGCTCTACGATCACATCAAAGCAGACGATCGCTTCACTAAGTGTATCAGCATCGGCCCGGTGAGAGAACAGTGAAGAACTTTTATTTGATGTATTTTAAGATACATCTTAATCTTCATGTAGAGTTCGGCTGTAATGTATATATTGAATACATCTAATACATATAGTGAATTTTATTTTTTCTAGTTATGCTGTGCTCTAAAACACAAGAGTTCAGTGTTACACAGATAAGTCAACACTTTGACGTGTTTTCTTAGATCTCGAAAACAATCAATATGTTGGTACGCTGGTATGTGGATGGACCCATATCACCTGCCTTCCAGGAGCATGTGTCCAGGATTCCAGATTACTTATGGTTAGTGATCTGATTTTTGTTATATACCTATGCTCTGCTTAATATTTTGACTTCTTTTTTTGTAACATTTTTCCAATTTTCTAGGCTGGGTCTGGATGGTATGAAAATGCAGGTGAGTTGTCATCATCTGATGGTGAATTGTACATTTTGGGTCTTAAAGTTAATTTTATCTTACATGTGAGGAAATCTAAATTGAGACTAGCAATGTTTTACTTTCTAACTTCTTTTTAATATTTTCTTTGTACAGGGAACAAATGGATCACAGCTATGGGACACTGCCTTTGCAGTGCAGGCATTTCTTGAGGTGCACGGGACTTTTTAAACATATCTTCATTACCAAAAACCATAAACTGGTAAATAATAAAAAAAAATTCTGTTCAATTGGGCTTTTTACTGAACAGGCTGGTGCCCAGGATGTCCCCAGGTTTACAGAGTGCCTCAGACAAGCCCATCATTTCTTGGACCTCACTCAGGTGAGCATGATTAAATGTAAATTTTAAATGACTTATTCTTCACTATTAAAGCTTATTTATCTTTCTTGAATTTTTTTGCTTGTCTGTGTTGTGATTAGCAATGCTATATATTGTATGTTAATGAGGAATCTCACATAACCTGCTAAGAACATGTCACATTGCACCTCCACCCCAAAAAAAATAAGTTTGCATGACGAAAATGAAGCTTATTTTTTGGACCGTTAAGATTTTTTGCATTGTGACATTGTTTTAATAACAGTTAAGCATGTGGGCCTGGGTAGTTCAGCAAGTAAAGACACTGACTACCACACCTGGAGTCACAAGTTCGAATCCAGGGCGTGCTGAGTGACTCCAGTCAGGCTTCCTATGCAACCAATTGGCCCGGTTGCTAGGGTGGGTAGAGTCACGTTGGGTTAACCTCCTCGTGGTCACCATAATGTGGTACTCGCTCTCAGCGGGGCGTGTGGCGAGTTGGTGTGGATGCCGTGGAGAATAGCGTGAAGCCTCCACATGCGCTAGGTCTCCGCGGTAACGCGCTCAACAAGCCATGTGATAAGATTTGCGGATTGATGGTCTCAGACGCGGAGGCAACTGAGATTCGTCCTCCGCACCTGGATTGAGGCGAGTATAATGTAATAAAGCAAAAAACAAAACAAAGCTGAAGTATGTAACTTTTTCTGTGTTGACATACTTTCACCTATCCAACCATAATATGCAGACAACTATAAGGCATTCATAGGTTAATTTTCTTGAAAACTGCAAGCACTGTCTCTGTGGTGCTATGAAAATCCTATGTTTGTTTTGAGCAACCCATCTACACAAACACGGTGAAACTGACTCGACCAATGGCGTGATTTGGGTGTGGGACTATCTCTTTGTTTGACCAACGGCAGACAGGGGGCGTATTCGGAAAGCTGTTTTAAAAAACGCAATTCCATGTGGTGGCGCTAGTGTCACAGGAATTACACACTTCAGCTTTAAATACTGAAATAGTCCTTAAAAAAATTCGTAATTTTTTCTTTTGATTTTGGTGTGAAATGTGACAGACATGTTCTGTTTCTTGAGATGCGTACTGATGTGTTAAATGTGACACGAAAACATTTTTGACTTTATGTGAGGCCTAACCAGTTTCTCTTTATTGTAGATCAAAGACAATCCTTCGGAATATGAGAAATATTACAGACAAATGAACAAGGTTAACATTTGTCTTTTGCATTTCAACATTCAAACTGAATTATTTGCTATTTTAAAAATCTGATATAAACGCATGTTAACAATCAAGTGTGTGTGATTCAGGGAGGTTTTCCCTTCAGCACACGTGACTGTGGTTGGATAGTTGCAGACTGTACGGCAGAAGGGCTGAAATCTGTGATGTTATTGCAAGAGCAATGCAGTTTCCTTCAAGAAAAAGTTCCCACAGAAAGACTATTTGATGCTGTCAATGTGGTAAAAACCTTACATTATATACACACACATTGAAGATACTGTGTGACACAATTATCCCAAAAATAAAACCTTTTTATAATTCAAACCTCATCAGCTCACAAACTGTGTCAGATCAAACACGCTAATCATATAATTTCTGAGTGTCCGAGTATTCTGCCAATCTCTCTGTCAATCTGCTTTAGCTTCTAAGCATGAGAAATCCTGATGGAGGGTTTGCCACATATGAGACAAAACGTGGTGGTAAACTGCTGGAGCTGCTCAACCCATCTGAAGTGTTTGGTGAGTATGCTGTTATTCTAACAGTAAGGAGTCGTTCACACGGGACATGTTCTTGCATTCCATCTGTGCTATTTTTAATTTCTTGCTCTATGTACACATGCCGCAGACGGCTGTCCTTGGCTGTTCAGCCATGTCTCACTGTTTTTCAGCGTTTTGTGCCATGAGTGCTGTGTTTTTAAGACCATTATGAAAAGTTTAAAATAGTTAACCTTTTAGCACAGCACAGTGTAGTGGATCAATATCAATTATTAAACAATGGAACAGTCTGGGGACGGGATAAGCATATCTACACGTGGACATATGAGAGGTCATGCACATCACCTTTTTTTTGCACCTTTTAATTTCCGTTGCGCACCGTCTAGTTGTTTTAAATGCAAGGATGCATTTTGTGTGAACGTCCCCTAACATGTCTTGTAATTAAGTCGTCAGTGCATTTTCCATCAGTCTTTGACACGTCCGATTTCTCTCTCAGGTGACATAATGATTGACTACACATATGTTGAGTGCACATCAGCTGTGATGCAGGCACTGAAACACTTTCATATTGTATATCCTGAGCACAGAGCAGAGGAAATTAGGTACGCTCAAACACAATATTTCAGCAGATAGAGGCTGAAAAAAATGGTTTGTTTAAACTAGATCTCTTGAATCATACAGGTCAACTCTTCAAGAGGGGCTGGACTACTGCAAGAGGGTTCAAAGATCTGATGGATCATGGGAAGGGTAAGCCTTAATTTTTTTAATTCATCATAATTAAGGAAATGATGACGTTTCTGTCTGTAGTCTGTTGTATGTCCAGTAGAGACTGTTGACTCTGGACATTGAACAATGCCTTTGTTCTTTGTCTTAGATCTTGGGGAGTCTGTTTCACATATTGCGTCTGGTTTGGTCTGGAAGCATTTGCATGTATGGGCCACACTTTTAAGAATGGGTATGTTATTTGTTTTCGATCTACCTGAAACTTTGCCTAAATCAGCTTAGTGGTCTCTATAAATGCAACCAATGTTTGAATGCTCAGTTTAATAGTCTTGGTTGGTGCTTTGCAGTATCTCATTGGCTATTGGCTGTTTATTTGTTCTTGCTGAGCAAAACCTGCTTCTTAAAAAAATGAAAACCATTTAATGCTAAATAAAATGTTGAACTAAATTAAACACATTTTTTATCTCCTCTTTGAGGGTATTTGGTATTTTAAAATAATATTGCTAATATTTAGGGTTGCCAGCATGATAGTTATTTAATATTGGCAGGTTATCTAGAAGCATGCTTTTGTTATTTTATGTCTTTAAAACTCAAGATAACTTGATTTGTTGGATACATTTTGTTATGTTGAGATCACAAAACAAGACTGAGAAATAATAATACATGGCCTCTGTGGGCTGAGGAAATGTATAGCTTTTTTCCCCCACACATGTTTTTATATTTGCTTTCAAAATACCATAAGTAAACATTCCTGATCAGATTATTCAGGGCTTCTGACTTTATGGTCTGCTCTCTGCCTGTCATCACATTTCTTCTTCTGGCCTCTTTGGTCCTTTGTGAACACAACAAAATATTCCCCTAAATGCCTAAAAAATATAAACTCAACTAATACGTACACATGGGAAGACTTTGGGAACTTTACAGACAGCTCAAGCCATCTACTTTTCAGCCATGAAGTCATGTACCTAGTTGATTGACTAACGTTCATCCCTATCTATTGCTGTGTTTTATTATAACTTGACTAAACTTCACACATTATGTGACCTCCTCATTCCTTTCCTGTCCTGTAGGTCTGTTTGTATGGAGGTGAAGTGTGCCTGTGACTTCCTGCTGTCTAAGCAGATGGAGGATGGAGGCTGGGGGGAGGACTTTGAGTCATGTGAGCAGAGATGCTATGTTCAAAGCAAGAACTCCCAGATCCACAACACCTGCTGGGCTTTGCTGGGGTTGATGGCTGTCAGGTAACATCATCACCAGAGTCTTGTAGTTGAATTATTTTAAGTTGAGCAATGATCTTTAATTTCCTAAAAAAAAAAAAAAAAAAAATTTGTTTAGGTACCCTGACATCAGAGTGATCGAGCGGGGCATTCAAGTTTTGATTGACAGGCAGCTTCCCAATGGAGACTGGCCACAAGTGAGCAATGTTTTTGTCTTTAACATTTACGTTTTGCCAGATCTACAAAATCCATCCATGGTCTTAGTTTCTGAATCTATCTAATGAAAGTTGAGAGGTTTTTTTTCCCCCCTCTTTGCAGGAGAACATTTCTGGAGTGTTCAATAAAAGCTGTGCCATCAGCTACACCTCTTATAGGAATGTATTTCCTGTATGGACACTGGGCCGCTTCTCACGGCTTTACCCTAGCAGCTCTCTAGCTGGGAAGCTCAAGCTGTGAATCAGATACTGCATATCTGACATAACCTGATCAAAGAAAATTCTTCTTTGAAACAAACCTGTTTGCTGCTCTTTAGAAAGTAGGGCTGATTTGTCGAAGTCTATAGAATATTGCCTATTTAATTTTTTTTTTTTTCTTCATTTAACCAAGGGACCAAGACTTTGCATTCTGTAGATGACTCTGTAATTAAATGTGTGTACTCGTCTATGAAATAATTTGTATGTTTTGGCTCAGTTTTGGAGTAAAATTCTTTCTTTTTTTTTTTTGTTGTCTATAATTCGCCTATATGGTTTACAGTGATTAAAATCAGTTTGGTGATCTACAATCCAAACAAGCTCTTGATTTTACTGACAACAATATGAATATTGTCAGGGTAGCTCCCCTTTCTTTGACATTGTAAAATGCAGAATGCATTACATCTAGAATGCACTACAAATGCAGGCTCTGTTCAGAAATAAATACTAGGATACTGCACCGTATATACTGCCTACTTTTTTTAATATATTATGTGAAACAGAATGCAGAAATAAACATTTCAAACAGTAGCATGCTACATGGTTGTCACTAGTGATGGGTCAAATTTTGTAGTCAGGTACTCTAACCCACAAAAAAACAAGTTATCGATTATTCATAAATTAAATTGAAAGTTAAACTATCAGGTATGACATATATGTAAAATTATATTTATATCATTTTGTTTTGTTCACAAACGTTACCAGCGGTTTCAAAATAAGATAGCTTAAACAAATTTTGTTTTTTGGACAAAATGAAATGAACAATATGCATTAATTCAGTTCTCATTACATTTCATTTAAATTCTCAATACATAGTAACTGCGAGATTTGTTAAGCGGTTCAGAGGGAAAGTACAGTATAATTCAGTGTTGCCTACAGCAGGAAAATGCGCATAGGAAAATCAATTTGCGATATTCCAGTAGCATTTTCAAAAGTCGATTGGTTGGTGCTGAATGAGTACTCGTTTAATCTAGTTGTCACATGACTGGAGTGGTGTCCAGTGATCATCTTAGACATTAATTTGGTTATATTGCATTTTCTGTCCAATTTTGTGAACAAATGACTGAAGTTTTGGCTGTCCCATCAAATAATGAATTAAAATAAAAAGTTTAAAATATTGCTTCTGGTGCATTTGTCACACTGAAAATATAAGGTCAAGTCAAGCACATACTTTAGAGTATCTGATTATTCTGAACATGCAGAAAATGTGTACACTTTGCACAGTATGCAATAATGAAATGCATACTGCAAAAATACTGTCTTTTGACTTTATAATATTAAAGTTTTAATGTTTTTTGAAGGGGTTGATATTGCTTCTGGTCACACTGAAAATCGAAAGGACAAATTTAATGCGTGCAGAAAATTCACAGATTGTGAACAGTAGACATTCTGCATATTGCAAAATTTTATTAGTAGAATGGAATAAAGTTTGCTGTACATTGATTGCATTATGTAGAAGGTTATTTGTAGTATGTAGAATACTATACTATAATAAATATAATAAATTAATTATAATGTTTAAAATAATATAATAAAACAACAATAATAATAATAATAATTACATTTTAATAATGTTAAAATAATACAAATAAAAGCAATATTAAAATAATATTGTTAATAATACAAATATAATATAGAAAATATAGCCGCAAGCAGCAATGATGGGCCCAAGCACCATGGGTCCATTTCCACCTGATGGCTTTTGGAAAACAATGCAAGATGGACACATGCATTTAGCATTTGATATTCTAAGCAATTTTGAAGCAATTTGGGTAAATATAAGACTATTTTTAAGCCTGTTGTAAGAGCCACACTTCATGCTGCCAGGTGGTGGCGCTATGACCGTGACCCAAAATATTCACATCCATGTGATGAGCCCCCAAGACTAAACATAAATCTCGATTTTGATCTAGATCACACATTGCACACAGAAGAAACGAGACACTTCCTATTTTCCATTTTTCGCCATTAATTTAATGCCTTGCTATGGCAACAACGTTCGATATATCAAAAATCTGTTCAAAATTTAGCATCTTCAATGTCTTGGCATAATGTTGTCTAAATGTGGTGACAGTCTCATGAATCCCCTAGGAGGAGTATTTAAAAGTTCAGAGACTGCAATATTAAAAAAAATCCAAAATGGCAGACTTAGTGTTGGGCAGAGCTAATAACTATAATTATAAAAGTTTTCTGGCTTGATGAACTATATATGTACCAATTTTGGTGACTGTAGGTGAAAATGGGGGTGCTACAGAGACCCCGTTACATGCCCATTTTAAAGGGGGTGCTAAAGAGGCCCCCCCACCAACGCCCATGTGTGAACTTTTGCCCAGCCCTAATGGCCAACAACTCTGATGTGTGTGCAAAATGTCATGAAATTGTAAGCATGCCAATTGCCTCAAAAACACCCAGATATAGGAAGAAAGGAATTATAACAATTAATGCATTGCCATGGCAACAGTATTTAAGATATCAAATATTCCTTTACAATTTTACATCAGCAGTTTCTTGACATTATTATAAACAATTTTGAAGCAAGTAATGTAAACAAAAGAGGGCTATTTCAAAGTCTGTTAAAAGTGCCATACTTCCTGCTGCCAGTTGGTGGCGCTATGACCGTGACCCGTAATAGCCACATCAGTGTGATCAGCCCCCATTACCAAACATACAGCTGAATTTTCATCAAAATCACACAATGCACACAGAAGATATAAAGCACTTCCTGTTTCCCATTTATCACCATAAATGTATTTCTTCACCATTCAAAATATAAAAAATCTATTCGCAATTTAACATCTACAATGTCTTAGCATGATGTTGCATAAATTTGGTTGCAGTCACATGAATCTCCTAGGACAGGGGTTCTCAACGGGGGCATTCAAAAGACACCAGGGGCCTTGAGAGCAAATTAGTAGAGAGGGGGGTGTTAGGTTACAATTGGGGGGCGTTTATCAGTTATAATAATCAAATCTATCATCAATTTCCTCATTGCATTAAAAAGTTTATCTAGACTTGGAGTATATCAGTTGGTTCTCAATTAAACGGGTTGGTACGCATTTGTATCGCTGTTCATCTAATTTTGAAGTCTAGCGACACATCTGAAGTATCTGGTTTAGCAGCGTCAAATATACTGGCGGAGGCACAACCTCAGCTAATGAACCTGTATGGCTTTGTAGATGGATATGGCTCAATGGACAGAGCAGTACGACTGCAAAGCTCTTAAAGTCTGAGCTCTTAAACATGTAGCTTTGCAAGAATCAGTGAGAAGCAAGGCGCAAGAAGTGGAAACCATTTGAATTTGGCACAGAATTCTACATTACCACCCTTGAATTTACTATAATAACACTAACTGTACTTTAGGCAGAAATAGATTGATAATAGATATTATCATATCAGGGAATGAAGGTGTTTGGGGTGCGTGGCCATCAGGTGGCGCCTTAGGCGACCGCCTAGTTTGCCTCTGCCTAGAAATGGCCCCAACTAGGAGGAGTATTTAAAAGTTCAGAGCCTGCGATTTTCAGAAAATCCAAAATATCCGACTTCCTACTGGACGGAGCTAATGACTGTGAGTATAAAAGTTGTTTGGCTTGATGAGAACTATATATGTACCAATTTTGGCGACTCTAGGAGAAAATGGGAGTGCTACAGAGCCCCCCTTACATGCCCATTTTCAAGGGGGCATGTAAGTTGCACCCCTGCAACATTCAAGCAACTTTCAAGGGGGGATGTAAGTTGCACCCCTGCAACTTTGCCCAGCCCTAATGGCCGATAACTCTGATGTGTGTGCAAAATTTAAAAGAGTTTTTACACGTTAAGTATGCCAAAAGTACGAATAAACAAAAGAAAAAATAATAATAATAATAATAATAATAATAACAGTAATAATAATATCGTCGTATAATATTTACTTCATACTGTGTTTTTAAGGGACGTGGACTTTTATTTTGACACGTTGACGCATTGTTTCTGTGTTCATGCTGCCCTGGGTTTATGGGTAAAGCCGTTTTAATGAAAATCTGATTTGACTCCCCCACGTTAAATATTTACATTTTCTATGGTGTCGAGAGGATTTGTGCAGCATGACAGGACAGAGATATGCATGTTAAAGTCACGGGGTGAATAATGGCTTCAGGATGGCAGCAGGCCGGATCAGTTAGAGCTGCTTTACTCTTTAACACTATCATCATCATCACCACCATCATCATCATCATCTTGATCTTTGTCATCATCAGCACCGACGCACACTCGCACGCCTGTAACCATAAAGTGCCAGAGCATATAGGGGTCAGTCCCTCATATCTGTCTTTTATCTGTTTGTCTTTCTACTGAGTTTACATCTATTTAAAGAGACAGTACCTGTTCACCCGTTGCTCAAACAGCTAATGTCTTTAAACTCTAAAATGTAAACACGCCAGAATCCGAAATTTTCTTCAGAGTTTGTGTGGTTAAATGCTAAAAAACATTAATATAAATTGCTTGATTTTTAGAAGACATTCACCCTGCTAAAACAAACAAACAAACAAACAACAACAACAACAAAAAAACAGAACAAACCAGCCTTTGTGGTTTTCGTGGTCTCTCAGCCTGGCCACGCTGATGTTTAGCTGGTCGGTCAGCTGGTTTACCACCCTGACCAGCAAAAAAGTGTCCCGAACCTCTCTGAAACCATCAAAGCTGACCAACCTAACCAGCTGATCTCTATAAACTTTAGTTTTTTTCAGCAGGGCAGGAAGGTTTCATTTTAAGTCTTTCCACACAACCTTTCATTGATCAATATAATCTGTTTGTTTTACCAGTACCAGTACAATAATCTGTACTGACTGAACTTCCAGGTGATACATAAAGTGTTCCTGAAGCCCTGCAGGTTGACCAAAAGAAGCACTGACAAACAGTTAAAGATCCAGATCGAGTACGACTCCGGCTTGGGATGGGTTAGTTATTTGTTTATATGTGGTGCTTAGCTGTTATGCCACATTTTCATGATTATACATTGACTTAACAATATCTTTAATAGGTTAAGTGAAGACAAAAGCAGTCTTGTGAAGGTATGTTTTGACTTGTGCAGTCAGATTTTTAGATTGTATCAATATGCAAAGTTGATTCCAAATACAGTAATGAACATAATTTGTTAAATCTTGAATGGCCTTTCAGCTCCATCTAAATTAGATTGAATGCATGATTGATCTTCTTTGTCTAGGACAAGCTCCTCCCCCAAGCTATTGATTATCTTCAGAAGGCCTTCAGGGTTCGTAGGCAATCTGGTCCAATATTACTGAACAGGTAATTCTCTTCTGAGCTTATATTGTCTGACAGCAAATCCTCTTAAATTTGCAGTCATCTCTGCACTTCTGGAAGCTTGTTGGGTCCTTAATCTTATTAGTGCCTGTTCTTTTATGTCCTGCGTGTGTGTGTGTGTGTGTATATATATATATATATATATATATTTTTTTTTTTTTTTTTTAATGAGTAGACAATGTTCAACAAATCAGTACCTTAGAAAAAGAGATGACCCCCATCGCTACTGTCAGGGACCATGTGCAGACATCACCAAGTGTGGCCCAGTTATTGTTCCTGAACAACATTTGCAGGTGAGGCCCATTGTGACATTATTTATATATACATATTTTGTCCCTTTGACAGCAGGATTATTTAGCTGTTTTTCCCTAACTGCACAGATAGTTGTCAGTCGCAGCATCATGTAAGAGATGAGCCAATCTATGGTGAATATGGTGCACCTGCTGTCACAAAAGCGCCAAGATGCGTTGTGATTTTGTTCGTCTTATTTTAGCTTTGGTGGCTTAAAGGGATATTCACCCAAAAATTTAAATTCTCTTCATTTACGCACCCTCATGCCATCGCAGATGTGAATGACCTTCTCTCTTCTGCTGAACACAAGCAAAGATTTTTAGAAGAATATCTTGGCTCTGTAGGTCCATTCAGTGCAAGTGAATAATAGTAATTCATACGACTCCAGTGGTAAAATCCATGTCTTCTGAAGTGATATGATAGGTGTGGGTGAGAAAAAGATCAATATTTATGTCCTTTATTAATATAAATTCTCCTTCCTGCCCAGTAGGTGGAGATATGCACAAAGAATGTAAAAGTGAAAATGGAGATTTATAGTAAAAAAGGCTTAAATATTTATCTGTTTCTTACCCACAACTATCAAATTGCTTCTGAAGAAATTGATTTAACATGGATTACATCTGTGCTGCCTTTATGTGCTTTTTGGAGCTTCAAAGTTCTGGTCAGCATTCATGTGCACTGAATGGACCAACAGAGCTGAGATATTTTTTCTAAAAATCTTTGTTTGTGTTCAGCTGAAGAAAGAAAGTCACACATCTGCGATGGCATCAGGGGAAATGATGAGAGAATTTTCATTTTAGGATAAATTATTCCTTTAATGTTATATTTTGCCGTTTGTTTTTAGCAACCACATAATGCCCTGATAATCTCTCAGAACACCCTAGTAAGCGAGTTTTGCATTGGCAAGCACTACTACCAATTTCTTCAGAAAATGTAAAAATAGTAGTAGTTCTTCTTCTTTAGCAATGTAGGGTATGTAGTGAGTCTGGGAAGTCCTGTGGCCCCGCCAGCCCACCTGACGGTGAGGGGGTGGAGAGGGCAGATTTTGTGCTGTATGTGAGTGCCATGACCACAGAGCGTTGTGGACAAGAGAACATTGTAGCCTATGCAGCATACTGCCAGCTGGAGTCTGAACTAGACAGGTAACAACAATAGCGGATGAAATGGCAACATAGATGGATGTTAAGATTGAGTCGGCTTCCTTTACACTTTTGAAATAGTTGATACAGTGTGTTGCCAATACTAATGGGAGAATTTCTTCATTTAGACCTATTGCTGGATATGCCAATCTGTGTCCCAATATGATCTCCACTCAAGCTCAGGAGTTTGAAGGGATGCTGTCCACAGTCAAACGCGAGATCATACATGCCCTGGTAATGACATGAAACCCAACACATAATTTGTCTGATGACTGGTGTGACAACTTGAAGCTGTGTAATAATAATCATTTTTTTTTTGTTCTGTATCTCAGGGTTTTTCTGCAGGGCTCTTTGCCTTTTACCATGATGATGATGGCAAACCTTCACCTTTCATTGACACCTTACAATGAAAGGTGAAGGGAAGGTGTGTTTGTATATCATTATGTTTGAAATATTATAAAATGTGCATACACTGTATGTGCATGAGTAATTGATTAAATGAGTACTCGTTCCACTAGTAAAAACACTACTCAAATATTGCAATTTGATTTTCCTTTGTGCCTTTGCCTGCCGTGGGCAACAATGAACCTGTTTTTCTCACCTAAATTTTGCCGTTACAACTCAGTGCATAGGTTGGCGTTGGATGCATAACATTGTTAAAGGAATAGTTCTCCCAAAAATAAAATGTAAATTTTTTAAAGTGATTGTATCGCTTCAGAAGACTTAGAATGTATGGTTCTATGTGCGAGTGCAAATGTTTGTTTGTTTTGTCATTTTTGAATATAGATGTTGTTTATGCATAGTGCTCTTTTTTTAATTAGAAAAACAGGTTGTAAAGTTAAAGGTTAAACTTAAATTCTTAATTTCAAGTAATCAATTACTTGTTTTTTGAGTACAAGATGACAAAATTACACAAAATGCCCATCCATAATACCGTTCATAAATGTGTTATATATAATGGATCTTTTGTTTTAATGGACCTTTATTGATTAAATATTTGGCCATGTTTACACAGCAGATTTGACAAATTAACTCATGCCTCGATTGGACTTGTTTATTGAATAACGTTGACAGTTGTGATAAGACTTTCCAGTGTTAAGGAAATTGTCATTTTTAATATTTACTGTACTTCAGCCACTGTCACTATGGTTACAGATGTTATTCAAGGCTATCGCAAGAATAGAAAAGGGGCTTGACTTTCGAATGGCTTCTGTAAACTGTTGTATGAACAGGACAATTTTGAGTGTAAACATGGTTTTCGATTCAAAAGATTTATCTAGCACTCTTTCTTTTACACTTTCTTTCTCTCTCAGTTTAGGGTTATATCAGTGGAGTGATAAAGTCATTAAAAGAGCAACTTGGCTGTGGGACATCCTTGGTGGCCGCATGGTGCGACACAACGTCTGTCTTCTGGTCACTCCACGTGTAGTGGTGAGTGAGGGTTTATTTTCTGAAATGGGTAGTTCACCCAAAAATGAAAATTCTGTCATCATTTACTCACCCTGATGTCGTTACAAACCCGTATGACTTTCCTGCTTGGAACAAAAAAGGAAATGATTTCCTCAGTCATCATTCATCTTTTTTCTATAAAGTAATTGGTTACTGAGGCTGTCAGTCACTAATATACAGTACCGCCTATCTTCTCCTGTTGTGTTCCACAGAAGAAAGTATGTCATATGGGTTTGAAACAGCTTAAGGGTTAGAAAATATAACATCATTTTTATTTTGGGGTGAACACTATACAATTGGCTACATCAGTGCTCATTAATCATTAGTGGCGCTAATTTATTTGTTTTGAATGTTTTTTTTGTTTTTTTTCAGGAGGAAGCCAGGAGACATTTCAGTTGCCCCATTCTAGAGGGCATGGAACTGGAGAACCAAGGAGGTGCTGGCACAGAATTCAACCACTGGGAAAAACGACTTTTAGAGGTACTGAAGCAACATACTTAGGTGTGACATTCACTGGCACAAAAGGATGAAGTATGTAATTTCTGTGCTACTAGTGTCACCAAACGCCACAGTGTTTAAATCAACATTAAGCTGGGGTTGGAGAAAGTATTTTAACTTGGACCTTTTAATGTCACTTTTAACTGTTTTAGAGTCGGTACCATTGTTTTTATTATTTTTAATGTAATTGTTTTTATTTTATTTTAATATGTATGTTTTTAATCAGAATGAGGCGATGACAGGATCTCATACACAGAACAGAGTATTTTCCAGAATTACTTTGGCTATAATGGAGGATACGGGGTAAGAGAACTACTGCTGTTCCTGGTAGAGCAGTTTATTCACTAATAAATATATGAATTATTCACTGATGCATGAGCTGTCATATCTAAATTATTAATATAGTATGTTAGTCACAAAAGCACTCATTTAGTAATTTAAGATTGGCTAGAATTGTAAGTCTGTCTTATCGATGACATCTCTCTGTTGTTGTCTGTGTTTAGATGGTACAGATCCAATTACAGTATGGCAGAGAATCTGGAGTGGGGAAGAGGTTTGGGCTGTGACTTCATGATGAAAAGCTGTAAATTCTGGATAGACCAACATCGGCATGCGCAAGCTACATGAGATGTAGGTGGTTAGAATAGGCAGCAACATCTCCTCATCACTGACCCTCAACACTGGAGCCCGGCAGGGCTGTGTTCTCAGCCCACTACTGTATTCCTTGTACACACATGACTGTGTGGCAACACATAGCTCCAATGCCATCATTAAGTTTGCTGATGACACGACGGTGGTAGGTCTGATCACTGACAATGATGAAACAGCCTACAGAGAGGAGGTGCACACTCTGACACACTGGTGTCAGGAGCACAACCTCTCCTTCAATGTCAGTAAGACAAAGGAGCTTGTGGTGGACTTCAGAAGAAAAGACAGAGAACACAGTCCCATCACCATCAATGGAGCACCAGTGGAGAGAGTCAGCAGCTTCAAGTTCCTGGGTGTCCACATCACTGAGGAACTCACATGGTCCATCCACACTGAAGTCGTTGTGAAGAAGGCTCATCAGCGCCTCTTCTTCCTGAGACGGCTGAGGAAGTTTGGAATGAACCGCCACATCCTCACACGGTTCTACACCTGCACTGTAGAGAGCATCCTGACTGGCTGCATCTCTGCCTGGTACGGCAATAGCACCGCCCACAACCGCAAAGCACTGCAAAGGGTGGTGCGAACTGCCAGACACATCATCGGAGGTGAGCTTCCCTCCCTCCAGGAAATATATACAAGGCGGTGTGTGAAAAAAGCTCGGAGGATCATCAGAGACTCCAGCCACCCGAGCCATGGGCTGTTCTCACTGCTACCATCAGGCAGGTGGTATCGCAGCATCAGGACCCGCACCAGCCGACTCCATGATAGCTTCTTCCCCCAAGCAATCAGACTTCTGAACTCTTGATCTCCCACAATCAAAATACATCAGCACTGCACTTTATTACGCTTACTCTTATATCTCACACCGGACTGTCATAAATTATATTATTATTATATTATATTCTCTCTTAACAACTGACTATCAACCGACAGCCTGAATGTCAATACAGTACAATACTGTACATTCTATATATACTATATATACTTTTTTTATATATTTATTTTTTATTTTTATTGAATAATGTGTATCTATATAGTGCGTATTGTATACTGTACAGTGTATGTTATTATTTGTATATTGTTGAGTGTAATTATGTGTATATCAGATGTTTAAATTGTGCTGTGTTAATTTGATGTTATTGTAAATTGGTATATGTCTCATCACTGTCACAACTGCTATGTTGATCGGAACTGCACCCAAGAATTTCACACACCATTGCACTTGTGTATATGGCTGTGTGACAATAAAGTGATTTGATTGGATTTGATTTGATTATAAAACTGTGTGCATTCGTGTATAAATCTGTCATCCAGTTTTTGTAAATTGACTTTTGTTTTTTGTTTTGTTTTGTTTTGCTTTGCAAGTATCATTATTACGATTGCTCATACTTCGGGTTAGGCATTTGAACAAAGCCGTGACCCTTTTAATAGAGATTTGGGGTTGACTTGGGCCAGTAAGTAACCACCTAGAAACAACTGAGAACACCCTAGCTGCTGCTTAGCATTTCACTGAAAACCACTCTGAACACCTTAGCAACCACATAGCAACACCCTGGCAACCACCCAGACACTCTAGAGTTTTTTACAGGTTAAATGTAAAAGTCTAGTTTATTTATCAGATTGGACTTCATCAGATTATGAATGTTGTACATCTACAACAGTTCTTTATTTTCACATCTCGAATCCAGTTGGCCTCCACTGTAGTGTTTTATATTATCTAGAGAATTGGCTATGGAAAAGACTTTATAGGTTTGATCTGATGAGGTTCTTTCGAGTAACTTGTTTTTGAAACAGGAGGCTGACACTGAGCCCGTACTGTGGTTCTGTGAGAAGCGCACCTCTGCAGCTCACTTGCAGGCAGGACCAGCTGGCAGTGGCCGTGTGTAACCTGCAGAAATTTCCTCAGGCACTACCTCAGGAGTACCAGGTTAAAGCACAAATCACAAAAATGTTACGCCAGGTTTTCAAGTTAAACTTTGGGAAATGCTGTGGACATAATGTGCTCTATTCGTAGAAATCAATAAAAACAACTCAGTACAAAGAAAGTAGAGCAAACAAGATAAACAGAGTAGTGGTGGTAGATTTGACTGCAGTATAAAATGTTAAATATTGTCTGATTGTTAATTAAGTTTGAATAAATCAGTTTCAATATGATTAACCCTCTCCATCCTGTAGTACTTTGACCGTATCCCTGGTGTCCCTGAGGACGATTTATCAGCGTATGGAGGGGCCGTGGAGATCGCAGACTACTGTCCCTTCAGTCAGGAGTTCAGCTGGCACGTGGGTGGCGAGTACCAGCGTGGGTCTTACTGCAGGGTACAGGAAAACCAGCCAGGTGATGAGCCACTCCCAACATCCCCACCCAACTTCCTGGGTTTTGAATCAGAATGGGAAGTGTCACTTGCTTTTACCCTCTTTGTTTTTTTTGGTTGTGAACTCTACTTGTAATTTTTTTTAGCCATATGGAGGAACTATGGGGCAGAACAGTACGGCCCGGGGTCAGCGTGTCTGTACCAGAAGTCAGCGTTTGTAATGGAACAGTGCACCAAACGCATGACCTATCCAGACTAGGGCAGTGGGTGCTATAAGGTAATGATGTTGAACTGTGATAAAATGTTATTTCCCGTTTTGTTTTGTGTTTATGTTTTTTTTGTTTTGTTTTGTTAGGGCTAGGGATTTGAACAAAGCCGTAAACCTTCTAAGACTGGTGGAAAAAAAATCTCGTAGACTTGCATTAAAGGAGGGACCCGAGCAATATTTAGGTACCAGAATATCGTAGAAACTTGGGGTTGACTTGGGCCAGTAAGTGACCACCTAGAAACCACTGGAAACACCCCAGCAACCACTTAGCATTTCATTGAAAACCACTGTGAACACCTTAGCAACCATATAGCCATAGAGTTTTTATGGGAAACGCTCTCAATGGGGCGCATGGTAAGTTGTGCGTGGACCACGGAGGGTAGCATGAGCGTCCACATGCTGTGAGTCTCCGCAGTGTCATGCACAACGAGCCACGTGATAAGATGCGTGGATTGACGGTCTCAGAAGCAGAGGCAACTGAGACTTGTCCTCTGCCACCCGGATTGAGGTGAGTAACCACACCACCACGAGGACCTACTAAGAAGCAGTAATTGGGCATTGCAAATTGGGAGAAAAGGGGATAAAAATATAAACTATGAACTAACATAAACAAATAACATTAACCAAGATTAATAAATGCTTTAAAAAATATTTTTCATTGTTTATGATATCTAATGCATTTACGAATAGAACCAAATTGTGAAGTGTTATTGATAAATGTAAAACAAAGAGAAGTGATATGAGGAAATATTTAAGATTCTGCACAATTTCTAGGTCAATAATTTAAAACACTAATAAAGCACTAAACAAATTTGTGACATTGACCATGCTAGCAATGATTTGAACATTCTCCAATCATGCTGGGATAATCTGGATTATCAGGGTTTGCACAAACCTTTGCAGTGCATGCTTTTTTAAAGCTAAAGGGGGCCTACTGAATAATAATACATTTAGAAATGTGGAACTTTTCACTCAAACAGTTATGCCTATTATATCATTTGTAATATTTAAATTAGAAACATGCAAAATATATGCATTTTTACTAGTGGTCTAAGACTTGTGGAGCCCATTATACAACCCCAATTCAGAAAAAGTTGGGACAGTATGAAAAATGCTAATAAAACAAAAATCTGATTTGTAAATTATAATCACCCTTTGCTATATTGAAAGCACTACAACTACACATTATGTTTTATCCTGTGAATTTCATTGTGTTTTTTTTTTGTTTTTTTTTTAAATGTACAGTAATTTCAAATCAGAGGATTGCAACACAGTCGAGTGTTTACCACTGTGGAACATCACCATTTCTTCTAATAACACTTAAGCATTTGGGCACTGAAGACACAAGTTTAAGTTTAGAAAGTGGAATTTTCCCCCATACATCCATTATGTAGGTTTATAGCTACACAATTGTATGGGGTCTTCGTTGCTGTATTGTGCGCTTCATAATGCACCGCACATTCTCAATTGGAGACAGGTCAGGACTTCAGGCAGGACAACCTAGCTCCCACACTATCTGCTTACACAGCCATGCACTTGAAATCCGGGCAGTATGTGGTTTGAAGTTGTCCTGCTGGAAAATGCAGGGATGTCTCTGGAAAAGACTGTGCTTGATTGCAGTATATGCTGCTCCAAAATTTGTACATGCGTATCTGTCTGCATTCATGGTGTTCTCACAGATGTGCGAGTTACCCATGCCATGGGCTCTGATACACCCTTGGCCCATACAGACACTGGCTTTTGGACCTGATGCTAATAACAGCTTGGATGGCCCTTTCCCTCTTTGGCCGGGATAACATGATGGCTGTGTTTTTCAAAAACTATTTGAAATGTGGACTCTTTAGACCAAAAAACACAGTTCCACTGTTCTACTTTCCATCTAAGATGAGAACGAGCCCAGAGAAGTCATCAGCACTTCTGGACAGTGTTGATGTAGGGCTTCTGCTTTGCATAATAAAGTCTTAACTTGCATCTGTGGATGCAGCGGCAAATGGTGTTGACTAAAAAAGGTTCACTAAAGTAATCCCAAGCCCATGTTCATGATATCCATTACAGATGAATGATGTTTTTTAAGACAGTGATGTCTGAGGGATCAAAGATCATACGCATTCAGAAGTGGTTTTCGTCTTGCCCTTTACGCACCAACATTTGACCAGATTCCTTGAATCTTTTAACTATATTGTGCACTGTAGAGGGTGAAATGCCCCAAATCCTTCCAATTTGTCTTTGGGGAACATTGTTCTCAAAGTGCTGGATTATTTGCTTAAGCATCTGTTGGCAAATTGATAAGTCTCGAATGATCCTTGCTCTTGAAGTACTAGGCTGTTTTTGGAGGCTCCTTATACAGTATACAGTACTATGACACAACTGCCTCACCTGTTTCACATCTCCTGTTTCACATCGGCTTGTTATTTCAACTCATCAAATTGTTATTAGTCATAAATTGCCCCTGTCTCAACTTTTTTGGAGCGTGTTGCAATCATCTGATTTGAAATTACTGTACATTTTCTGAAAATAAATAAATAAATAAATGAAATTCACAGGGTAAAACATCATATAATGTGTAGTTGTAGTGCTTTCAATATAGCAAGGGGTGAATATAATTTACAAATCACTCCTTTTTGTTTTTATTAGCATTTTTATACTGTCCCAACTTTTTCGGAATTGGGGTTGTATTTGTGTTTCAGTTGTTTATCTGAAATAGTTATTTGGAAAATTCAGCATGTTTAAGGTTCTCTGTTTACCTTGAAATGTGTTGCCATATTTTGGTCCTAAAGGGCTGTCCTATCAAGGGCTGCAGATTTTCGATTTTGTTTTCTAGTAATCAGTTCACTAAAAGCCCTTGAGAAAGTGCTTTTCATAGTCCTTTTAAGAGGTCAGATGACATTGGCTGCATCGTTGTTTTAAATGGTTTAATTTTTTTAACACAAATATTTGTCATGCTCAGTTCTTAGCAAGGTGCCATTAGTTGGGCTCTTGACATTTGCTTTGTGGCAAAAAAATTGTTAATGAGCTTTGCCATTCATCCTTTAGACCAAAAACCGTATAACACTGTTATTTTTGTAGTAGTGTAAAACATTTAAAAGTTACTTAGTTTTTGTGGTACAATCCATTGGCTGGCTGGGTGATATAACAAAACAATTTGCAATATTTTTCAGCCTTTTTAATGACATTTGATATATATATATATATATATATATATATATATATATATATATATATATATATATATATATATCAGTATTTGTGTATTTGTTTCTCTTTCAGAGAGGAACTGTCATTTGGGCCAAACTGCAATTGTAGCCAATTAGATTCAAAATGCTTCATGCAATTGGTAAAATAAATTAAAATATTGTTAAAAAAAACATTTTCACTAAGTGCGAAACTGTGAAACTAGTCTAAATTTAGAGCCAAATATAAAGCGCATTAAAATCAGCACACTTAATTTTATCGATAAAAAATCAAGCAACATCTTCACAATGTTTCTTAATTTGACATCCATGGCAAAATAATTGTGAATATTTGAGATCATTAGAAACAGCATCCAGCTCTACATTCCTTTATAAAAGAACTAGTGCCAGTCAAAGTGCATACTGTAGATCAGCTCTGGGATGAAAAATAAAAATCAATCTTCATGTTGAAAACATTTGGGCTGAGTCACAATACAAGTAAATGGGAGCAGGTATTGATTGTTTTGCTACTGAAGTGCTAATAATGACAAAAATAGAAAACACTATGCTTTCTCATCACAATGTATTTGAATTTATAAACATATTCAAAATGTAGCAATTATTTAAAAAGAAGAAACTGGGAACAAAAACTGAGGAGCTGCACTCGCCATGTTATTTTTGGTAATAAATTGTTACTGTTTAGGTGTCAAGGACTATTAAAGGTATCAGTATGTAATGTAAGTATCTGTAATATTACTTGTTCTTTTCTAATCTTAAAATATTTCATGCCCACTAATTCAGTGCATAGAGTTAAACCATTGGCCATGCTTGAACTGTTTTTAGGATTGTAATATTTGATTTCTTTTTCTTTAGGTTAGAACATGTTTGAACAAACACAGTGTTAATCAAATGCAGGTTAACTGTTTTGACATTGCAAACAGCTTGAGAGATAAACATGGCATCTTTAACTATAACACTGATTTTAGAGTCTTTTGGATGTGGTATACTGTGTTTATGTGGTTTATTACAATACGTTACTGTACTGGTAGCTGCTATGTAAAGATATGTTTCTTTTTTAGTCTACTAATTGAAGAGATACATTTTTTGTTATACTGAGCAAATAGGATTCCAGATTTCATAGTGGACTTATAGGAGATCTACTCTTTTCATGAAATCTGATATTGAAAGAGTCCTTTTTTTGCCCACAACAAAACATGATGTGATTTTGCTATAAATTACTGTATGTAGGTATCCTTTTATTTAATATTCTGAAATGATGGACTGAGTGAGCCTTTCAGTTTCAGGGGCTCAATATGATGTAACTGAAGAAGTTTTGTACTCTCAATCAAACCTCAACTAAAATGCCTTTCCATTTATGGTATTATTATTTTAACTGTGTAGTAGATCATTTTTTCTGAACATATTTTAAACTTTCTTAGATTGAAAGAAAGGCTTTGTATTTTGTTGAAAGTTTAGAAACCATTTTTTAGGGTATTGCCATTATTTCTTGCCTTTTTCATTGTAATTATTGCTGCTGCATAAACTGTGATTCTATTATTAGCGGTAACTCAGTTTGCCATTTGCCACAGCATTTGAATTTATGAAGTTAAAAGTTTCTAAAGTCATAACTTGCACTTTCTGTAACTACATTTCTCTTGAGATTACCTAGACAAAAATGCTTTAATGTAAAAAAAAAAAAAAACTTTTTAATGTTATGTTGACGTTATCCAAAGAAATTTGTACTGTGATCTCTTTTTCCAAGTTTTTACCATTTTCCCACAAATGCACTGCTTTAATTTCCTGTTACTGTGGTACTGTACTTACTGTACTTACGTACTATATTTGTCTTTTCCGTTTTCTTGATCTTCATCTTTAGAATATCGAATTAATTTATTATTCAATTTCTGAATGTTTTTTTAGTAGGCAAATGCTATGTGGAAGCTGCTAAACAATTATTTTATATTACAGATTGCACTGCCCCACTGTAGCCTATTTAACGATTTGTAAAAGAAAAATACAAATTGTTAAATAGGCTACAGAAGAGAAAATCAACTTCTAGGCAAACCTGCACATGAATATCGACTTGTAGTCAATATGACTAAACAAAACAAAATGTAAATTAGTTGAAGAAAGCTGTGAGACCAAAGACAAGTTAATGCAGAACATAAACTAAGAATCTAGAACCGCAAAATCTATGATGTTCTATCATGTTTTGTATCTTTGTAAACATAAGTGATCTCTTTTAATGTTCCTCAATTAAAAGCAATAGTAATCACTGTCACTTAATAGCAATCACTGTCACCTCCCGTTGGACTTGAGACACACTTTGCATATTTTTTTTTTCCCCAATAAAATTGTTTATGAACAACAAAGAGGTATTTTCTTTCATTTTAAATGTAACTTATGATTGAAACTGCAATTTTAGTAAATAAGGATTAGTGAACAACAAAAAATGGTGAAGTAAGCAAATCATAAATGAAAATAAAAGCCTCATCCTGGACCAGCAAACTATTGTGATTGGTCCGTTTGCATCCACGGTGATAAAAGTTACATATAACAGGTGATACCCCCTCACTATTCAGGTGCTGGTTAATTACCATTAATGTCCTGATAATTGATTGAGTAAACGTTCGATTCCATATCGGCAACACATTCTTGCTTTTAAAAATGCCTTTTAGCCCAAGACCATTCTAAAAGGTTTTAAAGGGATAGTTCACCCAAAAATAAAAATTCTCTCATCATTTACTCACCCTCATGCCATCCCAGATGTGTATGACTTACTTCTGCTGAACACAAATGAAGATTTTTAGAAGAATAATTCCACTCTGTTGGTCCACACAATGAAAGTGAATGGGTACCAGAATGCACATAAAGGCAGCATCAAAGTCCGTAAGATTCCAGTAGTTAAATCAATATCTTTAGAAGTGATATGATAGGTGTGGGTGAAAAATAGATAAATATTTAAGTCCTTTTTACTATAAATTCTCCTCCCTCCCCAGTAGGTGGCGATATGAATGAAGAATGCCAGTCGGCAAAACACAAAAAGAAGAAGAATGTGGAAGTAGAGGTCTGCATTCCCACGGAACTCCGGCAGGACCCGATTAGATTTTTTGCGGAGTGAGATTAAATTTCCGAGTTGAAGGCGGTAGCAGACAGTTCTTTCAATGAGTTGTGTGTGGCAGTATTTTAATTTATGAATGAACCCCCCCCCCGCAATAATTATTTATTTTACAATTCATTTTTTTTTTGATGACAATAAACTGAAAATACAACTTAAAAATGTGCACACAGCACATGCATCAAATTATCCAATATTTAGTGCAGGCTATGCAGGTTGACAACGGGGCTTTAGAGGAATGGCAGAGCAAAGTGCGAAAACACTGTGACAAGGATGTGAAATTCTGACTGGAAAATGGTCAATTTAGTGTTAAAAAAAATCAACCTCAGGCAATCATGTCACACGTTATCTGATAATAGCAATAACAGACAAATAAAACATTCTACGTGTACACTTTCTGTCTATTTGTATGGCTTTTGCATAGTGTGGAAAACAAATGAGGGGTTATGGAAACAAGAGCGGTTGGGAAGACAATCACAGCGGGCAGAGAGCAGGTGAATGTGGAGTAAAATTCAGAGGGAGCATTCGGGTACAGGATGGAAAATTGCAGGAGAGGGATGGTAAAAAAAAAAAAACAGTCCCACGCAGACCTCTGTGGAAGTGAAAGTGGAGATTCATAGCACAAAAGGACTTAAATAGTTATCTGTTTCTCATCCACAAGTATCATATTGCTTTTGAAGATATAGACTCAACCACTGGAGTCTTATGTTGGATTACTTATGCTGCCTTTATGTGCTTTTTGGAGCTTAAAAATGTTGGTACCCATTCACTTGCATTGTGAGGACCAACTGAGGTGAGATATTCTTCTTAAAATCTTTGTTTGTGGTCAGCAGAAGAAAGTAAGTCATATCTGGGATGGCATGAGGGTGAGTAAATGATGAGAGAATTTTCATTTTTGGGGGAATCATCCCTTTAAGGTTCATTCAGTGTCCCATAAGGGATTCAGCCTTCTAAAATCCTTTACCAGGGTCTTTGTCACCCCAAAAAATCCACAGGTTTTGGTTTAGCACATGTAACATAGTGGTTATTATCCAGTTCCTCATTTCTTATTTTCAATTAATTTGTTGAATGTATAATAATATATCTTTATTCCACACACACACACACACACACTACATACTACATACTGCCTGGGACTTTTACTTTGAAATGTGAGAATTTTGAAAGTAAAAGATCGCTAAATAATAAAATTGAATCAAAATAAAATATTCCTAAATTATATTTATTCTATGCACCGAATAATTACAACAACATTTTCTGTGAATGAGTCTGTGCTTTTAGTATTTTGTCTATACTGTTGTCACGTGATGCGTGTCCTGACGACTTCACGCTCTGTCATGGCTGCGCGAGACATAAATGTGCCAGTGGGTCTGTGAATCAGAGCAGAAAACTGGTGCGATGATTAAAACAGCGGCTATAACAGATAGTTTTGACTTGTGTTTCGCCATATGAAATCAGTTGGTTGGTGTTTTGTGCGTCAAGTGTAGCTCACAGGAAGGATCTCATCATGCAGACTGAAGCCGTGATGGAGCATCACAGCGGCTCACAGAGTTCCTGCAAGACGGGCTCCAAATCTTGGCAGTACAGGTACTGTACACACTACATACTGTCATTGTGATATCTGCGTTCTTCATAAGGCTTGAGCTCTGTGAACAATTTTATTATAATGCTTACATTGCGAGCACTGTATTGAAACCACTCGTACTCCTTTTTAAATTCATGTTAAGTCAGCCCTCTTACCGCACAGACTCATTTCAGACTATATTTTGTGATCATTTTAGTCTTAAAGGGATAGTTCACTCAAAAATGAATATTGTCTTAACATTTACCCACCCTCATGCCATCCCAGATGACTTACTTTCTTCTGCAGAACACAAATGATTTTTAGAAAAATATCTCAGCTCTTTAGGTCCAGACAATGCAAGTAAGTGGTGGCCAGAACTTTGAAGCTCCAAAAAGCACATAAAGGCTGCATAAAAGTAATACATATGACTCTTCTGAAGCAGTGTAGGTGAGAAACAGAACAAGATTTAAGTATTTTTTTTACTATTGTTTTACTTAAAATATTGATCTGTTTCTCACCTACATGGATTTAACCACTGGAGTCAAATGGATTGCTTTCATGCTCCCTTTATGTGCTATTTGGAGCTTCAAAGTTCTGGTTACCATTCACTTGCATAGTGTGGACCTACAGAGCTGAGATATTCTTCTAAAAATCTTTGTGTTCTGCAGAAAAAAATAAAGTCATAGACATCTGGGATGGCCTGAAGGTAAGTAAATGATGAGATAATTAAAATATTTGGGTGAACTATCTCATTAAGTGTGTTATATATCTTTTGATTTGATTAATTTTGTATTTTTAAGACTTCTATTTTGGCTCTGCTATTTGGATATCACTCTCCCAGGAGCCTGTGAATGGTTTGTTAGGATGTACAGTTTAGTATACAACTTTATAATTGTAATGTAGTGATCTAATCCTTTGGTCATGGTATGGATAACTGGCACACGACATAAAAGTGTAATGGCTTCTTTCATTTTTTTATGAACTAAAGCGATCTGATGGAAAAGGTGGATGGTTATTTGATGAAGTACACCAATCTTGTGACTGGATGGCAGTATCGGTAAGTACTGCTTCTGATATATCCACCTCTTATAAGCAGGCCCTCACGACATCTGTAGCCGAACACACTGTACTCTTATAGATTGCTTAAAACAATCAAATGACCCCAAATATTTAATAAACAAACATGAATATATAGGACTTTCAATGATTAGAGTTTGAGTTTTGAAGGCACAGTTTTTTTTATGGATCTGCTTGTAAGTGCTTTTTATGTATGTTCAGAGAAGAAAGGGGGCAGAACTTTCTCACCTTTGTCCCAAACTGTTATATTTCCTCTTTCTAGATATTTTGTCCTCAACAATGAAGCAGGGCTGCTGGAATACTTTGTGAATGAGCAGTCCAGAAATCTGAAGCCCCGTGGCTTGCTGCCATTAGCCGGTGCAGTGATATCACCGAGCGATGAAGATTCGCACACCTTCACTGTCAATGCCATTAGCGGAGAGCAGTACAAACTCAGAGGTTGTCACATGACTCAATCTCTTTGACTCTTTCTCTTTCACTGCTTTTTTTAAATTTCAGATGGTTTCACTTCCTCTTTATATTGTCATTGGTGTGGATGGCATTGTTTAGTATAAATAAAATGACCTTAGTAAAAAAGTATCATATTAACATATGTATTGCTGGTCAAATCTAAAATAAATTGATTCAAATAATTTGGTGTATTTAAAGCTTATGTGCTGAAAGTATATTGAATGTGCCTGTTTGTGTAATTTCAGCCACGGATGCAAAGGAGCGACAGCACTGGGTCAGCCGCCTGCAAATCTGTGCACAGCACCATACAGAGGCGATGGGCAAGGTTAGACTTACAGCAAGATGCCTGCCATACTGTTAATTCAACTGTAATGCTCATGACTTCTGAAGTAACAGGGGCCATTGGCTGTTCAGGACAATCTGTTCATCCTTAAAGGGATAGTTCACCCAAAATGAAAATTCTCTCATTATTTACTCGCCCTCATGCCATCCCAGATGTGTATGACTTTCTTTCTCCTTCAGAACACAAACTAATATTTTTAGAAGAATATCTCAGATCTATAGGTCCACACTATGCAAGTGAATGGTGACCAAAACTTTGAAGCTCCAGAAAGCACATAAAGGCAGCATAAATGTAATCCATACAACTCCAGTGTTTCAATCCATGTCTTCTGAAGCGATTCATTCGATTTAGGGTGAGAACAGACCAAAATATAACTCCTCCATTGTAAATCGTGACATCAACAGTCTCCTTGTTGATAATGATTTTAAGCTTGACTACAATTCCTAGCACCATCTAGCGCTCTGTTTATGCATCAAACGATAGGAAGTGTAATCAAGCTTGAAATCATCGCCTCTGAAGACTTGGATTAAACCACTGGATTACTTTTATGCTGCCTTTAAATGCTTTTTGGAGCTTCAAAGTTTTGGTCACCATTCACTTGCATTGTATGGACCAACAGAGCTGAGATATTCTTCTAAAAAGCTTCATTTGTGTTCTGCTGATGAAAGAAAATAATACACATCAAGGGTGAGTAAATTATGAGAGAATTTTCATTTTTGGGTAAACATTCCTTTAATGCTTCAAGGAATAGTTCACCCAAAAATAAAGATATTGTTATCATGTACTCACCCTTGTGTCATTCCTTAGCTTTATGACTTAATTTCTTCATTGGAACACAATTGGTGATATTTTGCAGAATGTCTGAGCTGCGGTTTTTCATACAATGAATGTATGTACTGAAAGAAAATTATGACAGAATTTTCATTTTCAGAAAAACTAACCCTTATGCATACCTCCACAGACAAACCCACCTCTCCAGACTCGCAGTCTCTCTATTGCATCTCAGGGCAGTGGCAGTTCTCCAGGATCTCAGCATAGGATCAACCAGAACACAAACGCTCTGTTGGGCCTGTCCCAGCTGCAGAGGGGCTCCTCTCTCTACTCCAGTAGGAAATCCCTGCTGCCTGATCACCTGCTGGAGGCCAGAGAGGTGAGACTGGGAAAATAATTGATTCTTTCAGAGGCCTCAGTAGCACATTTGCTCTGTAACTTTATGACTTTGTAAATACATTAACTGTTTGTATGTTACATCATAATGCAGAGAAAGAGGGTGAGTCATGTCTGGGATACATATCGAAAGAAATTATATTTTGTTTAAAGAAAAAAATTATAATAAATACATACATTTTATATATATAATAAATAAATATATATATATATATATATATATATATATATATATATATATATATATACATACACACACACACACAGTATTGCATTGTGACATTTGTTTTCTTGAGATATTTGTGTCATGAAATATGTACATTGTGGCATTCAGTTATTTTTACCATAATGAAAAAAATCTAATTCTCATTGCTATAATGGGAAGAAAACAAAAATGTAATGCTAAAGTTGATAAATATTTATACTTCATATACATACAGTTTAAGTCAGAAGTTTACACACACTTAGGTTGAACTCATTTAAACTAATTTTTTAAGCACTCCACAGATTTCATATTAGCAAACTATAGTTTTGGCAAGTCGTTTAGAACATCTACTTTGTGCATGACACAAGTAATTTTTCCAACAATTGTTTACAGACAGATTGTTTCACTTTTAATTGACTATATCACAATTCCAGTGGTGCCACGTTCATCTGTACAGACAATAGTACGCAAGTATAAACACCATGGGACCATGCAGCCATCATACCGCTCAGGAAGGAGATGCATTCTGTCTCCTAGAGATGAACATAATTTGCTGCGAAAAGTGCAAATCAATCCCAGAACAACAGCAAAGGACCCTGTGAAGATGCTGGAGGAAACAGGTAGATGGGTATCTATATCCACAGTAAAACAAGTCCTACATTGACATAACCTGAAAGGCTACTCAGCAAGGAAGAAGCCCCTGCAAAACCACTATAAAAAAGCCAGACTACAGTTTGCAAGTGCACATGGGGACAAAGATCTTACTTTTTGGAGAGATGTCCTCTGGTCTGATGAAGCAAAAATTGAACTGTTTGGCCATAATGACCATCGTTATGTTTGGAGGAAAAAAGGGTGAGGCTTGCAAGCCGAAGAACACCATCCCAACCATGAGGTGGCAGCATCATGTTGTGGGTGTGCTTTGCTGCAGGACTGGTGCACTTCACAAAATAGATGGCATCATGAAGGAAAATTATGTGGATATATTGAAGAAACATCTCAAGACATCAGCCATGAAGTTAAAGCTTGGTCGCAAATGGGTCTTCCAAATGGACAATGACCCCAAGCATACCTCAAGTTGTGGCAAAATGGCTTAAGGACAACAAAGTCAAGGTATTGGAGTGGCCATCACAAAGCCCTGACCTCAACCCGATAGTAAATTTGTGGGCAGATCTGAAAACGCGTATGCGAGCAAGGAGGCCTACAAACCTGACTTGGTAACACCAGTTCTGTCTGGAGGAATGTCCAAAATTCCAGCAACTTATTGTGAGAAGCTTGTTGAAGGCTACCCAAAATGTTTGACCCATGTAAAACAATTTAAAGGCAATGCTACTAAATACTAACAAAGTGCATGTAAACTTCTGACCCACTGGGAATGTGATGAAAGAAATAAAAGCTGAAATAAATCATTCTCTCTACTATTATTCTGACATTTCACATTCTTAAAATAAAGTAGTGATACTAACTGACCTAAGACAAGGAAAGTTTTCTACGTTTAAATGTCAGGAATTGTGAAAAACTGAGTTTAAATGTATTTGGCTAAGATGTATCTAAACTTCTGACATCAACTGTACATACATTCAAATTGAAACAATATAGTATATTATTTATTTTATTGTATTGCATTAATGTAATGCGAATTTGCTAAATAAAGCCATACTGTTCCTAAATATGCTCCATTTTCTTTAAGCAAAATATTATTTATTTTCTTTTGACTTTGGGGTGAAAGGTGATCTGATAAAAAAAACATGTTTTCATGAGATTCACCCAAGAAGTTATTCAATCACGAAAACTGCTGTTTCTGTCTTGCTCCAGATGATGAGCCAGGCGCAGGGCCAGCACAGAGAACTGATCCAGAGCATTGAGGGTCTGCCCTCCTCTCAGAGACCTTCTCCACTGGACCAAGACCTGTTGCTGCTGAAAGCCACCTCCCTGGCCACCATGACCTGCCTCAGTGACTGCCTGCATATCCTGCAGCTCCAGCAGGTGGCTCGACAGAAAGTTCCTTTTGGTGGTGAGTCTTTACTTCTCTGGGATCTTCTTTGTGCTGATTGTAGCTGGAGATAAGTTAAATATTCAACAGTAGCATTTCCCTCCCAGAAATCCACATATAATGTAGCTCAGCTCTGCATACTGGCATAGTACAGTCAGGGCGGCCCAGGTTGTTGAACATTGAATATGTTAACATGGTTAATGTGGTAAACATACCACGACAATTACCATTATTGCAGCTTAGTTTTCTTAAATGTTCGGATTCATTTTTTTGTGAATTTTACAGCATGTCTACATAGTAGTATGTAGAGTAAACACAAGTTTGAGTAAAGAAATCATGTTCGCAAACAGCATTAGAGCAGTCAAACCTGCAGCCCATGTGTAAGTGCGGCAAAGCACTTCTTTTCTCTTTTTACATGCGAAGAGTGCATTTACATTGTGTCTTAAGGGCACAGCAGCAAAAAACATGCATTGTTTAATTCTAAAGCCCAAAGTATACTTCGTCTAGACGCGAATGCTAAGCGTCTGTATACAGGATGTGTGATGTAAATTTCGTCATCATTTTCGTCACCCAATTTTTCGAGAAGGGTATAGCTGCAGGCTGAGTTTCAAAAAGGGGCTTGAGTTCCAAACCGCCAGCAAAGGCCCTGTCCCACCTACAGTCCTGGTACTTTTCCCTTATTAACTTTCTAGATGAGAACTCTGTCGAGGAACGGAACATCTGAGGAGAGTTTTCCCCTTTTGCATTCACATTCCCAAAGTAGCCACCATAGTGACGTCATCTAGTATTAACCATTTTTCTTCTGACGTTATTTGCACGCGCATTTCAATAGCAACAACAAAATCAACAACACCGCCGGAGGATGCCGGAATTGGAGCTACACTTTTGTTTGTTTAGGGATATTTTATACGAACTTTAGCTGCATTGGAAAACATAGGCAGCTGCCTTATCAGTTAATGGTTTAAACAACAGTGTTTTTGAATGAATGAAACTCTCTGAACAGTTTAAAAGGCACCTTATTTCATCCTACCTTCATCCATCCTTATACAGCCTCCGAAGGCAGCATTTTCCAGTTTTCGGACACAGCCTGTGTCTTCAGGTTACAGTTTAAACGGAGTGTGAGGTGCTCCGTGCTGCAGCTGGAGAGATGAGACGAGGTGGCAGAGGCACTCTTTAACCACAGAGCTCATGCTGAACTCAGCGGACATGTTGAAAATGCACTATAAACCTATTTATCAACACAATCTTTTACGATAAAAGCTTTTATGACTCAACATAAATTACTGAAATACTCATCATTGACTTAAGACATCTTGATGCAAGTTAACCACGCAGTAACAGGCACGCAATACTTGCCTTATGTAAACTAGGTTTAATGATGGTTTAGTGTACAATAAAGTTCAATTACCCACTCTTGATAAACATCTGATTATTTATATCCATCATCCCAGGAAAAAGTCGATGTAGTAATCCAGAAATCACTTTATTTTCTATGTAGTCACACAGTACAGATGCGATAAACTCGGATCGTGTCTCCCCATGAAGTCGCACACATGTTTAATGGGTGATTCTCTTTGTATACTTTGTTTGTTATATGTTATTTCTGTTAAAGAAATTGTAAAATTAGCGCAGTCCCCTGAGTAGCAGATTAGCGCTAGTTTGTTTACTAACGGTGGCTGTGGAGCTCCTCTCCTTTCTCAATGCAAGTTTTTGACCAATCACAGGCTGCAGCACCTCCCACAGTCCCTATAACCCACAAAGTATCTACCCCAGAGTAGGAGCTAAAATGTCCCCTAAAACGGCTTAGAGGAACTATAGGATGAAATAGGATGAAATGCACTAGTTCCAGGGAAAAGTACCTAAAACGGGCTTTAGTACCGCCAGTGGGAAAAGCCCTATAGAGAGCCCCCTAACCCTTTCCCTTACCCTAATGGTGTGTTGAAGTGATGCCCTCTTCTGGAGTAGCCCCACCCTCTTTTGGAGTGTTTTCCCCGTTTGGCGATCTCCGAGCTGCAGCTATACCAACAATTTTTCTAACCGCTTATACTCTGAATGTGTAGTGTGTGCATGCGCCTGAAATTTTTTGCACTAATTAGTGGGTCCACTCACAATTGAGCCATTGCTTTCACGAAAAAGTGCCAGATGATGTAATCGCCGGTAAACAACAGGAGATGAAGGTGGAAACAACAACAGTGGATGTGCACGTCAAGAGTACGTGTGTGAGGAGGTCAGGAGATACCTGCATTTGTAAAACTTGAGTCTAAAGGACTATAAAGGCAACTCTATGGGCCTAAACTCCTGTTGAGAATGCATCAACCGCCTGTGTATGCGTGCTCAGTGAAATGGAGTATACTTTGAAAGTCTGAGCGTTCAACTGCAAGCATACCCTAAGCATCTGCGTCAAAACCGAATTATACTTTAGGTTTAAGGGTCATGGAGAGGGTCGGAAATGGGAAAAATAAATTATGTTTTTGGTGCAAGAAACCTTGACTCATTTTATGCATGGAAGAGAATCTAAAGTCAGCAGGACGTTTAAAGTGCTAGAAGTCTTGCAGTTTTCTGTCAAACTCTTTAATCCTTAGACTTTGCAGTATAGTTTGACTCATGCTACTGCAGTCCTTAGATATTAAGTGAAAGCATTCCTCTTCCAGTAAAAAGGCTGTAAGTGGGTTATTTATAAGCACTACTTTATCACAGAAGATTATTGACTGGTGCTGCTTCTATGTGCTTTTGCTTTATGCAAGTCTCTGGGATCTGTTACTGCTTTTCTCTTATTGAAAAGATTGTTCAAATTTGGCAGGATTTGTTGGATTGTTTGCTAATTGTAAAATATGATTGTTTCATATACATCATTTCATACATTGTCATATATTTTTTCTTTCTGAGGTCTACTTATAATGTGCCCAAAACAGTCATAATTAAATTTTTATTACCATTTTGCACCCACAATTTAAGTTAAACAGAATTTTGTGCCTTTAACATTTGTATGTAAATGCCCTCTTCGCCTATGAAATGAGATGCAGCAATTCGCTTTTTGCAAGTTTTGAGTCCTGAAAGTTATAGTATAGCTGCATTCTGAAAGCAAAGGCAGCTGACTTGGTGCCTTGCTGCCTAATCAGTTAGTGGCTTAACCAACAGCATTTTTGTATAAATTGACCTTTTAAGGAAACTGGTCTCAGAACAGTTTGAAAGGCACCTTTTTTTCATATACCTGTAGCCTCCGAAGGCAGCATTCCGGACGCAGCCAATGTTTTTTTTTTTTAGTACAAACCCAATTTCCGAAAAAGTTGGGACGGTATGAAAAATGCTTTTAAAAACAAAAATAAAAAAAAGGTGGGACAGTCAAGTGTTTACCACTGTGAAGCATCACCATTTCTTCTAATAACACATATTAAGAATTTGGGCACTGAAGACACAAGTTTAAGTTTAGAAAGTGGAATTTTCCCCCATTCGTCCATTATGTAGGTCTTTGGCTGCACAATTGTACGGGGTCTTCATTGCCGTATGGTGTGCTTCATAGTGCGCCACACATTCTCAATTGGAGATGGTCAGGACTGCAGGTAGGACATTCTAGCACCCACACTCTCTGCTTACACAGCCATGCACTTGAAATCCGGGCAGTATGTGGTTTGAAATTGTCCTGCCAGAAAATGCAGGGACATCCCTGGAAAAGATGGTGCTGGATGGCAGTATATGTTGTTCCAAAATTTGTACATATTTGTCTGCATTAATGGTGCCCTCACAGATGTGCAAGTTACCCATTCCATGGGCATTGACACACCCCTGGCCCATATAGACATGGCTTTTGGACCTGATGCTGATAACAGCTTGGATGGCCCTTTTCCTCTTTGGACCAAAAAACAGTTCCACTGTCCTACTTTCCATCTAAGATGAGACCGAGCCCATAGAAGTCATCAGCACTTCTGGACAGTGTTGATGTAGGGCTTCTGCTTTGCATAGTAAAGTCTTAACTTGCATCTGTGGATGCAGTGGTGAGTGGTGTTGACTAACAACGGTTTACTGTACTTAAGTAATCCCAAGCCCATGTTCTTGATATCTATTACAGATGAATGATGTTTTTTAAGACAGTGACGTCTAAGGATTCAGAGATCATGCGCATTCAGAAGTGGTTTTGCTGGCCCTTTACGCACCGAGATTTGACCAGATTCCTTGAATCTTTTAACTATATTGTGCACTGTAGAGTGTGAAATGCCCAAAATCCTTCCAATTTGTCTTTGGGGAACATTGTTCTCAAAGTGCTGGATTATTTGCGTAAGCATCTTAAATTGCCCCTGTCTCAACTGTTACAATCATCTGATTTAAAATTACTGTACATTTTCAAATAAACTATGAAATTTACAAGGTAAAACATCATATAATGTTTAGTTGTGCTTTCAATATAGCAAAGGGTGAATATAATTTACAAATCACTCCTTTTTGTTTTTATTAGCATTTTTCATACTGTCCCAACTTTTTTGGAATTGGAGTTGTAGTTATGATGCACTCTTTCATGACAAGATTGAGGAAATATTCATCAATATTTTCTTCCTCATGATATAACCCATTTTAAGTTATTTAGTTGTGATTTATCTTAAAACAGAGTAATTATGGTCTGCTTTAGTTGAATACCTTCATGGTGTAGAGTTTATGTAACACTCTGTTCATCAATTGGCAGCCGAAATGAAATCTGAAGATTAATAATGGGGTCAGTCCATCTCAAGTGGTCCAATACAGGTTGCTTGACCATTTTTAATTTTCATATTTGTAATTTTTTTTTTTTTTTTTTTTTTGAGTGATTACCTCTGTGTATTGGTATTGCAAAACCACCAGTTTTTTTATTTGTATTTTTCTTGTTTTAACCACGATGGCCATCTTTGTGTCATGGCACACGACAAATTTTGGTTATGCAGCTGTTTACGGAAACCTCAATATCTCGGCTCAGGATGGTTCCTAGCTCTTTGGAACAAAAACTGATCTCTAAAGCACATTACAAGGTACATGAGCATATATAAATATTTTGCACATTATTGTTCCTTAGACTTGGAACTTAAGTCCTAATGTAATGCTCAAGATTGCTCAAAGTTCCACTTTTAGGGTCAATTTATAATGGGAAGGGTTCTCTGTCTAATTTTTTTTAGGGGATACCTAGGTAAGTATAGTGTGCATGCAGAACATTTCAGATTTGAGACTTCTCTTTTTTTTAATGGGGCAAGAAAGTGCAATTTTTTTTTTTTTTTAATTCCCCTCACTTTCAGGTTGAATATCTCTTGTGGGGGACCAGATAGGAACCTGAAATTTTCACAGAAAATCTGAATTTGAGATTCCACTGGTTACAGAGCTAGGGCAAGTAGAAGTCTGGGGAAAAGCCTACATTATTCATGCATTTTGAGAAATGAACAGATGTAATATAAGCATAACAAATAACAAAAATGAACAGTATTTTACATGTTTACATGTACAAGTTTTATTAGAAGCTGTGAGATTTCCTCACTCAGTCTCTCTGAAATGTTGTGGGAGCGTCCGGTGACAGTAGTCAATTCAGCAGGTGTCAGTTTTCTGAGAACATTGTTCATGGGAACCCACACTTTGTCCTTAGTAGACATTTTGAATGATTTTTGCAATACCAATACTTAGAGGTAATCACTCAAAAAAAAAAAAATCTGGAAAATTAAAATTGGTCAAGCAACCAACTTTACAATTATTGGACCACTTGAGATGGACTGACCCAATGTAGACTCTTTTAGAGTACGAGATATACTCACCCTCTCCAAATCCGCAATCAGACAGTTATTGAATACCTTAAATCAGGGATTTTCAGAATATTTGATGCCAAATGACCCCCAAATATGATGATCCCTTTGCGAGGGATCCCCTTCCTAAAATATTACAGCAGCTACCGTTATTTATTTTCACATATTAAGACCAATTTATAATGTATGAATAGAATAGTAAGTGTGATATTATAAAGACAGCATGTTGTTTACAAAATTAATAATTGGCTTTCATATTGTCACTGTACTTAAAGGGATAGTTCACCCAAAAATTAAAATTCTCTCATCATTTACTCCCCCTCATGCCATCCCAGATGTGTTTGACGTTCTTTCTTCTGCTGAACACAAATGATGATTTTTAGAAGAATATTTCAGCTCTGTAGTTACTCACAATGCAAGTGAATGGGTGCCAAAATGTTGATGCTCCAAAAAGCACCTAAAGACTAATGGTTATCCATATGACTCCAGTGTTTTAATCCATATCTGCAAAAGTGATATGATAGTTGTGGGTGAGAAACAGATCAATATTTAATATTTAATCAATATTTCTCCCTGCCCAGTAGGTGGCAGTATGCATGAAGAATGTGAATCAACATAAACACAAGAAGAAAGTGAAAGTTAAAGTGGAGATTGACTGAGCAGGGAGGAGAAATAATAATAAAAAAAAAGGACTTCGACCTGTTTCTCACCCACACCTATCATATCACTTCTTTTTTATTTATTTATTTATTTATTATTTGGAATGCCCAATTCCCAATGCGCTCTTAAGTCCTCGTGGTGGCGTAGTGACTCGCCTCAATCCGTGTGGCGGAGGACGAATCCCAGTTGCCTCAGAGACAATCAATCCGCTCAACTTATCACGTGGCTTGTTGAGCACGTTACTGCTGAGACCTAGCGCAAGTAGAAGCTTTACGCTATTCTCCGCAGCATCCACGCACAACTCTCCACGCGCCCCACCGAGAGCAAACCACATTATAGCGCCCACGCGGAGGTTACCCCATGTGACTCTACCCTCCCTAGCAACCTGGCCAATTTGGTTGCTTAGGAGACCTGGCTGGAGTCACTCAGCATGCCCTGGGATTCGAACTCGCAAACTCCATGGGTGGTAGTCAGCGTCTTTGCTCACTGAGCTACCCAGGCCCCATGATATCACTTCTGAAGACATTGATTTAACCACTGGAGTCTTATGGATTACTTTTATGCTGACTTATGTGATTTTTGGAGCTTCAAGTTTTTGGCACACGTTCACTTGCTTTGTGTGGACCTACAGAGCTGAGAAATTCTTCTAAAAATCTTTGTGTTCTGCAGAAGAAAGTAAGTCATACACATCTGGGAAGGCATGAGGGGGAGTAAATGATGAGAGATGAGAGATTTTTGGGTGAAAATCAAAATAAATAATTAAAATATTATATAGAAAATATTAACTTGTATTAGAATAGAATAGTGTTACTTGTATAAACCTGAAGAGGAATGTTTTCAATTCAATTGAAATGTATTTGCGGTCCTTAGAAACCAGAAAACAACAGTAATGTTAAATTATGTTGAAGTTTTCCTTTTTTATAGAAATTTTTCGCACTTTATTTTTCTCTGAAATTTTCTGCCGGCCCCCTAGCATCCCCTTGTGGTCCCCGTATGAAAACCTCTGCCTTAAATCATATATTCACTGCAGCTCACTGAACCTTATGTGTAATCCAGGTTTATACGATAAGATCAAAATACACACCACAACAAGCTTTTTGGCTCTCATTTCAGGGCTGGCATGCACCAAAATAACCAGTTGTTGAACAGAGAAAAGGCAGCTCATTTTCCAGTTCATTTTAAAGCAAAAACTGCAAGTGTTTGTGGTTGCAAATCCAATAATCTCAGGTCATGTTTGTGCCTGTAGAATTTATGACCTGGGGCCCTGCTCAGGGAGTGGAATATTGCTTTATAATTAATGAGGAACTTTATCTCCCACTGATAGACTACTGCAGGTAACCAGAGCTTTGCCGAGGTCACCCAAGCACGGCGGTTGACAGACTTCCCAAATTGTGTTGCCATACCGCTGTCAGTTAATGAAGGAACTTGTTTCCTGTGTGATTTGCAAACTTCTACTCTTCTAGCTTAAAAAGCATTGGACAAAACTGCTCTTGCAAAATCTAAACTTTTGTTTAGTGCTTGACTTTAAGTCCTTCCCAGTCATGAAGCATAAATACCTCAATACATTCTGCCTAGAAAAGAAACATGTAAACCTCAGACAATTATGAAGGATTGCCTGCTTTTTCATTGTTTCTGAAGAAGTGACACCAAAGTCACCTTGTGACCTTTTTTGAACTGTCTAATTACCGAAACAAAGCAGAAACCACCACATTAGTCTTCCCGCCATGAAGCAAACGAGTAAACAATGGGCAGGGCTGCGTACTGACGGTGAGACCCTGGGCTCAGGTTTCCACTGAGAACTGTGTCAGTTGTCAGAGCGCTGGACACCCACAATTCCTGTGGTTTTAGAGGCTGTTTTTGGCTTGGGGGCATTGAGGTGGTGGGCCAGCAATATAAGCACCTCTGAGCTGGATTTTGTGTGCCCTGTAGGCCCCGCCATGGATTGGCTGGAGCCAAAACTTCCTGACATCCTGAAGAATGGAGGGACGCTGCCCAGCATCACCAAAGATGATGGTAAAACAGAGGGAACAGTTCTAGAACCACTAGAAATGGACTCTTGTGATATTGCTGGGGTAAGATAACTTTTTATTTTTTAATAAACATCATCGTTCTTGCAAAGTGTGTAAAGTTTTCACAAAACTTGCCGATTAATGAAGCTCTGTTGAAACTGTTGAATCTCCATTGCAATTTTATTACATTCTTCTTCCTGTCATTTCAATTCCAATTCAACGACCTGTGGGGCATTGTCAATTAATTTCAAATTCTCATGAATTGAAAGGGAGCCAGTTCTTAAATTCTGAATTTTTTGCCTAACCTGGTCAAAAGGTTTGTTTTGGATCAGAGTGACCATATAACTTGTTAGGAAGAATTTGGGTGGATGAAATGCAGTTAAACTTAAAAGTCCTTGTTGGCTTTTATCTGCCTTTTTCTACTGATTGGATTTTAGCTGTTGCGATGGAGAGTGATTGCAAGCTCAATTTCCATCCTACAGTTCTGATGTTATTGCAGCCAACAACAATGTGGTACTGTTCAAATTGTTCAAAGGAAGTGTGAAAATGTAAGGATTTTTTTCTTTCTTTTATTTTCTTCTTAATTTTACTACACATTCTTAATTCTACATTGACTGAAGGGCAGTTTTGGATTAGTCTACTTAAATATACAGTGATCCCACAAAGTATTTGGACACTTAAGTCACATTTAAAAATGTATGAATGTCATTGCATTAGATACCACAACATCAAACCAAGTGGCATCTGCAAACAAATGATGCTAGACCTTCACATTTCTAGGTAATTTTTGCAATGACTTTTAAGCAGCTGGTGCAAAGGTCATCATTTTTAGTTGGTGTCAGTTCTCACAGGTCTAGTCCTAGCAGAAAATCCACAGGTGTAGTTCATCATAATCATAAATAAATAAAAATCTTTTGCTATTTTTCTTTAAAATAAATGACACTTGGTTTGATATTTTGGTATCTAATGCAGTGACATTCATACATTTTAGTGTGGCTTTAAGTGTCCAAATACTGTTGGCGTCACTGTATGTTCGCCCCAGTGTTCATTTTCATGTTTATGTTCTAGCATTCTTAACTTAAATGCTGAAGAATATTAAAATGACTGACATTGTAGATTTGGAGAAGGCTCTCAGTTGTTAGTCTGTGTGTTTCAAGTAATGTTTAGCTTCATGTAAACAAACACCTTAGCCTCCCCAAATGTCTGACTGTAGACAGGCCTCTCTTTTAACCTGAGCTTGTCTGTGTTGTTAAAGGTGCACTCAGTAATTTTTTTCCTTATTAAAAAAGCTTTACTCCTAAAGAAATTAATAGTAATTTTGAAACATATATGGAAGATCATGAGCACACACACGAGATGAGGACTCTAGTGACATCAGTAACCTTATAAAAGCTGTTTTATTCTACATGGAGATGGTCCCCACACTGGTGCCGCCATGTTACGATCACATGGCTAGCCAAATATTACTAGCTTAATCTCAGTAACCACCCTGTTATTGGACACTTTCACTCACTTCGAGCAGCATTGCTGTTTTCAGCACTGGCCAAATTGTAAATCTTTCTAGGATAAATGTAAGCTGTATTTTAATTCCAGAAACAGTCATTATAGACAGAAAAAGATTTCAAAATCCTACAATTTGTAATGCATTTCTTTTTTTTCCCTTGTTTATTAGTGGCGCCTACCCAGGCGAGCATCACTGGTACTCTTGCTCATACTGAGGGTTAGGGATTTCAACAAACTCCTAACCCTAAGTATTTGGCCTGTAACTCATCCTGTACAGTGTTTGCTACGGACATAAATTATACAGTACCTTAGATTATGCAGATTATTAAGAAAAGTTGATTTACCTTTTTCACCTAGAGCAGGGGTCAGATGAACCCCTTTTGGCCTAAAGGATTTTCCTGAAGCACACCCTGATTTATGTTCTCCCTTTTTTTAAAATTAATTACATTTTTGTCTTTGCACTTGCTTTTTTTGTTATTATTGTTAGATTTTAACCTTTATTACATTTATTGTTCTTTTTTAGAATATTTGTACATTATACATTTGCATTGTACATTGGATATTTTGTCATGATATAGCCAATATTACATTTTTAAATAATTAAAAAGGACTTTTCCTAGAAGTAACAAAGCCAGGGCTGTAGCAGCCGTTATAACCTGGGCTAGTTGGATATGTCCCCCTTACCTCTAGAAATATTTTTAGGAAATCAAAAATTATTTTTATATATTTTAGGGAAATTATACATTATATTTTAAGAGTTACGGCAGCCGTGGAAATAGGAAATAGTAGGAAATAGTAATAGTAGCCGACCGCCTAAACAACACTTAAGATGCAGCAGAAGCCTCTGCAACCTGTCGGTTTTGCAGTGAACTGAACCAACACACAAGATGTAAATAGTACAGACCAATGAGGTACAGCCATCACCTATTGCTTTTCAGGACTACTGGGCAAACAATGTCAGGTTAATAACTCTAAGGTTACTTTTAAAACATGATTGCATTACTCATAATGAAAGTAATTATGTTACGTCATAACTTTGATAATTTTGTAAAAATTTTAACGGAACCCCGTTTGGGAAACCCTGTCCTAGAGGATGATCAAACGGGTGAACAGATTTCATAGACGTACATTGTAGGAGGGACCCGAGCCATATTTAGGGTACAGAATATCATAGAGAAGTGGGGAAGGACTGTTTTGGATTCGACCAGTAAGCAACCACCCAGAACATCCTAGAAGCAACATTCCAATCCCCTGGAAACCACCCACAATGCCTTACTGTCATTCAGATCATGTAAAAATCTAGTTTTACCCTTGATGTTATAGTATTTTATTGTTTGAGTAAGATAATCCTAGTGGTTGGTGTGTGTCTCGGGAGCAGGAGGAGATTGATACCACACAGGAGGTGGAGGAGGACTCTTCAGCTGAAGAGGAGGATCTGGGTGCTGTAGAAGAGGAGCGAAGTGTCATTCTGCACCTCCTCTCTCAGCTGAAACTGGGCATGGACCTCACCAGGGTATATCAGCTCCATCTCATTAATGGCTCTCATTTCAGCTGTGTCTTTCTCAAACTTCAGATAAGCCTTTCCAACTTACAGTTAGAATTTAGAGGAAAAGTTTACCCTAAAATGAAAGTTCTATCATTATGTACTGTTCATCATGTCATTCGAAACCTATATTCTGTTTTTTTTTTCTTTTTTTTTTTTTCTCTGTTGAACACAAAAATAGAGATTTTTGAACAATCAGCATAAAATTACTTAAATTTAAGTTATTATTCACTGATAATTTCCACCTCTGCCAAAGATTGTGTCTAGCCCGCAGCCCTGCATCCACATTGAGAATTCAAAAATGGCTCATTTGGTTACTACACATGCAAGAATCAATGCTGTTTTGGCAATGATGATGCATATTGGCCATTTTTGAACTTCGACATAGGTAAAGATTATCAGTGCCTAGCCAAGTGACTTAAATTTTAGAAGACATGGAATAAAGCTACTTAAATAGTGTTTTAATTAGATTTTTTAAGGAACTTTAAAGTGATAGATCACCCAAAAATGAAAATTCTCTCATCCTTAACTCCAGACAACTCTGGTGGTTAAATCCATTGTCTTCTGAAGCTATATGATAGGTGTGGTTGAGAAACAGATCAATATTTAAGTCCTTTTTCCTTCATTTCACTTTCTCCATCTTCTGTTTTTGGTGATTCACATTCTTTGTGCATATCACCCCCTATTGGGCAGGGAGGATAATTTATGACAAAAAAAAGGACTTAAATATTTATCTTTTTTAACCACTGGAGTCATATGGATTACTTTTATGCTCCCTTTATGTGGATTTTTGAGCTTAAAAATTTTGGCACCCATTCACTTGGACCTACAGAGCTGAAATATTCTTCTAAAAATCTTCATTTGTGTTCTGCAGAAGAAAGAAACTTATACACATCAATGATGAGAGAATTTTCATTTATGGGCGAACTATCCCTTTAAAAACATTTCTACTATTGTTTTGCCAAAAAAATAAAATAAGAGCATACTGGTTTGGATCGAGTGAGTAAATAATTACAGAATTTTCAGTTGTGGGTAAATGATCCCTTGAATTTTATTATGCAATCTAACACCACTTTCTAAACCTTAATAAAATGGTGTTCCAAAATGGCATATAGGTGGTCCTACCTACTTTCATACTGGAGAAGCGTTCCCTGCTGGAAATGTATGCAGATTTCATGTCTCATCCGGACCTTTTCACGGCCATCACTGACGGCACCAGCCCGATGGACCGCATGGTCCGATTTGTGGAATATTACCTTACTTCTTTCCACGAAGGTCGCAAAGGTGCCATTGCCAAGAAGCCCTACAATCCCATTATTGGAGAAACCTTCCACTGCTCTTGGAGAGTACCCAAAGCGACAACACCTCCGACAGGGGTCCCCAAAGAGGGGACATCATTTACGTCAGACTGCTACAATGTCCGCTTTGTGGCTGAGCAAGTTTCACATCATCCACCTGTGTCAGGTTTCTATGCAGAATGTCCAGAGAGACAGATGTGTGTGAACACGCATGTGTGGACCAAGAGCAAGTTCATGGGCATGTCTATTGGCGTCTCTATGATTGGAGAAGGTGAGTTGGGTGTTTCAAATGGTTTGTGAATGCTTCAAATGTACACAATCTAGAAGGAAGTGGACATTATACTTCAGTTTTGCTTTTATGCATCATAAATCAATGATTCTAAATTGGTTTTGCTTCAGGAGCAAGATTTTACATTGGACATCAAGTGGTGACCCAACCCGGTACCAAAATTCTTGATCATACAAAAATGTCCATTAAATCAAACAATACAGTTTTAGAATATTACCATAAACTGCCCAACAATATTCAAAATGGCATAGACTGAATTGGAAAATTGACCTTTTTTGTAAATACATAGACGACAGCAGAAGTGTCTGAGAAGTCTTGAGAGGCCATTCAGACTGATTATGGTCTTGCATTTAAAAAATCTAGATGCAATGCAAATAATGGAATAGAATGCAGGTGTCTGGAGATGTGTTTCTAAAAGTTAAGTGTCACAAAAATGCGGAGCTCCTCTGCAAGCGCATGTTAACATAGATAAAGATGGCCTCTAACACATGGAAAAAACACTGGACCAAATATTGTATTTAGTATTTGCCATAGTACCAAGATGAATTTACAGCAAAATATCATAGTTTGATTGGACACATGGCTTTTGACTAGAGGTGGACCGATATATGGGTGTTACCAGTTAATTGGTACCGATTTTTGGAACTACCAATATTTAATTTATTTTTTCCGTCTGTGGCCTGCACTTGAGGATTCTATAGTTAGAACAGCTTGGTTCTTCAGTATAACACCGGCCTCTAGAGATGAAATAAAAACAATCATGTGGGATTTGCTGAATCTAAATCTTTTATCATTGAAAATATTCATCCATATTTTTGTCCTCATTTCAATGCATTTTTTTTCATATTTTAAAAAATGAATAAGAAAAATGTGACTTTAGAAAACGTGCTACTTCACACATACATTGTGTCTTGAATAATAAAACTTGTTCCTCATTAAACCTCATCTTGTAATACATATATACAGTACTGTGTGTGTGTGTTTGTATATATATATCTATATGGTCAGTTAGGATCACTACTTTATTTTAAGAATGTGAAATGTCAGAATAATAGTAGAGAGAATTATTTATTTCAGCTTTCATCACATTCCCAGTGGGTCAGATGTTTACATACACTTTGTTAGTATTTGGTAGCATTGCCTTTAAATTGTTTAACTCAAATGTTTTGGGTAGCCTTCCACAAGCTTCTCACAATAAGTTGCTGGAATTTTGGCCCATTCCTCCAGACAGAACTGGTGTAACTGTGTCAGGTTTGTAGGCCTCCTTGCTCGCACATGCTTTTTCAGTTCTGCCCACAAATTTTCTGTCTGACTGAGGTCATGGCTTTTTGATGGCCACTCCAATACCTTGACTTTGTTGTCCTTAAGCCATTCCTGGCTGATATCTTGAGATGTTGCTTCAATATATCCACATAATTTTCCTTCCTCGTGATGCCATCTATTTTGTGAAGTACACCAGTCCCTCCTGCAGCAAAGCACCCCCACAACATGATGCTGCCACCCCCATGCTTCACAGCTGGGATGGTGTTCTTCGGCTTGCAAGCATCACCCTTTTTCCTCCAAACATAACAATGGTCATTATGGCCAAACAGTTAAATTTTAGTTTCATTAGACCAGAGGACATTTCTCCAAAAAGTAAGATCTTTGTCCCCATGTGCACTTGCAAACTGTAGTCTGGCTTTTTTATGGCGGTTTTGGAGCAGTGGCTTCTTCCTTGTTGAGCAGCCTTTCAGGTTATGTCAATATAGGACACATTTTACTGTGGATATAGATACTTGTCTACCTGTTTCCTCCAACATCTTCACAAGGTCATTCGCTGTTGTTCTGGGATTGATTTGCACTTTTCGCACCAAACTACGTTCATCTCTAGGAGATAGAATGCATCTCCTTCCTGAACAGTATGACTGCGTGGTCCCATGGTGTTTGTACATTTGTTTGTACAGATGAACGTGGTACCTTCAGGCATTTGGAAATTGCTCCTAAGGATGAACCAGACTTGTGGAGGTCTGCAATTTGTTTTTCTGAGGTCTTGGCTGATTTACATTTACATTTATGCATTTGGCTGACGCTTTTATCCAAAGCAACTTACAGTGCCCTGATTACAGGGACAATCCCCCTGGAGCAACCTGGAGTTAAGTGCCTTGCTCAAGGACACAATGGTGGTGGCTGTGGGGATTGAACCAACAACCTTCCACTTACCAGTTCAGTGCTTTAGTCCACTACACCACCACCACTCCTATTTCTTTTGATTTTCCCATGAAGAGGCACTGAGTATGAATGTAGGCCTTAAAATACATCCACAGGTACACCTCCAATTCAGTACACCTCCTATCAGAAGCTAATTGTCTAAAGGCTTGAAATCATTTTCTGGAATTTTCCAAGCTGCTTAAAGGCACAGATAACTTAGTGTATGTAAACTTCTGACCCACTGGAATTGTGATATAGTCAATTAAAAGTGAAACAATCTGTCTGTAAACAATTGTTGGAAAAATTACCCGTGTCGTGCACAAAGTAGATGTCCTAAACGACTTGCCAAAACTATAGTTTGCTAATATGAAATCTGTGGAGTGGTTAAAAAATGAGTTTTAATGACTTAAACCTAAGTGTATATAAACTTCTGACTTCAAATGTGTATATATATTTATATATATATTTATATATGTGTTTGATTTATGTTGTTACCCTAACTATGCATGGGTAATATTGTAAATTGTTTTTATTATTAATATTATTTGCATTTAGTGTTATTTTTTTTTTCCTCTGCTTTCCACAGCCCATTAAAACAGTCTCATCACAACACATCAGTTGAGAATCACTGTTACAGATTATTAGTTGTGTAAACATTCTATGCTTGCAGGTAGTCTACACCTATTAGAGCATGATGAAGAATACACCTTCAGTTTGCCCTCTGCCTACGCTCGATCAATCCTCACTGTGCCCTGGGTGGAATTGGGAGGAAAGGTCAATGTCAACTGCGCAAAGACTGGCTACTGTGCAGTCATCACCTTTCAGACAAAGCCTTTCTATGGGGGCAAGCTGCACAGGTCAGGATCAAGCTGAATCACATTACTTTACATGACTGAGAGGCTGTGTAGTGTTTTCAATGTCAGTTTGTACACCAGCCCGGAAGTCCTGAAGAACAATTATTTAGTTTTTATGTTCAGCTTGCAGTGACCCCAAAAAAGTATTTGGACACACTTTAAAATGTATAAATGACATTGCATTAAATAACAAAATATCAAACCAAGTGACATCTGCAAACAAATCAGCTAGACATTTTTTTAGAGCCATTTTTGCAATTACTTTTATCCGATCGGTCCAGAGGGAATATGGCATGTGGCAAGTCACACAGATGCCTTTGCTGAATAACTACAGGTGTTGTTCATCACATTAACTGTGGATACGTCCAACAAAGTTTGACAACCAGAAAGTGTCTGAATACTTGTTTTAAGTTTAAACAGTATATCTATTGTTACGTTTTGAAACCTAACACTTGTTTTTATGAAATATTTGTTCTTGAAAAGTATGTTTGTGCTATCACTTCTCACTTGGTTTAATATTTTGTTTTATAATGAAAAGACATTCATACATTAAGTCTGGCTTAAATGAATAGTTTTCCCAAAAATTCAAATTCTCTCATCATTTACTCACACTCATGCCATCCCAGATATATATGGCTTTCTGTATTCAGCAGAACACAAATGAAGATTTTTAGAAGAATATCTCAGCTCTGTAAGTGAATGGTGACCAAAACTTTAAAGCTTCAAAAGCACATAAAGGCAGCATTAAAGTAATCCATAAGAATCTAATATTTTAATCCATGTCCTCTGAAGTGATCTAATCGAATTTGGATGAGAACAAAACAAAATGTAACACTTTCTCTGTACATCTTACCATTGCGGTCTCTAGGCATGATAATGATTTCAAGCTCGATTACACTTCCTATTGCTTGATGCTTGCGCAGAGCGCTAGATAGCACTAGAATGTTAAATCAAGTGTGAAATCATGATCGCCAAGGAGACTGCTAATGTCAAGATTTATAGTGAAAGGTGAGTTATATTTTGGTCTGTTTTTAACTAAAACCAATTGCATTGCTTCAGAAGATATGGATTAAACCACTGGAGTCGTGGGTTGCTTTTATTCTGCCTTTATGTGCTTTTTGGAGCTTCGAAATTTTGGTCACCATTGGCTTGCATTGTATGGACCTGCAGAGCAGATATATTCTTCTAAAAATCTTCGTTTGTGTTCTGCAGAAAAAAAAAAGTCATGCATATCTGGGATGACATGAGGATATGTTAATGATGAATGATTTTTCATTTTTGAGTGAACTATTCCTTTAAGTGTCCAAACGCTTTTTAGGGCAACTGTATGTGATATTGTTCACACGCAGTTCTTGTGAGCACCTTTGATTTGTGTCTAATATCTGATTAGACATTAGAACATTAGAGTTAAACATTATAATACAATTAATAATACTATTAAACAATACATTAAAATACAATTCATAACAGTCTCTTTGCAAAACGTGCATTACATTGTGATATATTTACAAAACAATCCATGCTGAAATCTGCCTAATAAACTAAGTATGGACCATGTTAAAAATAAACTCCAGCCGCTCTTTCCTGATTGGGATCTTTTGAAAGATTGTGCAGAGTTCAGGTTCTTGCATTTAGAATAATAGTATATGTCTTGCTTCCTCTATATTACCTTACCATGTCTGAGTGGGACAAGTTGCTGAATACCTAATAGGCATTGTTGACATGTTAATGTGGGCGATCATGATGTGTTCAAATTTATTCTTCTGTCTGATGACTGAAAGTTGTGAAAGTTCAGTACAATAAATTTTTGCAGCTTAGTTTCATTAAATGGTATTTTTTTGACTTGGGAGACATTTTTGAGATCTAAAAATTACAGTATGCTTTCATAGTAAAATGAACTCTTAATTTAAAAGATCAGTGAAAATGTGATTCCCCATGATATGGGCACTTTAATCATAAAGCTGACCGAGTGGACTGTAACAGAAGTCTGTGCTGTGTTCCTCAGAGTGATCGCGGAGGTCAAACACAACCCCACCAACACCGTGGTGTGCCGCGTGCAGGGAGAGTGGAATGGCACGCTGGAGTTTATCTACACCAGCGGAGAGACACGTGTCATAGATGTTACCAAACTCCCTGTCACTAGAAAAAGAGTGCGGCCCAATGAGCTGCAAGGAGCCTATGAGTCCAGGTAACACCAGCCATTCAGATCAGGTTTATCCTAAAAGATCCACATAGTTTATTATTTTAATTCAGAAGTTTCTTATGAGTAATATATAGGAATAGTTCAGCCAAATATGTAAATAGTCATTTACTCTCTTTTGGTGAACTATTCCTTTTAAGCCAAATTTATAATTTCAGCATAGCTTTATTAGTAGTATTGTTTAATCTTTGGGTTTAAAGGCATTTACTGAATTCTCATTGACGTGATGCAAAAGGCTTTAAGTTGTGACTTGTCTCTCTGCAGGCGACTGTGGCAGCATGTGACAGAGTCTCTGAAGGAAAGGGATATGGACAAAGCCACAGAACACAAGCGCTTCTTGGAGGAAAAACAAAGGAAAGAGGAAAGGCATCGTGCAGAGACAGAGACGCCATGGAGGACCAAATACTTTGAGCCCAATGTAAGAACAAAACATCGGCACTTATTAAACTTCTTTTAATTTTGTATTGTACCTAAACACTAATGTTTAGTTATTGAAGATACTTTTGGTTTTACTGTTATTGTAGTTAACCTCCAGATAAGGATTATTTGTGTTTTTTCAGAGTTCGTTGTTTACATTTGGTCACTGTGAAGATAAACAATATATAGAAACTTCACAATGTATTTGTGATGACCGTACTGACAGTATAAAATTAAGCAACATTATGAATATAGCGATGAGTTTAAACATTAAAATAGTCACTTTTTTAAAAGTATAGCCACAAGATGTAAACAATATGCGAGTTAACATGATTTTAGTGTTAGAATTGCTTACTAAACATTTCTGTGTAAAGTTATAGCCAATTTAACAACTTGTTAAATAAACCATAAACCCTTAAAAGGCCGTAAAAGCGATGGGTTAAACAACTTTACAGCTCAAATAATAGTTTAAACAGACAAATTCATACAAGCGCTTTTATAAAATTATAAGCTTAAAATTTCTGCCTTTAAACCCTCCTCAAATTGGCCCCATTCACTTTCATTGTAAGTGCCTCACTGTAATGTCGTTTATTTATTTATTTATTTATTTATTTTTTAAATGGAGGGACGAGTCGAAATACATTTTTGTGGTAATTAATAATATGCCACTAATGCTGTTGATTGAGCTTAAAGGAATAGTTCACCCAAAAATGAAAATTCTCTCATCATTTACTCACCCTCATGCCATCCCAAATGTGTATGACTTACTTTCTTTAGCAGAACACAAATTAAGGTTTTTAGAAGAATATTTCAGCTCTGTAGGTCCTCACAATGCAAGTAAATGGTAAAATCCATATCTTCAGAAGAGATATAATAGATGTGGGTGAGAAACAGAACAATATTTAAGTCCTTTTTTACTTTTACTCTAAATCTCCACTTTAACTTTCACTTTTAGATGTGAAAGTGAAACTAAACTGGCACCACATGTGACTTTCAGATGTAAAAATTAAAAGTGGAGATTTAGATTTTTAATTTTGATCTCTTTCTCACCTACACCTATTATATTGCTTCTGAAGATATGGATTTAACCACTGGAGTCATATGAATTACTTTTATGTTTTATGTTTATGTGATTTTTGGAGCTACAAAGGTCTGATCACCATCCACTTGCATTGTGAGGACCTACAGAGCTGAAATATTTTTCTAAAAATCTTAATTTGTGTTCTGCTGAAGAAAGTAAGTCATACACATCTGGGATGGCATGAGGGTAAATAAATGAGAGAATTTTCATTTTTGGGTGAACTATCCTTTTAACTTGTATTGAACCCGAATATTCTTTTTAATGTGCCTTTTATTTGGCCATTAATTGTCATTAGATTTGATTTTTACTTGCATTAAATATTTTGAATCTGAATCATTACAATGCCTGTTTGGTTGAAATAATGGATCCTCTGATTAAAAAACAAACACCTTTTTAAGCCATTTTAGTGCAAAGATATATATCAAATATCACCACAAGGCTGAAAAATATTTTATATAATTATGATATAATTTAAGAAAAATTGCCCAGCCCTACTTTGCATTATTCTTTGGTATTGTTTTCTTTAAGTTCTCTTTTTTTTCTCTCTCTCTCCAGGGTGAGGGATGGGTATATTACCAACCACTGTGGAAAACAACAGCTCATAGCTCTTCCCTGGTTCCCTCTCAGCCCAACCCATGACCTCTGACCCCCTAAAAGCTGAGCACAGGCACTGTACAGCCTCCAGCTGTAGTAAACCCCTGGTCCAGCCTTCCCTCTCTCACAGATCAAGACATAATTCTCTCCTTTGTATGATTCCTAAAAAAACAACAACTTCAAATCAAGTGTTTGTAACACGCTATGTGGACTGCGGGTTTGCACTTTGATGTTCATATTTTGCATCCCTTGATGGTAGATTTTTGTAAAACTACACAGTGAATGATTTATCCAATCCACACACTGATATTCTTTGTTGATGTTGCCTTAACGAGTGTCGTATGTAACGAGGGCTGAGTACAGTGTGTGGCGGTTCTTATTACGTGGGATTGTGTTTGAGGTTTATTTATGAACTACTTTATTAACCATACTGTGGTGTACTGTATTATTATAACCATGGTACGGTCAAAGTTTTCTGATTCTTTTAAAATCATACGTGACTTACCATGATTTCTGAAATCAAATGCAATGCAGGATATGGGGAGTTCAAAAGGACAGGCATCTAGCTACGTCGCTAACTGGCGAGCTGGAAATTGTTGTTGCTTAGTACAGCCAGACACAGTTGTCTTCATGAATGAGAAGTTGCTGGCTTGGCTTTCGTATTATGCTGTGTTTTTGACTTGCTCGCTCTGGTATACAGTATGAAACTTGTAGGCACTGCACACTGAATTTGTTGATATCTGGGATGAACATCAGTATGATAAAAGAGCTCAGGTAGAGGTGTTCTGCTTGGTGTTCAATGAACAATTATGTCTGCTTTAGTTTAAAGAAAATTTTAAAGGAATATTTCCCCAAAAAATGAAAATACTGTCATTTACTCACCTTCATGTTGTTTCAAACCCATATGACTTTCTGTCTACCGTGGAATATAAAGGGAGATATTTGGCGGAATGTTGTGAATTGACAGCCTCAGTCACCATTCACTTTCATTGTATGGAAAAAATATGCAATGAAAGTGAACAGTGACTGAGGCTGTCCATCCTTAAAATTCTGCCTAAAATCTAATTGAGTTTTCCATGAAAAAAAATCAAATGTGTTTTGGAACAAAATGAGGCAGAGTAAATGATGACAGAATTTTCATTTTTGGAAGAACTTTTCCTTTGTGGAGCACCTTAATGGTTTAAACTATAGAAAAGGGCCAGCCTTATAATCTTCTGTATATGCACAGTAATATGTGTAGACATGCAACCTGATCAGACAGTTTTGTTGGAAATAAGCTCTCTCAAACATTAAATCAATCTGATTTGTCAAAGTTATGCACACTTTGCACAACAATGCTACTCTGTTTCGCTCATTGAGTTCTACCTCGACTGAAACATTGATCTTTAAAGGAATAGTTCTCTCAAAAAATTATAATTTGGTTGTCATTTACTCACTCTGGTCATTCCTATCCCGTATTACATCAAGTACCCATGCACATTGCAGGAAGTTTGAATATACGTGACTGCAAATGAGACCTATAACAGAGGGTAAGATTATTAGTGAACAACACTTACATTTCAGTGCGTTCATCACACAAAGCTATCGGATGACTTCAAAAGACTTATAGCGCATATGTTATATGGACTGCTTTTATGGTGGTTTTTTTTTTTAGCTTGGCAGTGTAAATTACCATCCACGTTGCTTGCAGCGAAAAGAGCCATTCGTGTTTCACAGAGGTAAGATACAGGGGTTTGAAACTACACGAGGGTGAGTAAATGATGACAGAATTGTTATTTTTAGGTGAATTATTTCCATTATAAGCAGTAGAGCTGTTCACCCATGATGTCACTTTGTAGGCAAACCTGGAAGGCTATTTCGGCTAATGGCAGTTTTGGGTATGATTGGGTAAAATAAGTTATGAATGTCCACATTTATTCAAGTAATGCACAGTTGAAGTCAGAAGTTTACATACATTTAGGTTGAAGTCATTAAAACAAATTTTTTAACCACTCCACAGATTTAATATTAGCAAACTATAGTTTTGGCAAGTCGTTTAGGACATCTGCTTTGTGCATGACACGAGTAATTTTTCCAACAATTGTTTACAGACAGATTATTTCACATTAAATTGACTATATCACAATTCCAGTGGTTCAGAAGTTTACATACACTAAGTTAAATGTGCCTTTAAGCAGCTTGGAAAATTTCACAAAATGATGTCAAGCCTTTAGACAATTAGCTTCTGATAAGAGGTGTATTGAACTGGAGGTGTACCTGTGGATGTATTTTAAGGCCTACCTTCAAACTCTGTGCCTCTTTGCTTGACATCATGGGAAAATCAAAAGAAATCAGCCAAGACCTCAGGAAAAAAAAATTGTGGACTTCCACAAGTCTGGTTCATCCTGGGGAGCAATTTCCAAATGCCTGAAAGTACCATGTTCATCTGTACAAACAATAGTACAGAAGTATAAACACCATGGGACCATGCAGCCATCATACTGCTCAGGAAGGAGACTCATTCTGTCTCCTAGAGATTAATGTAGTTTGGTGTGAAAAGTGCAAATCAATCCCAGAACAACAGCAAAGGACCTTGTGAAGATGCTGGAGGAAACCGTTAGACAAGTATCTATATCCACAGTAAAACGAGTCCTATATCAACATAACCTGAAAGGCTGCTCAGCAAGAAAGAAGCCACTGCTCCCAAACTGCCATAAAAAAGCTAGACAGTTTGCAAGTGCACATGGGGACAAATATCTTACTTTTTGGAGAAATGTCCTCTGGTCTAATGAAACAAAAATTTAACTGTTTGGCCATAATGACCATTGTTATGTTTGGAGGAAAAAGGGTGAGGCTTGCATGCCGAAGAACACCATCCCAACTGTGAAGCATGGGGGTGGCAGTATCATGTTGTGAGGGTGCTTTGCTGCAGGAGGGACTGGTGCACTTCACAAAATAGATGGCATCATGAGGAAGGAAAATTGTGGACATATTGAAGCATCATCTCAAGAAATCAGCCAGGAATTTAAAGCTCGGTCGCAAATGGGTCTTCCAAAGGGACAATGACACCAAGCATACCTCCAAAGTTGTGGAAAAATGGCTTAAGCACAACAAAGTTAAGGTATTGGAGTGGCCATCACAAAGCCCTGACCTCAATCTGATAGAAAATTTGTGGACAGAACTGAAAAAGCATGAGCTTTTGGAAGGCTACCCAAAACGTTTGACCCAAGTTAAACAATTTAAAGGCAATGCTACCAAATACTAACTAAGTGTATGTAATCTTCTGACCCACTGGGAATGTGATGAAAGAAATAAAAGCTGAAATCATTTTCTCTACTATTATTCTGACATTTCACATTCTTAAAATAAAGTAGTGATCCTAACTGACCTAAGACAGGGAATGTTTTCTACGATTAAATGTCAGGAATTGTGAAAAACTGTGAAAAATTAATTCCAAAACTGCCATTATAGAAACCCATAGAAAATCCAAAGGGAGACCCATTGCTTGAAACTGCTAATTCTCTTCCGGGTTTTGGGACTACAACCTGAACAGCTGTATTGAATGTGTTGAAAGCAACAGAGGATTAACGTTTTAGAGGAGATGAATATAATTTTTTTGAGTTTTGAGCCACAAAAAGATGCTGAAATATGAGGTCTCAAAATCCCTCTTGATCAAGGCCTTGATGATTTTGTGTTTAAGCTCTTCATCGTTGATTTTCTGCCAGCGGGTAACAGTTTTGCATCTCTCATATAACGTCTCTGCTTCAGCCCTGGCATTGGTTGTGCTGAGAAACTTGTGCCTTATTTGTGTTAGTCTTCCTCCCGTTCTACCACATATACACCCATCATCTTTCTCATTAAACAGAGTAAGAGTGAAGCCAAAGCCGTTGTACATATCATGTTTCTTTTTCCTGTCAGCAAAATAGAGAATTCCTACAAGCTGTTTCATATATGTCAGCTTTGCTCTTCACTCAAAAGAACTTATTTTGCTGAGCCATCAACTGCACTGATGTTTTAAATACACTCCCTGTAGCCTCAGAAAAAAAAAGATATCATTGAAAAAAATAAAATTGTTCAAATATGGTTTGATTGGTGACTGTTGCATTGTGGTATCAAGAATGAGATATGAAACTGTGAAACTGTGGTGTCTGTGAGGTCCAAAAGTCTGAGACCACTGGTTAAAATGCTTTTATTTTGCATTCTTTTCCAATTTAAGTTTTTTTTTTTTCATTAGAAATTTTATAATCAAAATAACAATTTTAATGAAAAATTGAATTGATAATTTTACATGATTTTTATTTTATTGCATTTGGTATGTCCTCCCTGTTGCTTTAATGACAGCATGCACTCAAGCTGGCATGGACTCAAGAAATTTGGGCAAAACCTGATGATCCATGTTATTCCAGCATGTTTTGGTAATTTTCCTAAGAACTTCTTTTGTGTTTCAATGGAAGCAAGAGAATGTGATCTTTTGTACAATTGAGTTAAAGGGATAGTTCACTCAAAAATGAAAATTCTCTCATCATTTACTCATCCTCATGCCATCCCAGATGTGTATGACTTTCTTTCTTCTGCTGAACACAAATGAAAATTTTTAGAAGTATATTTCAGCTCTATAGGTCCATACAATGTAATTAAATGGGTACCAAACTTTTGAAGCTCTGAAAAGAACATAAAGGTAACATAAAAGTAATCCATTAGACTCCAGTGGTTAAATCCATGTCTTCAGAAGAGATCTGATAGGTGTGAGTGAGAAACTGATCAATATTTAAGTCCTTTTTACTATAAATGCTCCTCCCTGCCCAGTAGGTGGCGATATGCACAAAGAATGTGAATTGCCAAAAACAAAAAAAGAAGAATGGAGATGGATAGTAAAAAAGGACTTAAAAATGATCTATTTCTCACCCACACTTTTCATATCACTTTTGAAGATATAGATTTAACTACTGGAATCGAATGGATTACTGTATTAAAATACTTTATTTCAGTGGTTCTCAACCTGTTCCTGGAGGCCCCTCAACACTGCACATTTTGTACATCTCCCTTTTCTGACACGCCCAATTCAGGTCTTGGAGTCTCCATTAATGAGCTGATTCGTTGAATCAGGTGTGTTTGATTAGGGAGATATTCAAAATGTGTAGTGTTGGGGGGCCTCCAGGAACAGGGTTGAGAACCTCTGCTTTATTTCATGGTTTATATTTGCAATCCAAAATTTTCAATATTGCCTAGACTTTTGGACCATACATTGGGAAGTTGACATTTCATGCATGCAGCTTTTGCAAATAGGTGATGAAAATGGTGAAAACCAAATGTTTAATATTCATATACATTTTTACCTAAAATCTTGATGTTGACATGTTACAATATGCATCAATTATATATGTACTTCTTATTGTACAATTGCAAAACCAGTTCACAACAGGAATGAGCAAAATGACTCAACACACTTTGTTTGCTCCATCCTCAGTACTGGAAAAACATAACAGGTTGCCATATTTTCATGTTGACATTTGCACAGATCTCCATCAGTTCTTTTTCCAGTGCGCAATCTGGTATGAATTTTCCATGTCCCTCAAACTAGCTCTGAAGAATTTGGGTGAACCTCAGATTGCTAAAAAATGTTTAGCTGCAGTGTAATTTTGAGCTGTTTAGAGAAAAGACTTTTACTTTTTGCTAAGCCCTGCCTTAAAAATTTTTACTAGCCAGTCATACCTTTGGTACTGTTGGCGTCCACCAATTTATCAGACAAAGTTCTAATGCAAGTCTATGGAAGTCCTGTGTTTGGATTGGTTTACAGCATCCAAAACCTATGGGGTGGGGTGACACAGTATACCCAGAGCCGGCATAGTTTGGCAAAGGGTGAATTCAGTGTCATGCTTTTCTCAATTAGTCTTTGTCTGTGACCTGAGCTCGCTGCAGTAATGAACAAATCACTGGCTTATTGAATCTTGTTAACCTTAAGAAGTGAGTCTTTTAAAGGTTCTTTTTTTTTATTTTATTTTTTTTAATTTGGGTAAGTTAACTGATTATGATCAAAGTCTGGAATTAACAGGATGTTTTACAACTTCTGAGGTGAGTCTTTTTGACCAGACGTCATTGTTGATGAAAAAAATTTATCTGGATGCCGTTTAAATAATCCGGTCAATGGTTAAAAGGGTCAGTGCAAATGAACTCATTTAAGCAAAGGGAACAATAATATCAGACTTATTGAAGTTTCTAAAACTGTATGAGCAGTACAGTAAAACTGGACTTTTTTTTACATCCAAAAACAGCAGTTATTTCCGGTTACTGCTTTGTCCTTTTGACTCGTAATTTCAGCTGCAGGTCTGTGGTTAATCATATTGAAGGCACAGCAAAGCCGAGATTATGGGAGGATCATATGTGGATGTTAAAAATGAGTGTCTCAGAAAGAGGAATGGAAAATTTCAAATGAGAAAATAGTGTGGTAAACATTTTTTGAAAAAACATTTTAGTTCGTAAAAATGGCACAATTTGCACAGTAAGGAGCCTTCTGCCAAATACTCTCACCATCTTCCCTCCTACAATCACTACACTTACTACAACTTTTGTTGCATTACGGGCACAATGCAGGCACAATGCAGTCTAACAGAGAAATGTTCCACCCCTGACAGCATCCTCTGCAACAGCATACAAGAAAACGAGGATATAATGGCACAGAAACCCTCTTTTGTACGCCTGTAAAGCATTTAAGGAAAAACGGAGACCAGCTCCACATAATAAACTAATAGGTATTACAAAATCAAGTCTGATTTTTCAGGCAGGTCACATTTGACTGTTGCCTGGAGGAAGCAGTAATCTACGTATCAGCTGTAATGGGGTTATGGATGCCAGTGCTGTGGTCAATGCAGGGCAGAGGAGAGGGGAGGAGGGATGGAGTTTGCTGCTCAGTGGAGGGCAGTATGGGTGTGTGGGTGGAGATAGAGTTCTCCAGCTCTTCCTGTGCCAGAGTATTAAAGCGCTCTACCACACAGTGTGCCGTCAAACGAGCCTCCGGGTCATGATCCCAGCACTCAGTTATAGTCGAACACAACAGCTGCATGCCCTAAAACACAAGGTAAAAGACGGTTTGCTATTACGAATAGGAATGTTGGTAACACTTTCTATGAAGCCTGTTTATATAATGTGTTATAAAACGTATTTATAATGCGTAAGGGGCCGTTCCTACTAAATGCATTTTTAGCGTACGTTTACATTGTTTTTCAATTGTTTTTTATCTAAACATGCACTAGACGGACGTTGTTGGCCATTACGCCGTGTCTTTATTTTTCAGCGTTTCACGCAGGAGGGACACATTTATACAATGTCAAATTAAAAGAACAACTTTTAAAATCACGTCTCAAGACACCTGCATCCTGTTCTGTTTGTTGCACTGCTTTTAGCTTTTTTTAATGCAAGAACGCATTTGGTCAGAACAGACCCTTATTGTGCTAAAGACAAGCGTAATGCAGGTGTCTTCAGATGTTTTCAAAAGTTGTAATTCTTTTTAAATAAACACAAATGTCTACAAAACGTGGCGCTCCTGCGTGACACCAAATAAAATGGAGAGTAAGTTAGTAGGAATAGTAATAGGGATGTTTGCTTTAGCAAGCACCACTAGATAATTTATAGCATGTGATATAATGAATTAAATTTGATGTTGATCAACACATTCTTGTAGGTTTAATTATGAACACCTAAGAAATATAAAAGAACTGTGGTTACAATTCTCGACAAGTTTTTATTCTCTCTGAGTTCCATGCTTGTCCATTTGCAGATGTACCCACTGGATGTGTTGTCCAGCTCACTGGGATGTCTGGTCTTCCTCTGTCTCTTAACACCAGGTCTCTCATGCTGTCTACACATGGCTGCTCACACACCTTGGAGCCAAATGGGGGCTCATAACTCTTTACGTCTGTTACAAAGAACATTTCAACAGATTTAATTTCTATCTACAGTGTATCATGTACAGTCTGTATACATCTATATAGTGACATGATTTGCACAAGCACATATCCTTCGAGAGCTTTACTTGCCTCCTATGACATCACACCTAGAGACCATTTCCCACAACACAAGGGCCATGGAGTAGACATCCATCTGTTTAAAGGACTCCAAATCTTCTAGATTCACTCTGGACTCAAGAACTTCAGGGGCCATGTAGCGTGCTGTCCCCACCTATAAGACACGGACCCCATAATTCAAATCAGATAACTGCGCCAAATTAAATTACAAATGGTTACAAGGTTTCACATGATTATATCTGTGACCTCAACTGCAGAGTTTTTTAGGTTACACTTAAATAGCTTGCAGAAATTATTACGATGCCCACAGCATTTTTACCCTCTGAGATTATACATTTACTAATGACTTGGTTTGGAATTGTTTTCTTTGTGTGTAAAAAGGATGCAACATTTGGTGAACATTGCTCAGTTTCAAAACCTAGTGAGCTGCTTACACAGGCAGCATTTTAAGGCATCATAGGTTTGCCACTGGGTATTATAATTAAAGGTGCTGTTAGCTATTTTAACCATTCTGGAACTTCCACCAGACTACCCGTTGAACTAGCCATGCACTCCAGAGACATATGCACACACACAAACACACTAGAGACCATTGTGTTGGAGCAGATGCAACGGGGAGCATTTAGCTGGAGCAAGACACCATACTGGCACTTATACAAGCAAATATGGGCTGCCCTGTGAACTTGTACAATTATTGACAGGCATATTGTATTCTGATTGGCTAAACAAACGATCTGACTGTGATTTTTGGAGCTACAAAGGTCTAATCGTCCTTAAAAGTAAATGGATTTGTATGGATTTACAGAGCTGAGATATTCTTCTAAAAATCTTTGTGTTCTGCTGAAGAAAGAAAATCATACACATCTGGGATGGCATGAGGGTGAGAAAATGATGAGAGAATTTTCATTTTTGGGTGAACTTTCTGTTTAAGCTGCCTTTTAAGATACCTTGTTTTGGCCAAATTATCAGGCAGAATCACATGTATACTTCGAGGAGAAGGTAATCCTATATTGATATGAATCAACTATCTTCAAATTAATTGTGAGTCAGATCTCTTGTGCTTTTTGCATTGCTGCCTAGGTAGAGTGTTCCAAATTGGTCGCTTATGAGGTTCCATTCCAATTAGGATGCTGCCTTAGGGGCCGTTCAACACAATGTGCTATGAACATTAATGTCAAGTTAAAAAGAACTTTAACTTTTAAGCCACATCCACACTGATCTTTTTAGGTTTAAAAAGTTTCCAAAATGTAATTGTTTTCCAAAGTTTGCAAAAGTCTCCGTTTTCATTCCAGTGTGGATGAGAGGCGTAAACATACATGTCAAAATTAATGCATTTTCAAGTGAAATCGTATTAGTGTGGTCATGGCCTTAAAAACATGTCTCGATACACCTGCTTTCTGTTATATTTATTGCGCTGCATCTAGCGTTTTTTTAGCACAACTAGGGGTTCGATATGAAAGGCCCCTCACAAGGCAGCTGCCTGTCGGCAGCAGACAGCAAGGCAGCTCACTAGGTTTTGGAACAGAGCCCATATTTTGTGTCTCCTCCCTACCTGCCCACTGTTGGCAAAATCATCTACAGTGAGGGAGAGGTCGAGTCGCAGAGCCAGTCCGAAATCACAGAGCACGCACTCACTAGGGCTCTTCAACACAATGTTGCTGCTCTTCAGATCTCTATGGGCAATGGGCACCTTTGGCATGCCACAGGGCGTGGTGTCGCTGTGCAGGTGTGCCAGGCCTCTTGCCACAGAGCCTGCTAGTGAGCACAGTTCAGCCCATGTGAGGATATGACTAGCCAGAAACTCCTGGAGGTTCCCCAGACTATAATAGGCCATAATGAGCCAGTATTGCCTCTGGGGGGTGCCAGCAGTACCACCTCGCTCCTCAGCTGTCAATAACTGCACCACATTCTCGTGTTTTAAGTTGGCGTCTGAGAATATTGCTCTTTCATTCCGCCATGAGGTATATTCCACTGCGGGGAAGATCTTCACAGCTACCGTTTCATACTGCCCACCCTCATTATGGCTAAGCCGTGCCCGCCACACCTCAGCGAAGCGCCCCTTACCCACCAGCGCCTCTAACTGGATGGGTAACTGCTCCGTGTTGTGGTTGAGGTTATTGGCACAAGTTGATGATATTTTTGAACTGGCATCATCGCTGAGGGACGGCAGCTTGCCATGGTAATCGCTTCCATTTGCTTGGCCAGCACAACCCTCTGCTGGATCTAGAGACTGATATTGGGTGCGCCTTGGTGCCCAGTCTTTGGGTTGTTTGCCAGGCTGACGTATACGGTAGAGGTAAAAGGCCATCGTAGCAATGACAGCCACCAGGATTGGTGGAACCAGGCTTATGACTACCACTGGGATGACATCTTTTGACTTCAGTCTTGAGAATCCTGGAAAAACAGGTTTACATTAGTACAAACAGGCTCTGTTCCAAACCTACTGTAGTGAAGTGCCTAAATAGGCAGCTGCCCTCTAAAACAACATTCAAATTAAATGAATGAACCTCATAAGTGACCGTTTTGGAAACCGCTACATAGGCAGCAACATCAGACAAATAGTGATCATCACATGAAAACTGAACTCACAGTTGTATTTCAACAGAGATTAGCGTTAGCAAGTTTCTAAAATAACGAAGTGATGCTCTTATATTAATAAAAATACAGAGAACACAAATATTAGGTTTTGTTTTTAATCAGATTGGTCAAATTTTCGTATACTTCTTCAATACCAATTTGTAAACGTATTCATTACTTATACTTTTTGATGTTGAATGAATAATATTGGTTGCACTGTATTTTACAGTACTGTTCTACATTTACATACTATATAATTACAACAACTGCTGTAATTACTAGGTAATAACCACAATCCTAACCTTACCCCATATTAGGTACATGTAGTTACCTAATATTACTCAGTACTTTCTTGGGTAAGTACATTGTAAGTATACTGAAAGTACACGTACTGTAAAATAAATGTCAACCATAATATTTCTAGTCAACATTTCTCTCATTTCATGTTGGGAGCATGTAACTATGATACCTTAAAGGTACACTTTGTAATTTATTACGCATGTCGTCATGGTCTTACACTGACACTTAGGGACCTGGATGCAGCATCATTCAAACACAAAAGTTTTCTGTTGTAGAACTTTACTATTCATAGACTGCCATGATTAATTTAATCCATGAGTGAAAGTGTCAAATAACAAGGCGGTTACTGAGATTAAGGGAGTAGGATTTGGCTGGTCATGTGATTCTAACATGGCAGCCCTCATGAGGGGACCCTCTCCAAGTAGAATGAACCAGCTTTTATAAGGTTACTGATATGAATGGAGTCTTCATCTCATTTGAGTGGTCCTGATTTTATACATAAGTTTAAAAAACTACAATACATTTTTAGAGTGCACCTTTAAAAATGGTTCCATGCATAGGCAGCACCCAAGATTTTGGAACAGAGCCATGGTTTTGTATTGCAAAACAAAATATTTGTGAAAAAAAATCACAAAATGTACCCAGGTAAATTTACTGTTTCAGCAGTATGGAAATATTTTAATTTTATTAATTTTGGAAAACATACCATTGGCTCCTTTGTCAAAGATGAGTTTGTCATTGCACTCGTGATCTCCAATACAGCCGCAGATGAAGAGCAGGCCATCCTCAGAGGGCTGAGGTGTCATCAAACACTCTTTGGAGGAGTAGTTGGCCAGCACTATGTTCTCCAACATATCCTGTGGGTTATAACACAGTGTCCGCACGCTCACACTCACATTGTCCTTCTTCCTGCGAGGAAAATCACAGAAACACAGTCAAAAAATGTTTTAATCCAAAATACATGAGGGTGTGTAAATGATGACCATTTTTTTTTTCTTGGGGTGAACTATTCCTTTAAGACAGTTGTTGAGAAAACACAAAATGCATCATGTTGCCTTGATTTGTTTTTTTTTTTACACTTTCCTTGACAATTCATTTTCAATTCCTTTTCCCAACAATTCAAGCTGCACAACACTATAGTCAAAAACACAGAGAAATCCACTTCAGTTGTTAAAACAACAAAATGATTCCTTCGGAAAGACCAGAAAGACAAACATGTGAACAAGGAAAATGTTTTCTTATGTTCCTCTGATGAAATCTTGAATAAAATGTAACCAGGGAATCCCTGCTCAGGGGTGCACTTTGAACTTCATGCCAAAGTGTAAACTTTGCTGAGGGTTATAAATGTGTTTGCTATTTATCCTGCATTAGTGTGGAAGGAGAGTCTTTATTGACCCCTCAGAGAGTAGCGTCTATTTTTAAAAACAGCTTGCCTCTACTGCAGTCACCCAAAGGTCAGCCTGATTGGCTTCCCAAAGAAGTTCTTCATAGACTGAGCAGGGTGGAACTAGCTTAAAGGGAAATCCCTTAAAAAGTGACTTTCAAGAGCCACAGGTCCCAAGGGTTGTAAGGCAGCTCATTTCTTGTTCACTGTCAAACTTCTTTAAACACACTCCTACAGTATGTGCCCTACTGGGTTTCTGAGATTTACCTGAGATTTAAAGGAATAGTTCAATCAAAAAGAACATTTAATCATTATTTACTCACCCTCATATCATTGCAAACCCCATATTAATTTCTTTCTTTTGTAGAACACAAAATAAAATATTAAGCAGAATGTCTGAGCTGCTCTCTTCCATTCAATGAAAGTGGAAGGTGACCAGGGGCTATTAAGCTCCAAAAAGGACAAAAAGCCAACATAGTCTCATAGAATGAACATTACTGTAACTACATTTTTGCAAACTTTTAAGTTTAATGTTTTAAGTTTTGCTTCAGTTTTCTGGTGAAATTTGCACTAGAGGTGCTACAACTGTGCTTTTTATTCACTTTCCCAAAAATCACAAGTACAATGGCTGAATATGACTTTGTAAACACTTATTTTTTGCACAATTACACACATATACTGCTTCGTTATGACACTGAAACATTATTTGAAAAATGATACATTTTAATGCTTTTCTTGCAGACCCACCTACATATACACACTTATTCCAATGTGGTTAGCTTGCACGGTAGCTCAACTGAAAGAGTGTTAGAATTTGAACTCAGAAGACTGAGGTTCAAGACCACTCGAGCACACAAGCTGACATGTGATGTGGTTGCTTCAGAAAATTTGCTTTTCATGTCGCATTTCCTTTTAGGACACCATCGGTTAGGTTTAGGGGTTGGTTTAGGGTAAGGATGTCTGTTTTGTTTACCTCTCATTTGCTATGAGTGTCACCTTGTCAGGTTGGGTTTCTGTCTGATGGGACCGTGGCATTATCATCCCCTTTCCGTCTCGTGTTTCGTGTACATTCTTTGTGTGAGTGCACAGGTCTGGTTGTTAGTGACCGCCGTGTGTGAGTTACCGTCGTTTGCTCTCCGGTGATATCATGGTCCTGTCACCTTGTCAGGTTGCTGACGAGGACCATGGCATCATCGTTCCCTGTTTGTTTTGTTCCAAGCGTGACAATGTTTTTGCCTTCATGTGTTTCAGGTGCCTCTGGCATGTGGTTTCCATGGGAACGCTGATCATGCCAACTTTCAGCTGCGAACAGCACCTGCTCCTTGTTTGTTCATGCCAATATTAATCCCCTTGTGTGTCATGTCCGACTCTGGGTTGTTAAATGTAGTTAGATGTTGAATGTTTAATGTTGCTCAGTTTTGACTGAGTTTTTGAGCATAGTTGTTTGATGTTGAGTACTAACCTCACTTTCTCTGCCTAGTTGGTCCTGTTTCGTGTATGTGTTGGTTGCCTGTGTGTCGGGTGTGTGGTTGCGTGTCAGCTGGTCTTCCACGGAGGATACCTCATCTCTGCTCGCGTGTCGGGAGTTGAGATTGCCCATCTCTGCTGGGCATTGTTCTGCACTTCACTGAGGTTCAGCGGAGGATTCTACGAATCTGTTCCTCAACCCAGTGACTGCTCATTATTGCTGTTAATAAATCCTTTGAACTGTTGCTCTGTTTGCCTCACTGTCGCTCGTTACTGAACAATCCAGCCAGTATGGACCCAGCGGAGGAATCTACTCTTCGCTCCGCACTCTCTCAGCAGGAAGCCCTGCTGGGATGTCAGCAGGATCAAATCTCTGCTTCAAACAGGGTCCTGGAGATAATGGCTTCGCAGCTCGCCGAGCTCACCTGTGTTGTGCAGCAGCTGCCTCCCAATGCTGGCCCCTCTCAGGAAGCATCTTCACCGGCTCCGGCGGTTCCCCATGTTCCTGGACATTCAGAAGCCCGTATTCCCCTTCCAGCCCAGTATTCAGGTGAGGCTGAATCCTGTAGTGCATTCCTTGCACAATGTTCCTTGTTCTTCACGTCACAGCCCTCTGCTTTCCCTTTGGAGAGAATGAAGGTGGCTTACGTCACCCTGCTCCTCACCGGAAGGGCCCCTGATTGGGGAACCACCATGTGGGACAATGAATGTCCTTGTTGCATGTCGTTTTTAGCATTCGTCACGGAGCTCTGCCGAGTGTTCGATCCAGCCTTGTTGCTTGCCAGGCACCTGCTCCTCAGTCGCTGACAGCATCCACGACCACGAGGGCCGGTTCTCTGCTGCTACCAGCGTCTACGGCCACGAAGGCCGTTCCCCTGCTGCTGCCAGCGCCCACGGCCACGGGGGCTGTTTCCCTGCCACTGCTAATGTCCACGGCCACAAGAGCAGTTTCCCTGCTTCTGCCAGCGCCCATGGCAATGAAGGCCTTTCCCCTGCTGCTGCCAGCACCCACAGCCACTGAGGCCGATCCCCTGCCGCTGTCAGCGCCCATGACCATGGAAGACGTTTCCCTGCCGCTGCCAGCATCCACGGCCACGAGGGCCATTCCTGTTGCTACAGCCAGCACCCACGCCTGCCACGGTCAACGAGCCAGAGCCCACACCTGCCACAGTCAATGGGCCAGTTCCTGAAGCCTCGTCTGTCTCAGAGCCAGCATCGGAAGGCTTGACCGACCCAGAACCAGCGCCTGAAGCCTCGGCCGTCCCATTTCCAGCGTCTACGGCCACGAAGGCTGTTCCCCTGCTACTGCCAGCGCCAACGACCACAGAGGCTGATGACCTGTCCCTATCTGTATCCACGGCCACGGAGGTCGCTTCCTTGTCACTGCCAGTGCCCCTGACACTGGAGGTCGTTCCCCTGTCACTGTCTGTGCTCATGACCACGGAGGTCGTTCCCTTGTCACTGCCTGTGCTCACAGCCGAGGAAGCTATTCCCCAGTCACTGCCTGTGCTCACAACCACAGAGGCTGTTTCCCTGTCACTGCCAGTGCTCACAGCCGGGGAAGCTGTTCCCAAGTCACTGCCTGTGCTCACAGCCACGAAGGCTGTTCCCCTGTCACTGTCAGTGCTCACAGCCATGGAAGCTATTTCCCTGTCACTACCTGTGCTCACGGCCACAGAAGCCATTCCCCAGTCCATGTCAGTCTTCACAGCCACAGAGGCCACTCCCATGTTGCAGCTGCCCGTGCTCACAGCTGCGGAGCCCATTCCCCTGTCGTGGCCAGCGTCCATGGCCATGGAGGCCGTTCCCCAGCCACAACCAGCGCCCACCCCCTACGCCGCTCCCTCCTGAACTCTGTCCAGCAGCTGCTGCCCAGTTCAATGTTCCCTCTGCACTGAGGCCGCCTGCCAGGCCACCAGACCCTGCCTCTTCCCTGAGGCCTCCTCCCAGTCCTCTGGACCACGCCCCTTTACTTAAACTCCCTCCCTGGTTTCCTTCCCTTCCCTCACTTTCTGTGTGTGGGGGGGTTGGGGTACTGTCTGACGGGACCGTGGCATTATCGTCCCCTTTCTGTCTTGTTTTTCGTGTACGTTCTTTCTATGAGCACACAGGTCCGGTTGCTGGTTACCACCATGTGGTCTCCGGTGATGTCACGCATCATCGTTCCCTGTTTGTTTTGTTCCAAGCGTGTCTACATTTTTGCCCTCATGTGTTTCAGGTGACGCTGGCACGCGGAATCAGCGTTTCCATGGGAAAATTGATTCCAAAGAAAATTTCATTGAGCTCTTCTTTAACTGCAAAAACATAAGAATAATAATTCTGAGTCATAAATTTAACAGAATTGTGCTTCAAAAGTGTCAGAGATATAGGATAAAAAAGACATGCATAAGTTACCCGGTGGTTTACAATAAAAATAAAATAAACATTTAAAAAAAATGTCATAACCAACTAATTCAACTCGTAACATGAATTTTAGCTTCATACACAAACTCTGTCATCATATAATTCATTTATTTTACAGTCTATAATTAAATTATAAACAAAACATTTCACTGCCCAAAATATCCTAATATTTTATTGTGCATGGTTGAATGTTGTGAATGGTGGACAAACGCTGTAAAAGAATGTATTTTAAGCTTCTCGTCAATGCTTTGAAATTAGTCAATCAATAATAAATAGTTGCTGTTTATCTGTTTAGAGTTGCTGTCTGCTTTAGCAATAAGGCTTTTTTTTCCCCGACTATTTGAAAAGTTACACAGTTAATTCATCAAGCTATTACAGACCAGTTCAAGCTGACAACACTGCGTGGACCACAAGAGACTACAGAAGCCTACATGTGTAGATACATACATTACACCTAAAAAGACTTAATATTCAATATTAATACTATTTTTATGTATTTTTATTTCGATATGCTGTTTTAGTAAACTCTGAGAGACATGATCTGAGTGACTTGACTAAATGAAGTTCTTGATTTTAAGTTTTTAACCATGATGAAATCGCAATGCATGCAGTTTTACCAGTTGTCAGGTCTCGTGTCGTGTGAAACTGCCTTGTTTAGATTTATTATATTGGATACATACCCGTCTTTATGTTTTCATCGTGCCAGCCACCTCGGTAGTCGATGTTATACAGTAGTCTCTGTATTAACATTCAAGCATATTGGTTGACTGATGAGTGTGCCTGTGCACGTGCGTATGTGTGTGTGTGTGTGTTTGCTTAAACACTGTGAAACAACCCTGGCTACGTCTACGGCTTCAGGGGCTAATACAGCTGCATGCAGACAGAGATGTGTTCATTAGTTTCTGTTTTGTTATTTATTTATTTATTTTCATTGCATTACAAATGTCATGGACTTGGCTGGACTCTGAAAAAAATCCAGAGTCCCAAAGGCTCGAGACCGAGTCTTATTGGATTTGGACCGAACAAGTCCAAGTCCATTAAAATTGTTGAGTCCAAACTCGAGTACCCCAACTCTAGTACTAACCTCACTCTCTCTGCCTAGTTGGTCCTGTCTTGTTTATCTGTTGGTTGTCCGTGTATCGGGTGTGTGGTTGCCGTCCAGTTTTGCTGCATGTCAGCTGGTCTGAGCTTCAGCGGAGGATTCTACGAATCTGTTCCTCAACCCAGTGACTGCTCATTATTGCTGTTCATAAATCCTTTGAACTGTTCCTCTGCTCTTGGGTCTGTTTGCCTCACTATCGCTCATTACAATGAGGACACTATCGGTTCGGTTTAGGTGTTGGTTAAGGGTAAAGATGTCTCCTTTGTTAACCTCTCATTTGCTTTTAGGACACTATTGGCTATGTTTAGGTTAAAGTTTTGGGTTAGGCACGTGCTGTATGTTTTACTCATTAAAACCTCTTTTTAACGTTCTCCTTAAAACCCTTGTCTGATTACAACAGCATTTCACTTGCTTTTGACACCCCCCGCTGGACATTTCACTGGGAAACTGCAGCAAAACTACTTACGTTAGTTTTGTGTGAGAAACAGGCTAAAATTTAAATCGAAATTCATTGAAAATTTCACATGACAGCCATGGTCGCCATTCACCTTCATTGTATGGAAAGAGACATTCTGCAATAAATAACTCCCTTTGTGTTGCACGGAAGAAAGAATCATATGTATTTTAAAAGACACCAGGGTGAGTAAATGACAGAATTTCCATTTTTGGGTGAACTTTCCCTTTAAAGCCATTCAAGTCAGCCATAGAATATTGCTCATACTATCAACATCAATTTGTGTGCACATCGCTTATGCATACCTAAAATTTAGCCATGCCTTGGACTTACCATACTGCTACACACACTTCTTCAGCCAGAGTACAGTAAGAGGTCAGACTGCAGTTGCTCATGCATACGTTGTCTTCGCATACAGGACTCGAGTGGTCACACCACTTACAGAGGTTGGTTTTCATGAGGGTAAAAGTCTGTGCCTGCAACACTGCAATAAGACCAGACAATAAAAGAAACATTTTAAACAGTATAATAATACTATGCAGTATTATAATACTATTAGTATTTAGTTTCCTATAGCTCTGAAAGTATTTTGTGATTTGTGACAATTAATAAGATTTCATGTATATATCTTTTAAAGGAAAAGTGTGGAGTTTAGTTGTTTTCTAGCAACTTATAATTTTATTATCTTTTTTTATATCTTTTTTATTTGTATTTTTTGTTTTTCACTTAAATAGTTCAAATAGTTTTAAATACAAATATTCCAAATCATATGAAGCCCAAGTAATATTCTCAATTAATATGTGGTCATATAAGTGTCACGGTAGTCTAAGGGAAGAAGGACCCAGTTGCAGAGATGAGGCAAAGTGTGACCTTTATTTAGCCAAAGACAAAATACAAACAAAAACTCTCTGAAAACAGAACTAGTAAAGTACTAGAACCAATCGAAGCATCAATAGCAAACTGACAGACTCAGGGAACACACCGACACACTAACAAACACACAAAATGATTCAGCACAGGACTAGAGACGAAGGGAGCTGATATAGGCAGAAGTAATTCAGGAAGCAGGTCCTGCGGATGATCATCTGATAGGAATAACGAGTGTTGCCAAGGCAACTGGAGCTGGCAAACTCAATGTGGCATCTGCAAGACACAAGAGGGTGTAAGAGGCAAGGTAAACACAAGAAACACATTCATACGAGACAAACAGATAGTCAGGGGAGACACAGTCAGGCCAGACTGTGACAGTACCCCTCCCTTGACGGACACCTCTTGACATCCACTAGAGACAGACCAACACAAAAGGAACTGAACAGGGAGGGAGGGAGGAAAGACAAGTCATGGAGCATGAGTGTCTGGATTCCAACACCAGAACCGAAACCGAACCAGACAGGAGAGTCAGAATCCAGACACCATGCCCCAAACATGAAACACAAAACCAGCCGAAGAGTGCACATCATGGAAACTGCAACTGAAACCGTGCGCCCACATAGAGACAAAACAAAGACAGAAAAAGTACATAGCCAGGTGAATAACACCAAGCCATGCACTCAACACTGACACAGAACAAGAGTGTCAGGATCCTGTCATCACAATAAACATGAGTGACCAAGTGTGAGGATCCTGACACTACCACCTCAAAGGGACGCCTCCTGGCATCCCAGAAGGGAGACATAAAACACCAGACAAGACAAATAGAACAGGCACTAACATAGAACTGAAAAAACAAATGAAAGGGAAGGAAGGGAGGGAAACCAGGGCGGAAGTTTCAGGAAAGAGGCAGGGTCCGGTGGCCCGGGAAGAGGCCTCAGGAAAGAGGCAGGGTCTGGCAGCCTGGTAGGAGGCCTCAGGAAAGAGGCAGGGTCTGGCAGCCTGGGAGGAGGCTTCAGGAAAGAGGTGGGGTCCGGTGGCCTGGGAGGTGGTTTCAGGAAAGGAGCAGCTGCTGGACTGGTATCAGACTGGACATGGGCGGCCGCTAGACAGGGGTCTGACTGGACTTGGACGGCCACTGGACAGTGGTCAGACTAGACTTGGGTGGCCTCTAGGCAGTGGTCAGACTGGACTTGGGAGGCCACTGGGCAGTGGTCAGACTGGACTTGGGTGGCCACTGGGCAGTGGTCAGACTGGACTTGGGAGGCCACTGGACAGGGGTCAGCAGACTGGGTGGTGACCGCTGGTAAGGGTCAGAAGACTGGACAGAGACCACTTGGGACTGGATAGGTGGAGCGGCAGCCACTGGGGAGTGATCAGATTGAGTGCCGGACATAGGGGACTGGATAGGACTGTCGAAAGCCACGGGAAACTGGACAGGCTTGTCGATAGCCTCAGGGAACTGGACCGACTTGATGACCACAGGTAACTGGACAGGCTCGTCAACAGCCACAGGGAACTGGACAGACTTGTCTACGGCCATGGGGAACTGGACCAGCTCGTCGACAGCATCAGGGAACTGGACAGACTCGATGACCACAGGGAACAGGAGAGGCTCGTTGATGGCCGCCATGGTCGGGAGCGCTGGCAGCACCTGGGGAATGGCCTCCATGGCCGTGGACGCTGACAACGGTGAGGGAACAGCCTCTGTGGATGTGAACACTAACATGGGTAGGGGAACGGCCTTCATGGCTGTGGATGCTGGCAGCAGCAGGGGAACGAGCTCCGTGGTCATGGACCCTTGCAGAAGCAGGGGAACGGGCTCCGTGGTCGTGGACGCTGGCAGCAGCCATGGAATGGGCTCCGTGGCCATGAGTGCTGGCAGCGGCGGGGGAAAGGTCTCCGTGGCCGTAGACGCTGGCAGCAGCGGGGGAACGGCCTCCGTGGGCGCTGGTAGCGGCGAGGGAACGGCCTCCGTGGGCGCTGGTAGAGATGTGGGAATGGCCTCCGTGACCGGGAGCGATGGCAGTGGCAGGTGAATGGCCTCTGTAGCCATGAACACTGGCAGCGACTTAGGACTAGGGGCCCTTCTCCTCCTTTTCCGGATGGTAAGAAGCACTGCTGTGGTAACGGCCGCCACCTCCTAGCAGTTGGTAGCGGCCTCCTCCGCCTCCTACAACGGCGTGAAGCCCGAGAAAAGCCCGGGGTAGGTCAGGGCACTGGTTGAGACGAGTCCTTGGATCTTGCGTACCGTGCCTGAAGCATGAGCTCCACCTCGGCAAGTCAGCAGGCATGTTCCACGAGATCACAAAAGGGCCAAAAAAATCTCACCCAGCTCCTCGACACTATATGGGTTGTCCAGACCTGACAGAAAAATATGTTTGAGACAGGTCTCGTCATGGCACCATCTGTGGGGCTCCCGGACCAACTCATCAGCATAAATGCCAAAGCCATGCCCATCCTGTGAAATCTTCCCAAGGTGGCTCCACGAGAGACCCGCTCCTTCCGGCTGGGAGCTTGGTGGAGAAAAATGCCCATATCTCCTCTGCTGAGTCCAAAACTGGCTGAATTGTCCTGTCATGGTAGTCTAAAGGAAGAAGGACCCAGTTGCAGAGATGAGGCAAAGTGTGAGCTTTATTTAGCCAAAGACAAATTACAAACAAAAACTCTCTCAATGGAGAAAAGGCAAACTGAAAACAGAACTAGTAAAGTACTAGAACTAACCGAAGCTTCAATAGCAAATTGACAGACTCGGGGAACACACAGACACACTAATAAACACACAAAACGATTCAGCACAGGATTAGAGACGAAGGGAGCGGTAATTGGGGAAGCAGGTGATGGTCTGATAGGCATAACAAGCGTTGCCAAAGTAAGTGGAGCTGGCAAACTCTGTGTGGCACCTGCAAAACACAAGAGGGCATAAGAGTCAAGGTAAACACAGGAAACACATTCAGATGAGATAAACAGACAGTCAGGGGAGACACAGTCAGGCCAGACAGTGACAATAAGCTGCATATATTATAATTATTCAAAATTGCTGTTTGAAATAGTTTAGATGAAGTATACCACGTCACACTGTAGGACACTGCTGTCACTACTTCAAATGCCATGCCAACTTGTGTAGTCTAAGTCACCATTTGTTTTCATTGCATCTTTTTTTCCATTAAATAAAGGTGAATTGTGACTGAGGCTGTCATTCTGCCTAACATCTTTTGTGTTCCACAGAAGAAACAAAGTCATATGAGTTTGGAACAACATGAGGGTGAACATTTTCATTTTGGGTGAACTATCCCTTTAAGGGAATAAGTAAAATATTTGAAGATTGACAAATAAAAATTGCGATGATGGGCTTGTTGGGACTCTCAAAGAAAAACAGAAACTACAAACTCAAACTAATTGCCTAAAATCACAAATAACTTTGATTGAGGCATACAATAAATGCAGTCAAAATGGTCTAATGATTAAAAAATGATGATTGAAATGTCAAAGTTACAGTGAAAGCTCTAATGACAGCTGCAATCAAGAGTGGTATCTAAGACCAACTCTTTGCGCAATATGACACATCTGGAGATTATAAAGCTCTCATTACTGTATATTTGGATGAATGCAATATATAGCCTGATGTGTATGTGTGTTTGTGGTGGGTTGTATTTGGTTTGGTGCGCACATCACTGAAGGAATGTGTATTCATGAGAGTGTCAGGGGTTCCTGTGGTTAAGAGGGATAAGCCTGAATTCCTTCCCACGCACACTGTCTCCCATGTCCTGATACCACCACATCACAACAATATTAATTGTTTATTAAAAGCAGATGAAGGGTGGAAGCCATTCTGTTGAAAGAGTGCAGCGACCTTACAGTAAACAGTATTAAAGGAAGGAGCAGAAATATTTAACACAGACTTCCAGATGTCCACTTATGCCCAGCATCAAAACATACAACAGAGAGATCAAGAGTTCTTGCATGAAGAAGCGAGGGACATGAAAAACATAAAGGCTGAGCTCAAAAGCCCCCACTCTACAAACTTTAAAGTAATTAAACTCAGCAGCCACTGCTCCAGAAATAAATTAAAGCCAGAAGTGCTCACTGGCCAAGTTTGAAGCACAAGCTCGGTGCTTATGGGAAATCCAATGGCTGTGTGTGTATAGAGGCCAGGAGATGTTGGCATGCATTTATTTGTTTTGCGCTCAAGCAAGTTTCCCTTTTCATTCCCTTTTGTAATTCATGAGCGCTACATATGATAATGAAAATCGTATGCCAAGCATAATGTTGATTTTTGTGTGATGATTTCTTGTACCATCATGCTCATTTATCTACAATATTCAGTATTTAAGTGACCAACAATATTTAGTATTCTGCACTATTTTTAGGCCACTAATCAAATGTTAGCAAATTTGGGATACTGACCATGTGAATTCCTTTATACAAAAGGTCAGATTTCCTTGTTTCCTTTGAAACACACAAGATGCTCTTTGGATTCTGAGATAAAATGGATCATCAGGTTTTGCACAAACTTGAATATACTGGAGTTAATACTAGCTTGAGTGCATGCTGTCATTAAAGCAAAAATGGGACATACAAAATACTGAGAAATTCTAAAATTCATGACTATTTTTTAATCAAACTTTTCACTCAAGTTGTTATACTGAAAATATTATTTGTATAAAAAAAGGTTATATTAAATAAATTTTAAAAAATGCAAAAGCATGTTCACTAGTGGCCTCAGACCGTTGAACCCCATTATATACAGTATTTGTTTCCTATAGCTTTACATGCCATGCAACATTTTTGGGGGCCCCAGTATGCTGTAATCAAACTATCCCACTGGGTGGCACATTTCCAAGTTTTTCAATTCCTTTTAAACACAGCTTGATCCCCGAAAGCATTTCCTGATATTAAAAGAATAACAGTACAATGAAGGCAGCATTGGCATAACTGTGTATCGCATTCATGATAAACAGATGTCTTCTTGCTGTTTTGATTTTGAGTGTTGACCACTTTTCACAAACACTCCATAGTAAAAGCTAAGCTCATGAGGACTGTTTAAAGGGATAGTCTACCCCAAAAAGGAAACTTCTATCATTTTTTACTCACACATATGTTGTTCCAAACCCCTTTGCCTTTTCTTTAGTACACAAAAGGAGATGTTAGGCAGAATGACAGCCTAAGTCACCATTCACTTTCTTTGTGTGTAAAAAAAAAAAAGATTCAATCAAAGTGAACGGTGACTGAGACTAACTTCCTAACATCACCTTTTGTGTTCCATTGATTATAGAAGGCCATACAGGTTTGGAACAACATAAAGGTAAGAATAAGGTGAGAAATCCTTTAAAGGGATAGTTCACCCAAAAATGAAAATTCTCTCATTATTTACTCACCCTCATGATATCCTGGGTGTGTATGACTTAATTTCTTCACCAGAACACATTTGAAGAAAAATAGAAAAATATCTTAGCTCATTAGGTCTTTAAAATGCAAGTGAATGGAGATTTCTCTTTTGAAGCTCCAAAAATCACAGACAGTCAGCATAAACGTCATCCATACGACACCAGCTCTTAAATTAATGTCTTCTAAAGCGACACGATCGCTTTTGGTGTGAAAAAAAATATATATACGTATTTAAGTTCTTTAATTTTTTTACTCTAAATCATGCTTCCGGTCAGAAGCGGTACGCGCGTGACATAATCGCATTGGCATTTGAAACACGCGAGAACTGACACATGTGCGTAACAGGCTGAAGAGCAGCGCTGTTTACAAGTGAGAAGGAGGAATGCTATACAGTAGCTTGGTTGGTTTTGGTTTAGATCTGTATTGATCTGTTTCTATACTCACAATGGTGCGTTTGTGTGCTCATCCTGGATGTCTCAACCAAGAGGAGAACATGAGATTACTTCGGTGTCATGGCAACGCGAATACATCACTTGAGAGACCGCTTGGACTCCACCCTCTCGTGAACCTTACCCTCACGTTGGTTTATAGTTAAAAAGTATTTAAATATTTATCTTTTTTCGCACCAAAAGTGATCGTATCGCTTTAGAAGACAATAATTTAACTGCTGGAGTCATATCGATGACATTTATGCTGACCGTCTATGATTTTTGGAGCTTCAAAAGAGAAATCTCCATTCACTTGCATTTTAAGGACCTATTGAGCTAAGATATTTTTCTATTATATATCAAATGTGTGGTGAAGAAAGAAAGTTATACACAACTGGGATATCATGAGGGTGAGTAAATAATGAGAGAATTTTCATTTTGGGTGAACTATACCTTCAAGAATAGTTTGTTAAAATCAAGAAGGCTGAACTCATATTCTCTGCTAATGTGCCAATCCAACCAAGAATAAGTTCTCAGAGTCTTCTTACAGCAACAAAGAAGAAAAGGAGTGTCTGTGCCTGCTGACATAGTTGCTGGGGTTGAGTTAGGCCCTGTCAGTATTATACCCTCTGTTTAAGTCATTACAATATTGCCATTTTGGGAAATATGCAAGTGCGTGTTATGGCTTCTTAAGTAGGCATCATAAATGGGTATCACCATATATAGAAATTAACTTAATGTAAAGTGCAAACAAACCAAGTGGTCAAAGTCAGATGTTAAAGTTTATATATATATAAGTAAATAAAGCCGAAATGCACTGCCCTAATGATCTATGCACATTGTACAGTATGTTTCACAGCAGGGGCATTTGTAGGCTTTCATCATTACTGGGGAGTCTGGGGCCATCAAGTACACAATCTATTGTACCATGATGTTGTAGGGGGGTCTGGGGACATGCGCCCTCAGGTGATTTTTTTAAATTAATTAATTTAAAAACAATTTTTTTTTTTTTTTTTTGGAAAACATATTGACACCTTTTCATTCACATTACACAGCACAAGATGATGTTTATCAAAGTTACCTTTCTCAAAAGCCTGCTGTGGCAGTATCATGGTACAATGACAGGGCTCCAGACTAAAAAAATGACTAAGGAGCCATTATCTCCTAAACTGAAACATTTAGGAGCCAAATGACTGTTTTAGCTGCCACATCACAGAATTGCTCGATTTAGATTGTTGTTCAAAAACAAGATAGAAAGCCAAAGAAAAGACAGCTGATAGCTCATTAATTGGGTGTTTAGTATATATACAGTATAACTGAGTGCATACATTTGCATTCCACTTTTGTCTCATAAGTTTTCACACCCCTTTCAGAATTTATACAAATATATGAGATAAAAGATCTTTTTTTTATTTTATTTAGTACTGCCCTTCAGAAACTACATAACAGGTATTTACATAATGTATAATATGCCTATAGTAGTGTGTTGCCTTCTTGAGCATCAGGCCCCTAACCACATCCTCCATGGCCCCTAACCACATCCTCTACAACTGCGCTAAACTCACCACCCACCCCACCTAGAATGAACCACATTATGGTGACTATGAGGAGGTTACCCCATGTGACTCTACCCTCCCTAGCAACCGGGCCAATTTGTTTGCTTAGGGGACCTGGCTGGAGTGACTCAGCATGCCCTGGGATTCGAACTAGCGAACTAGCGAGCTAACAAGCTCCAGGGGTGGTAGCCAGTGTCTTTTACCACTGAGCTACCTAGCCACCACCCCCGCCCCCACCCCAATATGCATTATTAATAAAAATTGTATACCCTTTCTTATATGCTGAAATTAGGACTAAAGACATCTTTTATATATTAAAAATATATTTATTTTTATCTTTTCGATTATTTGTCTCCTTTATCTTATTTATGTATACATTTTGGTTGGTTTATACATATTTTTTTTCTTCCTTCACCTGTACTTGTATTCATACATTGTTTGATCTTATTGAACATTTATATAGAATAAAATCTGCAGTTTTAGCACCATTTGTGGACTTTTCGGACAGTCCTTTACCCACCATTGGCACGGGATGCTAGGCACAGGATGCATAATTTTATCTTTAAATACGGGATGATCCCGTATGATCCCAGGGGGCGGGGGGTGGTCACGGGTGTTGAGGTCACAAATATAATGGTCCTCTTTGGTCCTTTAATATAGTAAGGTTCTGAATGCAATCATTTTCTGAATAAAGGCTTGAAATGCGATAAAGGCACAAAATTTTATAATATTTGGTTTTAAAAGATAAATGTATTTTTAAAGTTCACACAGTATAAGACAAACACTGTCTGCATTGCTAGCAATTTGCCTGTTTCAGTCATCTTACTCTTTCTTTTTTTTGTGCTGTCTCAAAGAAAAGACGAATATAATTTGATTTTCTTTTCATCATTAATGTATCTGTAAAATGACATGACTGTGTCAGCTGGCTGGCAAAAACAAAATACACCAAATTATTTACTGCTCTCAAATTGTCCCTCATTGTTTTTTCCTCCCAGTAGGATTTTAACACAATCTTTTCTTCATGAATCCTAACGCTGCTCTTTTCCACATAAAAACATTTCATATTGACCACTGCTCTCAAGGTCCAATGAGGGAAAAAATCATTATAAAAATACCATAAAAGTAGTCCATACAACACAAAGCTGTTGTGTGGCCCCAGAAAGCTTGGAATATAATGCACTTGTCATATGAACTGCTGTTATGATGTCTTTATACTGAACCTTTAATAGTGCTTTATAGTATTTGTCCTTTTTGAAGCCCTGCTCACTATAAACTGTTATTCTATGGAATTGAGCTACTAAAAATATCTATATTTATGTTCCAGGAAAAAAAACAGCATATGAGTTTTAAACAACATAATGGTGAGTAAACGAGTGAGTAAAAGTACATTTTCCATTATTAGGTGAACTCCTTTAACTGGTGGCTCATTTTTTGTGAACAAACTTGGCAAGACAGACTCAAAATAAAATGGTCTCTTTTAAAAGTAGACTCTTAGGAGATTCAGAATTAATTAAAAACAAAGAAATTATCTAGAAAATCTTAAATTGATTTTAAATTATTACCTAATAATATTTGCATTGAGAATATATGACACTGTCCTTGCCAAAACCTAAAAACTCAATGGAAGCCACAAGTCACAGGTCTCACCATGTTCTAGCTCTGATCTGGGTGATAAAGCTCATGATGTACAACATAATGTTTTAAACTTGAGTCCCGCCTTCATCGATTTGATTGGCTATCTCATACGACATTGACGAGCGGTGTTAGACTACTGAGCGTGGTAAAAATTAAAGTTTTTTAAACCATTATGTTATTCCTGCAACAACTTAATGACAATTAGACAGCAGTGCATAATGGACTGCAGCAGAACAGCAAGTTCTATTTGTTCCATGGGGGGCACCACAACACGGAACGCACAGGACGCATTTTGTTTGACACAGATTGGACACAAGCTAAAACTGGCTCGGTAGATCGGCACCCCGAAGCGATACCGCCCTGTCGCCAATGTCACCTAATGGGATGACTGGCCCTGATGGCAAGAATATACAATGAAAATGAATAGTGATTGAAGGCTAATGTCAGTCCCATCATACCCTTTTGTGTTCCACAGAAGAAAATCAAATGGGTTTGGAACAACATGAGGTTGAGTATATGATGACAGGATTTTCATTATTGGGTGGACTATCTCTTTAAACAGAGTCATTTTTCAGACAACAGATTGGAAATGATAAGTGCAACTGAGAGCTGATGGTTTTCTTCTCTCCACCCACATGGTAATATTTCATATTTGTTGTTGAAAGAGGAGCTACTCGATACACACCCAAACCATTTTAGGGGCTTCTGCTGTGCAAAGATCATTTGGATTCTCAAGATTTGGTTTCCTTTTTGGAACTTTCCATTACATACTGTCATTTTAATGTGGTAATATTGCGTGACATCTCTTATTTTCATCTCAAGGATCCTGTCATTAATTAAGATTTTTTTTGATGCACGGTTTCACAACACAGCTGATCTCACTCTCTGTACTTATAACTTACAATTAATTATTGTTCTAAGAATACAAAACTTTTCCTTGGTGTCAAATAGCTATACTGTTTTTACTGCACTGTTATCTTTATTGAACATATTTAAATAAATAAATAAAATGGACATGTACTGTAGATAGATATTATTTATCTAAACAGCTGTTGATGAACAATGAAAGTAGGAATCTATAATTAAAATCTTTCAATAGCAGAATGTGCATTTAAGAGTGTACACTAAAATGTATCATACTATATGTGCAGCTGTTCTAAGGAGCTATTACTACTGTACCTGACCTGGCTTTTTAAATGAACTTTAATTAGTCAATCAATAGACTGACTGTGCCATATGAATTAATACTGTATATTTGAACATAACCAGTTAATTAAGATCAAAAATACACTTTTGAGGTTATGTGACGAAACATATTTGTTTACAATGGGACAACTGCAGAGACCCTAAATCTTTATAACTTAGTAATAATAGTTTTAATAGTATAATAATAGAATTACCTCTCCATATCATGTATATGATCTGTTATCAATCTGAGAAGTTGTTCTTGGGTCACCTCTGGAGATGAGGGCTATGTGTGTGTGTGTGTGTTTTTTTTTAAATAATTGTATTTGATATTTTAATTTCAATAGGATTCATAACACCTCAACAGGATTAAATATATGTCAAAATAATAGACTATGAAATTATTTTTCCCCACATAAAAATAATTTATTAGGCTACTAATTTACAGTATCAATCAAACCTTTATAAGAAATGGACACCAGTTTTACGCATTTGCATCAATTTCACTAGGATTGCCAGAAGGATCAACATCAACAGGAACTACAGAACCTTTTTTTCAGAACCTTCAATTCACACAATTTAAACAACAACAACAAAGTTGAATAATTAACCACAAAGGTATATCAACCAAAATTCATTTGAATCTAACACATCATAATTGACTGCATTTGCAGTGCCATGGCTTACCAAACAAAATAATAGTTTTCATTTTTTCACAAAGTTTGTTACAAATACAATACAAACAATCCAAAGAGACATATTTGCATCAACATCTTTTTTACTGAGCAAATAAACTGTTTAACCAATCTGTTTTAACAAACGTCTGGCTACATCTATGCAGAATGGAGTAAAATCCTTCTCAGCTGTCTCTATAATGTGCAAGTATAATAACTTTCTTTTATAAACTGTTGCAGAAATTATTTGTAGGCTTATCAATGCCAAAAGAAGTTTCGCACTAAACACAAACTCAAAGACAAAGCTTTGATGCGTGGTGGACTCCAGACAATGAAAGCAGAGGAAATTGAAGATCTACTCACGACAGAAACACAGAAGAACAGATGTTTGAGTCCACAAACTCCAGCCTCTTCGACCCATAATATCTTTACAATCCAAAGATCCCAAAATGTTGACTGTTCCCTTTATTTTCTGTCTGCTCGTGTCAAAGACACAGATAAACTCATCTGCAGGAGAGCTTGGGACTGTGTGTGTATGTGTGTGTGTGTGAGTTCCGTGTAGGCGGATCCAGATGTTTTTAATCCAGATGTGAGTGAGAGCGGGTCCGCCCAGGAACTTGCATTTATCAACGCACAATTAGCTTTAGTCCAGCTTGAAGTGTGCTGCATTGTGTTGATTGCATAGAATTTAGGAATGTAGATGAAGGAAGAAATGTGCATAATAAAATAATAATCAAATTACAATAGCGCACAAATGAGTGAAAAGCACAAATCCTCGTGCAATTTTATCGGCAATTTGTGTTAGGCTACACATTATTATTTTTTTTTTACTGCTCTAGTATTATTAAACCGCATTGTGAAATCTATGAGAAATAAAATATAAAACTATAGAAATAAAATAGAAACTAAGCCTATATATTATTATTATTATTATTATTATTATTATTATTATTGCTAATTAATAATGTATGCCTAATACTATTATTATTAAATATGATATATCATAAATATCATATCATATTATTATTTATAATAATAAGTTAATGTTTATTTCATTATACTTGTTTTAGCATTTTTAGTTTTTAATTGAATCGCTAAATTAATCATAGTTATTTAATGCCAAAAGCCGTTTGTATTATTGTTTTATGTTGTTTTATGCTCAACTAACTGCAATGTCTCAAGAACAACAACAAAAACAACAATATAATGATGATGACAATAATAAAAATAATAGGCTAATAATAATAATGATAATACATTTTGTTGTTATTGAATAAACGTCTATTTAATTATAGTTACGTTTGTTTCGTTTTTGATAATGCGAATGCAAGTAGATTTGATATTTTATGTAGTTTGCTGTACATCCTGTTTCATCAGCCAAATCCACAACTTCTTTTTAATTTAGCCTAATATTAAAGATGATCGTAAATAATTAAAGCGAAAATGCGTTGGTAAAGAGCATGTAGTAGTTATTGTTTGATTAACTGTTTATCAGCCTATCTGTCTCACTTTCCATCTTTTGAATCCTCATTCCACAGGTGAATGAATGCCCGTGTGCACGCGCACACGCAGACTCGCGCGAAAACAGTGAAAGTGCTCATCGCGCAAGCGCGTGACGGGAAAACCATGGCGGATTCAGGAAGCGAGGATATAGCGGTGATAGGGAACACAGATCTAACTCCGTCGGAGTCGGAGAACAACATAAAGAACGTCAGAAAGCCAGTAGGTTAACCCCCTCTTTTTTAAAAAAAAAATAAGACCGATGTGCTGTTTTGTAGATGTCGCGCACGCTGAAATGAGAGCTCGCGAGCTGACGAAAGGGGTCAGTGCTTTGGGTCATGAACTATCACTTCTGTATTGCGAAAATATAAGCATATTTGTGTGACAACACACAAATGAGACATGCATGTTGTTTTTTTTATATTACAAAACTTATTCACCTTAACTATAGAGCGTTACATGAGTATGAAGTTGGTTTACATCATGATGATTCTATGTCAATGAGAAGCCTTTGCCACGTATTTGGTAAACAACCATGGTCACATGCACTCAATTATATATCATTATATAATTTCTTTAATTATATGTAAATCTGTAGTTTTTCGTTGTGTTGGTTCTTTTTGTTTACTGGTCCTTATGGTTCTTTATGGGTTGAGGTCCAATATTTACTTTTTTGACAGCTCACAACTTGAATTTGATCTGGCTTGCCTGCTAATGATCTATGATAATATCTATGAACTAGTTACATCCATCCATGATAGAAGTCCTAGGCTGACTGTGTTTATCTCTTGTTAAATCTTTAACAAGCATAGTGAGCATTGTGATTTTCTAGTTGTACTTAAACTTTCAGATGATCGAAAAAGGGACAAGTCTTCTGAAAAGGATGGAGATCAGTGTGGCTGAAGCAGAAAAAAGAACAGGGAAGAATGCTGTCAACATGCAGGAGACTTACACAGTGTATCTTATAGAGACGAGGTAAGATGCTTTGCTTGATTTTCTCAGTGCTGCCTCTCATAATTGTTGACATAATGAGACTCACCCTGTCAGAAATTATGTCATTTCATACTAGTCCGTGCACACCATGCATATGGAATTACCATTGATTTATTACATTTAAACTGTAGTTCAGAGCATACTAACTAGACACAAGATATTGAAACTGCCCTTGCATACAGCTAACACCAAACCTCACCATGTCACTTTTATAGCTATTGTATATGATCTTCTCCTCTTGACTATATCATAAAGGCCAGGGCCTTTGGCTTTTGAATGAGATTTGTCTGATGTGCTGTTTGACTGATGAGCTGAACTGAAACCTTGTGTTTTTTTATGCAAGTCAGTTTACATGCAACATCAAACTGATGAAAATAATATTTCCTATCTTGTGACTAGTGATCAGCCTGGTCGATTAATCTGCCAGTTTTTGGCCATTATGAGATTAGGCCTGCAACTAACGATTATTTTGATAACCGACTAATCTAACGATTATTAGAATGATTGTTCGACTATTCGGTCGGTTGCAACGATTAATCATTAGCTCTTAACCGACCGTTTTCCATTTAAAATATCTAAAAATCCCTAAAACAAGATACATTTACTGGAGAAGCAACATATTAGATATTTAGACTTGCTTTCAGAGAATGTATTTTGTATATAAGTGCATTTTTTTCACTTGTTCATATTTCTGCCAGTGCAGTAAAGAAAAAAATATACTCATATACGAGATATATTCTCTAAAAGCAAGTCTAAATATCTTATATGTTGCTTCTCAGGTAAATGTATCTTGTTTTAAGTAGGCTATTTTTTTTTAGATATTTTAAAATATTAAATATTGTATTGAACATTCTCCAATAGCTATTTTTTCTTCTGCAGTATAGCTCCGAATGTAAATGTACGTTGTTTTAAAGGAGTTTTAGATATTATTTTTGGAAAACAAGCCAAAAAAGACGTATTTTGTTGCAGTGTATAAAGGGCCAAGGCTACACTCTCTCACCCTTATGTTCACTTTGATCCATCTTTAACTCACAAAAACAAACCCTCTCTTCTTAATAGAGCTGAGTATCGCCGATTTTCTTCACAACAAGATGCACACTGTGACACATAGGCTACAGTATATTATGATTCAATACGTCGCAAGCCATCACGTTATAATCTAGCTGAGTAAGTGCACACGAGGTACGAGTGTCCCTGCGCCAGAGTGTGCATCAGCCAGGTGCAGTTTCAGTCTCTCCCCCTTCACGTGACTCATAGAAGCGGCACTGACCGCACAGAGAAATGCCATTTTCGTTGTTTGTTTATGACCCACTTCCTTATTATTTGAACTTTAATAAGGGATGCATTAAAGAGATAATGCCAGGTCGTTTGCTTTTTAGACGCTCTGACATGCAGGTTTTGCTAAAGTGGAATGCCAGATCCGGCTCTGCTTTATTTCACGATGACAGTGCTTCTGTATTTACTTCTTTTGTATTTTTGCATTATAATTCCCTCATACTTTGCGATTTACATCACCTGAAGCTGTTTGGAAAGTTAAGAGTGCATCTGGACATGTGCGGTGTTCCACTCGCGCACCATCATTAGAGCTTCATGTGATCGCATGTTACGTTAAATGAGATCAAACGACTATTCGAGAACGAAAATTTTTAATCGACGATTTTCGACTAATCGTTTCAGCCCTATATGGGATGATCGAATTGGCCAATAACCACATCTGGTTAATCTGCCAATTGACAGCAAGTGTTTGTATGTTAGTTCCCCCATGTGTCCGTTCCATAATTTACCGACAGCTTTCTAAATGCATGTTTTTTTGTTTCTAAATGTAATCTTTTTTATTTTATTTTTATTTTGAGTAAATATTGTGTAAAATAAGTGTTTATTTTATTTCAGCAATTGTTTGTATGTCTCATTTGTTATCATTAAAGGAATGGTTCACTCAAAAAATACAAATTCTCTCATTTACACACCCTCATGCCATCCCAGATCTGTATGACTTTGTTTCTTCCGCAGAACACAAATTATGTTTTTTAGAAGATTATCTCAGCCCTGTAGGTCCATACAGTGCAAGTGAATGGTGAACAAAAATGTTAAGCTCCAAAAAGCACATAAAGGCAGCATAAAAGTTATCCATAAAGGCCAAACTATACTTCAGTTTTCCACATTGCTGATTGTTCCACGCACAGTGTGCGTGACACAGTTACCCATTACAGATCTAAATTTGGTATATTTACAAATTTAAATATACATTTTCCTTGTGAATATGAATAAGATAAGGCAGGTTTACACATTGGTTTTCTGAATTAATTCTGGTCACTTAGTATTGGCACAGATATACACAAAACATCAAAGCCACGGCACACTAGACCAGTTCAGAAAATTTGTAAGTTAAAGCGGAGCTGGAGAGACCATCAGATTTCCTCCTCTGAAGTCCATCCTCTTCATACTGAATGTTTACACAAGACTTCTTCCTGGACTAGGTGTGCCAGTTAACACATTCTCTACAGTGCTAAATATCCTAAAAACTAAAGAGAAAAATATCCCATTGGACAGGAAGTGACATGCAGCAGAAGTACCACTTTCACCTTTCGCTCTCACCAACCCCCCCGTCACCCTGCCAAGTTTTGCTTTGAAAAGCGGGACGTGTCATTTTGGAGAGAGTGATGAGTCAACAGTTCAGGCAGATGTGCTTTGTCTGTGTTTCCAGCAGAGCCAAACACACATGCTGGCCAGAGAGCAATAATTATCACATGAATTCAAAACAATACTTAGTGGTCAAACTGATACTTATTTGTGGAACAAATGCTTTTTTAAATTGTATTTATTTTTTTAACAAACTTGTTTTTTGGTATCATCCTGCAACCGGAAAAGTACATGCAGAACTAGATTTGTACATTTTACATTGTGCAAGCATGTAAGTGGTGCTTGCCTTTTTCACTGTTCACTTTTATTGCATCATCTGTTGCATCTTTTTAACATGCAATGAAAGTGAATGGTGACTGAGGCTAACATTCTGCCTAACATCTCCCTTCGTGTTTAGTGGAAGAAAGAAAGTCTTTATGGTTATAGAAACATAGTGATGCTTGACTTAGCAAGCACAGCTAAAAATTCTTGCCTATATCACATCATTATGCTTGGAGATAACTCCACAGTGCTGTATTGTTGCTCATTCCCATAAAAGGGAAACACATGTTTTTGTAAGGTCCATATGGAAGGCCTACTGCATACACACACACACACACACACAGTATTTATGTAGATCAGGCCATAGAGAGCAGTTTGGTGCCACTAATCTTAGGGAAAATCGTACAGTGAGAGTGGAGAATGCCTCTCAGCCAATCCGCACTTTCTTTTACTTTGATTTCATTGTGTATTATTTGTGTGAAGCACATTATATGTTCTCATTTCTTCCCTGGAGCCCTCTGGATGTTGAGCACTTATTTCAAAGTCTCGACCCTCTCCTCTTCCTCTCTCGTGTCATACATATTCTTTCCAATATCTCTTAAATTTTAGCATTTTCTTGTATTTTTCCCTAATGTATTATTCAGGGTTCCCACAACCTGAAAATATCAGGGAATTTAATACTTGTGATTTCCGAGGCATGGAAAAGTCATGGAAATTAAAGTCAACGTGAAACCCTGTTTGGAACATATTTCACTTCTGCATTCTGACATGTTCGGGGTGTATCGGGATATTTAACGAGAAAAACGTTGGGCGGGACTTGATTTATACATCAGGATTTGATTGGATTGTGGAAAAGTCGCATTCAGTACCAGCACTGAACCAGACCTAAGTGCAAGTTGGCTACAACAAACAATTTGGCTATCGGTTAATATTGTCTAATTACTGGCCCAAGTGACATCATCTGAAATAGAAAAAAAATTCAAAGGAAGAGCATTTTATTACATTTTATTAACGATTATGGTTTTTTTTGGGGGGGGGGGGCATTCAGTGAATAATCATTCACAATAAGACCAGGGACATTGAATAAGAGAGTAAATTATGAGTCTATTATGATTTCATTTTCATCAACAAAAGCTTGTATTTATAGTGATATTTCCAGTTACGCTCAGCTCAAAAATATTTACTTGGCTAAAAATAGCTCTTTATGAACGCAGTCTTTAAAAATGATCCTAAAAAAAAATCTGTATCCGGTTATCCCGTATGATCAGAAAGTCATGGAAATTCGATCTCTGTGGTGTTTATATCAGATTCATTTTATTTCAGATTCAAAATTCAGCATAACTTTTAACCAATCTCACCTTTACCAGTGAAGTGTTTTTAATATTTTAGAGAAATTGGTATATCCACGTTTATGCAAACTCTAACACACTTACCCTAACTTTACATTGAAAGGTTATTTCAAATCATCTAGTGGTCTATTCATTTATCATATTTTTCTCATAGGCCAGTGGATGCTGCTTTGGAGGGGACCAATCCTGTCCCAGATTGTCTTTGGAGGCGTTACAGCGAGTTTGAGCTCCTTAGAAACTATTTATTAGTCACCTATCCATTTGTGGTGGTTCCACCTTTGCCTGAAAAATGGGTAAGCAAACAGGATGCTTTGGTTACTGCCACTTGACCTGTATATTTGATTTGCATTCATACATTGTAACTTCATACGTTTGATTGGTGTAACAGGCTGAATTTGTTTGGCACAAGCTTTCGACAGACAACATGGATCCCGATTTCGTTGAGAGGCGTAGGGTCGGACTGGAGAACTTTCTGCTCAGAGTGGCATCGCACCCAGTCCTGGCCAGTGACAAGATCTTCTATTCGTTCCTCACAGAGGTAGAGTGCTCTCACTGACACTGTCTAGAGGAAGTTGTTACTTTAACAAATATGTATAAAAAAAAATTTCAGAATGGGCACAAGATAAAGTGAAATGATGTTTGTGCAATTTCCATACTGTTGCCAGCACGACGCATTAGTATGATGATCATGATTCTTCAAAATTTAAACTACAGATCATAAAGGATTGATTGGCGTATTTCCCGCATATAGATGTTTTTCTCAATCTCAACACGTCTTTTTAAAGTCCACAATGAATCTTTTGTGTGTTGCGTTCACACTCCGTCATTGATTTTCGCTTAACATTTTGTACTGTATTTATCCAATAGTATTTCTCTAATCCCATCCTTTTTTTTGTCTATTAACACTGTTTACTAGATGGTGAATTCTTGCTAACATGCTGTTGCATTATGGGCTGTTAACGTGTTAGACTTGTTTTGAAGTGGTTTCAGAGCGATCATGCAACTTTGCTCCCCACTCCCCTTCAACTCCACATTGCTCACATACTCTGATCTGCATTTGGAATAGTTGACAGGATGTTCATGTTGGTCCTGGCCTTCAGTCATGTTAAATTCTGCTATTGTGAAGAATCGATTTTAGATTTCCACATGTTACAGATGCTGTTGTTTGAACAGAATAAAACATTGTTTTAACTGGCATATCATGCTGATAATTCTCTCTGTCAGTGTCAGATATTGACAGATATCCCTTCTCTGCCCCACAGGAAAATGGTTGGAAGGAAACAGTGTTTGAGACAGGATTTCAGGCAAAGGTAAAACATAACTTTAAGTTCATTGGGTTCTTTTGTTCTTTAAACATCTACCAGTAGCTCTCTAACTGTTCATATTTTGCTTCTCACCATAGTTTAATTAGCTGTGTTGAGAAGAAGCTGACTAAATAAATTCTGTGTAGATTTCAAACAAATACTAGATTCTATTTCCTAAAGACATTAAGGCAGCTATAGTATAATAGTAATAGTAGTTTTAAAATAATAGTTTTAAAGTTTTAGTTAAGCTTGAGTTTTTGGCTTTGGTTCTGTGTAAATGAAATGCTATATATAGGCTATGCAAGGAAGACAACACCAGTTATGATTTAATTTGCAAATAAATGTAAGAATGAAGACCAGTCATAACTCGGTATTAGGGGTGTAAAAAAAGATAGCATTGTATCGTACAATACGACGCTCACGATTCACAAGTAATTAAAACCAAGCAGCGCAACATTGAGAGCTGCAAAACAGTCTCCTCGCCGGAGAGGCGGTGCTGAGCGCTCACAGGACAACAGAGCAACACACTTGCAGTACAAAGGCAAGAAGATCTATGGTAAGCGCCAAGTAGGTACAGCTTGTCCAATTTGCCAAACAATAGTCTCATGTCCAGGCGCTACAGACATGAAACATGTCGTTTTATTTACGCTGGCATCACCGCTTAAATCGGTGGATTTGCAATGCAGAAACACAGCAACTGCAAAGTTGTACCTCTCCCAGTTGACACGGAGCATGACACTGAGCAGGATGCTCATAAGTAACAAAAACAAGCTTATTCAAAAAGCTGACAATGTAAGAAACCCGCGATTACATGAGACTTATTATTCTCTGGTTTTGATGTCGAAATGTAAACGGGTATGAGGACAACGCTTGCGCATATGTTATAAGCCGGTAATAACGCTGGTAAAGTTTATATCCAACATGAAAAAAAATGATGTGTGCTTATCAGTTTTTGCTCAAGCTGCTAAATAATACTGGATTATGTACATATATAGTAAAGCCAGAGATCAGGTTCCTCTTGAGTGTTTTTTCACCACTAAATAACATTGATAAAAGTTTTTTCCTTGCTACAGTCACTTTAGCTTGCTCTCTGGGGGCTTGGTTTTCTAAAAAGCTGCTTTGAAACAATGTGTATTGTGATAAGTGCTATACAAATGTAAATGATTTGAGTGAAGACAAACAAATGTTTCTCAAGAAAAACATGAAAATTGTGAGTTCATGAGTTTTCCTCATTACAGTCAAACAAAATAAATGCAGTGATGTGTAATTTATGATTTAAAACACATTTATGTTGAAAGCGAAACATTTGTGGGCGCGGTTTTTTTATCGTATCGTGAGGCATTGCATCGTATCTTGAAATTTGTGTATCGTTACATGCCTACTCGGAATGCAAATATTATGATCACGTTATATTTTGAATGCTGAACGTTCTATCAGTGTCTTTTAAGAACAAAAAAAGCTGGCACACCCAAAGCTGAAATTATCTACAAACAGAGCCTGTACATTAAAGCTGAAGTGTATAATTTCTGTGCTACCAAACTTTCCGCATACTCCCCCTGTCTGCTGTTAATCGAACAAACCGATAGTCCCGTCCCCAAACTCATGGCATTGGCTGAGTCGTTGTTATGTCGGGCTGGATGGGCAGCTCAAACAAACAGAGTGCCACAGAGACACAGTATTTACAGGTTTCAAGTTAATCAACCTACAAATGGCTTTCTTTCTAGTCTTAACATATTAAGCTGGGATAGGAGTCAAGTCATTTTTATTTGAATACCGCTTTTCACAACACACATCGTTTCAAAGCAGCTTTGAAAACAGAAAATGATGCAGTAACAGAAAATGATGCTGTGATGTCTTAAAGTCCTCATTGTGCAGATTAAATGAATAACGTGATTGAAAATCACACCTTAAAAAGTAATGTCTTGTTTATGGAGAAAAATAACTTTGGGAGAAACCAGGCTCAGCTGGGGGAACCAGTTCCCCTCTGGCTATATAGCATAAATATAACGCCAATATTAGTTATCTATGTGTAGTACAGGTCTGTTTTTATTTGAGTAAACGGAGTAGATGTTGGTGGGCAATGTTTAAAACTAAAGGATCAGAGAATGTATTTTAACACTGAAAAAGTTACACACTTCAACTTTAAGTAGTTTGGGCTAAAATTAATTGCAGGAGTTTAATACTAACACCCTGTCTACACCAGGCAGGTCTGTTGAGCCGATGGCTTGAGGCTGTTTACACTGGACGTGTTGAAGCAAACGTTCTTTTTTTTTTTTTTTTTTTTTTTTTTTTTAATCCCCTTTTCTCCCAATTTGGAATGCCCAATTCCCACTACTTAGTAGGTCCTCGTGGTGGCGCGGTTGGAACCGTCAATCCGCGCATCTTATCATGTGGCTCGTTGTGCATGACACCCCAGAGATGCCGCATGTGGAGGCTCATGCTACTCTCCGCAGTCCACGCACAACCATGCGCTTCATTGAGAGCGAGAACCACTAATCGTGACCGCGAGGTGGTTACCCCATGTGACTCTACCCTCCCTAGCAACCGGGCCAATTTGGTTGCCTGTGAGACCTTGCTGGAGTCACTCAGCACACGAAGTAAACGTTCTTATTTGTATTGAGCCGCAATGGACGTTTCCAGTGTAGACCGCTTCACTGATTATAATGGGATCTATTTGCTTTTGATGTGACATGATGCGCCGCTCTCGTCTAGTGTAGGCAGGGTGTTAGAGTTATGAGTATTATTAGGGTATGACAAACCTTAACCATATATTTGAGGAATATCAACAGAGTGATGCCTTGCAAGCATTGTTAATAACAGTGTGTGAAGTGGCCGAATTGCTACTACAGTGAGAAATCTGTTATCGGTGTACTTAATGTAAACAAGCACAGGAAGTCTGTTGGACCGGTCTGGATCAAACCCGTAAGAGCAGCAGAATTTTAGGTTATCAGATAAACACTGCTATATGACAGAAATACACAGAATATTATTGCCGTATTGCAGTGTTTATAGTGTATGATCCCAGTAGTTTGAAAAGATTGTCGTAAGGAGAGGCTTTAATCCCGCTTTACACCATCTGAACAAACAAAGCACAAACATGAATCTGTCCATCAATGTTTGCCTTGTGTCCTCTTTACAGGCTGATTCAAGATTAAAGGCTTTAAACGCCACATTCAGAGTGAAGAATCCAGACAAGTAAGTCATTTTTGCAGACAGCATTAGAGTGTGTCGTCTTGAAGTGTGAATGAAGTGCATAAAGACATGGCTGTACTGTTTGTTAACTGAACAGTGTTAAGTGAGACTAACCTTGAGCCATTTGTATGTGCGTGCGTGCGTGCGTGCGTGCGTGCGTGTGTGTGTGTGTGTGTGTGTGTGTGTGTGTGTGTGTGTGCGTGTGTGCGTGCGTGCGTGCGAGTGTGTGTCACAGACGTTTTGCAGAAATGAAACACTATGGAGATGGGCTGCAGTCTGTTATATCCCAGCTGCTGAGAGTTCGGGCGGTGAGTGTAAACAACTGAATGTGCAGCTCGAACTCTGACAAATTCTCTCAGTCCAACAAAATACTAAATCAAATACATATAAAATATGTTTACATTTACTAACATGATTCAACTCTTCCTTTTTAGAGAGCAGCTGATCGCCTATATGGAGTCTACAAAGTGCATGGAAATTATGGAAGAGTCTTCAGGTGACGTTTTCTTTAAGGAATAGTTCACCCAAAAATGACGATATTTTTTTCGTCATATACTCACCCTCATATTGTTCTAAACCCATATGAACTTCTTTATTCTGTGGAAAACAAAAGGAGATGTTTTGCAGAATGTCCAGGCTGCTCTTTCCCATAAAACGAAAGTAGATAGTGAACACCTGTATATCAAGCACCATAAAGGCACCATAATACTACCACCATAAAAGTAGTCCATACAACTTGTATGCTATATTTAAAGTCTTCTGAAGCTATGTGATAGATTTGTGTGATAAATAGATCGAAATTTAAGTTGTCCAATGAGCTCCCATTGTCCTGTAGTTTTATCTTGAGAAGGATAAGCATTTTTATGCTTCCTCAACAGTCATCACAATATTGTGCCCTCATTTTGAAGGAGTCAGACATGTTTTATGAAGTACTCTGTATACTGTTATTGCAAAAAGCGTTTTTTGGCCAGTTCAGTTCTTTTGTTATTGTGTAGCTTTGGTCTGCTGCAATGGCTTACTGTGACTCTTTGTTTGTTTTGGACAGTGAGTGGAGCGCCATTGAGAAAGAGATGGGAGATGGTCTCCAGAGCGCCGGCCATCACATGGACGCGTGAGTTCACAGCACACTCATGAGTCTTCGTTTTTTGCTCTCTTGGGGCCGCACAAACTCAGGTTGCCTTTAAAAACTCAAATAAGATTATCAGATCCTTCAAGGCTGTTCACACAGAATGTGTTCTTGTGTTAAAAAAAAGCTAGATGCAATAAATAGAACAGAATGCAGTTACCTTGAGACATGTTTTTAAAGGTTGACATGGCATTTTTAAAATGGTGAAAGTGTCTTTTATTACTTGGGGTGTATGGAACATATTCCCTTCTGAGTTCCTTATAGCAGATTAGAGTGTTTTTTCTTTATTAATTTTGAGGTGGGGGTGGGGCTGCTGAGTGCTGATAAAAACAAAAAGGAGTGATTTGTAAATTATATTCATCCTGTGTTATATTGAAAGCACTCACAACAATCCATTATTTGATGTTTTACCCTTTTTTTGGGGGGGAGTAATATACACTCATTTCAAATCATCTGATTGCAGTACGCTCCAAAAATGTTGGGAGAGTCGAGTGTTTACCACTGTGTGACATCACCATTTCTTCTCATAACACTTACAGGTTTTTAAAGGGTTAGTTCAACCAAAAATGCAAATTCTTTCACCCTCATTCCATCCCAGATGTCTATGACTTTCTTTCTTTAGTAGAACACAAAAAGATTTTTAGAAGAATATCATAGCTCTGCAGATCCATACAATGCAAGAGGATGGTGATCAGACCTTTTAAAGCTCCAAAGAGCACAGACAGTCATTGTAAAAGTAATCCATAGGACTCCAGTGGTTAAATGAATGTCTTCTAAAGTGATACGATCGCTTTGGGTGAGAAGCAGATAAATATTTACGCCCTTTTACTATTATTGTGTAAAAGTAGGGACAGTATGAAAAATGCTAGTAAAAACAAAAAGGTGTGATTTGTAAATTATATTCAGCCTTTGCTATATTTAAACTAAACATTATATGATGTTTTACCTTGTGAATTTCATTGTTTTTTGAAAATGTACAGGAATTTCAAATCAGATGATTGCAACACGCTCCAAAAAAGTTGAGACTGGGGCAGTTTAAGATGAGTTGAAATAACAAGGCAATGGGAAACAGGAGATGTGAAACAGGTGAGGCAGTCGTGTCATAGTATATAGGGAGCCAAATACAGCCTAGTACTTCAAGAGCAAGGATCATTTGAGATTTGTCAATTTGCCAACTGATGCTTCAGCAAATAATCCAGCACTTTGAGAACAATGTTCCCCAAAGACAAATAGGAAGGATTTGGGGCATTTCACCCTCTACAGTGCACAATATAGTTAAAAGATTCAAGAAATCTGGTCAAATCTCTGTGCGTAAAGGGCAAGACGAAAACCACTTCTGAATGCGCATGATCTCTGATCCCTCAGACATCACTGTCTTAAAAAACATCATTCATCTGTAATGGATATCATGAACATGGGCTTGGGATTACTTTAGTAAACCTTTGTTAGTCAACACCACTCGCCGCTGCATCCACAGATGCAAGTTAAGACTTTACTATGCAAAGCAGAAGCCCTACATCAACACTGTCCAGAAGTGCTAATGACTTCTCTGGGCTCGTTCTCATCTTAGATGGAAAGTAGAACAGTGGAACTGTGTTTTTTGGTCCAAAGAGTCCACATTTCAAAAAGTTTTTGAAAAACAAAGCTGTTGTGTTATCCAGGCCAAAGAGGAAAAGGGCAATTCAAGCTGTTATTAACGTCAGGTCCAAAAGCCAGTGTCTGTATGGGCCAGGGGTGTGTCAGTGCCCATGGCATGGGTAACTCACACATCTGTGAGAACACCATGAATGCAGACAGATATGTAAAACCTTTGGAGCAGCATATACTGCCATCCAGCACCATCTTTTCCAGGGACGTCCCTGCATTTTCCAGCAGGACAACTTCAAACCACATACTGCCCAGATTTCAAGTGCATTGCTGTGTGAGCAGAGAGTGTGGGTGCTAGATTGTCCTGCCTGCAGTCCTGACCTGTCTCCAGTTGAGAATGTGTGGTGCACTATGAAGCTCCCCATACGACAACGAAGACCCCGTACTATTGTGTAGCTAAAGACCTACATAATGGATGATTGAGGGACAATTTCACTTTCTAAACTTAACAAACTTGTGTCTTCAGTGCCCAAATGCTTAATAAGTGTTATTAGAAGAAATGGTGATGTTTCACAGTGGTAAACACTCGACTGTCCCAACTTTTTTGGAGCGTGTTGCAATCATTTGATTTGAAATTACTGTAAATTTAAAAATAACAATGAAATTCACAAGGTAAAACATCATATAATGTGTAGTTGTAGTGCTTTCAATATAGCAAAGGGTGAATATAATTTACAAATCACTTTTGTTTTTATTAGCATTTTTCATACTGTCCCAACTTTTGCGGAATTGGGGTTGTAGTTCCACTTGCTCTCAAATGTGCTTTCATGAGAGGACGAGTACATGCAGCCTCTTGCATAATATAGGCGCATTGGCATGTTCAGGTGAGAACTGATGCGATACAACAACAAGTGCAGCTCTGTTTATTTACAACAGAACGCTGTTCACAAGCTTAATTGGTTTTGCTTTCAATTGAAGATGCCAACATGCCTACATCACACGAGAGGCTGTGTGTACTTGGTACTCTCATGAACACGCATTGGAGAGCAACCGGGAGTAAACAATTATGAAGGTAATTGGTGCATGGTCCGAGATGAGAATTGGATGGATTTCAGTATTTGATGTGTCTGAGATACGAGAGTTTCTTGTTAAAAGAAGTCAATTTGTGAATAAGATTGGGTGAAATTTTTTTTATTCTGTAGAAGTAGGATTTTTAAGTCTCAAGCTTTGACAAAGTCCAAATTCTGACATACATTTGCTTAATCACTTCTGCAAGGTACCAATTTGAAAAATAAGATGAATTAGCAGATTTGTCCAATGATGGATTGATAACTGTATTTAAGTCTCCTGCTATAATGATGGTTGAATGTGAGAAGTCGAGCAGCAATGAAAAAGGGTTATGGAAAAAAGTTTTCATCATCTGCTTAGGAACCATAAAGACGTAATGACCCTCTGTGTCCGCTATTGTTGTTTTGGGAATAATTGGTATTTTTTAGTAACTAGGATGATGAATTGCATTGTCTGTCTGTAGTTTTTATGTTCTGATTCTAAAAGGTGAGTTTCTTGTAATAAGCATATGTCTGACTTTAATTTGTTTTTAGATGGTTTAATATTTACTTGTCACAAGTCTATAATTTGGAGTCCAAGTCAATTCTCAAGTAAATTACTTATAAGTCTAAATTGATTGAGTCCGAGTCACAGAGTCTACCTGACACACATGCAAAATAAGACACAGGCCACTTTATGAGCCATTCTCATGTAGCCTTTATTGGATTAGTCTAAGATTTTATTGCAGTTGCTTTTGATTGCATTTCTCCTACTTGGGCTGATTCTGTTACCCTTGGAGAGCTCATTGAAGGATCTGAAATACAAAGGTGCTGTATGATGCACCCCAGGACTCTCCTGTGATTCTACATGTGTGTGCTCCTGGAACTGAGCTGTAAAACACATTTGCCAGATTGATCTTAAACCTCTCCGATTTCCATTCAGGGCTCCCCCTTTACAAGTAGCCAGTAAGGTGAGTCCTTGGGAGGCTCAGGTTTTGATTTGGCTGGCAGACAGCTCTGCAAATCTCCGGGAGCCATGGCCAAAACATTTAGCAGCATTTATTTTTTATAACCTTATGTTGCAGTAGTTTCGTTAGCGAGTCTTGAACCAGCCCACTTTGTTTCTTCACTTGTTTTTATTGCTGTCTGTTCTGATGGATTCCAGATTGCAGTACTCAGCAGAAAGGTCAAAGGTCAGAGCCCAAAGCACTGCCTGTCTGTCTCCAGACTGCATTTGGCAGCTGTCAGCCTGTGTTATGGATCATGTTGCTCACGTATTCCAAAAAATTACTCAAAATGCCCAATACAGGCTTGCTGTGGGTTTTCCATTACAGTAGTTCCACAAAGTTTACCACCGATTTAGAGTAGATAATACTAGAGGTCGACCCATACTGGATTTTGCTGATACTAATAATTAAGGTGGTGGAAAAGGCCGATAACCGATTAATTGGCTGATATTTTTTAATTACATTTAAAGAATGTTAAAAAATGCAGAACTATCAACTATAAACAAGCCCGAAACACACCGGGGACTTATTTTGAAATGACAGAGACTTGGCCCTGTTAAAATGTTCTATATTTAAATATTAAACAAATGTACATTTTTACAGCCTAAACTGTATATTCACCAACTGAAGGGTTTTTGTATATATATACTTTACCAGATGAGGTTTAATGAGGAATAAGGTTTATTATTATTCATAAGATGTGAAGTTGGAGACATGATGTATGTGGTAACGGTGCATGTTTCCATATAAATGCATTTTGATGGTATATATCTCAATTTTTAACAGTAATAGTATACAGTATAGTATACATCTTGATCACCATTTTTGCAGGAAAAAAAAGAAAACATAGTTTAAATATTAAATAATTATGTGGTAATGCTCTTTTGGGATAATCCATTTAATTAAATACTTTAACAATGAAAAGCCATTTGATTATTTTCTTTTTTTATTTGGAACTTGTTAGACACAAAACAAAAGTTAAGATTATTTATAAAAAATGAAAAAATCTGGCAAAAACAGCTTCACATTATGTAACTAAAGACTCAAAGCAGTAAAATATTATAAAACAGATAGATCTGACTCTAAAATCTATTTACAGTTTAAGTCAGATGTTTACATACACCTTCGCCAAATACATTTAAACTCAGTTTTTCACAATTCCTGACACTTAATCATAGAAAACATTCCGTCTTAGGTCAGTTAGGATCACTACTTTATTTTAAGAATGTGAAATGTCAGAATAATAGTAGAGAGAGTGATTTATTTCAGCTTTTATTTCTATCATCACATTCCCAGTGGGTCAGAAGTTTACATACACTTTGTTAGTTTTTGGTAGCATTGCCTTTAAATTGTTTAACTTGGGTCAAACATTTTGGGTAGCCTCCAACAAGCTTCTCTCAATAAGTTGCTGGAATTTTGGCCCATACCTCCAGACAGAACTGGTGTAACTGAGTCAGGTTTGTAGGTCTCCCTGCTCGCACACGCTTTTTCAGTTCTGTCCACAAATTTTCTATTGGATTAAGGTGAGGCTTTGCGATGGCCAATCCAATACCTTGACTTTGTTGTCAAGGTATTGTTAAGCCATTTTGCCATAACTTTGGAGGTATGCTTTGGAGTCATTTGGATAAGACCCATTTGCGACTGAGCTTTAACTTCATGGCTGATGTCTTACATTTACATTTATGCATTTGGCAGATGCTTTTATCCAAAGCAATTTACAGTGCCCTTATTACAGGGACAATCCCCCTGGAGCAACCTGGAGTTAAGTGCCTTGCTCAAGGACACAATAGTGGTGGCTGTGGGGATTGAACCAACAACCTTTTGCTTACCAGTTCAGTGGTTTAGTCCACTACGCCACAACACCATGTCTATTTTCTGAAGTGCACCAGTCCCTCCTGCAGCAAAGTACACCCACAACATGATGCTGCCACTCCCATGCTTCACGGTTGGGATGGTGTTCTTCGGCTTGCAAGCCTCACTCTTTTTCCTCCAAACATAATGATGGTCATTATGGCCAAACAGTTCAAATTTTGTTTCATCAGACCAGAGGACATTTCTCCAAAAAGTAAGATCTTTGTCACCATGTGCACTTGCAAATTGTAGTCTGGCTTTTTTATGGCAGTTTTGGAGCAGTGGCTTCTTCCTTGCTAAACAGCCTATCAGGTTATGTCGATAAAGGACTCGTTTTACTGTGGATATAGATACTTGTCTACCTGTTTCCACCAGCATCTTCACAAGGTCCTTTGCTGTTGTTCTGGGATTGATTTACATTTTTCACACCAAACTACATTCATCTCTTGGAGACAGAATGTGTGGTATGCGCATTCTTCCTGAGCGGTATGACGACTGCCTGGTCCCATGGTGTTTATACTTGCATACTATTGTATGTACAGATGAACGTGGTACCTTCAGGCATTTGGAAATTGCTCCCAAGGATGAACCAGACTTGTGGAGGTCCACAATTTTTTTCTGAGGTTTTGGCTGATTTATTTTTATTTTCTAATGATGTCAAGCAAAGAGGCACTGAGTTTGAAGTTAGGCCTTAAAATACATCCACAGGTACACCTCCAATTCAGTACACCTCCTATCAGATGCTAATTGGCTAATTGCCTAAAGGCTTGACATCATTTTCTGGAATTTTACAAGCTGCTTAAAAGCACAGTTAACTTAGTGTATGTAAACTTCTGACCCACTGGAATTGTGATATAGTCAATTAAAAGTGAAGCAATCTGTCTGTAAACAATTGATGGAAAAATTACTCGTGTCGTGCACAAAGTAGGTGTCCTAAATGACTTGCCAAAACTATAGTTTGCTAATATTAAATCTGTGGAGTTGTTAAAAATTAGTTTGAATGACTTCAACCTATGTGTATGTAAACTTCTGACTTCAACTGTATATGGCTGTATCTGAAAGCTTTGGCACCTGACTTACTGCCTTGCTGCCTAATCAGTTAAAGGAATAGTTCACCCAAAATGAAAATTCTCATCATTTATTCGCCCTCTGACTTTCTTCTGCTGAACACAAAGATTTTTAGAAGAATATCTCAGCTCTTCAGGTCCATTCAATGCAAGTCAATGTGGTACAAAACTTTGAAGTCTACAGCACGTAAAGGCAGCATAAAAGTAATCCATACTACTCTAGTGGTTAAATCCATGTCTTTTAGAAGCGATATGATAGGTGTGGGTGAGAAACAAGTTTCTTTTTACTGTAAATCTCCACTTTCAAACAGCCCTCCTAAGTGCTGTTCCCTCCTAAGAGTTCTTCTTTTTTTTGTTTTTGGCGATTCGCATTCTTCATGCATATTGCCACCTACTGGGCATTTATAGTAATAAAGGACTTAAATATTGATCTGTTTCTCACTCACACCTATAATATCACTTCTGAAGACATGAATTTAACCACTGGAGTCTGTATGGCTTACTCTTATGCTGCATTTATGTGCTTTTTGGAGCTTCAAAGTTTTTGACCCTGTTGACTTGCTTTGAATGGACCTACAGAGCTGAGATATTCTTCTAAAAATCTTTGTGTTCTGCAGAGGAAAAAAAGTACACATCTGGGATGGCATGAGGGTTAGTAAATGATGAGAGAATTTTCATTTTTGGGTGAACTATCCCTTTAATGCCATAACTGACAGCTTTTTTTTTAATAAATGGGACTCATAAGGAAACTGGTCTCAGAACGGTTTGAAAGACACCTTATTTTCATCCTAATTCCATATACAGTCTCCAAAGGCAGCATTTTCCAGCTTTTGGACGCAGCCTGTGAGCTGACTTTTGCGCACCTGTGACCACACATCAGTTAAATGGAGTATGCTCGCCAGCCGTAAACAACAAAAATCTGTTGCACCAAAAAACACCCCTAAATAACCAGTCCATCATCATTGCTACTTATTTGGGACACATTCTGTTCCGTATTTTCACATTACCCTGTGTTTTTCATCACTCTCACTTGCAGATAACGTAAAGCAGTCCCGCCCATTGATAGTCGCGCAAATATAGGAAAAAAAAACAGGATAGCGAAATATGTTACATGGTATACAGTTTACCATCGTTCCGCCAAGCACTATGTGACAATTTAGGAAAAACATTTGAGAAACTCTTAGAATGTGTAATCATCTTTCCTTCATACTTTTGCACAGTAAATGCACAATCAGGCACTTTTGTTTGTTGCAGGTATGCTGCCTCTGTGGATGATATTCTGGAGGAAGAGGAGCATTATGCTGACCAGCTGAAGGAGTATCTTTTCTATGCAGACGCATTAAGGTACAGCATTGCATGAATGTCCTCCTCTTATATGTGAACCGTTGCATGCCGAATGCAAGCTGTTATAACAGAGAGCCTTGTGAACTGGTTAATAATGTTCATGACTCCTGTTGAAATTGCACTCTTCTCTGAACTCTTGGGAGCTGATGGCCTCCAATGGCCGATTAAGTTCCACATGCAAGTTTATGTGGATTGTTAACACAACCCCCATCAGTGCCCAGTTTCCTTAGTGATCACACTGCAAGGCACCCATGCTTTCAGTTACCAACTTCCATGAGAACTTCTGTTTAATGGCCGAATATCTGGAGAACTATTTTTAAGAGTTATCAGATATGTTTGCCTGTGCACCCAACCCCTAGTTTGTTTTAATTACATACAAAAAGTAATACTATTTTTGTAAATATTTGAAGTGTTTTTTAGTCATATATTACAAACCCTATTGTGAATGTATCTAACCCTAACCTATTCCTAAACTGCATGCATTTCACTGAACACTAATTCAGTAATAACTAACTTAAATCTCACAAACCTTTAGTACACATAACACACCACCGGTGAATAGCAGTGGCATAGATTTTAGATGTCTGTACTCTGAAAGTGATGCATGGCACATAAATCCTTATAGTCCTTATAAGTTGCAGTATTAAGTCTTTTATCTTCTTTTTGTTGAATAGCAATGCCATTTTAAATCAAGCTATCCTTGATTATTATATTTTGTTTTTTATTATTTTAATTTTAATTTCTTTATTTTTTATTTATTTTTATTTTTTGGTTTATGTGCCTTCACAGGGCAGTGTGTAGGAAGCATGAGCTCACACAGTATGAACTGGAGATGACCGCCCAAGATCTGACCTCTAAGAAACAGCATCGGGAGGAACTCGCCACTGGGGTCAGTGTCCACCAAGTCACATGACACCATTCAAAGATAGGAGAACTCGTATCACCCCTCTTACTTCTGGAATGGGGGACTTTCCAGCGGACTTAAAGGGATAGTTCACCCAAAAATTCAAATATTCTGTGATCATTTACTTATGCTCATATAGTTCCAAACCCATATTATTTTCTTTCATCATAAAAGGAGAAGTTAGGCAGAATGTTAGCGTCAGTCACCATTCACTTACATTTTTCTATACAATAAAATTGCGTGTTGACCAAGGCTGCAAGACTCTAACATTCTGCCTAACATACAGTATCCTTTAGTGTTCCACAGAAGAAAGTCATATGGGTTTAGAACAACATGAGGGTGAGTAAACTTTGACAGAATTTTCATTTTTGAGTGAACTACTACTTTAACTCCATTTTTTCCCCCAACTCAGGCTAACAAATCCATAGCATAACAAAGGTTTAGTATGTCTTAAGGTTTGCATATTCAGTGAAAATTATGGGGCTTGCAGCTTTCTTGAATCAAGTCCATAGACATAAGACATTCTGACCCGATTGCCTAATATGGCTAATTACAGTACTAGGCCCACTTGGCCACAGAATGGGATGAAAATGTTTGACTTCCATATTTCGGCTTTCTGCAAATAAACATGGGAGGTAAAGCGTTGCTTACTCCGACCAGTGGGTGTCATGACATTGCTTTTCCTGTGTAGACGGTACGGACATTCTCTCTGAAGGGTATGACCAGTAAGCTGTTTGGACAGGAGACCCCAGAGCAGAGAGAAGCCAAGATGAAAATGCTGGAGACACAGATCAAGGAAGGAGAGGAACTGGTGAAAGAAAGAAATGCAGAATGCGAGTAAGTGGTGCACTCTTCCCACCGCTAAAAAGTAAAAAAAAAAAATCAGTTAACGACCAACACACAACCAAAATTTTGTGCTGAACGCAATTTGCACTTATTGGTCGGTGCTGACGGCTAAGTTGTGTAAGTTGTGTTGCAGCAGACTACAACAATTTGGCATACTTTACTGAGACTGTAGAGACTATAGATCACTCCACCGCTGTGATCCAGGCACCAAAAACTCTCGACTACTGTACTTTGCCTGGTTACAAATATTTGTTGAATTACTACAGCCATGATTAATAGAAAACGTTATAGTGCATCTGTAACATTAAGTGCTCCAGGCAAATAATACTAATTTCTTTGAATAAAGTGCAACCCATAAAAAGCTTAATTTGTGAAGAAAGGAGAAGTTTTTTGCATTGAAAAGAATGACAATGACTTTAAATACTCACAGAGCAGCATTATTGTAGTGCATTTATGTCATGACAACTCCCGTAAAGATTTAGCATGTTAATATGGGGATGTCATATCGATATGAAATTGGTCTTGGTGGATTAGATCTGCTACGCTGCTGCTGCTGCTGCTGTTGCAGAACAAGTACAGAGACCTGCTGCTGCTAAAACAAACACAGACACACTGAGTTAAGCATGTGGAGCTACTGCTGCTGCTGCACAATTAGAAAATCACAAGACATGCTGCATCAAGCATGTATGACATGCTGTGGAAGGAAATTGGTACTTTAATTCACCAAAGTGGCATTCAGCTGTTCACAAAGTATAGTCAGGAGATTACTGATGTAAAAAAAAAAACAGCACCATCACTATTTGAAAAAAGTCATTTTTTTATCAAATCTAGACAGGCCCCATTTCCAGCAGCCATCACTCCAACACCTTGTCCTTGAGTAATCATGCTAAATTGCTAATTTGGTACTAGAAAATCACTTTCCATTATATCAAACATAGTTAAAGGCAATTTGGTTCGTTAAATGAAACCTCGGCCCCAAAATGCTCTTGCAAAAAAATCCAGCACTATACCGACAGGGCAGTGAACTGGATTTTCACCTCGCGCTGTACACCATGAAGCAAAAATACGCCACTTGAACATATAAAGCTTCCTAGTTGATGGAGCTCTAGCATTCAGAATGGTATCAACCACAGCGAGGGATAACCCATAATTCAAAAGAGCACCCCATTGAGGGGCCATACCCATAACTTCCACAAGTCTGGCCGGGGGTGCCAAATGCTGCCCTGAGCCTGAGACAATACGTCTGTTCTGACTGGAATCTCCCAAGTTATTTCCCCCAGGAGAGAGACCAGAGTCGAAAACCATACTTGAGATGGCCAAAACGGCACCACTAACAGAAGCCAAACCCGATCCTCCCGAACTCTCTGCAGAACTGCGTGCAGCAGACTGATTGGTGGGAACACGTTAAGACGCGTTGTCAGCCAGTGATGCGCCAACGCAACAATGCCCAGTGGTGCTGGGCTCGAGCGGGAAAACCAGAGGGGACAGTGTGATGTCTGGTTCGAAGCGAACAAGTCCACTTCTGCCTTGCCGAACCTTCTCCAGATTTGTTCCATAATCTGAGGATGTAATGTCCACTCTCCGGTCATCAAGCCCTGTCTAGACAGGAGATCCGCCCCCAAATTCAGTCGGCCCGGTACATGCACGGCTCTTAGAGACAGCACATTGTCCCGTGCCCACAGAAGAATGCGACGTGCCAGTCTCAGCATGGCATGAGAATGCACTCCTCCCTGGCAATTAATGTAGGACACCACCGTCCTGTTGTCCGACCGGATGAGGACATGGCTGCCCTGAATCTCCGGGAGGAAAATCTTTAACGCCAGCAGCACTGTGAACATCTCCAGACAGTTTATGTGCCAATATTGCCGCTATTATGTGCTAATACAGCGCCCCAACCCGTGGAGAAGGCGTCTGTCGTTATAACTTTGTGGCGACATATCTGTCCCAATGGAACGCCCGACATCAAAAGGCGTTTCCATGGTAACAGGGTTCGATAGCACCCACGCGCCACTTTGAAGAGATGCATCTGTGGTTGACGTCCCTTTGTGGAGTTCATTCAGCACCGAAAAGGTCTCGCATGCAACATGCCCTGGGAAATGGCAGCGGAAGCCACGACCATGTGCCCCAAAAGGTAGAACACGTCCCACTCTGAACATCGCTAGACATTGGTGAAATGACAGAACGTGAACTGGAAACAGACGTGCCTGCATAGCTCGTGAATCCAGCTCCACCCCTAGAAACAGAGTCTGTAGCCCTGGCAACAGGACACTCTTTTCTAGGTTACACACAGCCATAGATCAAATGGCTGAGAATGACATCTCGATGTTGGGCAGCAAAAGTCTCTGAGTGGGCAAACACCAACCATTCATCGAGATGATTCAAAACGCGGGTGCCTTGAAGCCTCAAAGGCATCAAAGCTGCATCCATACATTTTGTGAAAGTGCGTGGTGCCAGTGCAAGTCCGAATGGAAGGAAGGAAGCAAAATTTATACGCTTGACCCCGAAAGCAAATCTGAGGAAGCGCCTGTGCTTCGGCGCAGTCCGAATATGGTATAAACGTCCTTCAAATCTATTGTCACAAACCAGTCTCCCAGCTGCACTTGTGACATTATTTGTTTCTGCGTCAGCATTCTTCATTAGAGCGAAATTCAAACGTCTCAAAATCCAGAATGGGACATAAGCCGCCGTCTTTTTTTCGGGATCAGAAAATAATGGCTGTAAAAGTCGCATTCTGTCTGAGAAGGGGGAATCTCCTCTATTGCCCCTTTTTCTAAGAGAGAATGAATTTCCCGAATCAAAAACGGGGCTTCCCGAACAGAAACGTCTGTCAGAACAACCCCATTGAACACCAGAAAAGCCTGCCTGAATTGAATTACATAACCAAGCTTTATCGTTCGAAGTACCCAGTTCGAAATGCCCTACAGCTGCTGCCAAGCCGACAAACGGGCAGACAGAGAGATTAATGCATGACTATTGCCTGCAACGCGACTTGTAATCTCTAGATGGCGCGCTTGGCTTACTTTTGGCGACTGCCCCCGAAACAGCGGCACAGCGGAGGGAAGCCTTCGCTCCTCTAGTACTGTGGCTGGTTGAAGGGAATTTGTATTTATGCATAAATGATGAGCACCCTGAATGTATCTACAGCGCTGACAAAATAAACCTTTTCCTGGTGTTTGAACTGGGAAAAGTGTATGAACATTGGGGGGAATGTTTATTTCAGAAAACTGGTTCACCACAGCGGCCCTGGCATTCTTTATGGGGGGACAACGTGTGATGCTTATGTTCACTGTATGTTTTGTGTACACTTGTGCTTGATGAAACCGGTCCCAACATATAATGGGGGAACAACGCGTAGTACCCAGATAGCGAGAAACACCCTCGTGAACAAAAGCATCACCATGACCAACTCCTTCCCCATCGCGAGCCGCGGGGGGAAAAATGAGGGAAATTCCAAACGGAGCCGATATTAGCTCAAAGTATTTCTTAACGCGATGTGCTTGGTTGGACTGCAAAACCATCATGTGTAGATCCAGCAGCTGACTGAAAAGAACGATGTCCATGCCACCACCGGAAAATCGAGCAGAAATAGCAGTGCACGTCTCTTGTCTCGCCAGAATTCCTGTGTAGTCCACGAACGGGCGAAAGACAAAAAAAAAAAAAGTTAAACTATCTTGCATCTCCTGATGGCACCGACAAAGCACGCGCGCGGAGGTTCGCCATCGCCCTCGTTCTGCGGCTGGGCTCACCGGTCAGTGCATGATCCCCTCCACCATGAGCAATGCGCTTCGAACGGGGAGGGTAGAGAGAGAAGGGCTGCTCCTCCATTGTCTTATTTATGTGCGTTCTTCCAGAACGACACAGAAAAAGACAATAGGGACAAAGGGGCCAATTTTTTTCTTTACCTTCAATGACAAATTCTCTCATACAGCGTTTTTAATAGCGATGACTCAAGACTCGCATGGTAAGTCTTTTGCATGCTTGTTCATCAGAAAATTGCTGCCGAGCTAGGCTTCAGAGCATGTCCGACGAGACTCGAGCTTTCGCTAAATGGAAGGGCAACAAACACGAGGAAAAATCCGATGTCCGTTCACACTCTAATCTTCTCAGACACAAAGGCAAAAATCCCAAACTGCCCCTGCATACGGAGCTCCAATCTGGAGGCCATGGAAATGGAACAAGTGGGGATCATGCCTCATGGTGAGAAATTGCGAGCCTCGAACAGTGCCACTGTCCCCGTTGGACCCTTGTAATGTATGGAAAAACCACATTAAAATTGCTCTGAAATGATGCTGTATAAAACTATGTGAATCGCTTCTTAAATTCCATCCTGTGTTGCCATTCAAAAGGGAGAATAATAATGATCCTCACTTTGAAGTAAGTCGTTGGTACAACACAGGCCAGATGAGATCGTGCACTGAAGAACAGAAATTCGGACTAGATGGCGCCAAGTCAAGTGCTTTTATAAAGCCCGTGACATAGCTCCCTAGGGGCATTGCTTAAGCGCCACCAGCCAATAAATTGCCGTGATTGTACAAGGGCTTCAGACCACATGACAATCAGGGCGTGCCCCAATGCGATTACGCAGCTCGAGTTCCTACGAAAGGGAACTCTGGCAGAGCACTGCAGTGAAACCTGCTTACTTGCAAACCAATTTTTTCCCCTTCTACCAAGGGGCCGGATTACAAATACGTAATCTAACAATGTTCACCCCCTTACTCAATTTCCTCATTATTGTGGGTAATCTATGCACGACTAATGCAATGTGCTTTTAAAGATTTTGTGAACTATATTAACATTTTTGTTTAATAGTATTTATAAAAACTAACAATTATTATTGTATAACTTATTTACTAAAACATGCAGTTCAAATGTACAAATTCATGTTCAATTGACAAGCAATATAATTCAAACTTACATTTTCAAGAAAATTAATCTCATCTCATTGTCTGTACATTTGCAACACACACACACACACACACACAGATGAACAGAAAAGAATCATATTTTCAACCTCACATCATAAAACAGCTTATAGGTATTAGTTAAAAATCTAAATATTATCACCAAAATCCAAATAATATCATCAATAACAATGCTGGATAAAAGAACAGAGCATTTCAGTGCATTAATACAAAACATTTGAGCACCACACCAGCCCCGCAACACACATGCATGGAGTGAACAGTCCCGTGCACTAGAGAAACATTCTCACTATTAGCAAGACTTTTCAACAATCGACTGGCCTCTCAATAGCGCATTTCTTTAAAGTTTGTCCCTCTGACAACTACTTTTTGTTTTTATGCAAGCACGAGTGAAACAGTATAAGATGTCTTTGGTAATTCTTGCGCTGTCATGGATTTCGTAAAAAGTTGTGACGTCGATGTATTTTAGCCTTAAAGACCGGTTTACGTATCTCTCATACTGTACGTCTCTTTGATCAGTGGATCAGTGGTGTAAAGGCGAATCAAATTGAAATCTTTAATGACAGATTTTGTATCCAGGCAAACAAAAGGCAAGGGTTTCCCCTGCGCACATTAACGTTAGTGTACACTAGCTCACTGTCTAGCTGAGGTAAAATTTTGCTCAATTTACCGAAGAAATGATGAACAGGTGGGTTAACCTTAACCCTAACCCTGATAAGAACAAGCGACCTCTTCTGGTCAATAGTTGTAATAACATCATAGCCTGAATGCAATCTTTACATAATCCCTTTTTCAGTTAACTAAAATCAGTCCTCAGCCTTGTCCAACGGGCTGTATTCAACGACACTAAACAGTCTGCGGGCTGCCAGATGCCCATCCCTGGCTTTCACCATGTGAACTGTTTGGCTTGACATATCACATTTGAGCTGATTGCCATTCAGAGTTTCATGCCTGAACTTAGTCATTTAGCACCTGGTTAAACTGGATTGTGGGTGATTAGTGAATAAGATGCCTGTTTTTGTGAAAACTGCACAACAGTAGCATAAATGTTTAGTGAACTTGCCCTAAATATTTTCTGTGCATTTCATCCCAGCATGACACCTGTTTGTTTGAATTGAAGAATCTGTTTCATTCCAAGAATGTTTTAAAATCATTGTGTCTTTGTGTGTAGAGAGTTTGTGAAGAGTGCATGGGTGGATATTGAGAGGTTCAAAGAGCAGAAAGACCATGATCTAAGAGAGGCTGTCATCAGTTATGCCATCATGCAGATCAGCATGTGCAAAAAGGTGAGCAATATCAATGCCAAGTATTTTATTTTCTTTGTAAAGTTAGCAAAACACTATACAAGTCTTTTGTGTTTATGGCTGACCAGATTATTTTAAAGTCAATAAGAGAAGTAGCAGATTTGTAACATGTTAAATCACAAGCATGTTGGGCTTTAAGGGAATTCAAGTTTGGAACAACGCTAAAGAGTGCTTCGGTAAGATGTGAAGGTCCAGCCACGACACCAAAACACTAGGAGGCCTTGGAGACATCGATGCAGAGAAGCACACACACTCCTAGAGACTGACCAGCTGGGGGTGGGGGGGTACAGAAGTCTTCTTCTCAGACTTATTTATGGTTGCATTTGTGACTGCACTATTTTGACCCACACAATGGTTGTGAAGGGAAATGGACAATTAATAGCTTAAAGGGATTGTTCACCCAAAACTGAAAATTCTCTCATCGTTTACTCACCCCATGCCATCCCAGATGTGTATGCCTTCCTTTCTTCTGATGAATACAAACAAAGATTTTTAGTAGAATATCTCAGCTTTGTAGGTCCATACAATGCAAGTGAATAGTGGCCAGAACTTTGAAGCTGCAATAAGCACATAAAAGCAGCATTAAAAATAATCCATACGACTCCAGTGGTTTAATCCATGTCTTCTAAAGCGATATGATAGGTATTTATAGTAAAAGAAAAAGGATTTAAATATTGATCTGTTTCTCACCAAAACCTGTCATATTGCATCTGACGCCATGGATTTAACCACTGGAGTCTAATGGATCACTTTTATGCTGCCTTTATGTGCTTTTTGGAGCATCAAAGTTCTGGTCACCATTCACTTGCATTGAATGGACCAACAGAGCTACAATATTCTTCTAATAATATGTGTTTGTGTTCCACAGAAGAAAGAAAGTCATACACTTCTGGGAAGGCATGAGGGTGAGTAAATGATGAGAGAATTTTTATATTTGAGTGAAATATCACTTTAACTCACAAACACACAAAGAAGAACCTAATTATAATGAATCCTGGATACTCTAAAATGATGTAATGATTTATTGAAAATTTGATAATGTTTTTCTTTTTTGATGATATCTATGCCTTTTGATGCCAATATTTGTGCTAAAATCTTTCCTTTTATACTTTCTTTGTACTTTTACTACTTGGGTTCACCAGTAAATAGTCTTAAACAAATTTCATGAAATGCTGAATCAATTAAAAGCAAGGATTACATTGGTCAAGACAAAATGTGAGTTTGGATTTTGGGAGAGAATAACATTTCACAGTCTACCCAGCAGTTCCATTTTTAGCGTACCCACACCCCTCCCCATAATGGTGGTCATGCCCATCTGGAACATGTCCAGTTTCTTTGGAACATGTGAAATGATCTTTATCACCTACACAGAGGACACAAAGAGTCAGATTTCCTATTAAAGGAAAGTAACTGGTCTAATTCACATCAACTAAATTTGCCCTGACACTTATACCGCAAACACAATCTCATCCCTGGTGTCCATCAGAACATACTGGTCTGCCACTTCTCTGCACATTCAGCTACAAAACACCACCGGTTAATAACCACTGACCCCCTCCCTCTATATGGTCCAATTCAGCTGAGAAATATTAGTATGCTGTTTATGCCTAATTCGAGACCTTACTCTGCCTATTTTCTTTGTTGCTTCAGCTTTTACTATGAATGCCATATTTGTCATTTTTGATGATGAGTGGGTGGGTCAGTGTTTTCATAAATCTGGCTGAAGGAACGCTGGAAAGGCAAGATATAATAATTTCCTCATTTTAGCTCTGCTTGAGTATATAATTCAGTCTGACCCCGGACCATTCAGTTCATGTTATGGTTTATAGTGGGACAGAGATGACTATTTGTATATTCTGTTAAAATCTTTGTTTAACACTAATAAATCCTGACATTTCTAATACCATTATATTTTGTCTTGTGTTTTCATATGCAGAGGTAGTCATTGTGCTTTAGTCTTGTAATTGGTCCCCTTAAAATGTAAACTTTATCCATGTTATGAATTTTTTTTGGTAAATATTTGTGTTTGTGTGTGTGTGTGTTTCTCATTTCCGCATATAAATGCACTGGGTTTGTTAGTAAGTAAAGTATACAAATATCTGTAAACTAAACATATAAAGTTTAATCTATTATGGGTTGTTTTATCATTATAATTAAATGAAAGAATGTTAAAGGTGACCAAATGGGATTGCATAAGGATTTTCAGATTTCCCAAACAATCCACTCGTCTCCAATTGGTCAACAAACAGATAGCCTGCCCCAAATTAACGTCAAATGGACTATGAGGAGGAATCTTCAGTTGTTTGAGAGTTGAAGAGCAGGAAAAAATACTTCCCTCTAGTGGTGTTTAAACTTATGCAACTTTAGAACAAGTGAAATGGCCAGATGTTTATTCTCAGAAACATCTGTGAAGTCATCCAGGGATGGTCAATAACATTCCATTGTGATTTTACTTTTTCTAGTACTCTGTCCACTTGAGTATATTATATTGAAATTGAGTCAATATCAGAACTTTTATTTAATTAAAGGAATATTCCTGGTTCAGTTCAAGTTCAAATGCCATAGCCAGAAACAAAACTTTGGGTGTGCCAAGAGAAAACTGTGTGCAAGAACTAAAGCACAATTAAGTGAAATATAATTAAAAAAAAAGACCATTAATAACCATTGCATCAATTTCTTTTTGGCTATATATATATATATATATATATATATATATATATATATATAATTTATTTATTTATTTTTAAAGCTCAGTGTTGTTTAAATGACTTAAAAATTCAACTGTAAGAAGATTCAAAACCTTTTTTTTTCCCGATTAACATTTTTTTATTGATTCGTACATATAACAATGAAAAACAAAACATATATACACTGAATCAAGATTTAACCACTACTATTACCCCTCCAATGAACATCCCAGTGGTCACATATAAATATACATTTAATATATATATATATATAAAATCATACACATTTAAAACTATACTTCTCTCTCCACAGCCCTTCCCCGAGAGTCCCCCAAAAATGCCAAATAACTGCCCCATTTCCCATCAAACAAATCCCAGATCCCCAGCCTTCTACATGACACCTCCTCGAAAGCTGCCACCCTCCCCATCTCTGCGCACTACTCCCGAAACGAGGGTACTCCAGCCGACTCCCATTCCCTTAAAATAATCTGTCTGCCTAACATAACACTGGTCAGGACCCAACTTTTTATGTGTTTATCTCCTATATTGATGACCGCCTCATCGCCTACAGTCTGGGGCAAAATGAAATTTGAGTGCCCAATACTTCACAAATAAAACTCTGAACCTTCAACCAAAATTCTTGGATCTTAACACACCACCAAAAAACATGGGTTGTGTCTCCATCTTCTGATTGGCATCACCAGCAGGTGGGTGTGTCTTTAAGACCAATCCTAAACAATCTAGAGGGGGTCCAATAGAATCTGTATTGCATAAGGCGCACCTTTGCATCTCTAAATACAGACTTGACTTTTTTTTTTGAGAATCCTAGCCCACACTCCCTTCTTCAATACCAAGTTTAAATCTTTCTCCCATAATCTTATGAGAGAAGTTGAAGCTCCGTCTCCCAGACTCTGAATTAACAGGGAGTAATACACTGATGCCTCATGACCTTTTCCAAAAGCAGTAATCAAAGCTCCCAGAGTATCTGCAGCTTTAGGGGGATGTATGCTACTCCCAAAAATAATACAGAGCAGATGGCGCAGCTGTAAATACCTAAAGAACTGAGATCTGGGAATCCCAAAATATTGAACCAAATTTTCAAAGTATCTCAACACTCCACTCTCATCTAGGTCACCGAGCATTTAACCTCCCTCACAATCCACTCTGACCAGCAGAAAGGGGACTTATTAATACATAATTTTGGGTTCAGCCATATGCTCAAAGCAACATTTAAATAAATGTCCAAATTAAACACTCTGGACACTTTTGTCCATACCGAGTGCAAATGCGAGATAACGGGGTGTAACTTAACTTCTCCGATTAGTTTGATAGAAAGGCTTTGCAATGGCGAAATAAGGGCAATAACTTCCTGTTCAATACAAAACCAGTGAGGGGCTCTCTCTGGTGGAAGCGACCAATGAGCCAAATGTCTGAGACCGAATGCATAGTAATAAAACAACATCTTGGGTAGGCCTAGCCCACCTTTGTCAATTGGCCTATGTAACTTATTGAAATGTAATCTGGGATGCTTTCCATTCCAAATTAAGGACTTCACTATGCTATCAAATTGCTTGAAATAAGAGAGGGGGACATCTACAGGGAGAGACTGTAGCAGGTAGTTGAATTTTGGAATACAATTCATTTTAATAACACTAACCTTCCCAATCATAAATAAATGTAATGAAGCCCACCTGCCCACATCGCTCGAAAACCTTTTTTATTAAAGGGTCAAAATAACAAATTTTCTGGGAATAAAATGCCCAAATACTTAATGCCCTGTTTGGGCAACTGGAAGGCGCCCAGCTGAAAAGCTGTTACTGGGCAATATGCTGTCAGAGCCAAAGCTTCGGATTTAGACCAATTTATTTTGTATCCTGAGAATTTCACCAACCCATTCACATTCCACATGGAGAGAGACAATCCACTCATATTAACATTTGACATTTTAACATATTAGAAAAAATAGATTGTGTGTCAAAAATAAAATTATAAAGACCACATTCCATTAGTGTAACAGTCAAACACCAAATTTCCCCCCGAATCAAACAAACAGAAAAAAGAAAAACATGCGCATTAACCCCGCGCTCGACAGCGCCAACTGGCGTCCATCCCTCTAAACTCAAACAGTCCATGTACGCCTACGAATGCCCCCGCGACAACTTTGCCGTCGGATTGCTCAAGTGTTTCTATACAAATTTTGTGAGAAAGAATTACCCAACAGAAGAAAATCTATAAAACAAACTCCAGCCAATAGGTGGAATAAACACAAAGAACGTGTAGATTCATCCACATAACTGTCCTGAAGGTGTGTTCCTCCGCAAAACAAGCTCCAGCCGCTAGTGGAACCAGCAAAAAAAAAAAAAAAAACATTCAGTTTCCTTGGGCAGTCAAATGAATGTTCAGTGAGCCGGCTCATTCGAGTGCTACATGAGTGCAACAAATGACCCAGTCACTCCGATGTCCTGCAAGAAATACTCCACAAAACAAACTCCAACCAAAAGGAGGCATAAGCACAAAGAACATGCAGATTCATCCACAACACTGTCCCAAAGGAGTGCCACTACACAAAACAACTCCAGCCGCTAGGTGGCATCAGCACAAAAAGAAACAAAAAAGGTGCAATGTTCAGAGAGTCGGTCCAATTGACTGCAACGTGAGTACCACAAAATAACTTACTCAGTCCATTGACTTTATGAAGGACATCGCTTGCTGGGGACATGTAAATATTTTGCGGCCATCCTTAGCATCTGTTCTCAATTTGGCCGGGAACATCAGTACAAAAGTGACCTTCCATTGATGTAAGAGTTTCTTGCATTCCTTGAATCAATCACATTTCTCTCTTGTCGAATTCGCAATGTCTGGGAACAAGAAAAGGCTGTGGTTCTTCCAAGAATTCTTCCTTTTTCCTTGCCTCGTGTAACACAAGATCTTTATCAGGTGATCTCAGAAATTTGGCCAGAATTGATCAGGGCCTGTCTCCCTCAGCGGATCACCGAGCCGGATCCCCATGAGCTCGCTCGATTTCCAGCTTATGGCCTGTTATTTCGAGCAGACTCGGGAAGAGCCCGTCCAGGAATTTCACCATATCCCGACCTTCTTCGTCCTCAGGAATTCCAACAATTCAGACGTTATTCCGCCGGTTATGATTCTCCAAATCCTCAACTTCTCCCAGACGCGCTCCAAATCCACCTTGGTCGCTAGCGGATTAGCAGCTAATTCCCTCTCTGATGACTCCAGATAATCTATCTGTTTCTCGACATCCCCCACTCTTGTAACCACCTCCGTGAATTTCATCTCCATGGCAGTGATCGATCAACGTATTACAGCAAGATCTTCCAAGTCAGCAACGATCTTCGTCAGCATTGCCAACATGTTCAGCAATTCTTGCCGAATTTTCCTCACTTCTCCGGACAAATCGGCTCCCTGGCTTGCGGCCTGCTGCTCAAGAGCGTCAGCTTGAGCACGTAAGTGCCTTTTAATGTCTCTAGAGCCTGAGGATTTTGAATTCTTTGACATATTGTCTTCCTAGGACAGTTAAGGATATGGGTGTGTCGAATCTCACCGGTTTATGACATAAAAAGTATTAAAACTAGCAAAGTGCGCAGAGCTTGCCGTTCACACGTCCGAACCTTGCATGGCGTCACGTGACTCCCGATTCAAAACCTTTTTTAAATTTTTTTTGTATTTATGGAGTACAGGGGGGCTTGGTTCATAATAATAATAAAAAAGAAAAATTATACTGTTACATTAATTATTAAGCCAATAAAAATAAAGGATAATACCTTGAGATGTTGCTTCAATATATCCACATAATTTTCCTTCCTTATGACGCCATTTATTTTGTGTAGTACACCTGTCCCTCCTGCAGCAAAGCACCCCCACAACATGATGCTGCCACCCCCATGCTTCATGGTTGGGAAGGTGTTCTTCAGCTTGCAAGCCTCACCCTTTTTCTTCCAAACATAATGATGGTCATTGTGGCCAAACAGTTCAATTTTTGTTTCATTAGACCAGAGGACATTTCTCCAAAAAGTAAGATCTTTGTCCCCATGTGCACTTGCAAACTGTAGTCTGGCTTTTTTTATGGTGGTTTTGGAGCGTGGCTTCTTCCTTGCTGAGCAGCCTTTCAGGTTATGTCGATATAGAACTCGTTTTACTGTGGATATAGATACATGTCTACCTGTTTCCTCCAGCATCTTCACAAGGTCCTTTGCTGTTGTTCTGGTATTGATTTGCACTTTTTGCACCAAACTACGTTCATCTCTAGGAGACGGATTGCGTCTCCTTGCTAAGCGGCATGATGACTGCGTGGTCCCATGGTGTTTATTCTTGCGCACTTTTTTTTGTACAGATGAACGTGGTACCTTCAGGCATTTGGAAATTGCTCCCAAGGATGAACCAGACTTAATGAGATCATGTGACGCTTTCATGGGCCTAGACGCACATTAGTCAAGCTCCGCGTATGTAGCCCTTCTTTTACTGTTTTTAACTTACTTTTTGACATCTGGGGTAGTTTTTTTCGTTGGCCATTGGTTTGTAAATGTCACATAGTCAGAAACTTGCTTATCTCTCACCATCATCTTCTCCAATAAAGAAGAAAACTAAATCAGCAGCCGCTGCAGGCCGAGCGGACATGGAAGACAGCATGGCGACCACTATAAAGCGATTTGAGGAAATTTTGAAAACTGAATTAGCGGCAATGCGCATCGAATTTGCCTCTCACATGACCACAATTCAGAATATGTGCTCTAAAATTGACTTTTTAACCGGGGAACAGAGAGAGCAGAAAAAAAGTGGTCAACGAACATACTAGGCGTCTGGATGCCCTCGAGCAACGAGTGACAGGTCTACAAGACCACAGCAGACGCAGTAATCTCCGGCTGCTCGGCTTACCTGAAGGGGCCGAGAAAGATGACCCAATTGGCTTCCTGAAACCGTCGCTACCGATCTGGATTCCAGCACTAGCAGGTAAAGAGATCGAAGTCGAACGTGCGCATCGAGTTTACACCAGAGTTTCAACCGATCACTCCAAACCGCGAGTGTTTCTTTTCAAACTGTTACGCTACAACCTCAGGAATCTGATTCTAAACGAAGCAAGACACCACAGTACTGTAAAAACAAACAACGGTGCAATGCTGAGCTTTTTCCCTGACTTCTCTCCCGTGACGGCAAAGAAGCGGAGCTCCTTCACTATAATAAGGAAAGAATTGAAAGAGGCAGGTCTGCAGAACTTTCTTCTGTATCCAGCTACACTGAAGATTGTCATGAAACACGGCAAGACTAAACTACTGTACACTCCGGAGGAAGCACGTCAATTCCCAAGCTCGATCCCCCGACCTCATTCTACAAGGATAGACATGGCAGAAGAGATTGTTATTACTGAGTGACTCCTGACTTGATAATCCAGAACTACATATGATGGTCATCTACCGGCAGTTTTTTTTTTCATGTAAGCTAGGAGACAATGTATCACTAATTTACAGTTTTTACTTATATGATGTAGGTATCGATATTTGCTTCCTCTTTATAGGAAACATAATTTCTGTTTTCTTTAATGTGTGAATTCAAAAAGCTATTCGATTCACTTATAATAGGGCTAATGGCTGTGTACTAATGTTGCATAGGTTGTCATGTTGCTGTCACTGACAATGACAGGGAGGGTGGCAGCCTGGGATTTGTTCTTACCCCAGCCTGCAATGGTTCTATGGGATGGGTTTGCTTTATGTTTCAGGGTTGTTCGATGGATGAGGGATGGGTTAAAGGTAGACTTAAGATAATACATTTGCAGTGGTATTGCTTTGACTCATTTGTTCAAATCATTTATTTGTTTGACTCCTATGATTGAATTGAATATAATAAGTTGTAATGTAAATGGTTTAAATGGCCCTCATAAACGTACTAGTTTTTTTTAGAATTATTGCGACGAAGAAAGGTTGACATTGCTTTAATCCAGGAATCTCATTTGAGGAAAGATGTTGTTCATAGATGCAATAATAAATTTTACAAGGTGGCCTCTTTTGCCGCTACTGACGATAAAACTAAAGGTGTATTAATAATTGATTGAAGAAATGTAAATATCTCAATACTAGACAAAAATGGCGATAGTGCTGGCAGAATAACTCATATAAAACAGTGGTTGAGAATAAGAAGTTAGCTTTTCTTTCCATTTATGCACCATGTAATCCAGATCCAACTTTTTTCTCTGAACTATCAGCCTATCTCACTGATCTAACGGACTTTGAGATAGTAATGGGAGCAGATATGAACGCTGTAATGTCCCATGGTCTCGATAGGTCTGGTGGCAAATTTTCTTATTCTCAGAATGTTTCTACTGAGCAACTCAAACAATGCATAGCTTCTTTTTCATTAGTAGATACATGGCGGTTATTTAACCCTTCCCAAAAATTATATACATTTTTCTCAGCTAGACACAAGTCATATTCACGGATTGATTACATTTTTGCTTCCTCTACCTTGACCTCAATGATACTTGAAGTCGACATTTCTCCCCTATCTCTTTCAGACCATAGTAGTAATTTTTTGAAATTTTCAATTACCCAGTGTCCTCCGCAAGCCCCTAGGTGGCATTTTAACGCTAATTTATTAAAAGATGAGGTTTTTTGTCATCAATTCATAACTAAACTATAAGAATTCATTAACATCAATAAAGGCTTGGTAGTTGACCCACGAATACTATGGGAGGCGACAAAGGGCTTTATAAGGAATTTTTCTATTTCATATGCTTCTTTTCGCCAAAAAATTCATCGTAAGAAAATCTCTGACCTGGAATCTAAACTTCGGTCACTAGAACAGGCAAACCAACATTCTTTTTCTGATAGTACTGCAGCCGAAATTGTAATTGTTAGGAAGGAACTTTTAAGAAACATTTATTATATAGACACAGAGCTGAATTTCTTATACAAAGATCCAGACAAAACTATTATTTTCGTGGTAGTAGACCTAGCCATTTACTGGCTTTAAGACTACGTAATAACGAAAAATTTGCTAATATTACAGCAGTGAAATCTCAAACCGGTGAGGTTCTGATTGACCAGGAGAGTATAAACGACACTTTTCGTTCCTTCTATTGTGAACTATACAGCTCCAACTCTAAATGCGAACCTACCTCCTTTACTTCCTTTTTATCTACTCTTAACTTCCCACATCTGTCAGAATCAGATTCTGAGCTCCTAGCTAGACCTATATCGCTCGTCGAATTAGAATCATTGGTCAGAGGTATGAGCAAAGGGAAATCCCCAGGCCTAGATGGCATACCAGTTGAGTTCTATTTGTCCTTCTGAGCCAAACTGGGTCCACTTATGCTAGATATGATGCAATATTCAATTGATCAAAGATCCTTTCTGCAAAATATGAACATGGCTATTATATCTCTTCTGTTAAAAAAATGATAAAGACTCTACATCCTGTTCTAGCTATCGCCCACTCTCTTTAATTGGTACAGATGTTAAAATTTATGCACAAGTTTTAGCATGCCGTTTAGTAGGCGTTATGGCCAAACTTGTTCATCATGATCAGACAGGGTTTATCAAATCTCGCTCTGCCTCAGATAACCTGCGAAGATTGCTTCACATAATTCACTTAGCAGAATAACTGACTTCTCCTTCTGCAATACTCTCTTTAGATGCAATGAAAGCATTCGACCATTTGGAGTGGAACTATTTGTGGGCAGTGCTAGTTCGCCTAGGTTTTAGCGTTAACTTTATAAATATGATTAAAATCTTGTATGCTAACCCCTCAGCTACCATTCTTTTTGCTGATGTCTTACTTAGACAATGTAAACTTCGTTTTGGCCCTGTTATAACACATTTTATTTCTACCTGGAGAACGTTGACCAGGAAGATAGAGCCAAATTTGATTTGGCATCGACATTCACCTTTGTTCCATAATAATACATTTTTATCTGCAAAGAACCCATTTCTTTGTGCACAATGGGTTAAATGTAAAGTAAATTGTCTCGGTGACATTTATGATGACAGAGGCTTAAAATAATTTCAAGATAAGATATCTCTTTTTAATTTACCAGGAACTTCCTTTTTTATGTATCTTCGTATTAGGTCTACGGTTCATGCATATGGAGTTCCCTGGGACGCACAATTACCCATACACCCCTTGCGAAAAGTAATTCTTCCAACTGATAAATTGGTTATTTCTGCCTCCGCTATTTACTCTTTTCTCCTTAAAAACTCACACAAACCACTTTCCATAACATCTATTTGGTCTAAGGATATCAGCGGTGACATACAATTTTTATTTACTGATCAAATTTGGGAGACAATCACATCATTTCCAAAAACCCGAACCATCAGATGATCCATTGGAAACTACTGCATAGACTCTACCTGTCCCCTTTAAAACGTTTCTATGTGCATTTGTCACCTTTCCTGAATTGTAACTTATGTACGCAGAGAGCACTTGGTACCTATTTACATTTACAGTGCCCTACACTTTTTCCTTTCTGGTCGCAGCTTGTTCATGACATATCATTCCTGTTAGATAAAGATATGGTTTTGACTCCAGAACTTTTCTTCCTAAATAACTTCTCTGAATTGGCATTGTCTTCGCAACAGATTAACATACTTTTAGCTGCTTTCACTGCTGCAAAGAAAATGTTAGTCAGTCTTTGGGTCCCTCCACATACGATGAGCAGGCGTGTATGGGCCTTATCTTTGTTGAATATAATTTCTTTGGCGCTATCAACAGCTTGCATTCATGGAGCAAAGACAAAGACTTTAAAAACTTGGAGTTCTACTTTTGATATTGTTAAATCTTTTATTTGTTCCTTTTGATGTGAAAGTCATTTTGTATTTATGTATATTTTCTACTGATCTGTTGATCTAGATGTTTTTCTTTTCTCTTTTGCCATTGCAATATCTTGCAATTCCTCAGCACAGTATAAGTCTACCTGGTGGGTGGGGGTGGTTACACTTTAATAATTATATCTTTTTGTATTGAACTGATCACTCAATAAAAACAATTGTTCACAAAAAAAAGAAAAAAGGATGAACCAGACTTGTGGTGGTCCACAATTATTTTTTTTTTTTTTTTTTTTTTCCTGAGGTCTTGACTGATTTCTTTTGATTTTCCCATGATGTCAAGCAAAGAGGCACTGAGTTTGAAGGTAGGCCTTAAAATACATCCACAGGTACCAATTCATTACACCTCCTATCAGAAGCTAATTGGCTAATTAAAGGCTTGACATTCTTTTCTGGAATTATCCAAGCTGCCTAAAGGCACAGTTAACTTAGTGTATGTAAACTTCTGACCCACTGGAATTGTGATATAGTCAATTAACAGTGAAATAATCTGTCTGTAAACAATTGTTGTAAAAGTTACTCGTGTCATATATAAAGTAGATGTCCTAAACGACTTGCCAAAACTATAGTTTGCCAATATGAAATCTGTGGAATGGTTAAAAAATGAGTTTTAATGACTTCAGCCTAAGTGTATGTAAACTTCTGACTTCATCTTTAACATTGTATCTGGACTCGTGACCATTAAACCAATCGTCGTTTTTTTATTCTATTTGTGTTTCATGAAGTTACAAGCGAAACGTGACAAAATATATCTGTTTACAACTTGTAAACTCTAAAATATTTTTTTCTCCGGGATTTGATATGTAAGTGAAATAATAAGTTTTGTATTCGATTCATGAACTTTCCGAGCGGCACGATAATTTGACCGTATGTTTAGTATGTATAAAGTAAATAATCATATTTCACAAGTTATGGAAGCGGAATACTTCTAATTTGTCAGCAAATTAAAAAGCACCTGGTAAGAGTTGGTTATATTGCCTGTATGCATTGTAAAGTCTTTTAAACAACACCCATTTTGTGTTATTCAGATTCAGGTGAGTAGTTATTAAATTATTTGATGATTTCTTGTTCTGCACGGTCAAAACTAGTAGGCCAAAATATTTATGTATTTTTGTTTTAAGGACTCAAGAGCAAACATACAGTAATTTCCTATTTTTATCTGCCTAAATAATACATAAATAATATGTACTTAAATTTCAACATCTTCACATACTTTGAACTCATGATGTTTTTGATGCTACAAAAATTTAAGAAATACTTTTGAATCCAGAAATTACATCACTTGCATTGCTTTTGATTATTTATGAAACAAATTGTTAGCATTTTGGCTGTGAACTCACAGAACGAGGCAGGCACATCAACGCAGAACTATAAATGCAAACCAACGCGTTGGCCACTACAGGGAGCCTACGCTGTAGGTTCGACGCAGAAGTATAAATCGGCCTTAAGAGTCAAAAAAACCTGTCATTTCATTTAGGTGCGCAAGCTTACATTTTGGGTGGCAGTTGCACACCCTGGCACACCTGTGACTACACCACTGAGCTCAATCGACAGAATTTGTGGCAGTTCAAAAGAAAAAAAAATTCTACATGTCTCTTCTATTAAAAAAAGAAGCAAAAATCAAAGTTACAGTGAGGCACTTACAATGGAAGAGAATGGGGCCAATTTTTAGGAGGTTGTAAAAGCAGAAATGTGAAGTTTATATACGTCATAAAAGCACTTTCTACTTCTTTAAAACTTTTTTCGACAAAACTTTGTATTATTTAAGCTGTAAATTTACTTAAAGGTGCACTCAGCAATTCCTGAGAAACACTGTTGATATTGGAATTCAACTGCCAAAACAAACACACCCCTCCCTTCAGTGCTCCTTTTGGAAGCTCCGCCCCCCAAATTCTTCACGATGGATTTGCCCTAGCTCTTCTAATGAATTGCAAGAACCACCCCCTGTTGCTGATTGGCTGGAGTAGTGTTGTGTGGATCGGTCTGTTCCACTTTGTTTTTGTCCCATTTACAGAGCCAGGGCTGTGTACAAATACTAGATTTTTTTTTCAGCCCACTCAGAGAACGGACAGCTAGCAGACTGTGAGGAGATATTCGCATAATCTGACAAAAAAATTTTTATTTGATTAGAATTACTGAGTGCACCTTTAAATCATCTGGGCTTTTCTGGTTGTTTTGTTGTTACGTCGTCATGGCACAGAAAATGTTAGTACGCCACTTTTGCTTTTTTTTTTTTTTTTTTTTTTTTTTTGCTTTTTTCTTTAAGAAAAGGAGGGACAAAGTAATTCATAATATAATTCTTTACAAGACCACTTTGGGGGCATTTTTTATTTTTTTTTTACTTTTGTGAGAGAAATCACCCTGAACAAAACCAGTGACACATCTCCTTTTTTAGGCTCATTTAAATTCAGTTTATAAATTCAGTTATACATTTATAAGACGTATATACATAAACATGCTATCTTGCCTTTGATAATCTCTACTTGTATTTCCCTGCCATTACATTGCTTTACAGTCTGACAGCAAAGAAACCAAACAACATCCGTTAGTCATCAAGCTCATCTGCCGCGCATGTGTCTTTAGAGCGCATGCGTAGCTGCAGATGGAATGTAGCTTGCTAGCCTCCCGCGCTATCCGCCGCAGCATCGCAGTCAACTTTGACAAACACGTCATGAGCGTCTTGAACCCGCCGCCAGCGCCGTGCTGATAAAACATGTGGTACGTATACTTTTAATCCATACGGGACTGCATCTGAATCAGCCGTGAAAATGTTTGCATTATGGCTTTTTTTGCGCGCGATGAAACGGCAGCAGTGATGGGAGATCAGGCCTAATTGAAACTCCGTATTGTATTCAAATATATTAAACACATTATTAAAATGCATAAGACACATTAAACACAAAACATATTAAATGAGCAGCGTGTCTGTGTGCGTTATTCGCTCTGACAGTGGCAACAGGCAGCCTGTTGTGGTTGGGTGTCGCTGTATGTAGTGTCAAACTGCAAATACATCCACTGTCAGTTTAGTAGTTTATTTATATTAATAAAGTAGCTTGTAAAGAGTTTAAACTCTTTGTCTCTTTTGCAATCAAATCATAATCCATTTTCTATGTCGGTCAAGTTGAGTCTAGAAAGATAATTGACATGTCATATCTAGGAATTTGCAGTCTGGCCTCATCTGTTATGTTTTCCTGTAAAGAGTTGAGGTATGCTGACCAGCTCATGTGTGTTTGTATATTAAGAGAAAAAACGTGTAGAAGTAAAACATTTTATGATCCATATTATGGGCTCATTATGGTAAAAACAGAATATTAGAGGTATGTCATTGCTCACTGACTAAATATACTGTAGGTTGGATGTTTGCTGAGATGATTAGTCTTAGCAATAAGACATTATGTATTACAATAGATATAACAGGTGTCTCTCTTTTTTTTTCTTTTTTTTTTTTAAGAAAAACTAATTCTTACAAAGGCTAATAAGGTAAGAGTGATGCCTTATTCATTGTTTATACTCCAGTGTCAGTTCTAACACTTCATTAATTTCAAGTCAAGTTGTTATTATTTTCATTTATTCTCTGCATAGCAGGAGGAGATGAAACAAAATGATTAGTTGTTTCTCTGTAGAGGCAAGACTGACATACAATGAGGTCCAAAATTCAGATATTTTTCCAGTTAAAGCTGGAAATAGTTTTAGGATTTTGAAAAACATTAAACAAAATAAGTTATGTACGATGAAGAAGAAATATTTCAGATGATGCACAATTTTTAGGTCACCAAACAAATGTAAGTAATGACTTGTACTTGTCAAACTAAAAATGTACCAGACTTGCTCTTTGGAACATCTTGCACAAACTTGTGGAGTTCATGCTGTCATTTAAAGGGATAGTTCACCCAGAAATGAAAATTCTCTCATCATTTACTCACCCTCATGCAATCCCAGATATGTAAGACTTTCTTTCTTCTGCAGAACACAAATTATGAAGGTTTTATTTTTTTTTTTTTTTTTTGTAGAAGAAAATCTCAGCTTTGTTGGTCCATATAATGCAAGTGAATGGAGACTAAAATTTGGAAGCTCCAAAAAGCACATAAAGGCAGCATAAAAGTAATCCATAAAACTCCAGTGGTTAAATCAATGTCTTCAGAAGCTATATTATTGGTGTGGTGGGTGAGAAACAGATCAATATATAAGTCATTTTTTACTATAAATTCTCCTCCCTGTCTAGTAGGGTGACGTGAATAATGCAAATCACCAAAAACACAAGAGCTTGAAAGTTAAGTGGAGATTTATAGTAAAAAATAACTTAAATATTGATCTGGTTCACACCCACACCTATCCTATAGTTTCTGAAAATATAGATTTAACAACTGGAGTCGTATGGATTACTTTTATGTGGCCTTTATGTGCTTTTTGAAACTTCAACATTTTGGTCACCATTCACTTACATTGTGAGGATCTACAGAGCTGAAAAATTCTTCTAAAAATCTTCGTTTGTGTTTAGCAGATGAAAGAAAGTCAAACACATCTGGGATGGCATAACGTTGAGTAAATGATGAGAGCAGTTTCATGTTTATGTGAACTATTCCTTTAAAGCAAATGGGGGACATGCCAAATACTAAGAAATTCACATCATGTCATATGTCTACTTTTCACTCACTATGCTTATAATATCATTTGTAATGAAAGCATTGTATTCAGTTAGAAAAATGCTACATACTATAGCAGCCTTTTAATTAGTGGTCTCAGACATTTGGACCCCGCTGAATATGATCTTTATGCTTTGTTTGTGTGAGCAGTAAAAATGAAGGAAACACGTTATTACTAATGTGACGGTTTCTCTTAAACTTAAGCTTGTTGTTTCTCTCAGTCAGGTTGTCGGAGGGGAAGTGCTGTAAACCCAACCGTGTTGACTGTTGTTAGGAATCCTTATGTTGGACCGGTCTCTTCCTGTAGCTTTTGCTCAACTTATCAGCTTTCAGCGATGAACATTGATGACAAGCTGGAGGGGATGCTTATGAAATGTGGCCCTGTGGGGCTTCACCACTCATCCAGAAGCTTGGGGCCTTCAGGGGTGGACGGAAGAGGAAGAAGAGGCAGTTTGGATTTGACACTTGGGGAACGGAGCTTGGCCAATCATCCACTTTTGGCAGAGGATGACGATGAGGAGGAGGAGGATGATGAAGACTTGGCAGGCGGAGGGCTGACCTCACATAATCTGATGTCCCAGGATGACATGATGGTTCATGAGGAGACGGTGAAAAATGATGGACAGGATGAATCCACTTTCTCACAGCGAATCTCCCATAAATTAGACTATACACTCAGTATGCCAGTAAGTCTATAGCCACATAAGGTGATTAAGACCTGATTGCTGTGCTTTATCAAAAGTGTTTCTTTTATTTCCAAAGAGGGTACAAAGATGAGACATTATCAGCATCAGCTGTTAATCGTGTCCGCTTGACCGATAAACAGAAGTGTTAGCTTCCCTTTGTGTCAGACAGTTATGAAATCTACCAACAGCTGTGTCAATGGATAATAAACAAAAAAAAATGTTTTTTTCCCCATGTAAATTTTGTATAAAATAATGTTATTTCTTTAAAAAAAAATCTTTGTACATCTCATTTTCAATTGTTGTACTGTGTATATTGGCCAATGGCTGCCCTCCACTCTAGACATTAGTACCCAGATCAGTCTATTAACAGTTTATAACCTTTAAACAATATGACAGATTTTTGTGTAAAGATTAATATAAGAGCACAAGTAATCAAGCATACTTCAAATTAAGTTATCTTTGACATTTTCAAGGAAATCTAGCCTAAACTTTATGGAGAAAAAAATAAGGCTTTTTTTAAAAGTCTGTTACAGTATATGTTACTTTTTATGCTTTTAGACACTGAGAAATTCAGTAAATGAATGTAATTCATTGTTTTGTTTTTGCATATGTTAGATAAATATAAAGCAGGAGATGAAAGTGCCAGATTCGTTGATTCTGATGAAGAAGGAGAAGAAACAAGGGAGGGACTCCAATGACTGTCACAAAAAGAAGAAGAGAAAGCAGCGCTCGCCTGCAAAGGTTTTATATAAAGCATCAGAGTTGCCATTGTTAAAGTAACCATATGATATAACCTCTCTAAGTGAGGGATACGTCTCAGGATGCAAGACATTGATGGAAAAAAAGTCATTTCAAAAGGAATGCAAGTTTAGAAGTGTCCTGAAGTTACTTGTTTTTTTTATAGGGGACTTACTCGCTGTAAATGATCTCATTTATGTTAAGAGTACTTGGCTGCTAAGCTAATTTTTTGTGCTATTCCTTAAAAACTATGATGCACCTCTATAAGGTTTTAAGAACCACACCAGAAATTAGGTTTATTATTTCCTTAAATGGCCCTTTGCAATCAGAACATGATTATGACATATTCTGTAAAGTAGTATTGAACTATTTTCTCTCCATCATCTTATTAGATCCTCACCATTAATGAAGATGGCTCCCTCAGGCACCAGAATCCAAAATCTCATGTCTGTGAGCACTGCAATGCAGCTTTTCGGACAAACTACCATTTACAAAGACACGTCTTTATTCACACAGGTAAGATAAAACTACATGTGCTGGTCTTTAGGAAGTCATTTGCATGTAAAAGAACAAAACAACAAACCCAATTTTATTGGCAGGTGAAAAGCCTTACCAGTGCAATCAGTGTGACATGCGTTTTATTCAGAAGTACCTGCTGCAGAGACATGAGAAGATCCACACAGGTAAGCAGTGATTTAAGCAGTGCTCACTTTGATGGGATCGAAAAGTACTTGATTTGCTTAAATTGTGCTTGGCGTTCATCATAACCTGTAATGTCCCACCTGTAGGAGAAAAACCTTTTCGCTGTGATGAATGTGGAATGAAATTTATCCAGAAATACCACATGGAGAGACACAAGAGGACACACAGCGGGGAGAAGCCCTACCAGTGTGACCACTGCCATCAGGTTAGGCAATATCTGGTTTGAACCAAATCAACCAATATCTATTTCGATATTGTGCAATCAAAAGGGTTACCATGGTCATGGGATACCTGGAAATATCAGGGAGTTTTAAATGTGTGATTTCCAGGCTTAGAAAACTAATTGAAATGAATGAAATCTTGAAAAATCACAGAAAATGTTGTATAGTTATGCTATGCTTTAAAATATTTCATTGGCAAGAAATTGTTCTTTTTGAGTGCAATCTTAAAAATATACAGTACTGTGCAAAAGTTTTAGGCACTTGTGAAAAATGTTGCATAGTGAGGATGTCTTATAAAATAATGCCATTAATAGTTTTCATTTTTCAGTTAACATTATACAAAGTCCAGTAAACATAAAAAAGCTAAATCAATATTTGGTGTGACCACCTTTGCCTTTAAAACAGCACCAATTCTCCTAGGTACACCTGAACACAGGGCAGATAGGATGTACCAAGCTTCTTGGAGAATTCACCACAGTATCACCACTTCTATTTAGGCTGTCTCAATTGCATCTGTCTCATCTTGTAATCCCAGACTGACTCGATGTTCAGTGGGGGGCTCTGTGGGGGCAATGCCATCTCTTGCAGAGCGCCCTGTTCTTCTATTCTAATCTTTTCGATTTGAAAAAGTAATGTTTGGGAGTCTCAAATGTATTTTTCCTGTTGACACACTAAAGCTGAAGATATAAATAACCATCTTAAGACAAATGTTTTTGTGAAATATCTTAAGTGCCTAAAACTTTTGCACAGTACTGTATTTATCTTTATTTTTAAAGGGAGGGGGCCTGACATGCCTTTTTATTATTTTATTTTGTTCCTTGAGGTTGTCCACTTTTTTCACTTATAATATTTTGCACAAAAGTAATATAACATTTTTCACACTCATTCTGACCCTCTGTCAGAAACGCTCACTTTTGGTGCTGCTTCTCCTTTATGACTTGACAGTGAACACCCACTGTTGTGATTGGTTCTGTTCTTGACTGACCTGCTCTCTCCTTGCCATCTCACTGCTCACTACTGCTAGGTGGGTTTACGGAAGTGATAAGGCAAAGTAGGCGTTGATGTGGAGACGATTAGATACAAATGTCTACCACAGTGTCACAATGTGGAGGAAGTACAGAACAAGTTTTTTTGGCAGCTTGGTTTCAACAAATGCTCTTTTTTGCAGTGAAGAGGAAGTTTTGTGTTCTGAAACTTACAATTTGTTTTTATAGTACAATGAATGAAAGTTGAAATGGAAATTCATAGGTGAAAAAGTGTGGGAACACTTAATTAAAATGTTAGTGTGCATCAAATACTGTAGCAGGGTTCCCACGGATCCTTAAAATGTCTTAATTTTGTAAATTTTTCCAAAGTTTAAGGTAATAAAAAGATACATAAATAAATGATACAACAAAAGTCTTAATTATCATTTAAAGAGGTCTTAAATTTGTGAGCGGAAAGACAGGAATTGTGATCTGACCTAATGTGATTATCAAACTTAAAAAGAATACGATTCAATTAAAATAATACACGTGCTGCGTCCTTCAAAGTGAAAACACAGCACTATATTTTCTCCAAGCACACGGGGACTTGTCAGTGTTTCCTGCTGTTGCTGAGCAGTTCACAATCATTAAGTAGGGTGACCATATTATGCTATTAGCATAACATAAATATATATAAATAAATAAACATTTCCAACATTCTTTTGAATGTCCATGTACTAAAATAAAATATTTGATGCCATGAGTGTACCTTCATTTACTATTAGTATTATTTTGAATGGCCATGGAAAATGAAGCAATGTGATAACAATTTTACCTGGTCACAAAAAGTAGTCTGTTAATTTACCTGATGAACTTTCACCTTATGCTGACCCTTTATGCTTTGCAGAGCTAATGTGTGCTTCTAAATCACTCGCACCTTTATTAGCAACTGACACACAAGTGCCAGCTTTACATGTCATACATTCTGCTTCCCATGGATCTCGACCTGGACGAAAGCATGGAAATTGTTTGTGCAAATCTTCTGTAAATTTGCACTTTCGTTTGGGCATTGTTTCCACTCAGCTGTCATTTGCTGCTACTGTCAAGCAACTGTTTGATGCCGAACACAACAGCGCTTCGCGCATTCGCTGAGAGATTGACAGGCAGGAATTTGGGCAATAGTTGCTGCAAGCCTCTTATAACTGACCAATTGGTGTGCGAGAAGGCGGGACTTACAAAGAGGAGTTAAAGCAATGCAAATATGCACACACACAATGAAGTATTAGACCAGATGCACATCATAATGCATCTAAAGCCGAATCACGGACATTTTCGCAAATTTAGAAATCCTGGCCGGACACTTTTTTAAGGTCCGAAAAGAGGACATGTCCGGGAAAAAGAGGACGTATGGTCACCCTACATTAAGCCATATCAGAAATTTATGACAAGCGATCACTAATGATCACCTGAAGATGATGATGATATAATGTTGATGAAATATGACAGTTTACTTTTAATTGTTTATATTGTAATACGTTATAGATTATTGTAGTAGTGCACATTTTATGTGAAGCACAAACTTTTCAAAATAAGAGTCCCTGTTGTACTTCAGCTTTTAAAAATTCCGCACTATGAATCAAATCTTTTTTTTCTTTTTCTTTTTTTCTTTCTTTTTTTCCCCCTGCTTATTGGTATTTTGGTTGCACCATAAACTGCAGCTGGAATTTAATTCAATTTGGCTCTTGTAGCCTCTGTCTGGCCCTCACCTTCACAGGAAGGAAATGCTAAGAATATTTCATATAGGCTTCCAATTTTAAAAACTATTGGCAGATAAATTGCCTTTCCTCTAATTTGTATTTAGTTATATAATTTTAAATAAACCAATTTTAATGTGATATACAGTATATGTGGAAAACATGTCTTGAGTATTTTAAACTTGCATATATCCTAACATGTTTTACTGATAAACAATTTTAAGGCCATGTTGAATTCTGTTTAAGTAAGATTCTGTAATACAGGATTTATTTTGAGATTGTGTGGATTTGGTATGGGGATACAGTATTAATTTTATTTGTTCGGGTCTTGAAAAATGTCTTAAAGTCTTAAATTTGATTTTAAAAACTCTGCAGCAACACTGTGTAGCCTAAACATGTTATAATATTGATCAAAAGAATGTATATTTTTCTTAACAGTATTTCTCCAGAACTGACCGAGTACTGAAGCACAGACGTATGTGCCATGATAATAAGGACAGGAAGTTGCAGAAAGCAGCTGCGAAAGATGGCCCTCTTCGTAGCCCAGAAAGCTTGGACTTCTCTTTTCCTGCCAAGGAATGCACGCTTCCCAAGAAGAAACGTCAGAAGTCCTCTGATAAAAGTCGAGTCTCGCTCACAAGTCCCACCATTCCTGACAAAGTGGCGGAATCCGGTAATGAAGAGGAGAAGACGGAAGACAGGCTCGACAAAAGCGAGTGTCTTCCACTTTACGCAATAGCCACCAAAGTGAAGGACGAGTATGTTGTGGCAGATTATTCGGTAGAGCTGCCTGATTCTCTGCCTAGCAACAGGCATCTTGCAGGGGAGGAATCTAATGATGAGATCATCAGTCCTCCAAAACTAGTTCTGAAGAAAATTGCCAGCAGGAGAGGTGTGAAACAGCAGCTGCTAGAACAGTCACAAAGTCTCTCTCCCTTGTCTTCATTTGAAGAAAGCAAAGTAACAAGATACACTTTTGAGATTGTGGATAATAAAGGCCTTTTAGATGTCGAGACCAATCCTGACATGGAGTCGGTAGACACCCTACAAGGAGGACAAGCAAAACCAACCGGAAGCAGCACAAACTATGACGATGCCATGCAGTTTCTCAAGAAGAAGCGATACCTCCATGCAGCTATGGCTAACACTAGCAGAGACTATGCGCTGAACGTGAGCAGCATTGTGTCACAGCCCTCCGTCACTCAGGCATCTGTAGCGAGTGTCATTGATGAGACTATTCCCACCACAATCCTCTCTGAGACTCAGACATTGAACGTAGAGATCAAGTCCAGTAATGAGAAGAATGTCCTCCCAGACGAGGTCCTTCAAACACTTCTCGACCACTACTCCAATAAGGCCAACGGGCAAGCGGAGCTTTCCTTCAGTGTGGCGGACACAGAGGTGACATCCAGCATCTCCATCAACTCTTCCGATGAGAGTAGCCCCACTGAGGCTTTGGGTAGCAGCTCACAAGCGCCCCCGGCAGAGAAGGCCAGCCTTCTACAAGAGTACTCCAAGTTTCTCCAGCAAGCACTGGAAAGGACCAGTCAGAACGACACCTATCTAAACAACCAGAGTCTTACTTTTGTAAGTGACAGTAGCAGTCTTGCTGGCCAGCCTTTGTTTTCCACTGAGAAGCAATTCACATCCCCATCCCGGTTCAGACCGAGCATGAACTCACCTTTGAGGTCCACCTTGGAGAAACCCAGCTTTAGCCTTTTAGTAGATTCCCAACACTCCTTCTCCTTGTCAGGTGACGAGACAAACCCTTCCTCGGTTTCGCCAACGGAGGACTTTCTCGACCAAGTGACCTCGCCTAAAAAGACAGATGCGCAAAGCATTAGTCAGACATTTCAGATTGCCACTTTTGAGCAGAACTTTCGATCTCAGTTCCCAAGCTCAAGATCTGGAATATCCTCGCAGTTTAGCATCGCCAGTGGACAAGTTAGCCTGAGAGCACATGGAGGAACAGACTTTCCAGAGTTTTCTCTTGTTAGTGAATCAAGAACTCCACTAACTTCATCACCAGATGCTACAAGCAGCCAAACCTTTGGCTAAATGAGAGCTTTTAATGTTTTGAAGCATTTTAAAGGCACTTTATATTCAAGGTCTTTGAGTTCTGTCAATGAAGGCAATGTGATCTCTGTGCAAATACCTATGATTTTCCATCTTTAAACAATCAAGCATGTGTGGAAATCAGGACTAGAGTGATACCCCACATTAGATTTAATTATCACCACCTTTAATGAAGACTGTCTGATTTTTTTTTTATCTGTCATATATGCTCAACATGATCATACTATACTATGGCTTTCCAAATTAGCTAATTTATTTGTTAAAGCTTATGTGTTTCTTAATAATCATAATTCAGTCATATTTCGATTAAACTGTGCTAACGGCTCAGTTGCACTAAATCACTGTTGTTGTTGTATTATAAATTTTGCAGGTCACTGGTGGCTTTACCTAGATAAATCTTTACAGAGATCATGATCATATTGGCCTCTTGTTAGTGATCAGTTATTTTGCTGGAATTTATTAACAACAGATTCAATAGACTGACATAATAATAAAGCTATTTAACATTAGAAACTACCCTAGCATTACAGATTTTTTTTAATTTTTTTTTTTAGATATTATTTTTTGGTGAGGTACATAAAGAACCTAACAATTGTACCCTCAGGTAAGGCACTTACCTCCAGCTTAGTCCTCTATAAAAGTGACTGCAAGTCACTTTGGTAAAAAAAAAAAAAAAAAAAGTGTCTACTGAATAACCAGTATTATTTCACTTTCCCCTTATTTGTGAGCTCATTGGGGTGCAATTTGTATTATTTGTTGTATATATATATATCTATCTATATATATAGATATATATAGATATGCATTCAGTGATCACATGATTCTTCACAACCTCTCAATGAGACAGTCTTCATGTATCTCACACTGTGTTCAAACTGACGTAGACCCTAATATTATATGATGAGATGATATAATCCTGAAATATTTTTGCACATTACTCTGAAGGTTGTTGGATTAAAAAAGAAAGAGATATTCTAATACAGATAAAATATTTACTTCTGTGATAATCAGCATATTTGTATTTGATGGAATGTCTACCGAGTTATGCCAAATAGATTTGAGGTGCACATGGCACTTGGTATTCTGTAGAAGGCATCTGTAGAGGTTTTGATTTCACACATCCCACATTTGGGGATGCCGTTTTAGTAATTGTCTTGGGGAAACGCCCCAACAGGTGGTCATTTGTCAGTTTGTCATCAATGAGCCTGACTTGACTCAGTGGTTATTTCACAACTAGTTTTCAATTCATATTGTAAATTAAGTGCATTACATCACCTTTTTTTTCTAAAGAGCATTTCATTTGTTCACAGTGTGTTTTTTTTAATTTGCAGATGTACTGGAGATCTGCGAAACGTTGCCCAATAAATAGCACTTTGGGCTCATGGGAATTTTTTTGTTTTTTTGTTATTGTCTTAAAGCACTTTTTAATTCACCTTATCCAGCATTTGAGATATGAAATGGAACCATCTATTATGGCAAGTTGTCTTGAGTGAAATTAATGAAGATGATTTAAGAATGTGCTGTATGATCTGATATCATATTTTTATGCTTGCTCTTTGTCTCAAAAATATTAGTTAGAAAACATGTTTGTGTATCAGATTCATATGCTGTTTCTTATTGCATTAATATAGAACTAAAAAAATAACTTCATGTTTGGTAAAGTTCTAGTGCTAGTATGGATATGCACAAAACATTTGTTTATTGCACATTTCTCTTTATCTTATAGCTTAACTAATGTAAATTAAAAGCTTTGTTCCTTTTTTCTCTAATTGTCTATGGCAATGTACCTGCTTTTCCCACAAATGTACCTTGATTTAATCTTAGCTTTGTTTTGTTTTTAAAAAATTCAAAAAAGAGAAAGTATCATGCCAGTTTGTACAAGAGCAGCCCTTTAAGTATGATTTTCTTAATCCGCATGTTTTACTTACGGTTCCCTATAAGTGTGCCTAAACATTCCTGTTTTTCTTTGTTCTTTATAGATGTTGCAAATAAGGTGTATATTTTAAGTTGTGCATTTCTCTGTGCACATTTTTTCTTTTGTGTATAGAATGTAGAGGGAAAGCAACACAATTTATGAATATTTTCTGCCATTTTGGTTTTCTCATTCCTACGGTCCTTGATTCCTTTTAGCACAACTGTTGTCACAAAATCATATTTGTGTTCATGTATGTAAAATTTAAAATACTTGTCCTCTCTAATGAAATGCTTCTTAATGCTGTTTTAATTATTACAATCTCATTATAGTAGACATCTTATGGATCTCATACACCCTCAAAGGATATTATTTATCATTTCAGTGTCATTTAATACCTACAGTATGAATATTGAATGAATAATCACTGTTAAATATTCTCCAGAAATGTATACAAGTGAAATGAAAAATTGAGGAAAGAGCTTGATGCTTTGTTAAAAGTAAATGTTTTTGTAAGCTCAGTTACTGTTGGCTAAGGTAATATCCATTTAAACACATCATATCCATTTAAACACATCACTGTAGTCCTTCTTTATTGATTTTTAGAGCATCAATGTCCTGTCAGGGTTACTGATTATGGATTATTGTTATCTTAGTTTAACTTGAGTGAAAAACAGATGGTTTTATTTAGTGACAGCTCTTGATAATTTTAGACATTTAAAGGGATAGTTCACCTGAAAATGAAAAATCTCTCATTTACTCACCCACATGCCATCCCAGATGTGTATGACTTTCTTCTGCAGAACACAAATGAAGATTTTTAAAAGAATATTTCAGCATGGTAGGTCCATATAGTGCAAGTGAATGGTGACCAGAACTTTAAAGGTCCACAAGGGACATAATGGCAGCATAAAAGTAACCCATACAGACTGCAGTGGTTCAATCCATATATTCTAAAGTGATGTAATAGGTGTGGGTGAGAAATGGATCAATATTTAAATCATTTTTTACTGCAAATCTAAGATGGAGATTAATAGTAAAAAAGGACTTAAATATTGATGTTTCTCACCTACACCTATCATATTGCTTCAGAAGAAATTAATTTAACTACTGGAGTCATATGGATTACTTTTATGCTGCCTTTATGTGTTTTTGGACCTTCTGAGTTCTGGTCACCATTTACTTACATTGTGAGGACCAGCAGAGCTGAGATTTTATTCTAAAACTCTTCATTTGTGTTCTACAGAAGAAAGAAAGTCATAAGGGCGAGTTAATGAGAGATTTTCATTTTTGTGTGAACTGTCCCTTTAATTTCATTGGAGAGTGCATGTCCTCTGACATGGGGGAACATGTTCTAACTGGATATTTTTGATTGTGTGCCTCTGTTGTGTAATATTGAATTGAATGGGTGTAATAAGAAAAGCCTGGGTCATATTTCACCTTAAAATCAAAAGAAAGAAAAAAAATAATAATTTCAGGTCTATTTTAGGACCATTAAGAGGTTTTGCATTTTCTCAATTCCATGACAATTTTACTGTATTAAAATAATCAAAATCACCATTGAGAATAATCTGAATTACAATCCTAAATGGTTATATAAATAACTAGACAAGAAAATATTGTATGGGGAGAAAGTGCTATATTTGAGCAGTACAGCAACAGTGAAACCGAAATAAAAGAGACTCTCATACAACACACGAGGAGGCGCTGAATGGATCATACAGTGCATCCAGAAAGTATTCACAGCACTTCACTTTTTCCACATTGTGTTATGTTACAGCCTTATTCCAAAATGGATTAAATTCATTATTTTCCTCAAAATTCTACAAACAATACCCCATAATGTCAATGTGAAAGAAGTTTGTTTGAAGTCTTTGCAAAGAACAAAAACACATGTACATAAGTATTCACAGCCTTTGCTCAATACTTTGTTGAAGCACCTTTGGCACCAATTACAGCCTCAAGTCTTTTTGAGTATGATGCTACAAGCTCGGCACACCTATTTTTGGGCAGTTTCTCCCAAACTTCTTTGCAGGACCTCTCAAGCTCCATCAGGTTGGATGGGGAGCGTCGGTGCACAGCCATTTTCAGATCTCTCCAGAGATGTTCAATCGGGTTCAAGTCTGGGCTCTGGCTGGGCCACTCAAGGACATTCACAGAGTTGTCCCGGAGCCACTCCTTTGTTATCTTGGCTGTGTGCTTAGGGTCGTTGTCCTGTTAGAAGATGAACCGTCGCCCCAGTCTGAGGTCCAGAGTGCTCTGGAGCAGGTTTCCATCAAGGATGTCTCTGTACATTGCTGCATTCATCTTTCCCTCGATCCTGACTAGTCTCCCAGTTCCTGCCACTGAAAAACATCCCCACAGCATGATGCTGCCACCACCATGCTTCACTGTAGGGATGGTATTGGCCAGGTGATGAGCGGTGCCTGGTTTCCTCCAGACATGACGCTTGCCATTTAGGCCAAAGATTTCAATCTTTGTTTCTCATGGTCTGAGAGTCCTTCAGGTGCCTTTTGGCAAACTCCAGGCAGGCTGTCATGTGCCTTTTACTGAGGAGTGGCTTCCGTCTGGCCACTCTACCATACAGGCCTGATTGGTGAAGTGCTGAAGAGATGGTTGTTCTTCTGGAAGGTTCTCCTCTCTCCACAGAGAAATGCTGGAGCTCTGTCAGAGTGACCATCAGGTTCTTGGTCACCTCCCTGACTAAGGCCCTTCTCCCCCAATTGCTCAGTTTGGCCAGGCGGCCAGCTCTAGGAAGAGTCCTGGTGGTTCCAAACTTCTTCCATTTAAGGATGATGGAGGCCACTGTGCTCATTGGGACCTTCAATGCTGCAGAAATTTTTCTGTACCCTTCCCCAGATCTGTGCCTTGATACAATCCTGTCTCGGAGGCCTACAGACAATTCCTTGAACTTCATGACTTGGTTTGTGCTCTGACATGCACTGTTAACTGTGGGACCTTATATAGACAGGTGTGTGCCTTTCCAAATCATGTCCAATCAACTGAATTTACCACAGGTGGACTCCAATCAAGTTGTAGAAACATCTCAAGGATGATCGGTGGAAACGGGATGCACCTGAGCTCAATTTTGAGTGTCATGGCAAAGGCTGTGAATACTTATGTACATGTGATTTTTTTCGTTTTGTTATTTTTAATACATTTGCAAAGATTTCAAATAAACTTCTTTCACATTGTCATTATGGGGTATTGTTTGTAGACTTTTGAGGAAAATAATGGATTTAATCCATTTTGGAATAAGGCTGTAACATAACAAAATGTTGAAAAAGTGAAGCGCTGTGAATACTTTCTGGATGCACTGTATAGCCTATTATGTGTTTAATGACGTTTATTGCACGTTGCGTTTCACTTGATAACTGCGACAAAATACTGAGACAGCTGGTTATTCAAATATAGCTTTATAGCATATATTGAATAATGAACGGTTCGTAATGGTGCCAAGAAATAGGTTTAAGTGTATTTAACTTGTTTGTGGGGTAATCAATTAACCGGTCGGCTGTGTCGGCAACTTTTTCAGGAATAAAAGCTCACTGTAACTTTGGTGACACTTGAAATTTCGACACACGATGGTACTCGCTCCTGAGTCCTTTATCAAAGACCTTTCATGTTCTGTGACATTAATTGTAATTTTTTATTAATAATTTTGTAGGTAATATCCATCTATATTCCCTAGAAAGTCTATATTCGAGGACCACAAATAAGCTTATTCCACACCCTCAGGTGAGCTCGCGCCTCTCCCTCTCTCACACTGTCCACCTGCTGCTGCATGGGTGCAGAGCGCGCGCACAGGTACGTGTGTTTGTTTTTACGACGAGCACTCAAAGAATTTAGAATTTACCATTATCATAATACCAAATTTTTAAGTATTTAATCAGTCTATATTGGGCCGCTTATCATTAACGTTGGTTGTAGATTTGAAAAAGAGCCCCAGCAGTTGATACTATTGTTAAAAACTGTACAGTAGAAGGCTACTACGCAACTTGGCCTCTCTTTAACTATTGTTTGACAATATTTAATACTATTGTTTGTAGCTAAATGCGTTTCAGTTTAAAGTATTAAAATGTTAGTTTAATGTAGATTTCCTGTTGATTATACTGTGTCGCTTATTAACAGATGTCTTTTGTTGGATATGTATCCAAGCTATGTGGCCATCGCCCAATATTGTTAAAATCGCCTCTGTTCCATATTTAAATGCTTTGTGTTCAACTGCTTTTACATTCCTCAGATCCAGTTCAGCAAATCTTGCGCAGGAGTGAGTATGAGTCCACAGGTTCAAGAGTTATTCCATGAGGATGCACAGGTAATCTCCATTCTGTATACATATGTGAACCTTGTTTCATAAAAAAGAATGTCAATGGAAGCCCATGAGATCGGGTCCAGCTCTTTTACTTAAAGGAATAGTTCACCCAAAAATACAAATTCTCCAAATAAAATAATCTCATCATTTACTCCCCTTCATGCCGTCCCAGATGTGTATGATTTTCTTTCTTCTGCGGAACACAAATTATGATTTTTAGAAGAACATCTCAGCTCTGTAGGACTATACAATGCAAGTGAATGGTGACCAAAACTTTGAAGCTCCAAAAAGCACATAAAGGCAGCATAAAAGTAATTCACATGACTCCAGTGGTTAAATCCATGTCTTCTGAAGAAATCTGATCAGTTTTGGGTGAGAACAGTCCAAAATATAACATGCGCAGAGCGCTAGATGGCGCTGGAAAATGTAATTGATCGCCAAGGAGACTGCAGATGTTAAGATATATAGTGAAAAAGGAGTTTTATTTTGGTCTGTTCTTTTCCAAAATCGATTGGATTGCTTCAGTAGACATGGATTAAACCATTGTGGTTGTATGGATTACTTTAATACTGCCTTTATGTGCTTTTTGGAGTTAAAAGTTGTGGTCATCATTGCATTGCATTGCATTTTATGGACCTAGAGTGCTGAGATATTTTTCTAAAAATCTCCATTAGTGCTCTGCAGGAGAAAAAAAGTCATCCACGTCTGGGATGGCATCAGGGTGAGTCAATTATGAGAAATTCCTTTTTGAATGAGCTATTTCTTTCAATTTTAGGAACTGAATAATTAGAAACAGACATTAATGGTAACTTTCAGTGACTTTTGTTTGTGTAGGGTTCCCAGAGAAATGCTCAAACTTGGTGGAATGTGCAGCTCTTTGTTTGGGAACCTGTTCATTTCGGGACCTGGGATGGAGTCTTCACCACCTGCATGATCAATATATAGTGGTTCTCTTCTTGCGCACTGGCTGGCTTGTGGCAAGTTAAGGCTTTACCACAGTTTTAGGGAAAACAGTAGGCTAATATATTTAGAATAATACTATGCTATTTATCTATACCGTTCTGTAAATATGATGTGTTTTTCTATTTTGTAGGACTTGAACACATTTAAATAAAGGTGTGTGACTTCATTTAAGAGTGCAGTTTTTGTTATTAAAGACATTATAATATCAAAATGTTTTTTTTTGTTTTTTATTTTTAGTCCATGTCTTTTAGCTTTGAGGCCATTTATATGCTAATGTACTCATTAAAGTTGACAGATCACATGTTTCTTATCACACATTTCTGACTGACAGCAGCCATCAAATGAGCATCCAGTGTAAGTGTGACTGTCTTTTTCATATTCCCATCCTTGGGGTAACACAGGTGTGTTGTTGGGCATGCTCCTGGTGTGGTGGTGTTGGTCGCCTAGGTTACAGTGATGTCAGGTATTGGTGTGTGTGAGTGTTGCAGCGTGGGTAATGGTGGGGTCTATTCCATGATGTCCACTGTGCTCGGAGGAAGGGTTGGCGGAACTGTGGGACTCCTGTATGTGTTTGGACAGGCGAGGAGCTCATATCTACATTAATTATGAAAAAATATGGTATAATCTATTTACATTCTTTTTTCCAACTGTTGCATATGCAATGGATGGGGAGTTCACTGTTTTTATATGTGGTTGACACTGTTTCCAGTGTGTAGCTGGAGCGCTGTACATCACAGGAGTCCATTGCACAGGTGCTGATCTTAAAGAGTGTATGGTCAGTGAGGGGAATCTCTGTGGCTGCTCTGCTGGGCCTGCTTGGAATTAACCTGGCAGGGGTGAAAGGGATCGTATGCCTTCAGTTGGTTCTACTGGCCATATTAGCTCTGTCAGCTCTGAATTTTTTAATCAGGACATTTAGTTATTTAGATCCAGGTGAGTTACAGTATCTTGAATTAGAAAGAGATTGCATCAACTGTTATTTGTGTGTATAGATTTGCATTTGAGACTGAAGTATTGATTTACCCTGTGTCTAAATATGCATACTTCTCTATTATTTAGTATGCCAAAAGTAGTATGTCAAATGAGTAGTATGTCTGAATCCTCAGTATTTATTAAACTGTAGGCAAGAAAATACCCGAATGACATACAACATCCGCCGAGATTCTGAAGTGTGCGTCCACTGCACACTTTAATGTTCCATAATTGCACGGGAGCTGAAGAGATGTCAGATTTAAAACTGTGAATTAAAAAACTGGCGGAGAACAGTGAGTCAGGTGGCTCTTTTCAACCATACCAAGAAAGTTGTTCCTTGTGGTTAAATTGTACTTGTTTTTATTTGTGGTTGTTTGTTACTACATCATATATTTGGGTCATGGAACAAAGCCTTAATTCCCATACAGTATGTAGGTATTCATACTATTCATCTGCACACCTAAAGAATGTACTTTTTTAACAGCTGAGAAGTATGTTCTTCATCAAATGTATTACATATTTTGAAAGAACGCAACTTTAGTGTTCCAGTATGTTGAACACCTATTATACATCTTCAGATATTGTTTTCAACCCAAACTTCATCAGACCAAGATCGTGTATAATTGTATGCACTGCAACAACGCTGCCAGTTGCTGTAGTTGTGAGAAAAAATGGCCTTTATTGGAATTTTGCTGTTGTTGTTGTTGAACATCTTTTGGAATATCAGCATTCATTTTGGAACTAATTGCAACTATCACAATACATACTAACCTTTTTTATATGTCCACTTGCATATTGGAAGTCTTCTAAACCAACTCTGTAGATCCCAGACATTCTTCACACATACAGTATGAGACTGAGACTATCAATCTCCACTGAAAGAAGGGGTGTGAAACAATCTGCTTCTGGCACAAGAAAATGGATTTGTGAAAATGCAGAATAAAAGCATTAAAACTTAATACAAAACATGTTTTTTTAACAGACACCTGTGACTGTACCACAAGCTTCCCTTTATTAAAGTAGTGCCTTAGGAAGAGAGTTAGGCCTTTCTTATATTGATATTTCTTTCTTTGCTAGTTTCCTGGCAAACCTGCTGGACAAATATATACACATTTATGTCATTTTCTCTTAAACTAAATTACAATGTACTAAATTTCTCTGGATAGTTCTAATTTTTTCTTTTTACATGCAGTGTAAAATGCATTTATTGTGGTTCAGGTAACAGCTTGTTGGTGAAAGGATACAAATATAATGCTTTTTAAATATTATTTAGACATTGCTTATTGGGACTCTTTGCTTTTATTTTGCTTATCTTTTAGCTCATACTAATGTAAAGCAGGGCCGTAACCACAATATACTTTGAGGGGGACAAGTCTCCCCAATAATCATATATGGCCAGATTTGTCGTTTTGAATTGACAGTATGTCATGTACAGGACGTGATTTGAATGTCATTCATAACTGTGAATGTGAAAACATTAACAGAGTAATTTTCAGCAAATTAGGCTTAAGACAAAGAGCGAATGTGTGTATATTGTAAAGGAATTGAATGACTGTGGTAATCTTTCAGCCTTTTGAAGTAGGTTTTTAAAAAATTCTCTCGACATTGTATAAGAAAATTATCTCTTAAAAAAAAAAAAGTAGAGCGTTATCACCCAGATCAGAACTAGAACATGGTGAGACCTGTGACTTCTATTGTGCTTTTAGGTTTTGGAAAGGACAGTGTCATATGTTCTCGATGCAAATACTATTAGGTAATAATTTAAAATCAATTTAAGGTTTTCTAAATAATTTCTTTGTCTTTAATTAGTTCTGAGTTTTGTACAGTATCTCCTAAGTGTCTACTTTTAAAAGAGACCATTTTATTTTGAGGATGTCTTGTCAAGTTTGTGCTCAAAAAAATGAGACACCAGTTAAAGGAGTTCACCTAAAAATGGAAAATGTACTTTTACTCACTTATTTACTCAGCATTATGTTGTCCAAAACCCATATGCTGTTTTTTTTTTCCTGGAACATAAAAATAGATATTTTAAGCAACTCGATTCCACAGAATAACAGTTTATAGTGACCAGGAGTGGACGAGCTTCAAAAAGGACAAATACTACAAAGCACTATTAAAGGTTCAGTATAAAGACATCATAACAGCAGTTCATATGACAAGTGCATTATATTCCAAGCTTTCTGGGGCCACACAACAGCTTTGTGTTGTATGGACTACTTTTATGGTATTTTTATAATGATATTTTTTATTTTTTTCCCTCTTTGGACATTGACAGCAGTGGTCAATATGAACTGTTTTTATGTGGAAAAGAGCAGCGTTATTGAAGAAAAAGATTGTGTTAAAATCCTACTGGGAGGAAAAAACTATGAGGGACAACTTGAGAGCAGTAAATAATTTGATGTATTTTCTTTTTGCTAGCCAGCTGACACAGTCATGTCATTTTACAGATACATTTATGATGAAAAGAAATTCAAATTATATTCATCTTTGAGGCAGCACAAAAAAGAAAGAAAAGATGACTGAAACAGGCAAATTGCTAGCAATGCTGACAGTGTTTGTCTTATACTGTGTGAACTTATACAATTTTTGGCTTTTATATTAAACGACCAAAGAGGACCATTATATTTGTGACCTCAACACCTGTGACCCCCCCACCCCAAAATGGTTTGGTCCCCCCCAATGTTCAAGACATGGCTACGGCCTTGATTCTAAAGTGATAATTATGTTGGTGATGTTTAATGTTTTTGAGTTAATCATATCTGTTGACTTTAAAGGGATCGTTTACCCAGAAAAATATATCATTTACTCACCCTCATGCCATCCCAGTTGTGTTTGAACTTCTTTCTTCAGCAAAACACAAAGATTTTTAGAAGTTCTGTAGGTCCATACAATGCAAGTGAATGGTGATCAGACCTTTGTAGCTCCAAAAATCATATACAGGTCACATAAAAGTAATCCATATGACTTGTGTTTAAATCCATATCTTCAGAAGCAATATAATGGGTGTGGGTGAGAAACAGAACTATATTTAAGTCCTTTTTTTACTCTAAATCTCCACTTTAACTTTCAGATGTACAAGTGAAACTAAACAGGCACCACATATGACTTTGAGATGTGAAAGTGGAGACTTGGAGTAAAAAAAGGACTTACATTTTGATCTGTTTCTCACCCACACTTATTATATTGCTTCTAAATATATGGATTTTACCACTGGAGTTTTATGGATTACTTTTATGTTTCCATTATGTGATTTTTGGAGCTACAAAGGTCTGGTACAGAGCTGAAATATTAGTTTAAAAATATCTGTGTTCTGCTGAAGAAAGAAAGTCATACACATCTGGGATAGCATGAGGGTAAGTAAATATTAAGAGAATTTTCATTTTTGTGTGAACTATCCAGTTAAGTTTACATGTCCTAGCAACAAATGTCCAGCAGGTGTCAGGGTAATAAAATGGGACAGTGTCCCAAATAAAGTTAGCTTGTGTGTTTTCAAAAACCTAATGCTAATAGTAATTTGCATTTGCATACTTTACTTTTGTAGTTTCCATAAAACCAGTTATGTTTAAACTGCAACACAAGGTTTTGCATATCAGCTTCAGGTTGTGATTAGGAGTATGGCTGGCAGTATAAGCAATAAATTAGGAAGACAGACCACCAACAGCCTCCTGCTTCTGCTGGGAGGGCAGCACAAAGCCATTAGAGGGCACAGGGTCTCTTGCTAAGGAATTTTAATCATAAAATTTAAGTTGAAGGAACAGGGAGTTCAAACGAATTTGTCTCCCCATTATATGCTGTCATATAGTCATCATCTTTGAGCTCACAAGGCAAATTCAGTTGAATATCTTTAGTTGTTTGCTTTTGGAAAAATATTTTAATGAAATTATGCTTAGCACGCTTAGAGTCTTACATGAATGAGTTGGATGTGTTCCTAAATCTGGATTCTCTGTTTTCTAAATCTGCACCAAGCTTTAATCACAGAAATCTAGCTCTGTCAGAAACACACACATTTCATATTTTCAGGGCATTCAAATCTACTTATATTTGTGTTTTAAAGCATTGCATACATGAACACAGATATTAAAGGGCTAGTCATTCAAAAATTAAACTTAATTTAATGATGTAAAAAATGACATAATTTACTCACCCACATGTTGTTTAAGACCTGTGTGACTTTATGAATTCCATAGAACACAAAAGGTAATGTTAGGCAGAATGTTAGCCTCAGTCACCATTCACTTTCTTTGTATGGAATGAAGATGCAACAGAAGTGAATTGTCACAGATGCTAACATTCTACCTAATATCCCATTTTATGTTTCTAAGAGGAAAGAAAGTCATATGGGTTTGGATCAACTTAAGTAAATGATAACATAATTGTTATTGTTGGGTGAACTATACTTAAAGGTGATTTTACCCACTCTTAAGAGCAACAAGACAAACTTCATGAAATTTAGTTCAGTTTAATGTAAGTTTGTAAAAGCAACCAACCATACTGCAAGAATATACACAAGGTAACAAAGAGTCTATAAATCTAAGGACAAGGAAAAGCATATAGGCACCCTTAGTCCATTATAATGTTTAAGTTTTTTGGCTGCCCACTTCAGACAAGGTCATTATGTACTTTCACACTGGGTTTGCAGGAAATCCACCCCAACTCTTCCTGTTCTCCTGATTACTGGCTTCCTGTCCAGAGTGGAGACAAGACTTTCAGAAAGATCACTCACTCTCTCAATCACTCTCTTTCTCTCTGTCACATTGAAGGCTCCATAGAAAGTCAGACAGGTTGGGGTGTAATGGTCTGAGTATTGGGCATAACCCCCTAGACGTTGCTGTCACCTTGCTCTGATCACCTCCTTTAGGAGCTGGACCCGGGCTGCAGTTTATGTCGGCTGGGGAAAAGGAGGTGCTGGTTCCTCCAGGTTTTTCTAATTAAGCCTTGTGGTTGTTGAGTGATATCACCATTGGCATGACTCCAGGGGGTTGCACCATTTAGGACGGGCGCCACATGGGCGGGTTACCTACCAGTGGCAGGAAAAAGGAGCTGCTGTGCAGATGTGTTTACAGTTTGATAACGCTGTTTGTCACGTAGTCAAGGCCAGTTGGTCTGCGCAAGGAAAGCTTCAAAATCGTGACTGTGCCATCTCTATTGGTTGATACAGAGATCTTAGCATATCTAAATCTCATGGCTATTCATAGCTTAAAGGAAAATTATTATTCTGTCATCATTTACTCTTCCTCATGCTGTTCAAAACCTGCGTGACTTTCTTCCGTGCATAAAAAAAGAGATGACCATTCACTAAATAATGATGCAGTACAAGTGAATGGTGATTGAGATTAACAATAATGCCAAACATCTCCTTTTAGGTTTTACAAAAGTCATACAGGTTTTGAACACATGAGGTTGAGTAAATTTAAAATGTGGGGTGAACTTTATCTTTAAAGGAATATTCTGGGATCAATACAAGTTCAGCTCAATCAACAGCATTTGTGGCATAATGTTGATTACCACAAAAACAAAATTTCGACTTGCCCCTACTTTTCTTTCAAAAAAGCATGAATCGAGGATACTGGGAGGCACTTACTTTAATTCTTCTGTTAAAATTCATGTTTTATTTGAGCTGTAAAGTTGTTTAAATCATAATTTGTGCAGTCATTTTAGGGTTTTAGTGTCTGTTGACATTACATCGTCATGGCAACGAAGTTGTAAAACTGCCTATAACTGTACACAGAAAAGTTTAGTAAGCGATTGTTTTATGTTTACACACATTGTTTATGTCTTGTGGCTATACTTTTGAAAATGAGTGTTTTAATGTTCAAAAATTGGTCCATTATTCACTTCCATTGTAAGTGCCTTACTGTATCCCATATTTTTTCTTTTTTTTTAAAAAAGGAGGGGCAAGTCAAAATAAATTTTTGTGGTAATCAATATTATGTCACACACTGTCAACTGAGCATAACTTGTATTGAACCTGTAACATTCCTTTATGACTTGAAAAGCTCAGTAACCTTAGGAGCTTAGTGGCTGAGCACATACCTATGTATTGAAATCATTTTTGGTGAAAGATATGCTTGATTTATGCCACCTTCAGGTACCAGTTGGCCCCAGCAGTGTAGCCACAATGGGAGAGGAGTGATGACCTTTTAATACTGCTACTTTAGTGTTTTGTTAAATCATATGAAAATGTTATTGCTGGAAAAGATGAAGAAAATTTGAGCACAGCCCTCTCGAGTGCTCATACCATTGCTGTGAACACATTTGTGCTAGAAAAAATGAGGGTACCTCCTAGTTCTAAGTCCCTTCCATCATGCTTATTACCACACAAGAGGAGCTCTTAGAAGAGGTTTCCTACTACTGTAGACTTTTATTTGTGGTATCATTGTTTCAAATGCTGTTCTTTTATGTTGGGATGGAATGGCTAAGTATTGCTGTAGTGTAACAGTCAGTGTTTGAGAGAAACTAATTAAAAGTTGTGATGCTTCTTCACTTAATTACAATTTTCAGTAGTGTGACAGTAATTATAATTATAGCAGCAAGCAGCGATGATGGACCCAAGCACCATGGGTCCATTTCCATGGACACATGCATTTGGCATATGACATTATTCTAAACAATTTTGAAGCAATTTGGGTAAATATAAGGACTATTTTAAAGTCTGTTGTAAGAGCCACACTTCCTGCTGCCAGGTGGTGGTGCTATGACCGTGACCCAAAATAGTCACATCCATGTGATTAGCCCCCAAGACTAAACATACATCTCAATTTTGATCTAAATCACACATTGTATATAGAAGATATGAGACACTTCTTGAGACAGCATCTTCAACATCTTGGCATAATGTTGTCTAAATGTGGTGACATACTCATGAATCCCCAAGGAGGAGTATTTAAAAGTTCAGAGACTGCAAAATTAAAAAAATCCAAAATTGTCAACTTCCTGTTGGGCGGAGCTAACGATTATAATTATGAAAGTTCTCCGGCTTGATGAGAACTATATATGTACCAATTTTGGTGACTGTAGGTGAAAATGGGGGTACTACAGAGGCCGTCTTACATGTCCATTTTAAACCTGTTAACTGTCACTGGCCAACAGGTGTGCCATTTGAGTGTGGCTAAAAAAAATTCTTTGTTTTATATCAAAAATGTCATCAGTGTTCACATACTTGGTATCAAATTAAATTTAAAAGCTCAACTTTCATCTTCTGCAGTCTATTTTGCAGTTAGAACATTACAGTGAAAACATATTTAAAACTGTTAAAAGAGTGCATTTTTAAAACATGCGACATGTGAGTGACAGTAGGCTACTTATGTTTCATGTCCTCTGCTTATGATCCAATCCAATGATTGAAGAAAAAACAGCATGCATTTCATTAGGCTTGTTTGAGATGGGCAAGTTCTGTGCAGAACCGATCACCGGTGATCACCGACAGGTGCATGTCATTTAGAAATCCGTCCGACTTGCTGTGATATCATGACCAAATATATAAAAAAATACTCCCGTGAGAGCGAGGCGGCCGCAGTTGTAGCAGGGAGGCGGCACAGAAATATGATACCTATCACATATCCCATACAGAGACTGCACTGTCATAGTGTTGGGAAAATTAACATATAATTTATACACACAAAAACATGATATTATAGATAAAAAATCCAACATTTTAGAAGATAATGAAACATCACAGTTGTTTAAGCCAATGAGTCATCAGCCAGTCATTTCCCATCATGCTTGCAGTTTGCGCAACTCGGAAAAAGCAACTGCGCCACCTGCCTGCTACAACTGCGGCCACCTCGCTCTTGCGAGATTTTTTTGACGTACATCTTCATGACATCACAGCAAATTGGACAGATTTCTAACCGGCATGCATCTGCCGGTGATCACCGGTGATCGGTTCTGCGCAGAACATGCTCATCTCATACGAGCCTATTGAGTCTGTTTTCGCTACAGCTTGTAGCATGATGACGTACTGGATTAAATCCACTACAAACTGGATGTTTGCAACCTCCGTGAAGTTGGCACCCCATATAATTAAATCATTACCAATTCTATACCATTCGTTTGTGCCGCAAAAATTAACGTTTGTTCTGGTTTGGTGTTTGAGAAATTAGACATAATTTTTTTGGCTGTGTGATGTCACTTTTCACCCCATGTGGCCAAATCGCTCCAAACCGGTGTCGTTTGTTTGTGCTCGATTTGTGCCATTAAAGGAAACACTGTAACTATTTATCTTCCTTAGATATAGCAAGAAACTTTTAGGGAGCAGTGACTTCACTCTCCACCCCATGTCATCCAAATCGCACAAAACCGGTGTCGTTCGTTTGTGCTCGATTTGTGCCATTAAAATTAATCTGGTATCTATTTCCCTTCCTTAGAAATAACATGAAACTTTTCGGGAGCAGTGATGTCACTTTCCACCCCATGTGGTCCAAATTGCTCCAAACCAGTGTCGTTCGTTTGTACTCGATTTGTGCTGGTTTGTGCCATTAAAAGAAACACTGTAACTATTTATCTTCCTTAGATATAGCAAGAAACTTTTCAGGAGCAGTGACGTCACTCTCCACCCCATGTCATCCAAATTGCACCAAACCGATGCTGTTCGTTTGTGCTCGATTTGTGCCATTAAAAGAAACAACATATTCCTTTCTTTGTGTTTAACAAGATTTTGGGAACTGTGAAATCGCGCAGGCTAAACCCCATGTCAATCACTCTCACCTGTCTTCATCGTTTGTGTTGGCTTCTGGTTTGTGCCGTGTTTGGTATCGTTAAAGCATTAATTTTTGGCAAAGATTTAATCTTTCTTCACATCAAACTCAAACGGATCTCTCTGTCAGGAAATATCAGATTTGGTCTGATATTTAAACCAGGGATGCAAACTATTCACCTTAGGGATGTGTTTACAATTTCTGAGGCCCCAAGCAACTGACCAGCCTGGGGCCCTAATTTAGAAGTTTTTTGCTTAAAAAATTACATAAAATTTATTTTAAATTTTAATTTTAAATTTATCATATCAGCCATTGTAGCCAAGTACATTCAAAATGTTTAATTAAAAATCTAGTTAAAGATAATTAATACATGTTTTCCCGTTTTTCCACAATACAGAGATAAAAAAGCAATACATATATTTTTACAAAACACTTCTTTTTTTTCTTTTTTCTTTAATGAACAGGGTGTGCAAAACCTACTACTTCACTCACTAACATTTTGGAATTCAGTTGTTATTTTATTATTATAACTCAACAATTATTTATTGTTGTCTAGTTTGTCAGTATAATATTATACAGTATTATTTTTATAACTTTGAGAATTTGTTGTATACAATAGTAATATATTTCTGTCTTATTTACTTTTTCACCTGGAGGCTGCAATGTATTGTTCAACATGTTGCAAAAGGCAGTATTTTATGTAAGCATTGTAGGCAACATTCATAGCAGTACTGTAAACATAAAAGGCATGGCAGTCCATCAGCACATTAGAGCAGAAGGAAAAAAAAAACATATGAAATTTGCTTGGTGCTGAACAATCTGAAATCATGTTAAATATTGTAACAGTCACCTCTTTGCAACCTGAACTTGTTCAAAACATTAAAACACCTGCGCTAAAAATAATCAAGATGCAGTGCAATGAATGAAAGAGAACGCATGTGTCTCGACATGCGTTTTTGAGACCTGACGTTCTTTTTAACTTGACACATTGTCTAAAAATGTGCCGTTCCTGCATGAGATACTGAAGAAATAGCGAGAACTGGTGCAGCAGATATGGACGTTCATTCAGTGAGTATCTACAAAGGAAAACAATAGTAAAACAGAGCAGACGCACACAAAAATACGTTCGGTGTTTGAACGGCCCCTAACACATCCGTTCGCTCGTATGTGAGCGAGAGCACTTGGGCGAAACAAGTTCGGAAGGACTGAACACAAAAACCTTAACACAAAATCCTACTTGAAAAACTGACTTAAAAACCCAGCGGACCCCTAACGTGAACCACTCAGAGCGCTGACAACACTGTATTCGCGCCACACGTGTACCCAAAACAACATGTCAGCCCTCAAGCGGCTTTTGCTGAGCTTTCCTACCGGGGCCCGACGCAATTGCATGGTTTGCATGGTGGTTAAAACCACTACTGTTTTTCTGAAGCTAATTTGACCAAATTGTTAAATTTCTAAATTGTCCTTATTAAAATTACTTTAAATGATTACTTTAAGCATAAAAACTTAAACTAAAAACTTGAAACTCAGTTATCCTCGATTTAACTACAGCAATAGCAAAACATAGCAAGATACAATACAAATAAAATAAAAAATAGTAAAAGATAGTAAATAAAATTAATATCAATAACTTATAAAATAAATATAGCCTACACAACTAGTCCAAAGGACACTGACTAAATTTGTTTCTCATAATCTTAAAACCTTTTGATCTAAAGTCTTATGGTCAAACACTTGGGATTATTTCTGTACTAAAAATAAATTGTGCCTAATTATAGATGTCTATACAAACATTTTATTTTTTTTATTTTTTTATTTATTTAAAAAAGAAATTTTTTCCATACTTTGTGTTAATTCTTAGTTTTGATAATGTTATACTCTAAAATGTGCAGTAACAAATAATAAAGAATAGGCAAGTGTGATCAAACTTTTCTAAAGAGTTCTAGTCTTACATTGAGGGGCCGTTCACATTGAGCACGTCTTTGTGTCCGTCCACGCTGTTTTATAATTGATTTAAATGTAAATGTGTGCTAGATAGACATCTTTGATGGCTTGTTCGTGTTTTTAGATGCAAAGTCAAGTTAAAAAGTACCTAAACTGTAAAGCATCTCGAGTCGAGACACCTGCGTTTTGCTTTTTTGTGGCACTACGTGTAATTTTAGTGCAACATCAAACACATTCCAGCATGTGAATAGCACCAAACATGCTTTTTTTTTTTTTTATTTTGCATTTGGAGTTTGATGTGATGAAAGATTAAATCTTTGCCAAAAATTGATGCTTCAACCATATCAAACATGGCACAAACCAGAAGCAAGCACAAACGATGAAGACAGGTGAGAGTGATTGACATGGGGCTTAGCCTGCACGATTTCACGGCTCCCAAAAGCTATCTTGTTAAATATGAAGAAAGGAATATGTTATGTATATGTCTTTTAATAGCACAAATCACCACAAACAAACCACACCAGTTCTGAGTGATTTGGAGTGACATCACTGCTCCCGAAAAGTTTCATGCTATTTCTAAAGAAGATAGTTTCAGTGTTTCTTTTAACGTCACAAATCAGCACAAACAAACGATACCAATTCGGAGCCGTTTGGACCACATGGGGTGGAGAGTGATGTCACTGCTTCCGAATACAAGCTGTTATTTCTGAGGAAGGAAAATAGATACAAGATTAATTTTAATGGCACAAATTGTGCACAAACGAATGACACCGGTTTGGAGCAATTTGGATGACATGGGGTGGAGAATGACATCACTGCTACCAAATTCAAATTGTTATTTCTAAGGAATTCAGGGAAATGGATACAGTGTTTCTTTTAATGACACAAACTGAGCACAAATGAACGGCTCCGTTTCGGAGAGATTTGGACGAAATGGGGTGATGAGTGATGTCACTGCTCCCGAAAAGTTTCTTTCTATAGGCCTATCTAAGGAAGGGGAATAGTTACAGTGTTTCTTTTAACGGCACAAATCGAGCACAAACGAACGGCACCGGTTTGGAGGGATTTGGACCACATGGGGTGGAAAGTGACATCACAAAAATAATGTCTAATATCTCAAACACCGAACCAGCACAAACGTTAATTTTTGCGGCACAAATCGGCACAAACGATTGGTATAGATTCGGTAATCATTTAATTATATGGGGTGCCAACTTCACGGAGGTGGTTTGTTTCATACTGGCTATTTATACACCACTAAGCACATTAAAAATGACAAAGCATTTTACACACATTAAATCTACTAATTGCTTATCAATTTATACTAATCACAAAATACATTTAGCTTTTAAACCTAAGATCATGTGATAAAAAAATAATTGAAGCTCTGCAACAAACACAAACATTGAGCATGCATATATCATGAAATATTAACGATCTATTTTGCGCGAGGGTATTTTAACATCCATAACAAGTATATTTCATTAATCCAGACATAAACAACGACAATTTTACCAAACAAAGACAAGGCATGAGTGATAAAAACACATACAATAAATTATTCTAAAGAATTTTGAAGCAATTCATGTAACACAAGAGGGCTGTTTCAAAGTCTGATCAAATTGCCTTACTTCCTAGTGCCAGTTGGTGGCACTATGACAGTGACCCATAATAGCCACATAAATGTGATCAGCCCCCATTACAAAACATACACCTGAATTTTCATCAAAATCATACAATGGACACAGACGTTATAAGGAACTTCCTGTTTCACATTTTTGCCCATAATTTATTGCCTCGCCATGGCAACACCGTTCAAAATATCAAAAATCCGTTCGCAGTTCAGGATGTCTTGGCATAATATTGCCTAATTTTGGTGCCAGTCACATGAATCCCCTAGGAGGAGTATTAAAAAGTTCAGGGCCTGCAGTTTTCAAAAAAATGCACATTTAATCCAAAATAGCCGACTTCCTATTGGGTGGAGCTAATGACTATAATTTTGAAAGTTGTCTGGCTTGATGAGAACAATATATGTAGCAAGTTTGTTGACTGTAGATGAAACTGACCCCACCACTTTTGTCAAAAGGTGGCACTACAGAGCTCCCCAGCCATGCCCATGTCTTAACTTTTGCCCAGATCTAATGTCCGACAACTCTTATGTGTGTGGAAAATATAATGAAAATTCAAGCATGCCAAGTACCTCAAAAACGTGAATATACATAAAAAGGAATCATTACATTTAATGCATTGCCATGGCAACACTGTGTAAGATATCAAGAATCCCTTCTAAATCTGTCTTGACATTATTCTAAAACATTTGAAGCAATTCAGGTAAACATGAGAAGGATATTTAAAAGTCTGTTAAACATGCCACACTTCCTTCTGCCACTTGGTGGTGCTACGACCATGACCCACAATAGTCACATTAATGTGATCAGCCCACAAGACCAAACATTTGGCTCAGTTTTTATGAAAATCACACGATGCACACAGAAGATATGAGACACTACCTTTTTCACATTTTTGATGTCAATTTATTGTGTTGCCATGGCAACACTGTTCTATATATAAAAAATGTGTTCTCAATTTAGCATTGTCAGTGTCTTGCCATGATGTCGCCCACATTTGTGTTCCTGTAACATGAAATCCCTAGGAGTATTTCAAATTCCAGAGCATGCATTTTTCAAACAATCCAAAATGGTTAACTTCCTGTTGGGTGGAGCTAATGACTGTCAGAACAAAAGTGTCCAGCTTGATGAGATCTATATGTGTACAATGTTTGGTGATAGTAGCTCAAAAGGGATGTGCTACAGAGCCCCCGAACATGCCCATCTTTTAGGTGGCGCTACAGAGCACCCCATGCACGCACCCCCTGCAACTTTTTCCAGCCCTAATGGCTTATGACTCTGATGGGTGTTTTCAAGAGTTTTCACACATGTGAAGTACCCCAAAAGTACCGAAAACCTTGAAAAGAAGAAGAAAAAGAATAATCCTTAGAAGAACTATAGGATCTCCGCACTTTCAGAGCTTGGGCCCTAATAAAGAATAATCCTTAAAAGAACAATAGGGCCTCCACAATTTCAGTGCTTGGGCCCTAATAATAATCCTTAGAAGAACAATAGGGCCTCTGAACTTTCAGTGCTTGGGCCCTAATAATCCTTAGAATATCAATAGAGTCTCCACACTTTCAGTGCTTGGGCCCTAAAGGTCAAGTCATTTTTACTTGTATAGCACTTTTCGCAACACACATTGTTTCAAAGCAGCTTTACAGAAAATCATGCATTAACAGAAAATGAAACTAATATCTATAAAGTCTTAGAGTTATCCTTGTGTAGTTTGATTAAATATGATTATTCATTTTGTGTAAAAACAAATAATTAAATAATAATTGTATTTAGAACCCTAGTGAGCAAGCCGAAGATGGAAGGAACACAAAACTCCATAAGATGTTGGTTAATGGAGAAAAATAACCTTGGGAGAAACCAGGTTCACTATGGGGGCCAGTTCCCCTCTGGCTAACAACATGAATATAATGCAATATTACTTATTTATGTGCAGTGCAAGTCATGGTTTAAAATGAGTAAACTAAGTAAGTGTTAAGGGCCAGTGTGAGACATGTAGCAGTGGAATCCAACACCAAGCAGGAACAGAGCTGTATCTGGATAGTTCTGGTGACCTCGGGATAGGAATCTCAGATAATGATAAATGATTCTGGTTCCGGCAGCTCTAACTAAAGCAGCCTAATTGTGAGTTGATGGATAAATTAGGTGTATGCCTGGCTAAATAGATGAGTCTTTAGTCTAGACTTAAACTCAGTGAGTGTGTCTGCATCCCGAACAGTGTTAGGTAGACTATTCCATAGTTTAGGAGCCAAACAGGAAAAGGATCTACCTCCTTTTGTGGATTTTGATATTCTAAGAACTATTAACAGGCCAGAATTTTGTGATTGTAATGAACGTGATGGACTATAGCGTGGCTGTTGCATTTTGAACCAATTGAAATTTATTTATTGAACTTGCTAGACATCCTCCCAGTTATGCATAACAATAATCTAGTCTTGACGTCATGAACGCACAAATTCATCTTTCGGCATGTGAGAGTATGTGTCATAACTTAGCAATATTTCTGAGGTGGGAGAATGCTGTTCTACAAACATTGAAAATTAGATTTTCAAAGGACAGATTGATATAAAATATAACACCTAAGTTCTTCGCTGTAAAAGACAATGTAACAGTAAATCCACCAAGAGTCAAATTATATTTTAGCGACTTATTTTGTGAGGTTTTTGGTCCAATAATTAGTACCTCTGTTTTGTCGGAATTGAGTAGAAGGACATTTCTGGCCATCCAATCTTTGATTTCACTGATACACTCTGTTAATTTGGACAATTGTGAAATTTCATCAGGTTTCAAAGAAATATAAAGTAGGGTATCGTCGGCATAACAGTGGAAACTTATTCCATGATTCCTGATAAAATCTCCCAGGGGAAGCATATATAAGGAGAAAAGCAGAGGCCCTAAAACTGATCCCTGTGGCACTCCATACTTAACTTTTATTTGATTTGACAATTACTTGTTTACATAGACAAAGTGGTAGCGGTCTGCTCAATAGGACCTAAACCATTCTAATGCTAGTCCACAAATGCCAACATAATTCTGAAGCCTATTCAAGAGAATGTCGTGATCAATGGTGTTGAAGGCAGCACTAAGATCTAAAAGCACTAGAAGAGAAATGCAGCCACGATCAGATGATAGGAACAAGTCATTTGTAACTCTGATAAGTGCAGTCTCTGTACTGTGGTGGGGCCAAAATCCTGACTGAAAATTTGAATTACAGTTGTTCTCAAAAGTTTGCATACACTGGCAGAAATTGTGAAATTTTGGCATTGATTTTGAAAATATGACTGATCATGCAAAAAAGGTCTTTTATTTAAGGATAGTGATCATATGAACAATGTTATATCATATATCACTTTCACGACTGCTATGTTGATCGGAACTGCACCCAAGAATTTCACACACCATTGCACTTGTGTATATTGCTGTGTGACAATAAAAGTGATTTTGATTTGATTTTGATTTGAAGCCATTTATTATCACATAGTTGTTTGGCTCCTTTTTAAATCATAATGGTAACAGAAATCACCCAATTGCAATTAGTGTCTGTGTATAAACAGTCAATGAGTTTGTTAGCTCTCATGTGGATGCACTGAACAGGCTAGATACTGAGCCATTGGGAGCAGAAAAGAACTGTCAAAAGACCTGCATAACAAGGTAATGGAACTTTATAAAGATGGCAAAGGATATAAAAAGATATCCAAAGCCTTGAAAATGTCAGTCAGTACTGTTCAATCACTTATTAAGAAGTGGAAATTAATAAGCGGTTTGATAACTGCCATTTTAAGGTTTCTTGGAACATGTCCTAAGGATAGCAAGGAGCTAATAATATTAAGAAGAGGTTCTGAGAATTCAGGGAATAGCTCTTAAGAGCTTAGTTGGTATTGGATCTAACATACATGTTGTGGCTTATGATGTTTCGATAAGTTTTGTTAGCTCTTAATGACCCATGACAGCGAAGGATTGAAGCTACTCGTGAGGAAAATTATGACACCCTGTTTTCTGAGGTACTGTGACAGGTGATTGCATAATTCAAATTTTATTTCTGATTATTTCAATTTTATCAGTAAAAGAAATTCATGGTCATCACTATTGTGCTGTGACGGAATATCTAGTTCAGTTGAGGCTTTATTCCTAACCAATTTAGCCACAGTACTGAATAAACACCTAGGATTGTTGTGTTTATTTTTCAAAAATATGCTGATCTGGCAACTTTTAGTGCCTGTCTGTAGCTTCAGACACTATCCTTCCATGCACCGCGAAATACCTCTAATTTTTGTATTCTTCCACTTGCACTCCATTTTCCGAGCTGCTCTCTTGAGAGCATGAGTGTGATCACTGTACCATGGTGCGGGGCTTTTTTCTTTAATTTGCTTTAATCGAAGGGGGGGCAACAATATCAAGAGTGCTATACAGGACTGTATTTAAATTTTCTGTTATTACATCAAGTTCTTCTAGACTTGTGGCTTACTGAGTATATGAAATAGATCTGGAAGATTATTAGTGAATCTGTCTTTAGTGGTAGAAAGAATAGTTCTACCTGAACGAGAGCATGGTGTAGATTGAGTAACATTAGCTGATCGCAGCATACAAGAGAAGAGTCATCGCTCTGTGGCAGAATTTCCATAGTATCAACATCAACTCCATATGACAGAATTAAATCTAGTGTATGATTATGGCAATGAGTTGGTCCTGTCACATTTTGTCTGACTCCAAGACAGTTGACTATCGATAAATGCTAATCCCAATGTGTCATTTTCATTATCTATGTGAATGTTGAAGTCACCAACAATTAAAGCTCTATCCACAGTAACTACTAGCCAGCACTTGTAAATTTGATCTGATGTCAAATGCCGAGCCCCCGAAATGCATTTAACAATAATGGCTGAAGTCTCTATTTCCACGTTCCTTATATTAGAATCTCCTATAACCAGGGCGCTTTCAACATGATTCTCAGTGGGTGCATTACTGAGTGGGGAGAATCAATTGGAAACCCTAACAGGAACGGGAGAGTGGTGTCGCTTTGCTGAGCAAGTGTACTGCCAAGACGTCACCCAAACGCCCTGATGCAAGGGCTCTACAGCCAGAACCAAAGTGTGTGTGTTGCTCGCTGTACTACCTGCATCCGAAACAGTGTATACAGGCTTCTCTTTCTCACTGACCTCCACTAGTGTTCAGATGTGTGTCTCTAACTCATTAATCTTCTCCGTCAGCCTGACTAATTCCTCACTTTTATCACATGTAAATCCCTCACTGCTGACGAAAGAAGCTACAGTAAACATGTGGCATGTAATGCAGGAAGCAATAACATGAGCGGATGCCATGATTTACCACAATTGTTTGTTGTTGTTGGTTGTTCCTGAGCGGCAAGGGTTTGAGATCGATGTGAATCCCTCACACAATTGTTTGTTGTTATGGTTGTTCTTGATAAGCGGTACTTTGAGATCGGTGCAATAATCCGTGTAACACGGCAGTTTAATCACGATAACAATAGAAAGCGGATGCACACGGAAAAATGCACGCAGTTGAATCACAATAAGAGAATAATGCGGAAAAAACGTAAAGATTAAAGATTAAAGATTAAAAGCTGAAAACAAATAGAAAAGTGATGCTAAAAAAGCTAGCAGGCTACAAACACAGAGTCGAGCTAGGCGCCAGCAGCAACAGGAAGAGGAACTGACATATCTGGTGTGTATTGGTGTGACTAGATCTTGAGTGCCTTTGTAATTTTACATAAAAATAATCCTTAGAAGATCAATAGGGTCTCCGCACATTCAGTGCTTGGGCCCTAATTAAGTAACTTTTCCAGTAACAAGCTACTTTTTCCAGCTAGTAGCAGTGTAGTGTGACAAAATGCTTTACAGCCAAGTGAGCTGAGAGTATAATAGAGAGAGGACAGTTTACGAGAACGTTTGATTAAATGTAGCAATGGAAAGTCCAGTTCATTCTAGTGAATCGCTTTGTTCAAACAGTTCATGTAAAGGAACCAATCAAAGAAAAATAATTCGTCATTTCGATTCTCTGCACATTAGGTCTTCCTTTTTACAGAAAAAATCTTTAGTTTAATGCTGCAGTTTATTAATTTGTTTTCAACTATAAATAAATTATAGCGTATTCTAGTTTTTTAGTTGTATGTAGTGTCAATTTAAAACTTTAAATTAAAGTCTATAGAAAGCCCATTAGAACCAAATCCTTTGCATAAGGTTAACCTGTTTTTTCACCATTTTAATTGTATTTTCATGAAGGTTTGATGCGCATGCTATTGTAGGCTCTGCTCTGTGTTCCTCAGTTCTCAACTTAAACGTGAAAGACACTATTTAAGCGCTTTGGGTTGGACAGGAAACTGACATGTGCTCATAGTTTTGGGTTAAGGGTGTTGACCGGGATCACCCATATTTTTGGCCTTAGACAAAAGAGCAGACAGGAAGCAGATCCGAGTTCTTCACTAGACAGCCTCCACATCATCACTTCCTGTTCCAAATCTTCAGATCAGAAGTACTCCCACTATAAATATCCAGCTGCAGTTAAAATTATAGAAATATGGCAGGGAGGGCAACAATAACAGCCCTGCCCTGATCTGCTTCTCAGTATGACCTGTCCTTTATGCCAGTGTATTGTGCCTACTACAAGATATTTTTATCTCAGGGAATGACATTTCTTGTACTATACACAATATTTACTGTTCCAGTTTCTGTGCTTGACAAATTGCCTACATTTAGCTGGAGGAGATAAATATTTAGTTCATGTTAAAGACAGCAGAGCATGTTTTGTAATACTCAAAAGTGTTGCAAACTATGGCAAAGCTTTAATCCTTGCTCATGCTGTTCCAAAATTTGCTGGAATAGTGTCAAATGCTTACCATAAAACTTTGGCAAAGTTCATATGATGGGGTAAAATAGGATGTTTTTCCTTTCTACTTGAGGTATTGTTATGATCTCATCTTTCTTTATGCTCCCTTCTCTTTCTATCTATCTGGTGCTCTGTCCTTTCTACCTAATTCTTCTAAACTCTCTTTACGTGGTTCTTACTCTTTTTCTAGCTCTCTCTTTCTTGCTTAGAACAGTGACTTGGAAGTGTAGGAACAGGCAGGCTTCTGAAAGGGTGGTGACTTCCTTTTGGATAAACATGTCATTAATCAAAGAGAACACATTCTTTCCGATCACAAGATAACCAAGAGGGAAATGGATCATGCTTTTGAATAGCCAGGCCCAGTAGATCTCTCTCTGGATTAATTCCTTGTCTCTACAAAGGTGATCCCCCAACCCCCATCTTTCTCTCTCTTTTGCTTATTCTATTGTAAACTTTTGTATGCAGACTCTGGGAATCAAGGAAAAATGATCTGCAACAACTGAACCATATGCCATGTGTTATCAGATTCTAAGCATAATGCACTGTCCTAGTTTAGTCAGGCCATGCCTGTTCATGCTTGTCCACAAATCATCTATTTATTAAATAAACTATTCCCTATACATCTTCTGTCATTCCAAAGGTCAAAGGAATGGTACTCCCAAAAATTAACATTTTAAAGGGGTAGTTCGTCAACACAATTAAAGATCTGTCATCATTTACTCACCCTCATTTTGTTCAAAATCTTTATGACATTCTTCTGTGAAACACAAAATGGAGATGCTTGGAAGAATGATAACCTCAAGACCCCGGTATACTCACGGCAATACTCTTCGCTCAGAGTAAAAAGAAGTTTGAAACAGCTGAGCAATGGTATCCTATTTGCGAACCTTCAGACACCGAGGCGTTTAGAGGAGCATTTAAATATGAGGACTACATGTTGAACATGAACTAATATGATATTAAAATGTGTTATCAATGAATATATGCCTCAAGTAGAACTCACATGAGATCAGTAAAAGAAGCTGTTTTAACCACTTGATGATGATTTAAAGTAAAATATAGTATATACAGTAGATAATGTGTCATTTGTCTTGTACTGTATATATTCCATAATATGCACCTGTTATTGTAATTTATGATGACACTGATACTACTGCAAGGATGGGTGTTTATGAGTGTTAATGGGCAGAATACAGACAATTAATTATGATAAAGACATCTTACTTTGGGCAGATGTGTGAATGGCTTTCGGCTGCAGACGGCACATTAAGTGAAGTAGCATATCAATCAACAGAGTGAATGGGCACTTAAGAGTATTTGAGTAGATTTGATTTCTTCTGTAGACTAATTTAACAAAAAAAATCACACCACGTTCTTGGAAAATGTCTCTACGTGAATGATCGTATAGATATAGGTGAATTTACACCAGCTCACTAATAACTCACACTAGTGTGTTCATGTTGACTGATCTTAAATAACTGAACAACGTAACCAGCATTAGCTGTCGCTCTCAGAGTAGGTGGAGCTCCAGGGCACACCTACCGATGATGTGGACCAATGGTAGTAAGGTGTTTAGCAGCTGGTAAGAAGTTTTCCCGAAAGTTTGCCCTGGCGAGCTGTCACCAACCACCAAAACAAACTCAAAAACAAATGTTTTTGGACAAATTTGGTTCTAAATAATGCCACACCTGTTCGTTCTTCGAGTTTATTTGAAGTATACAAAGGCCTTCAATCACCATTCATTTTCATGCAACGTTTTCCATGCAATGAAAGTGATTGGTGACTGAGGCTAACTTTCTGCATAACATCTCCTTTTGTGTTTCACAGAAGAAAGTCAAATGAGTTTGTAACAAAAATTGTTGAACATTGCCTTTAATTCTTAAAGTCATTTTCTCACCCTGTAGTATGTCTGAGGTTAGGTTAGGGTTAGGTTTTCTGGATGGTTAATCTGGATGGTGCTTTTATTGCCAAGCCCCAAAATGTTTAAAGCACCGAAAATTCTAAAAAAAAATAAGTCCACATGAAGAGTGCACAATATTCCTTAAATTTCTTAGACAAACATTTAGTCCTTTTCCTCACACAAATCTATCGTATGGCTTCAGAAGACTTGGAAAATTGTCATATGGATTACTTTGTGCATATACAGTATAGTTTTTTTTTTTGTTGTTGTTGTCTTTTTGGAGCCTGGCAGTAGAAAATAGGCAGACGCTATGTGCACCCTGGTGCAAATAATGGTATATGCTATTTACACCCCAGTGCAAAATAGTGGCAGATTTAATTTGCACCCCAACCCTGATGCAAATAATGGTAGATACTAATTGCACCCTGGTGCAAATAGTGTCAGATACTATTTTCACCCATATTTAAATACTAACGTACAGTATGGGCATCATTGCAGTGTGTTTATTGTGTTTATTTAGAGTCCCACAGACACACTACATTAACCCCTACCCCTAAATCTAACCCTAACCTTACCTTAGAACAAATAACTGTGGTTTCACTACAGTAGCCATGGTCTTTTTTGTAAATTTACGGTAACCACAAAATTAACCATGGTTACTGTATTACCACCATATTACTGTACTATCACTATGGTTATTTGCATTAAAACTATGGTTTCTTCCAAAAAACACGGTTACTACAATATTAGTAATACAGTGATGCAATCTACACACAAGCAATGCCGAGTCGTGGGAACGAGTGCGATGGACAGACTCCGCCTCTGGATCAAACCCTTCTCTGCACTCCCCGACATTCACCGTGGCCAAATCACTGTGATGTAATCAACATTTATATTCATTTTTATCTATTATTTTAAGTAGTATTAAAGGAAATATTAAGAGTCTTTCTGCTCTCCTGATCTGGAATTTCTTATGCTTCTGTGTCGACCATTCTGGCTACCGAGGGAATTCACAGCGGTCATTATCACTGCCGTGTACATCCCGCCACAAGCCGACACAGACCGGGCACTCAAGGAACTGTATGGGAGTATAAGTGAGCAGGAAACCGCGCACCCTGAGGCCGTGTTCATTGTGACCGGGGACTTTAATAAAGCCAGTTTAAAATCAGTCGCACCAAAATACCACCAGCACATTAGTTTCAACACACGAGGGGAGCGGGTTTTGGACCATTGCTACTCTCCCTTCAGGCATGGCTACAAATCCCTCCCCCGCCCACCACTTGGCAAATCGGACCACTCTTCCATTCTGCTTCAGCCTGCTTACAGGCAGAAATTGAAACAGGAAGCACCCACCCTCAGAACGATCCAGTGCTGGTCGGACCAATCAGATTCTATGCTACAAGACTGTTTTGATCACACGGACTGGGAGATGTTCCGGTCCGCCTCTGATGACGACATCGAGCTTTACGCTGATAGCGTAATGTGTTTCATCAGAACATGCGTAGAGGATGTTGTTCCGACCAGAACAATACGGATCTATCCGAATTAGAAACCTTGGATTAATAGCGATGTTCGTGCGGCACTTAATGTGCGGACCTCTGCTTTTAATTCAGGGAATGCGGAGGAGCATAAACAACCCAGTTATGCCCTCCGAAAACTATCAGAACCGCAAAACGCCAATACAGGAGCAAGATTGAAGGACAGTTTAATACCACCAACTCTAGAAGCATGTGGCAGGGAATTAACATCATCACGGACTTTAAAGGGAATAAAAACTCTGCCATGAACACCGCTGCCTCTCTCCCGGATGAGCTAAATACTTTTTATGCTCGTTTCGAGGGAAATAACACCGCCCTCACGGAGAGAGCTCTCGCGGCTGAAGCTACAGAGGTTAGTTCGCTCTCCGTCTCTGTAGCGGATGTAACCCGATCCTTCCGACGGGTGAATATCCGCAAAGCTGCGGGTCCAGACGGCATTCTGGGCCGCGTCATCAGAGCGTGCGCGAACCAGCTGGCTGTTGTTTTTACGGACATTTTCAACCTTTCCCTCTCTTTGTCTGTAGTCCCCACATGCTTTAAAACATCCACCATTGTGCCTGTTCCAAAACAATCAAAAATAACTTGCTTAAATGACTGGCGTCCTGTTGCTCTGACCCCCATCATCAGCAAATGCTTTGAAAGACTAATCAGAGATTACATCTGCTCTGTATTGCCTCTCTCTCTTGACCCGTTGCAGTTTGCTTACCGCAACAACCGCTCCACTGATGATGCCATTGCATCTACACTATACACTGCTCTCTCCCACCTGGAAAAAAAAAACACTTATGTGAGAATGCTGTTTGTAGACTACAGCTCAGCATTCAACACCATAGTGCCCTCCAAGCTAGATGAGAAACTCCGGGATCTGGGCTTAAACAGCTCGCTGTGCAGCTGGATCCTGGACTTCCTGTCAAGCAGACGCCAGGTGGTTAGAATAGGCAGCAACATCTCCTCATCACTGACCCTCAACACTGGAGCCCCACAGGGCTGTGTTCTCAGCCCACTACTGTATTCCTTGTACACACATGACTGTGTGGCAACACATAGCTCCAATGCCATCATTAAGTTTGCTGATGACACGACAGCGGTAGGTCTGATCACTGACAATGATGAAACAGCCTACAGAGAGGAGGTGCACACTCTGACACACTGGTGTCAGGAGCACAACCTCTCCCTCAACGTCAGTAAGACAAAGGAGCTTGTGGTGGACTTCAGAAGAAAAGACAGAGAACACAGTCCCATCACCATCAATGGAGCACCAGTGGAAAGAGTCAGCAGCTTCAAGTTCCTGGGTGTCCACATCACTGAGGAACTCACATGGTCCATCCACACTGAAGTCGTTGTGAAGAAGGCTCATCAGCGCCTCTTCTTCCTGAGACGGCTGAGGAAGTTTGGAATGAACCGCCACATCCTCACACGGTTCTACACCTGCACTGTAGAGAGCATCCTGACTGGCTGCATCTCTGCCTGGTACGGCAATAGCACCGCCCACAACCGCAAAGCACTGCAAAGGGTGGTGCGAACTGCCAGACACATCATCGGAGGTGAGCTTCCCTCCCTCCAGGAAATATATACAAGGCGGTGTGTGAAAAAAGCTCGGAGGATCATCAGAGACTCCAGCCACTCGAGCCATGGGCTGTTCTCACTGCTACTATCAGGTATGCGGTATCGCAGCATCAGGACCCGCACCAGCCGTCTCCATGACAGCTTCTTCCCCCAAGCAATCAGACTTCTGAACTCTTGATCTCCCACGATCAAATACATCAGCACTGCACTTTATTACCCTTACTCTTATATCTCACACCGGACTGTCATAAATTATATTACTATTATATTATATTCTCTCTTAACAACTGACTATCAACCGACAGCCTGAATGTCAATACAGTACAATACTGTACATTCTAATATATATATACTTTTTTTATATATTTTTATTTTTTATTTTTATTGAATAATGTGTATCTATATAGTGCGTATTGTATACTGTACAGTGTATGTTATTATTTGTATATTGTTGAGTGTAATTATGTGTATATCAGATGTTTAAATTGTGCTGTGTTAATATGATGTTATTGTAAATTGGTATATGTCTCATCACTGTCACGACTGCTATGTTGATCGGAACTGCACCCAAGAATTTCACACACCATTGCACTTGTGTATATGGCTGTGTGACAAAGTGATTTGATTTGATTTGATTTGATTTGATTTGGAAACAGGAAATCGAATGGGAAAAAGAGTGGAACAAAACGCGGATTCAAACTGTGATCGCTGGACAACACTACACATTCACACACCGTCTTTACACCCCACGCCACTGCAGTGACACCTAATGTTTAGTTTGTCATATATTTCCGTGGTTTCACCAGACTACTGGGGTGCAAACAGCTGCACTGTGTGGCAGATGATATTTACTATTGGACACTTCGGTACAAATAACCATCTACTTCATTGTATGGAAAATAGCTGCTCAGACATTCTTCAAAACATCTCCTTTTGTGTTCAATGAGAGAAACTCATCCCAGTTTGGAACGACATGAGGATAATTGTGGCAATTTTCATTTTCAGGTGAACTAACCCCATAGAAGCATCTATTTGTAGTGTTTACTACACTGTACAGTATGGAACACATACAAAAAGGTGTTTATAAATACACAGACCACCTGATATGTATTGCGTCAGTATATGCACACTTTCACAACTTCTACCCAGAGTGCAAATACAAACTTTCGTCTGATGGTTCAGCGCAATGGCGATATCTCAGCACTGTTTGTGTAAATGTTCTGTGGCGCCTGTTCTTGGCTTGTTTTGTTTGCCTGTGAACACACCCAAAGCTCAGTCCAGCTTTCCCTCCATCATGTCCATAGCACAGAACTATTGAACTTGGCATGTATTCCCAAGAAAAAAAGCTGGCCCTGGGTTTGCACGTATCTTGGTGGGGCGTCCTTCTGGGCTGTTACATAAGGGGTGGTGACGGTCAGCCACAGACACCCATGCACAGCTATGGAGTGCAAACCTGGTTGGGCTGTCATATTTCACACCAGAGTATGGGTCTGCCCTCAGACCCACAGTACCCCAGATGACCAGGCTCTTTTATAGGGTCAGAAGGGTTATTTTATCGATGTGTGTTAGATCAATACTGTATGTCATGGATAATACGTGGACATGAAAAGAGGAATGTTTTTTGTACATGTCTGCACAGCATAATTTCATGCCTGTTTTTTAAGCAAAGGCAGAAACATGAATTCCCATTGTATGCACTTTAGGTAGGATGAAACAATGTCTGCTAAAATTTAACATTATTAAATATTTAGACTGATCTGTCTGATTTTTTAAAAAGTGTTTGGTTTTGTGTGGTTTTCAAAACAAGAGACCGGGTTTTAATTTACAGGAAGACTTGTGTGTGTAATGTCTGTTTCACATCAATGACATAAGACAACAACATTTTCAGCGAATCTGATTCTTCTGACATTGTAATAAACAGTCTTCCTAACATTGATTTGGACTGAATATGTTTATTGCAGAGCATGGATTTGTCGGCTATTCGGAAGAATTGCTGCATAAGAACACCCTGCCAGACTAAACGGCTGATGAGACTTGTGTTTGGGGTTTTCTTTCCTGCGGCGACAGGTGACCATATACACACATAAACAATAAGGGGAAAACTGTGATATAACAACCAATAATTTTACAATACTATGCAAGAATACTTTCATTTTGCTATTGGTAAAGTATAAGTCTGTGGTGTTACTTTGGTATCTGAGCAGCCTCAAATACTTGCAGCTGTATTTTAGCAGCTGTGGTACAGTATGATTTAGTATGCAGACTTCCCAGAAATCTATTTCCCATGTTAAAATTTCATAGAGTAGTTAACAAATTTTGTTATTGTGCCCACACAAAATCTGTGTGCAAGGAACTTTGAAAGGCCATCATTCACAAAGTCCTACACATACAATACTCTGTCGTTTAAATATCAAACGTTTATTTTCATTATGCTTTCACCTACCAATAAAAGTGTATTTTTTATTCAGCTTATTTTGGCATATTTAAATCCATCCTGCAGAATTGAGCAGATTTTCAACCAAAATTACTGCAGAAAATACTGAAAGTCTACATGTTTCATCTAGGCCTGGTTATGAGGTTTAAGTCAGAGCCTGGTGTCATTGTAAGTTTTTGTATTTTTTTTTTACTGTCTATCATTGACCTCATTTAGCCCACACAGGAAAGAACAAAACTGCTATCGTTGTCGGAGCTGTGAAACAGTCATGACACAAGCAGTTGTGCATGCATGACACAGGTTCAAATTTAAAACCGGTTTGAGCCTTTGACACTTTTCTTTGATCAGAGGCAAAAAAAAAAAAAAAAAAATAAAATTGTGATATGAAAAGAGATCAGTTTGGACTGAAACATGCTGAATGTTCAATTAGTGAGCAAAGTTGGAGCCTCTCTTTTATTTCTGAGCAGAGAATAAAAATGAAATGTTTTATGATAGGCTAGTTTTTACAAAAAAAAAAAAAAAAAAAAATTAAAAAAAAGGTCAGTAAATTTTAATAATCTTATAGCGGTTAAAACGTATTTGAATTTTTCTTTGCCAGCAGTCACAGCTAAGATGTCTCTTATAAATGTCAGATCATTGTCAAACGAGACGTTAAATCAGGAAGAGCATAGCCAACTTCGTGAAGTGTGTCAACAACAATATAATTATTTTAGTAAACCTTGGCCAAATGGTCATGGGGGAGGTACTACCGGGGTTTTTAAAGACTGTTTTAATTGCCCTGAGCAAAGTGTATATTTTTTCTTCCTTTGAAGTTCTTTAATTTAAAATGTCAGGAAAAGAGCCTAACTTTATTGTGTGAGATATCATCCTCCAAATAATAATACCAGTTTTAGGGATGAATTCTCAGAACTGCTCTCTGATTTGGTTTAAAAATATGATAAGATGATTATTTTTGGGGATTTAAATTTTCATGTAGACAGGGCTGATGATCCTGTGGTAAATACATTTTTAAACCATACTCAGTCTTTTAATTTGGAGCAGCATGTAACAGGTCCAACACATAATCGAGGTGATACGTTAGATCTTGTGGTTACTTTTGGATTAGATCAATCCTATCGATCTTGTGCTATTAGACTCCAGACATTTTAGATAGATTTTCATCAGTTTTTTTTCTACTTCTTCTGATAACTGGGCTCATGATGCAGCACAACTGATTAGTTCAAATATTTTATCTATTTGTGTGTCAATATTGGACTCAATTGACCCTGTCAAAACAGGTCAGAAGTAAAAAAAAAAAAAAGAAAAAAAAAAACTTTGATAAATGATTACATTTGCATTTTAAGGAGAAAGTGAAAAATTGGGTTGTTGGGAGAGTTTTTTTCTTTCTCACCTATTTCAGTCAGGTTTTAGAGAAAACCACAGTACAGAAACTACCCTTCTTAGGGTGACCAATGACTTATTGGTATCAGAGTATGCTGGAGAGTGCTCCATTTTAGTGTTGCTTAATTTAACTGTTGATCAGTCAGTTATAATTGATACATTGAAGAAATCGGTGGGAATATCTAGGGTAGCTTTAGACTGGTTTGTTTCCTACTTGTCGAATAGAAAATTTGTATGGAATTTGTAGGAAAATGTGTAGGAATTTGTAGGAAAATTGTCTATTGGAGATGAGATGTCCTCCTCTTCAAAACTTTATTGTGGTATTCTGCAAGGATCCCTGTTAGGGCCAATATTGTTTTCACTATATGTATGTTACCGCTTGGTTCTGTGATTTGAAAATATAACATACATTTTATTGCTATGCGGATGACATGCAGTTGTATTTGTTATTGAATCCCAATGATCTGACTAATTTAAATGTTTATTCAAGCATGCATAGCAGATGTAAAATATTTAATGGCATGTAATTTTCTTCAGTTAAATACTGATAAAACAGAAGTTGTTTTAATCGGTCATGAAGTCAGATTGAGTCAACACTTAGTCAGGTGGTCCCAAATATTCAGCAGGTAGTGAAAAATTTGGGTGTCTACTTTGATACATATTTAAACTTTGAATATCATGTCAGGAATTTAGTTCAGTCTTGTTAAGCAACATATCCAAGGTTAGACATGTCTTGAGTTTTAGGGATACAGAGAAGCTTATACATACTTTTATTTCATCTCACCTTGAGTATTGTAATGCCATGTTTTCAACTTAAGCACAGCAGCAATCAGTGCAAAAAGCTGCAGCTAGACTTTTGACACAAACTAGGTCTTTTATTCAAATTACTCCAGTTTTAGCTTCTTTGCATTGGTTACCAAATCATTTTAGGGTTTATTTTAAGATTTTAATAATTACATATAAGGCATTACATGGATTGGCACCAGATTAATTAACAGAACTTTTAAGACCTTACGAAACAGTTAGATCTCTTAGATCTTCTTGTCATCAACTGTTGGCTGTTCCAAGATCCAGATGAAAAACTAAAGGTGATAGAGTGTTTGTAGTGAAGGCCCCACTATTATGAAAAAGTCAGGGATGTTAGATCTGCTGAATCTGTGTCTTGTTAAAAAAAAAAAAAAAAAAAAATGTATAGGCTTGCTTTTAATACTATGTGAATATGTTGTTTTTTTTACTGTGTGTGTTTTGATTTTATGTTTTGGGAAGCACTTTGTGCTAAATCGCTAAAATGTTCTATAAAAATAAAGTTATTGGATCTCAGTCAAAACCCGGTAGCATCAAATCTGTATTAATGCATCATATCTAACAATAATTCAGTGAAGACTTAGAAACAACTAAGAAATGTAAAAAAGTTTTTACCTCTAATATACTGTATCTCATTGTATCTAGATTAAATATGCATGTCTTCAGAATGTCACACAATGCTAAATACACAACGTGCAATTAGGCAAAGAAATGTGTGATGCAGCGGTTTCCTTCAGGATCAAAGCACATACTTATGTTCTACTAAAAAGAGAGAAGCCTAATTTTTCAGGCAACAGGAAGTGGTGTACTTCCGAAAATGTTCTGTGATAAACCCTTTGCTTTTGATTTCATGAAAAGAGCTAAATTAACTGGTTATTAATCGGTTACCAGCTTTTTAAAATAAAATTTTCTTTTTTGCACCATTTTTTAACCCCTGCCCTAGTCAGGAAAGTGTTACATTAAGTGAACTCTATGATATGTAATGGTATCTGCTGTTCAGGTTTTGAATGGCCCCTTGTCTCCAGTCATGTTTGCACAGAAACCCTCTCTGTGTGTGATGTGTAGGTGTGATGGCGGGATTCATCATGAGCTCAGATCTCCAGAGGCCCGAGCACAACATCCCCGTGGGAAGTCTCGCTGCAGTCTTCATCTCGTATGTGTCTGTCGGCCTACACCAAAATATTTTTTATCTATTTTTTACCCTTAATCTCTATTGTGTTGACGGTAAACACACTTTATGGCAGGGCCCAAAATGATCAATTGCCAAGCGCCAAATGCAAGTAAAAATTGACTTTTGTAAGCTGGCCGGTAGCTTTATTAGGAATGGCAAAATAATACATGGTTTAAATGAAACTGTAAGAACGATAGTTGGACCCTTGATGATGTAAGTGGCCTGCACCATTTAAATCAAAGACATCTTTTGTGATTCTAGCATTGTAACAACATAATCCTCAGTAGAACATTTACCATTTGGGTGCCTAAGATGCCTATTTTATTTCCTCCAGAAATTCATGTGGTAACACATGAGGAATATTCTCTGCACTGGGTCATCAAAATTAAAATATCAGGAGCAAAACTGTGAGGGGCCTGTTTTTGTGGCAGGTGGCATTGCACTGAGAGACTATATTGTCCGTGATGCTGTGAGTGACATAACTGACCTGTGCTGTTTCTCACCAAACACCAAAAGGAAAATAAATGTTTTTAGAAAAATAACAAAAAATACAGTTACATGGCTAGTAATAAATATTGGTAACACTTTACAATAAGGTTCCATTCGTTAACATTAGCTAATGCATTAGGTATCATCAGGGTTGGGAGGGTTACTTTTGAAATGTATTCCACTACAGATTATAGAATACATGCTGTAAAATGTAATTTGTAACGTATTCCGTTAGATTACTCAAGGTCAGTAATGTATTCTAAATACTTTGGATTACTTCTTCAGCACTGGTAGATTTTTTCACTGGTTTTGACTATAAAAATTCTGCCAGTACAGTAAGACAAAATACACATGTTAAAAATACATTCTCTGAAAAACCTAAATATCTTATGCAGTGTTGTTTCTAAAACAAGATGAATCAAATTGATCTTGTTTTAGTGATTTGTAGATATTTTTACAGGAAAACAGTACAAAAATTATTATCAGAATATGATTTTTGCCCTATCAAAGGTCTTACTAGAAAAAAGAAATTATGATCCAATGTGTATTTTCTTGATAAAAAAATATGATCGTGCCTGGTAATGTGTGCATGTAAAATGGCTAGAAATAGCATTTTAGTTTAGCGTAAAGCTGACAGTTTACACAAGGTTTATTTCTATTTCTTCTGCTCCAAACTTACTTCAAACGTACTTCTCTGTCTGCTCGTATGAATGTAACACTTCATAAGAAAGTGTTTCACTGCTGTTCAAATGCACTTTATATCGCATCATTTATATGTATAAATGTTTTCCATCTGAAAGGACTAAATATTAAATGAAACAAATTATAATAAAATGCAAAGTAATCTCTTCAGTAATCAACATACTTTTTGAATGTAACTGTATTCTAATTACCAATGATTTAAATTGTAACTGTAGTGGAGTACAGTTACTTATATTTAGTATTTTAAATACGTAATCCCGTTACATGTATTCCGTTACTCCCCAACGCTGGGTATCATGAACAAACAATGAACAATATATTTTTACAGCATTTATTAATCTTTGTTAATGTAAGTTTATAAAATACAATTGTTCATTGTTAGTTCATGTTAGTTCATAGTGCATTAACTAATGTTAACAAATAAAAATTCTGATTAAAAACATTTATTGTAATTGTTGAAATTAACATTTTGATTTTAAAAGATTAATACATGCTGTAAAAGTATTGTTAATTGATAGTTCATGTGAACAAATATTGTCAACTAATGTTAACAAATGGAACTTTGTTGTAAAGTGTTACTTAAATATTTATGGCCTGTAAATTTTCTCCATTCAACTGCCATGGTCCCTTTTCAAAGGCCGTGAAGATGCATTTCAACCTTATTTAGTTAATTTTGGATCCTGCTTTAGGGTATACTTTTTTTAATTTATTTATACATTTTTTTTAAACATTTAATATGAGATCTCAAATTTGATGTTATTTTATTAAACATTTATGGTTGTAAATGCTCTTTAATACAATTAATCCGTGATTCTTGCGAATCCACAGGTGGTTCCTGTATCTCGTCTTTGTCTTCTTGCTGGGAGCCATCTGCACAAGAGAGGCGCTGCACTATGATTTCTTAATAGCAGAAAAGGTAATCTGATGTTATTCCAGGCTTTAAAGGATGGCCACATTCAATGGATTTTTCCACTATTAGGACTCAATCTCAAGTCTCATTTCAGTTGAGGCAATTAAACATCATCTACAAATAAAACGTACATTAGCATTTATTGTCATGCTAATGTCATTCCGCTTGTGCGCAAAATCTCAGAGGACCTCACAAAAGAGGGGTTCTGAGGTAATTGTAAATGCTACAGATACCATTATTGCAGCTGATATAATGGGGCTTTTCCACTGCATGGTTCAGCTCGACTCGGCTCGCTTTTTGGGGGTTTTCCACTGTGGGTAGTACCTGGTACCTGGTACTTTTTTTAGTACCACCTTGGTCGAGGTTCCAAGCGAGCCAAGCCAATACTAAATGTGATGTCAAAACCCTGCAGATCACTGATTGGTCAGAGAGAATTGTCACAACCAGCGTCACTGGATTTGCGACACGGGACATCAACCCACTAGTTTAAAATTTAGCAACAGCGATAGCAGTATCATTTGATCACACAATTTTCGAATTGTAAAAAGAAATGGCTGTGCGCAAAACCACACTGTAGTCAATGAACAAGGTGCAGACGTTCCTCTCGTTAGCGACGAACGAAACAACGCAAAACAAAAAAATCTTTCAGGAAGTGTCTTAGCTGTTGGCCGCACACAGCTACCACCGGACCTACCAACAGTGTAGGGAAAAGTTAAAAAAAACTTAAGTGACTACAGAACCATCAGGGACCACAACAGCCGGAGTGGTTCAAACAGAAGAAAGTGGAAGTGGTTCGACCAAATGGACACTATCTATGGCAATAGACCGGCGAGCAATGGGAGGGAGAGTGCCCTGGACTCGGCCACGGAGTTGTTGGAGTCCACAATGGAGGATGCTACGTTTTGTTACGTTAACTCTATATTCTGCTTGAAAGCTTCACTTTATTTAGTTGACCAGCTACTGGAAAGCTTGCTTCTAAAACAACCAGGCCAATTTAACTGTTACATTTGTGTAAAATCACCATGCAACAACTGCTTTATGCAGCACAATGAGCTAGTAGCTAACAGCTAGCAGTCGTGTTATTGTTTATGGTCAGTAATGTTTGTGTCATGGATTGCAGTGGGGTGAAATCCTGCTGGAGTTACATAGCTTATCCATGTGTAAGACTGTAGCCTGGCTGTGGCACAGCCACAGCTGTTCCTTCATGTGAGCCATGGTGTGGGGGTTAACACCCTGCTATAGCTACTCTTATTATTTATGAAACAGGGATGGACTGGCCATAGGGAGGACTGTTCCCGGTGGGCTGGTCGACTTGTGGGTTCATACATTTTTATAAGTGATTTATAAGGAGAAAAAAGTTCAGAAATTGTTAGGGCAATCCATTTGAGCGACAGGGAGGGTAGTTTAATATTTCAAGTGATTTCTCCAACCCATTCACAACCTACACTGTTTCCAAATGCCACCACTCTTCGCATCCGAACCGTGCGAACAATCTAACAGCTTGCTTATATTTTCGTGTTAAACACAAGAGTGAATCTGTACTGCGCAAGACGAAATGAAGGTTTGTATTATATTTAAATCTTTTATATATTGTATAATGTCTAATAATATATTTGGGTGAATATTAGCTGGTCCTCATCATGCAAAATATCTGATTTAACCAATAGATCTAAAAAAGCAATGGAGAATTGTGAATATTTGTTATGCTGGTGTCACCATTGCCCTGTACATGGGAGACCAGGAAAACAATTTATTTCACCAAGCCTACTTAAAGTATTGACTAGCCTACAGTACAAATAGATGCACTTGTTAAAGAAGTTACAGTCTTGCCACTTTACAGTTGCTCTCCTGACAAATGTATAAAAGTTAAACTAACCAAGTTACAGTTCATGATGTCTCCCATCAGCTGTAATTATTAGAAATATTTCCTGTAGGTAAAAATAAAATATGATCCAAAAAATGGTCCAGTCCCAGGATAGGAATAAGTTGAGTCATGGCAAGGAGCAAATTAAACCACCTGACACCCTATTGGAAAAATGTGAGATAAAATTTGTAAGAGAGTTGCGCCAGATACTTAGTATTGAATGTGTGTGTGTGATGCAATAGTGAGGAATTATTCACCAAGGAGGTTGTGATAGGCCGGTGCTGACTATAGCTCCAGGGCTGATTTTTAGCCCCAGTCCATCCCTGATACGAAACATGCATAATAAATATTCCATAAAATCTACAGTCACAAATGAGGTGGTTTTTGTTATTGTTACTGCATCTGTAGGTCAACTTGTATAACACGGTCACATACTGACAAAATGCATAGCTGCTTTGGATAATAGTGTCTATAAAATGGATGAATGTAAATGTATTGTTTCTTAAAAAAATGTTTTATACATGCAAGCATTGTACTGTGTTATTTGTAATTGCCCACTTTCTTATGGTGTTTGATTATGGGTTCTGTCAGATTACACACAGTGTCTTTGATTTACTTTCAACACACTATAAGCTCTTTTCAGTCTGGTCAAGCAGAACAGAGCTGGGCGGAGCCCCCTATACTCTCTTCCCTTCTGTGTTTGTTTTTGCCCAGGTCTCCTTGGTTGGTTTCCTGTTTTTGCTGGGCCTCTACATCTCCTCCCTTGTCTCCTGCATGGGCAGCCTATATGGTGCACCCAGGATCCTCCAGTGTATTGCCCAGGAGAGAGTCATCCCAGCTCTTGGATTTCTTGCGAAAGGTGTGGGAAAGGTTATGTAGGGAGATGATAACCATACAGGGTGATCTATTTTTTAACACTGAATGTCTGACAATGTAGTGTAGTGTTATGCTATACAATGGTCTTGTTAATTTTGTAGATACTACATTATTAACGAACTTAGATGCTAAACATGGCAAAATCTATTTTGTGAATGTAAACCAAATCAAAGGTGGAAACGTCCTGATAGTGGTGCTCTCCACTGGTGATTTCTTTAAGATTACACAGGAAGCACTGCTTCCCCTAATATCTCATATGAAATGCGGCAATGATGAGTTTGCTATATGTACGAATAATCTATATAAGTGACATATTACCCTTTGTACATTTCAGTATTTCAGCGACTGAAAATATCACACATCATTATCGTGCTCTTCATTTAAATAACACAATCTGCTTTTTTCTCCATAAATATGTCCATAGAAGTCAGTGAACACATGGCCCATAGAATGCTTTTGAGCAGTGCTTTAAAGGCAGTCTATGGCAGATACCTGTACTATGATTTCATTGGAGTAAAGATCAATGTTCTTTGGGCTTTGTAAACACTTTTTGTATTGGATCTGTATCTGATTGCCTATTGGATTCAAAGCCTATTGAGCTTTGAATCAATGTGTTTTTGTCCTGGAGCCTGGCTTCTGTACATGATGACTGATTGAGTTTTCAGTTGGGTGGGACTTTGCAACAAATGACCAATAATTGAAATTGCGATGCACGTGATTGACACAGCATGTTAATTGTAAAAGTGCAAACACCACTGTCGAGTGCACTTATCTAGAATCTGACATTAATACATTTATTTCAGCTTTTATAACTGGATATTTTGCCTGTTTTGTAGCAAAAACAGTTTTGAGCTTAGTTAATTCTTCTTGTTAAGAAATGTTACTGTTTGTAGTATTTTGAACAGCTTTTGGGAGCAACAATGCAAACACCAAAAACAATAGTCTGTATTCTGTACTTCCCTACATCAGCCACCCCAGTGCTTTCAGCTACTGATAGATGATCAGACAGAGGAACAATGCACTTTTCAGACGGGTGAAAACAAACATGAGTTTTTCACACATTTTATGCCAGTTTTAATGAACTGTTTACTTTTCACGCTCATTGAGAAGAGCACCACAGAGGACACGATGAGTTCCTAATTATAGTGTGCCCGAATGCACTCCAAAATATGTGAAGGAATTAACTGTAACAGTTGCGGCCTTCAAAAAGCACAGCACACCATTTCCCTCACTTGAGCTCTGTCTGACCCCTCTCTGTGGGCTACAAGCATACCCAAGACATCTCACACAGAATCAAATTCCCAGAACAAATGCAGGAAGCACAGAGACGACCAACCCAGGTGGGTCTGGAGCTGTGCCAGCCAGTAGCAGCAAAGCAGGCTCACCAGCTCAGCCTCGATCCCAGAGACCAGTGTATCTGTGTAATGCCTGGTCTTAGGTGAGGGTGAGCTCATGAGAGATGTTGTCTTTGGGATGTTTTAATTGGATGCTTACACTCACTTGTTACATAACCTGAAAAGTGTAAAAGAGACGAGAGAGTAAGTGCCAAACTAATTAAACCCATAATGTGAAACGGATATGAGTTTTAAAAACAGAGACCTGAATTGTACAAATTAAATTCTGTAAGTTTAAGCCTAGTTTTAAGATGTGCTTTGGGCAGTCTGTTTTTAAAAAAAGATGTAAATGGGGTTCAAAATGAAAGATGAGTGAGATTTGTCCATGTGACCACATTGGGATCGTAGTGTAAACACTTAACCATTCGAATGTGTTCGAACATTAGTGATGCTCCACCCAAGTTTTCTACTGTACTGCATTAGCCGGGACATACGTATTTTGACAGAAATTACAATGTCCTGTACAAGATGCCTCTTGTTCCATATTTCAATCTGAAACAAGAGTTTTAAACTTTACCAGTTACATGCAGTTTTGCAAGGAAATAACAGTCCGATCAGAAAATGTTAAAAATATGCGCATACATATACATGCACTAAAACTGCACAGAACCTGATGTCAGCATGCAGGGACACAGATGAAAAGCACACACATCTGAAGCTCAGTTAATTAAGGTTCTCCACTACATCTAAATTGGAAGTATAATTGAGAGAAACAGTGTGCTGTTTATTTTTCATGCTTTCTTATTCCCTCCCCTCGAAATCTGAACACAAATGGTCAAAAGAGACTCATATTACATCCAGGTGTAAACACTGATGTGTTTAGCCTGTCCACTTGTGTTTGAATAGCCTAAAACGCATCTTAATACCAGATGTAAACTGGGCCAGAGTTACCCAACCTGGGGATCATGACGGAACTGAACGGGCTTCATGAGATTGTGATAGAAATGTAAATGCAGAATTATATCAGATAAAAATGTACAATAAAACATGAATATATAAGAAATACAACTCTCAAAATACAGTACTTACATGATCTTAAATTATTTACTTAAGTTGTTTTAATTTCTAAATAACAACCATGAAATTCATTATATTTATTGAAAGGTCTGCATTACTTAAAATCTCAGGTGTACTTTAAATAAAACTTAAAATTATTAAATAAAACTTTAATTTTCAAGTAAATCTTGACATAAGTAGATAATTTAGGTCATATGGGTTCAGCTTACAAAAAGTTTATGAACCCCTGATATACTGTAAGTAAATGAATAAATCACATTTAACATGCACAAAGTGTCTCCTTTTTCACATCCCTTTATATTTAACAGTGAGAGGCCAATAAAGACCCCTGTGGCTGCAATCTGTCTGACCAGCTCCATGGCTTTCATCTTCATCAGCCAGGTAAATGTGCTGGCTCCAATCGTCACCATCAACTTCATGCTAACCTACGGCATGATTGACTACTGCTACTTCTGTGTGGTGAAAAACAATGAGCTGCAGGTCCAGCAAAGGAAGACACTAATCAGAAGATTGAGCTCCAGAAGAACATTTGACATTAAGGCAGCAGTGGAGCCATCAGTGACCCCATTAATGGCACACTACTGGAGTTCACTAAGTACATGGACCAGATATTTCCATTGCCCAGCACAGACAGCACTGAAGAACAGAAAGTGTCTATTCCTACCTCCAAGGCCCGTGGCAGAAAGTCAAAAATTCCTGCTAAAGAAACACTGATGAACAGTTTTGGATTGGACTTAAACAGCAATGGACCATTAGATAAAGGGAAAGATGAAAGGGAGCCAGAACAAACTGTTGGATTAGATGATGATACCAGCAGCCAGATAGGACTGATGGTCTATCTGAACAGTCTTTGCCTAATTCTGGCCCAGCTGAACTTGAACAGCTCCCAGGAGAGCAGATAGACAGGAATGGTAAATAGCTCTGTAAGAAATATGACATTATTCCTTAAAATAGGGATTATAGTCTGTATTTTAGTCAGAAATGCCTTTTGTTCACAGGTTCAGAGCCAAATCTTGAAGGATTAGAAATAAAATCGAGGGTTCAGTCTATGCAAAGTTTTGCAACCACTGGGTTTCGTTAATTGGTGTAAGTTTAGGCCAAAAATCTCCAGTGCTTAACAGTTCATTACATTTATAAAGCTTGAATGAATCACACAAAGTTTTTTTTATCTCCAGGCATTATGCTCTATTCTGATAATGTTCATCATCCAGTGGATGTATGCCTTTATAAACAGTACAATCGCCCTTATCGTCTTTCTCTACATTGGAACAACAAGCCCAGGTTTGCCAACAGGGAATTGTACCTACTTGTTATTTGATCGAATATGCTTTGTAGAATCTGTTAAGTAACCCCATGTGGTCATAATAAACTGAATCCACAAACGACTGAAAAGCGTGCATGCACTTTAAAACAATGCACACAAAAGTACCTTGCTGTTCTGTGTGCAAAACTTTTTAGTGTAAAACATTGATTTGTTTAGTGAACATCATATTTTTGGGTCAGTTGATCACAACGCTGATATTAGGTTGATCTTAGAAATTCAAGTTCACATGATATCCATTTCTATTACACATGATTAGGCAGAGTCAAGTGTGGCTTTATATGACTTTTCAGGAAATGTTAAGTTACATTCTTCCACTCACAGGTGCAGCTGCTTGTTTCAGCTTCTTTAGGTGGCTCAAGACCTCTCTGAGTAATTTGGGCAGGTATGTTGTTACAGTGAGATGACACAACTCTTTCCCTCTTGCTCTTTCTGAAACACTTTTTGTCTTTTGATTAAAGGGATAGTCCAATATCACTTTAAAATAAGGTTCCATTCATTAACATTAGTTAATGCATTAAATATCATGAACTAACAATAAACTTTTTTTTTTTTACAGCATTTATTAATCTTTGTTAATGTTATTTGATAAAAATAAAATTGTTCATTGTTAGTTCAGTGTGCATTAACTGTATTATAATGTATGTATAAATGTATTAGTATATGTTGAAATTAACATTAACCAAAATCAAGGGCGGCACTTTGTTTTAAAAATAGCTAGGGACAGTTTCGAAGTGGTGAAACTCATTATTAATTAGGTCATGTGCAGATAATGTCAAATAATCTTTTACTGTTATGAAAAATAGTCTTTATTGATTAACAGTTCAAGTACTCTTAATAAATATTTCACATAATTAATTTGATCCAGTACTGGGATTTTATTAATCACTGGATAAATACATAGATCAGTAAGGCATGAGCCAAAATGGTCACGTTTTTGCCTTCAGTACAAGGATTTGCATCGTGCAATTGTTACCGGTCTTGCTCGACCTGCACTGATCGGGATTTGAACTGGCGTCAGCCGACATGGAAGGCGGGCGCGCTAATGAGGAGGCTAAAGGCTACAGCTTCTTGCATCAGTCGCTAGTGTGCATCTTGAGGCCAGGGGAGTGAGGTTTATGCACACTGCACAGCTATTACGTATCAGCTGGCTCTAGTTACACTCACCCCCCTAAACCTTACTCCCATCTGGGTCATGGCACCAGTGTCACCTACATGACCTGTCCCAAGCAGGATTTGAACCGGTGATCCCTAGCATGGATAGAAAAGCCATGGCTCTAGGCTCTAGCCTAGTGCATCTCTTAAGGCCAGGAGAGTGAGGTTTACACACTGCACAAGTATCACGTACCAGCTGGCTACCGTTATACAATCCCTTATGTAACTTTTTACTTTAATAAACAAAGATTGCATCTGTATATTAGTAAATGTATAAAATGAGCAGGGACACATCTGTTTGCATTTTGCTTTGAGATTTAACTGGAAAGGAGTGTGAGCTGCAGAGCGAGTAGAGCGCATGTGTGCATGCACCAGAGAACATCGCTGCCTACTGTCACCCAACGTCACTGATAACCGCAGCAACGAGTAATCAACATAAAAAAACAACTACAACGCTGGATTGCCACTTATTATAACCCACACAAACAAAATGGAAACTGGAGCTTCAACAACTGATGATGTTTATTTATTAGACACTAAAGCTATTTCAAAAAGTGGAGGGAACGAAATTGGCAAAGGCAAAAAGTGGTAGGGACATGTACCTCCCCTCACACCAGTAAATGACACCTAAGACCAAGATTAATAAATGCTGTAAAAGTATTATCGTTAGTTCATGTTAACTAATGCTGTTAACTAATGTTAACAAATGGAACCATATTGTAAAGTATTACCGATTGTTCACCCAAAAAGGGAACTTCTGTCATCATTCACTCAGCCTAATGTTGTTCCAAACCCAAAAGACTTTCTTCTGTGAAACACAAAAGGAGATGTTAGAATGTTCGCCTCAGTCACCATTCTCTTTCATTGTAGGCCTATAGAAAAAAAAAGACTATTCTTGAGCTTTGTCCATTTGGAGACTTTACCTAATCACAATTGGCATGTTTAAATATGCTGTATAAAGAACTTCATATCGAATGACAACCTGTATATAAATTAACTTCTAATGGGAATTTGGCAGAGTGCATTGTGGATGATTTGGATGATTTAGAACAACAATTGTACTCAGAACCTCACCTCACCAATGACTGACCCCTCTTCATAGGTAAGAAGGAGCCCTCCAGACCAGACTGTGGTGACACCGTCTTTGTCAGCTGTTGGCATGGAGACCAAGCAGCTGACAGTTTTTCAGCAGCCATCACACCAGTGTTTCAGCAGCCATATCACCTTGAAGCTCAAGACTGGTTGCCTATTGAAGCTAAGCAGGGCTGGGCCTGGTCAGTACCTGGATAGGAGACCTCCTTGGGAAAACTAAGGTTGCTGCTGGAAGAGGTATTAGGGAGTCCAGCAGGGGGTGCTCACTCTGCGGACTGTGTAGGTCCTAATTCCCCAGTATAGTGATGGGGACACTATACTGTAAAAAGGCACTGTCCTTTTGATGAGATTTTAAACTGAGTTCCTGACTCTCTGTGGTCATTAAAAATCCCAGGACAATTCTTGAAAAGATTTGGAGGTGTAACTGTGGTGTCCTGGCCAAATTCCCCCCACTGGTCCTTATCAATCATGGCTTCCTAATAATCCCCATCTATTAATTGGCTCTATCACTCCACTCTTTCCTCTAATAGCGTAGCTGGTGTGTGGTGAGCGTACTGGTGCACTATGGCTGCTGTCGCATCATCCAGGTGGATGCTGCACACTGGTGGTGGTTGAGGAGAGTCCCCTGCTCACTGTGTAAAGCGCTTTGAGTGTAGTGTCAGAAAAGCGCTATATAAATGTAATGTTCATTCATTCATCACTCCTCCTTTATGAGCACCACAGACAAGTTGGTCCATTCGCAGACCAGCTGAGCGTTTTACATCTGTGACCTGCTGACTGACTTGACTCAACCACTGACTTTGACTGAATGATTTTTGATCACAACTAGTAGAACTTGATTTTTTTTCTCAGGTGGGACTTGGAGGATGGTTCATTTGTTTTTCTGAAAAATCTGTAGAAAACTATAATGTTTATCTGCAAACAGGGAATGTGCAATCAGAGTCATGCATTGTGGTCCAATATGCCATTTTATCCTCTGGTTAAGTCTTTAATGTAATATTGGAGCATGTATTTGAGGATATTCACAAACAATGTGCGTATAAGGTGTAATATGCATCCCGAGCATTTGAATGTCAGATTATATCACTGAAGTAAATTTGGTATTTTATTTTGCTTGGCCTCATTGAGTTCATGTAACCCTTGGGACACTCATGCAAGCAGTGGTGTAGCAATCATTCATAACTTTTGGGATACATTTGCGATACATTGATCCCCAAGATGAAGAATGTGAATCACCAAAAACAAAAGAACAATGTGAAAGTGGAGATTTATAGTAAAAAAATGACTTAAACAGCCTATTTGTCAGCTGTTGGCATGGAGACCAAGCAGCTGACAGAGGAAATTGCAGACTTTGCCTTCCATGATCATTACCATCACCCCTCCTTTATCAGCACCACAGACAAAATGGTCCATCCACACCTATTATTTTGCTTCAGAAGACATGGATTAGACCACTGGAGTCTTATGGATTACCTTTTTTGCTGCCTTTATGTTACTTTTGAGCTTCAAAATTCTGGCCACCATTCACTTACATTTAATGGACCTACAGAGCTGAGATATTTTTCTAAAAATCTTCATTTGTGTTCTGCAGAAGGAAAGTCATACACATGCACTACGTATGTGTATGTGTGTATGTATGTATGTGTGTGTCTGTACATATGTGTATAACTATTTTTTATTTTTTATTATTATCTATGTCTTGCTGCTGTTTTTGTATTGTTTTTGTATTGTTGTACACTGGAAGCTCCTTTTTGAATTTTTTTTGAATTTTGTCACCAAGACAAATTCCTTTTATGTGTAAGCATATTTGGCAATAAAGCTGATTCTGATTCTGATTCTGTTCTAGGATGGTATGAGGGTGAGTAAATGATGAGAGAATTTTCATTTGTGGGTGAACCATCCTTTTAAGGTGTTCCCACACCTATGAAACATGCAGTTACTGAAATGTAATGATTATCTGCCAAAAAGTGGGTGACACTGACATTTTTAAAAACGGGATGGACATGTCCAAACACTTTTATTACTGTACTATGCCCCTGAGCATGCAAACAATAGTTATTTTAGGAACTAGAATCATACTACATCTTTAGTATTTGATATCTACTAAATATGTTATGTGATTTTATTTAATAAAGATATAACCTACTGTATATATGTGTTATGTACAGTATAAATAGAAACTTGGTTTTGATTTAGGCTTGAGACAAATAAAATAAAATAAATAAAAAAATAGAGAGAGAGAGAGAGAGAAAAGAAAAGAAAAAAGCAGAAAAGAACCCACCTGTTGTGGTATCATCTGACCCATGAGTCTGAACTGAATTGAGCACACATTTGTGAGAGTGCGTTCAGCTAGAGGAATGGGGTGGAAACCGCTATAGCCTGCCCGAGGGGAGGAGTTACCCGTTGCTCCCGTTTCTCACTCTCACTGCCCGTGATAAAACCGTTCTAACCCTTCAACTCCAACTTTAAAACACTCATAAGGAAGTTAAATATGGGAAACCTTTAAAGGGACTTACGTTCCGATGGTGACCCGGACCCCTTTGGCGTTTTATTTATTAAGTCCGTCTGGTCGCCTTTTTAATGGAAACGTGTGGCAGGAGACGCGCGCACCGTGTGGTGTTCGCGGTTTTGCTGTTTGCACTAAATACTGTGATTGCTGAAACTTTCTCTCCATATACGGACTCCGATAGCCCGTTGAGTAGCGAAACTTTTTCTGCGCGAACAACTGGTTTAAAACACACGACCTCTTGGCCGGAGAGAGAGGCCACTGCCACAGCTGTGGATCTATCGAGCGCGACCGGACAGGGGGGCATTCCCGCCAGTGTGTCGATAACTGAAACGCAAACTGGTAAGAGATGCCACAAAATGCTTTCACGACCACCTCAGTCTTCAGTGGAGCTGCACAACGTAAAGCAGCTCTGATTGAGAAGTCTATATCGCCGTGGTGTTATAACAGCATTATTTCGTTCAAATAAACCTATTACAGTCATTATACGTATTGAAAAAAATCTACCTTTTACGTTTAAGGTTGTAAAAGATAGGAAAGTGAAAAACAACGTCTTAATTTTATTTCACGCATAAATCATAATAGTGATCTCCATACCGTTAGAATGCATTGTCGTTTTTTGCAGATTATAGTATCTGATTGCGGTATTTGTATAAAGGGAAACTTAAGGGTTACTCAATTGACAGTTTATATATATATATATATATATATATATATATATATATATATATATATATATATATATATATATATATTATAATCTAATACATAGCCTAATGTATATGTTATTCTTATTAAATGAGTAGAAATAATTATATTTTTGTAATACAGCTAAAGTAGTATATGTCATCCGAAATCTGAGTGGACAAATGACAAAATGGAAAGAGCATCTCTTTTAATGAATGACCTCCTTAAAAGCTCATGAACGTTCTGGTGCAGCCCAGACTGTTCCACTTTTTTGAGCCTATAAGTTGTCTCCAATCTTAGTGGTTAGTTGTTTTGTGCTATAATTCAATAGCAAGCCATACATGTAGACATTTGACATTAAGTGTACAATTTAGTGAATGGAATTTAATGCAGTAAATTATCTCCTTTATTCCACTGCCAGGGCACCTGATTGCACACCTAGTTTGTGCTTGAATGTATGTTTGGGCAATTTTCAGAGCTCATTTATATTTCCTAATTCCTATAGGGATAGACTTCTATATGGCCCAGGCCAGTTAACTGGTTGATATTTGGCTGTTTTGAGATTATCAAAGGATGTGGTCATTCCACCTATTGACAGTAATAAAATCTACCGACACAGCATTATCAATAGATATTGCACATATGCTGTTTTCATTTTTCAAGCATTTTAGTACATTTTGAATTAATATTGTAACATTTAAAATAAATGTCAATTTAGCAATCATAATATGATTTGCTATCATAAAAAAAAAAGTATTATATTGCATTGTTCTTTGAAAACCTAGTTTGACCAATGGTTTCCAACAAGCTTTATGGGCCCAAACCTTGCTATAGAAGACATACTGGAAGAGGGTTTAGCTTTTATTGCTGTTTATTATCAGGATTTACTGGATCAAACTTTTGATGTCATTGGTGTGATACATTTAGAGCATGAGAAGGTTTACCTTCAGATGCATAATGATGAAATGTTCTTTAAAAAATAATGACTGATTGATGTGCCTGTAGGAAATAATACATATTTATTTTATTTTGCAAACAAAAAATAATATCCAGACTTCAGCAATTGTGACGAGGCACAATCTTTCTTGTATTGTGCATCATTCTGCGCTGCGTTAAACAAAAAAAGTAGACTGCAGTAGGCTATTTCACAGCCTCTTTTGAGATCATGTATGTATTTTCAAGATTAGATTATATTTGCATTATTAATCTACTTGTTTGCAGGTGTTTTTTCAGAACCTTTTAAATGGCTCTAATGTAATCTGTCTAGGTTGATTAGAATAAGGCTAATCATTGCAAAAGTTGTGAATATCCCTGAATTTAAAGTGATTGTTCGCCCAAAAATGAAATTTCTGTCATCATTTACCCAGCCTCATTTTTCTCCAAACCTATGACCCCGTTTACACCTGGTATTAAGATGCGTTTTTGGTGATCCATTCACATGTGGTCAGTGCTAAATACAGGTCTAAATGGGGTCTAAAACGTTTTGTGATCGGATAATAAAAAACAAATATGAATGTAGTCAAAAACACATGTGATTCCATCGCATTTGAGGTGTAAATGTTAATCTGTCCTGTATGTGCCCCAGCAGCAGCGAAGCGCCATCCCTCGCCTGTCAGTCAACTGCTGCACTAAAACAAAAGTTTAAACTTTGCCGGTTATGAGCAGTTTACAGGATAATAACCATCTGATCTTAAAATAAAAAATGGGATATATATACACAAGCATGAGAACTTCACGGATCTTCTTCAGTGTGTCTGAAATCAACATGCAGGGACTTACGCCCGTTTCACATCGCAAGCATGATTGGCGTGTGAGCAGAACTTTTTTTTTCAGCGTCCATAATAACAGATTAGAGCATTCACATTGGAAGCATCAGCAGCGCGTCAGAGCGTAGCGTGAGCTGCAGTGCAACGGGGTTTTCGGCTCTGAGTCTATTTTTGAAATTCTTTTCAAAACTGAACACTGAACACTGAAAACTGTAACTACACTGAAATAAGAATCCACGCAGGACTTTAAAAGCTATGATATAGCGAAAGTAGGCATTAATAAAGCATGATCTTGCTTTGGTTTATATTTCAGCATTATATATAATGTCCCTGTGGGACATTTTCACGTTTTCACTGTAATAATTACTAGAAAGGTTTCCAAACCTCTCTTCTTATTGACAAATTCATCCAGATCTGACAAGAGCCCTTAAAGGGATAGTTCACCTAAAAATTTTAATTCTCTCATCATTTACTCACCCTCATGCCATCCCAGATGTGTATGACTTTCTTCTACTGAACACAAATGAAGATTTTTAGAAGAATATTTCAGCTCTTTTGTTCCATAAAATGCAAGTGAATGGGTGCCAACATTTTAAAGCTAAAAAAAACGTAAAACAAATAAGGCAGCATAAAAGTAATCCAGCAGACTCCAGTGGTTAAATCAATATCTTCAGAAGCGATGTGATAAGTGTGGATGAGAAACAGATCACACATTCTTCTTCTTGTGATTTTGGTGATTCACACCTAGAAAAAATGACAAATATTGATGTGTTTCTCACTCACACCTATCATATCACTTCTGAAGATATGGATTTAACTACTGGAATCTTATGTGCTTTTTGTAGCTTCAAAATTTTAGCACCCATTCACTTGCATTGTACTGACCTACAGAGCTGAAATATTAATTTGTGTTCTGCAGAAGAAAGTCATACACATCTGGGATGGTATTAGGTGTGTAAATGATGAGAGAATTTTCATTTTTGTGAAAGTAATGAGTTACTCACTACTTGAGTACTCTTTTAATTGGATACTTTCTTACTCTTACTCAAGTAATTATTTATGTTAGTACTTTTACTTCTGCTTGAGTATTTTTTTTTTTTTAATTAATTGTACTTTTACTTGAGTACAGTTTTTGGCTACTCTACATACCTCTGTCTAAATGCTTCAGCGATACCCATTAACAGGCACGTTTGCTTTCACTTGTAAATGCATGCACGTGACAGACCGTGACACTGGTAAATTCAGAGCTTCCCTCATTCATGTTCAACAATGGATGATACAAGACTGATTGTGGAGGTGGAGAAGCACAAAGTGCTCTGTTGTTTACCTTTTAGATCCAAATGTGGTCCTCCTCCTCATGTAAATAAGTTTTCACGATGATCAAGTTTGTAATACTAATCAATGACCCACTCCTGATAACCATTTTATAAGTTATGGTCTTCATTAAAATAAATACTCACCGTAGTAACAGAAATCACAGTATTTTTCTGTATATATTTTCTGCTGTGACGCTGGAAAAACGCTTCCGGTGTGAAAGCCCATTCGAGTCTGCAGCTGCAGTTACCCTGTAGTTAAGCTGACGCTATGCTCACGTCTCGCTCAAGCTTGCAATGTGAAACGGGCATTATGAGAAGCACGGACATCTGCAGGATGTCAGGTTAATACAGGTAATCCACTAAAATAACGGCCAATTCTGCTCGAAATGTTGCATTTGTGCTTAAATTAAATTTTAGCTGCATCTGGAAGAAATAGCGTGCCGTTTAATTCGTGCTTTCTTTGTCTTTTCTGACTTTGTTGTGCTTTCATGTCATGCAGTAACACACTGATGTAGTGATTCATGTATGTCATCGTGAAACAGAGACCCTCCCCTCCAAATCCGATCACAAGTGGTCACAGGTGACACATTTCAGCAGCCAGGTGTAAACAGCGATATGTCTCACCTGACCACATGTGATCGGATCACCCGAGATGCATCTTAATACCAGGTGTAAACGGGGTCTGTATGACTTGACATGACATGATCTCAGGTAGAATGTTATCCTCAGCCACTATTCACTTACACTGCATGGGAAAAGTAGCAATGAAAGTGAATGGTGACTGAGGATAAAATTCTGCATAACATCTACAACCCCAATCCGAAAAAGTTGGGACAGTATGAAAAATGCTAATAAAAGCAAAAAGGAGTGATTTGTAAATTATATTCACCCTTTGCTATATTGAAAGCACCACAACAACGACAGATCCACAGAACTACAAATTTTATAGTTTTTTTGAAAATGTACAGTAAGTTTAAATCAGATGATTGCAACACGCTCCAAAAAAGTTGAGACAGGGGCAATTTAAGACTAATAACAATTTGTCAATTAATAAGGCAATGTGAAAACAGGAGATGTTAAACAGGTGAGGCAATTGTGTCATAGTACTGTATACTATATAAGGTGCCTCCAAAAACAGCCTAGTCCTTCAAGGCATGGATCGTTCAAGACTTGTCAATTTGCCAATAGATGCCTCAGCAAATAATCCAGCACTTTGAGAACAATGTTCCCCAAAGACTAATTGGAAGGATTTTGCATATTTCACCCTCTACAGTGCACAATATAGTTAAAAGATTCAAGGAATCTTGTAAAATGTTGGTGCGTAAAGGGCAAGACGAATACCACTTCTGAATGAGCATGATCTCTGATCCCTCTGACATCACTGTCTTAAAAAACATCATTCATCTGTAATGGATATCATGAACATGGGCTTGGGATTATTTCAATAAACCTTTGTTAGACAACACCATTTGCCGCTGCATCCACAGATGCAAGTTAAGACTTTACTATGCAAAGCAGAAGCCCTACATCAACACTGTCCAGAAGCGCTGCTGACTTCTCTGGGCTCGGTGTCATCTTAGATGGAAAGTAGAACAGTGGAACTGTGTTTTTTGGTCTGAAGAGTCCACATTTCAAAAAGTTTTTTCAAAAACACAGCCATTGTGTTCTCCGGGCCAAAAAGGAAAAGGACAATTCAAGCTGTTATTAGCGTCAGGGCCAAAAGCCAGTGTCTGTATGGGCCAGGGGTGTGTCAGTGCCTATGGCACGGGTAACTCGCACATCTGTGAGAACACCATGAATGCAGACAGATATGTAAAAATTTTGGAGCAACACATATTGCCATCCAGCATCGTCTTTTCCAGGGACGTCCTTGCATTTTCCAGCAGGACAACTTCAAACCACAAACTGCCTGGATTTTAAGTGCATGGCTGTGTAAGCAGAGAGTGTGGGTGCTAGATTGGCCTGCCCGCAGTCCTGACCTGTCTCTAATTGAGAATGTGTGGTGCATTATGAAGCGCATTAGATGGCAACGAAGACCCCATACAATTGTGTAACCAAAGACCTACATAATGGATGAATGGGGGAAAATTCCACTTTCTAAACTTAAACTTGTGTCTTCAGTGCCCAAATGCTTAATAAGTATTATTAGAGGAAATGGTGATGTTTCACAGTGGTAAACACTCGACTGTCCCAAATTTTTTGGATTGTGTTGCAATCGTCTGATTTGAAATTACTGTACATTTTTATTTAAATAATGAAATTCACATGGTAAAACATCATAAAATATGTAATTGTAGAGCTTTCAATATAGCAATATAGCTTTCAGTATTTCATACTGTCCCAACATGTTTTTGGAATTGGGGTTGTACTTTTGTGCTCCAAAGAGGTAAGGCAACCATACAGGTTTGAAATAAAAAAAATAAATAAAAAAGCAATTTTTGGGCGGACTATCCCTTAAAAATAAGCTGAAAGATCTTCTGTTGAAAGATCCCTGGAAAGCAAATGGAAAGACTCATTTATAATAAGTGGTTTAAACATTTTGGCTGGATAAGATTTAATTAAATGTTTCTATAGTGACATGATCCAAAAACATGTTACGGCTTTCCACAATAAAATCAACTTTCTATTTGTCTATGTCAGGTGAGATATTCTTGCAACTTTCATTGAACAATAGCTGATTCAGTTTTGAATGGGTTTCTACAAAAAATGTGGCGGGGTGAGCAAGAGACAGACACAGTGGGTGTGGCATCAAGCCACGGAGAGGCATTTATTGGAAATAATAATAAAAGTAAAATGTCCATAAAGGGGAAAATAAAGTGTCCAGGGGGGGAATAGTGTTCATAACAAAGGGGGAATCTGGCATCCTTGCAGTGAGGTGGGGCTCCGTAAAGGGCGGGGTAGTGTCTGTGGAATGGCCCAGGCATGAGCTGGGTCTGTTGGCCACTCACGCTGCCCTCCAGGGTCCACGGCGTGAGGGGCGGCGGCGTCCTTGGTGGCCTGACTTCCCCGGCCCGCGACAGGTGAGAGAGGAAGGTGGCCCGGCCTCTAGCCCGTCGGCCTCGACGTGAGCTGTTCTCCCCCAGGGACTCATTTAATCCGTCCGAGGAGCGGGTCCGGCGGCGCATCAACTCATCCGAACCCTCCCAGCTCTGGTCCTGGGCGTGCAAGGATGCCAGTGTGTGCACATATGGAGATTTGAAGCTGGCTCCCCGAGAAGAGGTGCACTCTACATTTTAAAGACAGCGGTGATGAAGCATTATTCACATCAGGTGTGCTTCATCCACCGCTGTCGGAACTAGGCTTATTAATTATGCAACTCTTCTAAGTCTCCTGCCCAACTCCCGTCGTGAGCCTGGCTGAAGGGCGGCCCTAAGAGGCAGGTTGACGATGACGAGCCGGAGGGGCGGATCATTCCGCCACAAGAAGTATGATCTTTGTGTGTTAAATTATTTAATTTATTATTTTACTAGCCATATTTGCAATTCTTTACCATTAAACAAGCAATCAAGTATGACTTGTACCATTTGTTAAACACACAACACAAAGCTTTACTCTAACTGATTTACTGAGAAAAAAGCTCAATAAGAGTGAAAATGCTGCACCAAAGCTGTTAAATGTTTGATTGGGTTTATATTTCATGATTTATATATTTTCTTAGTGTCTTGGCTGTAAATAGCTAATATGTTCACTGTACAGATATTTCTGCCCTTTAAGCTTTTTGTGCCATCACTTTTAAATAAGTGCCCCACTCAGTGTGAGGTCCTCTTGATTTAAGTTTTGTCTGTGTATGAACTCCATGCAGGCAGTGACATTGCTGTAATATGGACTTTGCTAGGTCAGCTGAAGGAAGGAAATAGCAGGTCCCAATGGGTCAGATCCCCTCCATTTTTAGGACCTAAGCTTTTGTTAGGTTAGACGAGCATGACTGCCAATTTTTCTCCACCCAAAATCATTACATCCGCATTCATTTCTGAAAACATCTCGCATAGTTCAAGAGGTTTCCGAAGTTTCACACCACGTGAAGCGCGCCCTAGTGGCAATGCAAACTCAAATTGCAGAGATAGAAGTGGTGAATAGGTACAGTCAATCAATAAATATTATATGACTCAAAAATTCCACATTATTTTCATGTATTACAATAGATCATCGCTGACATAATTTTTTTTTTTAATATTTCCTAACCTACACAAACCAGGACACTCAGGAAAAATCTCACGCATCTCAGCAAATTCTGCGGACTGGACAACTCAAAAAAACTTGGATGAGTCCACTATACTGCTGAGATCCAACAAAGAGCTTACTCAAAATAGCACAGCCCAATGGGAGGGTCCATCAATAGTATCCCACAGCATCAGTTCTTACCCAACCCTCTCAGACAAACAACAGCCTGGGACAGATGAGTCCACTGAACAGCTGCAATCCAAAGAACTTACCCATAATGCTACTTTCCAATGGGAGGGTTCATCAGTTGCATCCCATGTCACTAGTTCTTACCAGGCCCTCTCAGATAAACCCCAGCCTATGACTGAGTCCCGGACAGTGCAAGACATTCCTGTAACAGACCTGAGAGAACGTTATGTGGACACAGTCAGCACTGATTTGGTCTCTCGCACTGATAGCACCTACATCTCTACAACCAGCCGTGTTGGAGAACGCATCCTGCTCTCTGTGTCCTCAAACAGCACCTCTCCATACACAGAGATCTCCAATGCCTCAGAGGCTGTGTCTCAAACTTTTAACTGGAAAGAGAGGGTATCAGAGGCCACCCAGGGCAGGGAGCAAACAGAAACTGTAGAAGGTGCATCTACAGCACCTGAGCAGACTGAGCCCACATTTGAAGATCATAATCCCACTAATGCAACTCAGGGCCAGTATTTAGAGACTGAGGGGTTACTGGTGTCTCAAGGCACGGAGTCACAGATGGGACAGCCTAGTGTCACAGAACAGAACTTAACAGAGCACCCAAATTCAACACCCCTTCTCACAGTGATTAACACTGGGGAGATGGATGTCACATCGGTGAACGGTGGGACGTCTTACACCGAAAGCGATGACTCTGTGTCCTCAATTGCTCCTTTTACCCCTGGTGAACACAATGCCACCAGCACATCCCTGCAGAACGGTGAGACCACAGTGACTGATTCTATGGGCACTGGAGCTTCCACGAAGTTCTCCAACGGAATGGTCTCCTCCAGTGGCCATGAGGAACCCAAAGAAACTCCAACCCATATGATGGACGAGACAACCGTTCAGGGCCTGACCACTGCACTCCCAGTGCTTGAGGATGTATCCACCACAATTGATGACTCGTATTCCAGGTTTATTGCTGGACAGCCTCCCTTTTTCCCCGAAACCGATGATCCGACCAACACAGAAGTGCTGCCAACATCTGCCGGGCCAGCAACTCAGAGGCCACAGCTTACAGAGGAAGCAACTGATGTGCCATCTACCGATTACAGTTCTACCAACACCATGACCACTACGACTGCTCTCATCACCACCCGTCTGATCCAGCCCAGCACCACCCCACAAACCCAAACAGAGCAGACTACCCTTGTTACCACTGGTATCGTGCAGGTGCTCCAGACAACAACCTCCACAGCCCAGCGCCTGCCTACCTCACCTACTGGAGGACCACAGGCACCCATTACATCTAATTCTGCTGACGTCACAACCTTGCACTTAGAAACCAGCACGGCCACGCCAGGGAACACCACTGCACATGGCAGACATGCAACAACGCCCTACAGCAAGAGCACCCCAGCCAGCAGCACTGTGGTAATAACCACCAGGAATCACACAGACAGAAGTACCACAGAGATGGGAATGATGACCACACAGATGCCTTCAAGGTCAACCCCATCACCAGGTGTGTTTGTGTTTTGTTATGTATACCTCAACATTCTTGTTGTTATTTATACATGGGCATTCTTGTTGGTTATATTAGTGATGCTTAATGTAGGGTTAAAGGGATAGTTCTCCAGAAATGAAAACTCTGTCATTATTTACTTACTTGGTCAAAGCCCATATGACTATCTTTCTTCCATGGAACACAAAAGATGATGTTATGCAGAATGTTTACCATTAATTGCATCTTTTTTCCATACAATGAAAGTGAATGATGACTGAGGGTAACATTCTGCCTAACATCTCCTTTTGTGTTCCATAGAAGAAAGAAGTCATATAGGAACAACAAGAGGGTGAGTAAATGATGACAGAATGTTCATTTTTGGGTGAACTATCCCTTTTTGAACAAAGGATTAAACTTCAGCGTGCAACCAGTCTTGTGGCGTTTGTGCTACAGACATGAAGGATATCTCAAATCTTGGGGCTTATTGAGGAGAGGTGTACTATTTTTTCCCCCTCAGTGATCAGACTTTAAACTAACATTGAAGGAGGGGCTTAGGGATAGGGTCTTTTGACTTGGGCCAGTAAGCAACCACCAAGAACACCCTAGCAACTGCAGAGCATCACGCTGACAACCGCCCACAACTCCCTAATGGCGGCAACTTTTGCATGTCCAAGCACAGCTCACATTTTTTTAATAAAAAGTAAAAAGTCTGGGCCCATATTCATAAAAAATCTTACGGTTAAAAGTAGCTCCTAGCTCAGAAATTTTGGAGCAACTGTATGTATATGGCCGTGTCACTAATAGGACTGTACATTTTTCATCTAATAGTTATTCATAGGGCATTTTAATGCTAAAAGTAGCTCTTAAACCCATGACAACTTAGATGTTGTCCCAAGGACTGCCCAAGAGTGAATTACAAACAAGCCGAAGCTGCTGTCATCAATCCATGGCTCAATCAAATCAATGTATTAGGTCTCATTATTGGAAACTTAGTTAGAGATGCAATTACCTCTCCCATGAACCGATACAACCCAATTACACTTGAGATAAAGGTTTTGACATTTCTGCTTTCCCTGGCCACACGCAAAATGTAACCAAGTGTAGCGTGGATGAATTGGGAATTTCTTAGTCGTCCGTCAGCAGAATAATCCATCAAACAGTAAGTGCCCACTCCAGACCCCACATCATCCGTCAATTTATATGTTTTCCTGTGGAAGCCTGCTCGCTGCAGAGGCATTCATGGCTATTGCTGGGCTACCTGGTGTAGTTGTTACAGTAGACAGAAATCATGCCCGGATTATTGTACTAACACAGGATGAAGATGTATTCGCATGATTTTTGTGATGCCCACTACAAGGTCCTCCACATTGTTGCCAAGTCGCCTGGATGCTCTCATGACTTGCGCTTCCTAATAAAGTGGTATTTGACTACTTTCTGTTTAGCTTAGTGTATGAATACAAATAATTGTTATATTATATTATATTATATTATGAGATCTGCTCCACCTTTACTCTTAGCTTAAGATTTCCCCCTATTCCTTTTAGCAGTTTTGTGAATAGGTTTAAATCAAAAACTCTGAGCTAGGAACTCTTAGGAGAACTCCTAGAGATAAGATTAAAATATTTGTGAATACGGACCCTGGTTTAGAAATACCTCATACAGTCCAGCTAAACACACCAAATTGATAAAAATATGACATGTTGTGTTTTTAATGTATGTATGTATGTATGTATATATATATATATATATATATATATATATATATATATACATACATACATACATACATATACATACATACATTAAAAACACAACATGTCATATTTTTATCAATTTGGTGTGTTTAGCTGGACTGTATGAGGTATTTCTAAACCAGGGTCCGTATTCACAAATATTTTAATCTTATCTCTAGGAGTTCTCCTAAGAGTTCCTAGCTCAGGGTTTTTGATTTAAGCCTATTCACAAAACTGCTAAAAGGAATAGGGGGAAATCTTAAGCTAAGAGTAAAGGTGGAGCAGATCTATATATATATATATATATATATACTAGCAGCCAAAAGTTTGGAATAATGTACAGATTTTGCTGTTTAGGAAGGAAATTGGTACTTTAATTCACAAAAAAGCCATTCGACTGATCACAAAGTATAGTCAGGACATTACTAATGTAAAAAACAGCACCATCACTATTTGAAAAAAGTTATTTTTGATCTAATCTAGACAGGCCCCATTTCTAGCAGCCATCACTCCAACACCTTATCCTTGAGTAATCATGCTAAATTGCTAATTTGGTATTAGAAAATCACTTGCCATTATACCAAAAACTGCTGAAAGCTATTTGGTTCGTTAAATGAAGCTTAACATTGTCTTTGTGTTTGTTTTTGAGTTGCCACAGTATGCAATAGTCTTATTATCTTAAGGTCAATATTAGGTCAAAAATGGCAAAAAAGAAACAGCTTCCTCTAGAAACTCGTCAGTCAATCATTGTTTTGAAGATTGAAGGCTTGTAATTGCCAAAAAACTGAAGATTTCATACAAAGGTGTACACTAAAGTCTTCAAAGACAAAGGACAACTGGCTCTAACAAGGACAGAAAGAGATGTGGAAGGCCCAGATGTACAAATAAACAAGAGGAAAAGTACATCAGAGTCTCTAGTTTGAGAAATAGATGCCTCACATGCCCTCAGCTGACAGCTTCATTTAATTCTACCTGCTCAACACCAGTTTCTTGTACAACAGTAAAGAGAAGACTCAGGGGTGCAGGCCTTATGGGAAGAATTGCAAAGAAAAGGCCACTTCTGAAACAGAAAATCAAAAAGAAAAGGTTAGAGTGGGCAAAGAAACACAGACATTGGACAACAGATAATTGGAAAAGAGTGTTGTGGATCTTAACCCCATTGAGCTTTTGCGGGATCAGCTAGACTGTAAGGTGCGTGAGAAGTGCCCGACAAGACAGCCACATCTATGGCAAGGATCTGCAAAGCTGTCATTGCTGCACGTGGAGGTTTTTTTTATGAGAACTCTTTGAAGTAGTTCAAGAAGTTCTGAATTTTTTTTTCAAATTGTAATAGTACATTTTCACGTTATTAATGTCCTGACTATACATTGTGATCAGTTGAATGCCACTTTGGTGAATAAAAGTACCAATTTCTTTCCATAAGAGTAAAATCTGTACATTATTCCAAACGTTTGCCCGCCAGTGTGTGTGTGTGTGTGTGTGTGTGTGTGTGTGTGTATATATATATATAATATACATTGTTAGTGACTTGTTTATTTTAACTTTATTTGATACCTATATAGAAAATAATTCTTACCTTCTCTTCCTCCTCTGAAGATCATGTATGTGGGCCTAATACCTGTGCCAATGGAGGCCACTGTGATAGAACAGCAGAGGGAAATTACCGCTGTCAGTGTCTGTCTTCATGGACAGGCCCCTCCTGCACTGAAGGTAAACAGCTCACTTTAATATACATTATTACACTGCTCTCTGGAATACTCAATTCTGATTGGTCAATGGCGCCATCTAGTGGTCTGATATTTCTCTGTAACAACCGCACATCCATGTATCAGACCGCTCATCTGGGTATTTGCGAGCCATCTGTCCTGCTTCTTGGATCACTGTGCAATATCTACAAGTAAGCTAATAAAACCATTTCAACTCAGATCAGTGTTTCATGTGCATCTATTTATTTATTTGGCAGGTAGTCTTGTAATAAGGTGCATAATGAGCAGTCAGACAGTCATTAATTACAAAATAAACACCAACAGAACTCCGACGCAGAGGTGGATTTAAGCTATTCAGTGATTTATTTCTTCTTACATAATTACATAATTTCAATGCAAATCAATGTTTCATGTCCATTTATTTGTTTATTTGCAAGTAGTCTTGTAATAGGCTGAATAATGTGGAGTCAGATGGCCATTTTCACAGAATAAACACAAACCGGAGGTGGATTTAAGCTGTTTATTCATTTATTTACTCTCACATAATTACATAATTTCAATGCAAATCAATACTTATATTATGTCCATGTATTTATTTATTTGCTTAGTAGCCGTGTAATAAGTGGGATAATGTGTCAGCTGGTTGTTATTACAAAATAAACCCCTTCAGGGTGATACAAGACCCCTCCAATTCGAGTCGGGGTCCTGATCACCCTGTCTGGGCTTATTATGCAATAACAACCGGCTGACAGTAGATTATCCCATACATAACAACCAGACTTAGCCATCATTCACCCTGGATGTGGCAGTGACAAGTCTTATTCTGGGATCCTCTAATAGTGTATTTTCAATTTAAAGGTTTTAATCATATTTACACTCAGACACTTTTCAAATGACTAGCCCTAAAATGTGTCGATAATTTAGAAACTCATTGCATGTTTCTCATATTCTTCACTTCCATTGTTTACAACAAGATCTACGTGTTTGTTTGACAAACATAAAATATAATTTGTTAAATTAATCACATTGACTATGTTTGGAATGGAAAACAAGCTTACTAGTTACTGAGAACTGCTAAATGGACTGCATACTCTGTAAAAAACAAAACAAAAACAAAAAACATTGAACTTGCAATATAATCAATTATATAGCCATAAACAATTACAATAGTGGTTTTCTATATTGTTGTCACATTAGGGCTGCACAATTATGACAAAAAGCTGTGTTGATTATTTCCCTTGATATTGTAATATAGTAATTGCAAAATTAATTTTGATTAATAGAATTTAGATTAAAATACACATTTTGTCTGGGCATCTGAATGCCACATTCTTTAAGAAGGCTACACATCCAAAACTAGATGAGAACTGTTTCTGAATGACTTGATTGCTAGTTTACACATCAGTAAATCAGTGCCTAAACTCTCAAGTTTAAATTGATCCTCTTAACAGCATAAGAACTGTTATTAATTTTTTTTACAAAATTATAAACCGAAATCTAACAACGAACATGTCTGTGATTGGTTAATGCTCCAGTGCTGCAAAAACATGTAGTAATTACAAATTTCTTTGCATGACAGGAGTAGACCTCAGCTTTTGACACGTTTCATGATTAATTAATTGTGGCAGTTGTAATTATAATCTCGATAATATATTTGGTTAATTGTGCATCCCTATGCCATATTAGCTCTTTGCATGATTTATCAGTGAGTGATGTCCTTTTATCATTTTTTATTTTTTTTTTGCATTTGTAATCCAATTTTGTGTACAAATGTCTTAACATTTGCCAGTCTGTGGCAGGGCGGAGGATGGGGCTGGGTCGTGATTCCACACACCCGGCCCCTAATAAGGCTGATTAAGCCCGAGAGGGATAAGGCCGACCGGAGACGGCAGTGCGACAGAGAGAGAGTTACGGACAGCTGTCCAACACCTGTGTGTGTTTGTCTTTTTGGTTCAGTTTATTATTAAAATATTATTTATATTGTTAAGCCGGTTCTCGCCTCCTACTTTCCATTGAACAGTGTTACACAGTCCAATTAAAAATGGGCCAGGACATGACTGATATTGCAAACGGTTCATAGAAGTTAAATAATAGGTCAAGTCAAGCGCATTGCTTGCAGTGTGTTCTGTTGTATGCACATTTTGGCAAATGTAGAAGGTCATCCGGGTATTCCATACGTACAGAAAATTTGACTTTATACTGCACAAATAGAGTAGTATGTTTTTATGTTGTTCCAAACATAGCCATTGTCCCACAATATACACCGATCAGCCACAATATTAAAACCACCTGCCTAATATTGTGTAGGTCCCCCTCGTGCCGCCAAAACAGCGCCAACCCGCATCTCAGAATAGCATTCTGAGATGCTATTCTTCTCACCACAATTGTACAGAGCGGTTAGCTGAGTTACCGTAGACTTTGTTAGTTTGAAGCAGTCTGGCCATTCTCTGTTGACCTCTCTCATAAACAAGCCATTTCCATCCGCCGAACTGCCACTCACTGGATGTTTTTTGTTTTTGGCACCATTCGGAGTAAATTCTAGAGACTGTTGTGCGTGAAAATCCCAGGAGATCAGCTGTTACAGAAATACTCAAACCAGCCCATCTGGCACCAACAATCATGCCACAGTCCAAATCAATGAGATCACATTTTTTCCCATTCTGATGGTTGATGTGAACATTAACTGAAGCTCCTGACCCGTATCTGCATGATTTGATGCACTGCGCTGCTGCCACACAATTGGCTGATTAGATAATTGCATTGATGATTGTTAGTGCCAGACGGGCTGGTTTGAGTATTTCTGTAACTGCTGATCTCCTGGGATTTTCACGCACAACAGTCTCTAGAATTTACTCATAATGGTGCCAAAAACAAAAAACATCCAAGAAGGGGCAGTTCTGTGGATGGAAATGCCTTGTTGATGAGAGAGGTCAACAGAGAATGGCCAGACTGGTTTGAACTGACAAAGTCTGTGGTAACTCAGATAACCACTCTGTACAATTGTGGTGAGAAGAATAGCTATTCACTTCAAACACAAAGAATGCTATTCTGAGATGTGGGCTGGCGCTGTTTTGACGGCACGAGGGGGACCTACACAATATTAGGCAGGTGGTTTTAATGTTGTGTATAGTATGTAATACATATTTGCTTCTGGGTTTGGTAGGAAAACTTCATGGATTCATTACATTGTGTATTTTTCTGCAGATGTGGATGAGTGTATGAATAATCCGTGCCCACAGGGTTCAGTGTGTGTCAACACAGGTGGCTCTTTCAGCTGTGAATGTTCCCTGGGCTTTGACCTAGAGGATGGCCGCAGCTGTGCGCAAGGTAGGCTATCAGCTGTCAACAATCCTGAAAAGACATCTCAAACCAGTTTAAGGTGGTTTTGACTGATCTGGTTTAATGGTTTTAGAGGGTTTTGGGGCCCTTGTCAGCTGGTCAGGATTGGAGACCAGCTTATACACACTTGGCCAAGCCGGGAAAACAGCTAGACCAGCTAAAACCAAAAAAACACCTTACGCTAGTTGAAGATAAAATATTTTTTTCATCATGGATGTCTATAATTAATGAGTATCCAGAGCAGGAAAAAAAAAAATATTTTGGTGGTAGCCTCACTGTCTGTACTTTCGCTTTCTTCTGCAGTGAAGACATATTTGGGCACCTTCACCGTAAACAACTCTATGCACCTCAAGAGTTCAGGTCTGCATGAGCTCCACAAAGAGATCCTACAGCTGGTAAGCAACAAGATGCTCCATACACACTTGAACTCTCCATCTACCTTAAAACCACACAACAATATTGGCTAATGCAGAATTACTATTGCAACCATTAGGGAAATCGAAATATGGTTGGTTGAACGTGATACAGTGATGTAATGAAAAATGTTTGACATTTGTGTATTGGTTTTTCAGCTCAGTGCCTCTCTATCAATTTTTCATGGTTACAGACGCACAACTATGGGTAAAAGGTGAGTTTCTAGTATATTTTTAGAAGAGTTGCCATGATTCAGCGATTCAAAGAAGCTAAATTATAAGATAGATACGATTTGTTTGACATTATGTGGTCTCTATATAATTCCCATACTTCCATTTGTGTTCTGTTTTGTAGTTTTGTTAAGTTTACTATTATTCTAAAATGTGGAAAACAGAGTGGCATTGTTAACATTTAAATTGGTACATGGTCAAAAAGTTTAAATGAGGCTTTAAAAGGTTCCCTATTGGAGACTAAATCGAAGTATAATTCAGGACCTGATTTTTCATTGTTGTGTTTTTGTGAATGCGTACTTTCTGTGCAGAGATGGAGAAGGTGTTCGGATTTCAGTGGTGAACATGTTTTCACTCTCTGCCAATGTGACCAGCACTGATGTCAATAACAGCATCCAGATGTCCCTGAGCAACTGCAGTCGGACGTACTCACACTGCACCATTAAGCTTCAGCACCAGCTCTCCTATCACGGTACCACTCAGCACTCGCTGCATGAATCCTCCTCTTATCTCAAAACCAGTCCCTCTTTCCTTATCCTCCAGTCTACACCACCATTTCAGAGATATGATAATACCAATCACAATACACACAGATTACACAGTCTTGTGGAGGGCTCTTGCATGTGGCCTTTACAATAATATTTTGGAAAGCTCTTTGAATTTGAGTCCAGGCACTTATCTCTGGGAAAACAAATTCTGGTTCTGAATTGCCTCTTTTTGTTTAGTGGAGAGCCTGTGCTTGGCCCAGAAGACCAAGTGTGATTTACAGTACTCTGTGTGCATGGATGCTACCGGGACCCCATACTGCCAGTGCCACCCAGGGTACTTTAAAAATAATCCAGGGGACATGACCTGCAGAGGTATAGCATACTCCTGTCTCTGTTGAATTTTTAGATTGAATCCATAACTGCAGGCCATTGGTTAGAGCCCTTATACAAATGATCAGAGGCAAAGTTGGTTATTTAAATTTTCTTTATTTTTGATATATTTTAGACTGTGGAGATGGATTCAAGCTTGTTAATGGCAAATGTGTTGAGTAAGTATGCAAGATTTATTAATGTATTTTAAGAAACTATCAGTATTAGGATTGGAATTATGTAGGCCTATGTATTTTTGCTTTTTAGTACTTGGAATGTTTAGGAATGTTCCGGGATCAATACAAGTTAATCTCAATCAACAACATTTTTGCCATAACGTTGATTAAATAAGGAATAAATAACGACAAAGTAGTTCCACTCACAAGAGCATTTAGGGGTGAAAACCAGAAAATGTCTTGAGCTAAAACCCTGAACGATGTCTTAATCAGAATCAGAATCAGACTTCCAGTGTACAACAATACAAAAACAGCAGCAAGACATAGATAATAATAAAAAATAAAAAAATAAATATAAACAAACGTACACAGACACACATACACACATACACACATACACATACACATACGTAGTGCAAATCTAATACAAATCTGTTATCTGTTATGTACAGCGCAAATACAATCTGTTATGTACATTGCAAATGTTTTTAAAAAAGTATTATTATTTTTTTATTATTTTTTTCTTCCAGAGGAATGAAATGGCAGAAGAGGTTGGATGTGTTGGATAAATATAAAAAAGACTAAACTGTGTATTGCACATAGTTATTGCTCAATGGGGCAATTTAACTGTTCATGAGATGGATAGTCTGAGGGAAAAAACTGTTCCTGTGCCTGACGGTTCTGGTGCTCAGAGCTCTGACGCGTCAGCCAGAAGGCAACAGTTCAAAAAGGAAATGGGCAGTGTGAGTGGGGTCCAGAGTGATTTTTCCAGCCTTTTTCCTCATTCTGGAAGTGTATAGTCCTTGAAGGGGGGCCAGGAGCAACCTATAATCCTCTCAGCAGTCCGAACTGTCCTTTGTAGTCTTCTGATATCTGATTTCGTAGCTGAACCAAACCAGACAGTTATTGAAGTGCAGAGGACAGACTCAATGACTGCTGAGTAGAACTGTATCAGCAGCGCCTGTGGCAGGTTGAACTTCCTCAGCTGGCAAAGGAAGTACAACCTCTGCTGGGCCTTTTTCCACAATGGAGTCAATGTGTGTCTCCCACTTCAGGTCCTGTGAGATGGTAGTGCCCAGGAACCTGAATGACTCCACTGCTGCCACAGTGCTGTTTAGAATGGTGAGGGGGGTCAGTGTTGGGGTGTTTCTCCTAAAGTCCACAAACATCTCCACCGTTTTGAGCGTGTTCAGTTCAAGGTTGTTTTGACTGCACCAGACAGCCAGCTGTTCAACCTCCCTTCTGTATGCAGACTCATCGTCATCTCGGATGAGGCCGATGACAGTGGTGTCATCTGCAAACTTCAGGAGCTTGACAGAGGGGTCCTTGGTGATGCAGTCATTGGTGTAGAGGGAGAAGAGTAGTGGGGAGAGCACACATCCCTGGGAGGCACCAGTGCTGTTTGTACAGGTGCTTGAAGTGAGTTTCCCCTGTCTCACAAGCTGCTGCCTGTCCGTCAGAAAACTGGTATTCCACTGACAGATAGACATGGGAACAGAGAGTTGGTGTAATTTATTCTGGAGTATAGTTGGGATGATGGTGTTGAAAGCCGAACTGAAGTCCACAAAAAGGATCCTTGCATATGTCCCTGGTCTGTCCAGATGTTGCAGGATATGATGCAATCCCATGTTGACTGTATCATCCACAGACCTGTTTGCTCGATAAGCAAATTGAAGGGGATCTAGAAAGGGTCCAGTGATGTTCTTCAGGTGGGCCAACACCAGTCTCTCAAATGATTGAACACAGACGTCAGGGAGACAGGTCTGTAGTCATTAAGTCCTGTGATTTTTGGTTTCTTTGGGACAGGAATAATGATTGAGCATTTGAAGCAGCATGGAAATTCACACTGCTCCAGTGATCTATTGAAGATCTGTGTGAAGTCCTAGTAGGAATGCACATATCCTCATAGAAACTGATAAATGATGTAACAGTATCTGTGAGCTCATCCAGATTGGTGTCTGCAGCCTCAAAAACACTCCAATCCGTGCAATCAAAGCAGGCTTGTAGTTCCCGCTCTGCTTCATTGGTCCATCTCTTTACAGTCCTTACTACTGGCTTGGTTGATTTTAATTTCTGCTTGTAGGTTGGAAGAAGATGAACCAGACAGTGATCAGAGAGTCCCAAAGCTGCTCTAGGGACAGAGCGATATGCATCCTTTATTGTTGTGTAGCAATGATCCAGTATATTTCTATCTCTGGTGGGGCATGTAATGTGCTGTTTGTATTTGGGCAGTTCACGTGTGAGATTTGCTTTGTTAAAATCCCCAAGAATAACAATAACTGAGTCCGGGTATTGTTGTTCAGTGTCTGTGATTTGATCATTCAGCTTTTGCAGCGCTGTGTTCACACACGCGTTTGGCGCGATATACACACTCACTAGAATAAACGAGGAAAACTCCCGCAACGAGTAGAACGGATTACACTTAATAAAGAGCGCTTCCAAATTAGGACAGCACATCCTCTTTACCGTTGTTACATCTGTACACCAACTTTCATTGATGTAAAAGCATGTTCCACCGCCGCTCGTTTCCCCGTTAACTCCGCGATGCGATCCGCTCTGAACAGCTGAAAGCCCGGCAGATGTAACGCGCTGTCCGGAATGGCTTCACTCAGCCAGGTTTCTGTGAAGCACAAGGCAGCAGAGTTTGAAAAGTCCTTGTTTGTGTGGGTGAGGAGATGTAGTTCGTCCATTTTGTTAGGAAGAGAGCAGAGATTCGCTAGATGAATACTCGGCAGCGCTGTTCGAAAGCCGCGCTGACGAAGCCTGACCAGCGCGCCTGCTTGTCTCCCTCGCCTGCGTCTCCTAGCGCGTTTAAACAACACAGCTGCGCCTCCGACTAAAATGTCCAGCAAAACATCCGAATATTCAAAAACTGGGAAAAGGTTATCTGGTATATGCTGCCGAATGTTCAGCAGTTCGTCCCTGGTAAAACTGACTGGAAAAATATTACTAAACACAGGACAAACAAAAACAACAAAAGAACTGGAGAGCTACACACCGAGGTGGCCATCCGTGGCATGGTTTAAGATGGCGATGACCATCTTAAAGTGTGGTAACTGTAGTATAAGCAGAATAATTGACTCCTGTCTGTTGAATTACTGCAAAATAATGCACACCCGAGGTGGTAATGCAGCCATGACGTGCACATCCTCGGTGTGCATTATTTTTGAATAATCCAACAGGCAGGAGTTCATTATTCTGCTTATACCACAGTTAGCACACTTTTTTTGTTGTAATTAAAAAATTTTTTATTAAATCTTATAATAACAAGAAACACACACACACACACACACACACACACACACACATACACATATATATATATATATATATATATATATATATATATATATATATATATATATACACACACACAACATTTAAACCCCACAACACATGGGCCATGTCTCCATCCTCCGATTGGCATCTCCAGCAGGTGGGTGTGTCTTTAAGACCAAGCCCATACAGTCTAGAGGGGTCCAATAAAATCTATGCAAAATTTTGAATTGTATAAGACGCACCCTTGCATCTCTAGATGCAGACTTAATGTTTTTAAGAATCATAGCCCACACTCCTTCTTCCAATGCCAAGCTGAAATCTTTCTCCCATACTCTCTTGAGAGAAGTTAAGGCTCCGTCCCCCAGACTCTGAATTAATAGGGAGTAGTACACTGATGCCTCATGACCTTTTCCAAAAGCTGCAATCACCTCCCAAGCATCTGCCTCCTTAGGGGGGTGTGTGCTACTCCCAAAAATAGTACAAAGCATGTGACGCAGTTGTAAATACCTATAAAACTGAGGTCTGTGGATCCCAAAATGTTGGACCAAGTTTTAAAACGATCTCAACACTCCACTTTCATATAGGTCACCGAGTGTAGTAACCCCCTCACAATCCACTCTGGCCAGCAGAAAGGGGACTTGCCAATACACAATCTTGGGTTCTGCTATATGCTCAAGGCAACATTTAAATAAGTGTCCAATTTAAACAATCTGGACACTTTAGTCCATACCAAGTGTAAATGCGAAATAACAGGGTGTAACTTAACTTTTCCGATTAGTTTGATAGAGATGCTTTGTAATGGCGAAACAGGGGCAAGAACTGTCTGTTCAATAACAAACCAGGGAGGGGCTCTCTCAGGTGGAAGTGACCAATGAGCCAAATGTCTGAGACTAAATGCATAGTAATAAAACAAAATCTTGGGTAGGCCTAGCCCACCTTTGTCTATCGGCCTATGTAACTTATTAAAATGCAATCTGGGACGTTTACATTCTAAATGAAGGACTTCGCTATGCTATCAAATTGCTTGAAATAAGAGAGGGGGACATCTATAGGGAGAGATTGTAGCAGGTATTTACATTTTGGAATACAATTCATTTTAATAACATTAACCTTCCCAATCATCGATAAATGTAATGAAGCCCACCTGCCCACATCACTCGAAAACCTTTTTATTAAAGGGTCAAAATTAACACTAACTAAATCAGACAAATTTACTGGGAATAAAATCCCCAAATATTTAATGCCCTGTTTGGGACATTGGAAGACACCCGGCTGGAAAGCCGTTACTGGACAGTACGCTGTCAGAGCCAAAGCTTCGGATTTAGACCAATTGAATTTGTATCCTGAGAACTTGGAAAAGGAATTAATAATTCTGTGGAGGCAAGGCATAGATCTAGTAGGTTCAGAGACAAATAATAAAATATCATCTGCGTAAAGCAGAAGTTTATGCGCCACACCTCCCGTAACCACCCCTGGAAAATCATCCTCCTTTCTTATCACGGCTGCTAATGTTTCCAGGGCAAGACAGAACAATAATGGGGAAAGAGGGCAACCCTGCCGAGTGCCCCTATCCAGAGTAAAATAATCTGAAATTAATCCATTTGTTTGTACCGCTGCTACAGGGTATCTATAAAGTAACTTAATCCAACCAATAAATGTACTCCCGAACCCATACATTTCCAAACTCTTAAAAAGATAATCCCATTCTACCATATCAAACGCCTTTTCGGCGTCAAGTGAGATGGCAGCGACCGGAGACTGATCATTCGCTACTGACCACATGATATTGATGAAACACCTAATATTATCAGAAGAGATACGACCCCGAATAAACCCCACCTGATCTATATGTAGTTCTGTAGCATAGGATCTAAAAAATTCTGTGGCAAAACCATCTGGCCCCGGAGCCTTGTCAGTAGGTAGGGACTTAATTACCTTGTCAAGCTCCTCCAAGGTTATCTCAGAATCAAGAGAGTTTTTTTTGCTCAGTCTTCAGTTTAGGAAGATCTAATGGTTCCACAAAGTTTCTAATATCTTCATCAGTAGACGAAGAGGTGGAACTATAAAGATCAAGATAGAACTCTTTAAAGGCAATATCAATGGCCAAGGTAAAAATTTCACCACCAGCAGATTTCACTGAGGGAATGATAGAAAGAGACTCTTTCTGATTTATATATCTAGCCAAAAGCTTCCCTGTTTTGTCCCCTGACTCAAAGTATGACTGTCTTGCCTTGAATAACCAAAACTCCACTTTCTGCGACAAAATTGTATTATATCTATATTTCAATCGAGTCAATTCTCTGAGGCCATCAGATGACATATGGCACTTCAGCTCTGCCTCTGCACTTTTAATATTTCCTTCCAACGTCACGAGTTCTCGTGCTTTGGATTTTTTGATGAATGAGGCATACTGTATGATTCGACCCCTAAGAACCACCTTAAGTGCCTCCCAAGTCACGCCCACAGAGGATACCGAGGACCAGGTGGTCTCCATATAAACACTGTTTTCAGTCTTTAACATTTGTTGGAAATCAACAACAGATGAAATGAGGGATTTGGATAAAAAAAAAAAAAATCTGTTCTAGAATAAATCTTATGGACTGATGAAAAAAATGTATAGTCTCTACCAGATGGGTTCAAAAGTCTCCAAATATCTGTAAGACCAAGATTTTTACACATCCTGTGAAGCATCAATGTTGCTTTAGGGGGCTTACACACTTTTGCTTCACTATGATCAAGGACTGAGTCCATCAAAAGATTAAAGTCTCCTCCCAAAATTACAGTGCATCCGGAAAGTATTCACAGCGCTTCACTTTTTCCACATTTTGTTATGTTACAGCCTTATTCCAAAATTGATTAAATTCATTATTTATTCATTCTTTATCGGATGATCTCAAACATTTGTCCAGAATCAATCGGGGCCTTTCTCCCTCAGCAGATCTGTGAGCTGGGACTCTGTGAGCTCACTCGATTTCCAGCTTGTGGCCTGTTATGTCGAGCAGACTCTGGAAAGCTCGTCTAGGAATTTCACCATATCTCTGCCCTCCTCATGCTCAGGAATTCCAACAATTTGAATGATATTCTTGCGGCTTCTATTTTCAAGATCTTCAAGCTTTTCAAGAACACATTCCAAATCAACTTTGGTTGCGGGCGGATTAGTGGCTAATTCCCTCTCTGATGACTCCAAACAATCGACTCGTTTCTCAACATCTGTCACTCTTGTGACTAACTCAGAGAATTTTTTTTCCATCGCCGTAATCGATCGACGTATTACAGCGAGATCCTCCAAGTCCGCAAGTACCTTCGGCAACATCACCGACATGTTGGACAGTTGACACGGGATTCCTTCTCCCGCCGCGCCATCCAAATCGTATTTCCGGTCCACAGGCCTGTCTGGGCTTTCATCTTGAACCCGTAAGTGTCTTTTAATGTCTCCAGAGCCCGAGGATTTTGACTTCTTTACCATTTTTACCTCGAACAGCAAATGTGTAACTGGGTGTATCGAATTTCACTGGATTATATCATGAAAATAATAAAAAAAATAGCAAAGTGTGCAGAGCTGTCTCATACATCTGCCCTTCGCATGGCGTCACGTGGCTCTCTCAGTTACCACACTTTAAGACATCGTTCAGGGTTTTAGCTCAAGACATTTTCTGGTTTTCACTCCTAAATACTCTTATGAGTGGAACTACTTTCTGCTGCCACAGATTCAGCATTGTTTTGGTACCATTAAAGCCTTTGTTACTAGTTAAAATATGTAACTTTAGAACTAGCAACAGAGGCTTGTGCTACTTTACTGGAGCACTTACTGAGTTAACAAGGGTGTGCATGCATGTGAGTGAGAAAGAGAAAGAGAAACTGAAAGAGATCGCGTGTGGGATTACCTCTGTTTGTTGCGGCTTTCGTCATCAGTAACATCACTTCAAATTGCAAAGATGTAAAAGTATACTTCTCATTAGCAGCGAGTGTCCCTATTCTTGTATATAGCTTTTCCTTTGCCAAACAACTGTTTACATCCCCACTGAATCACAGGGGCATGCTGACATGAAGGCTCTGTTGCGTGTGTGTGTTTGAGAGAGAGAGAGAGAGAGAGAGAGTGAGAGTAAAAGAGAGGGAGAGAGAGAGAGCGCGAAGGTGCTTTCCACAGATATTAAAACTTATTTAGGATAATATAGAAACTGTTGTATTGATCAAGATGCAGAGGTGCAGGGGGCCTGGGTAGCTCAGTGGTAAAAGACGCTGGCTACCACCCCTGGAGTTCGCTAGTTCGCTAGTTCGAATCCCAGGGTGTGCTGAGTGACTCCAGACAGGTCTCCTAAGCAACCAAATTGGCCCGGTTGCTAGGGAGGGTAGAGTCACATGGGGTAACCTCCTCGTGGTCGCTATAATGTGGTTCGTTCTCGGTGGGGTGCGTGGTGAGTTGAGAGTGGATGCCACGGTGGATGGTCTCAGATGCAGAGGCAACTGGGATTCATCCTCCACCACCCGGATTGAGGCAACCACAAGGACTTAAAAGCACACTGGGAATTGGGCATTCCAAATTGGGTGAAAAAAAAAAAAAAGATGCAGAGGTGCACTTACATCAAGGCTCTGTTTGTTGGTCTCAACTCAATGTATGAGTGTGTATGTGTGTCAGTGTGTGTGTGGGTGGGTGAGAGCACAAAGATGCTTTTTAACAGAAATTGAAATAAATGCAGGAAATTGGAGACATTGTTTGTCATTCTTATCCAATGTACTTAGCCAGTGTCTTTGTTTTATTTGGTTATTTTGCTGTGGTAGCCTATACTGCTCTTTGAAATAACTGAAATAATTTGTTTAAGTGATATGGAACCATAATAACACAAAAATTATTTAATTCATCCCTCATTTATTTAAAGAAAGAAAAAAAACTAAACAAAAATTGCGGTTACAATAAGGCACTTATAATGGAAGTGAATGGGCCAGTCAATAAACATTAAAATACACACTGTTCCAAAGTCTGATGATAAGACATAAACATTATATGTATTAAAATAATTTTAGAGTGAAAAAAAATCGCTCGTTATCTCATCTGTATAAAGTTATATCCAACATTACAACTTCGTGTTATAACAATGTAACACCGGCAAACCCTGTAATCAGGTAAACGCCATAACGCCAGTAAATCCCTGAATTTCTTAAACTAAAATCATGTTAACACATATAATTTTTATGTCTTATCACCATACTTTTGCAACAGTGTGTATTTTAATGTTTATGCACTAGCCCCATTTACTTACATTGTAAGTGCCTTACTGTAACTTAGATTCTTAGATTTTTATTTCCTTTTCTTAAATATATGAGGGATGTGTTAAAATGCTGTTGATTGAGCTTAACTTCTTTCAAATCTGGAACATTCCTTTAAAACCCACTAATATTCAATATATTTTTTTAATTTTTAAAAAAAAATTTTCACAGGTGCATGTTTGGATTTGGAGGTTTCAACTGCAACAATTGTAAGATTTTAATTACATGTATTTATATTCTGTACCTGTAAAGGTAGATTTAAAGTGACATCCAAAATAAAACATATTAAAATATATAAACTGTAGATTGATAGTATTTTTGAAAAACATAGCATTCATTTAAAGTGTATTTTTATATTTACTTAATAGAAGATCTTTGTTGAAGTAACCTTCTGTTTACGTGCAGTCTATAAGCTGATAGCTGTGGTGGTCTCTCCAGCTGCGGGAGCTCTGCTGTTGATTGTCATCATTGCTCTTATAGTCACCTGCTGCAAGTAAGTTAATCAGACAAATGTGCAACTTTCTCTTTATTTGTTTTTCCAATAAGAATATCAAGAATTTTCTTTGCTGCCTCCACAGAAAGGACAAAAATGACATCAACAAAATCATCTTCAAAAGTGGAGACCTTCAGATGTCGCCCTATGCAGAGTTTCCGAAGAGTAACCGTGTGTCCATGGAGTGGGGCAGAGAGACCATCGAGATGCAGGAGAATGGCAGCACCAAAAATCTCCTGCAAATGACAGACATCTATTACTCAGTGAGTCTATGCACTTATTGTGAGCTTTTAATTAAAGGTGCAATATGTAAAACCTTTCATGTAATATTTGCCTTTTTTTTGCCAATGTGTGAACGGCTTGTAACGCAACTTAAAAAATGAGCCCTTCCCAGACTTCCTAGGTTGCCTATTAAAACCTGTAGACTGATTTCTCTATGTAACACAATTTTTGTTCCTGGGTAGTAAGTGTTATTTCCTAATTGCTTATGCCTCAAAAGTATAGAAAGTGGCTATTATTCCCCACAAACTTTGCTTTTATGACCAGGACAGTGATATTTTGAAATTTACCTATTTCCAATGAGAAAACGGGTGAATTTGTGTTTTTTCGTTCTCATAAAGTCAGAAAAAAACAACATATGAATCCAAAATCCTTCTTTATCCGTGGTCCATTGAAGACACCGGCTTTGACCTTTGCCTCAGACAGCTTAGGGAAGAAGTCTTGAAGGTACTTGAAGGCAGACGACTCCTTATCTAGAGCCCTGACAAATTGTTTCGTAAAGCCCAATTTGATGTGCAGTGGTGGCAACAGCACCTTCCGGGGGTCCACCAGTGGCTCCCACTTGACGTTGTTCCTCACCACAGAGAACTCGGTCCGCTGTGGCCAGTCGCACCTGTGGTAGTGCGCCTTGGTGTCCCTGCTGTCCCAAAGGTGAAGATTGGTGTCCCTGCTGTCCCAAAGGTGAAGATAGAAGGGAAACTTGGTAAAACCGCCTTGGAATGCCACCATTTTGAAGTCTCCTATGACCTCCCAGCCATACTCATCATACTTCAAGGCGTCCAGCAAGGTCTTGATGCTGTTGTAATCCTCTTTGAGGTGCACCGAGTGAGCCAGGGGAAGAGATGGGTACTTGTTACCATATGGACCAGCACGGCTTTGAATATTACTTTAGTATAAATACATGTTAATTTGGATTCATATGTTGTTTTTTTCTGACTTTATGTGAACGAAAAGACACAAATTCGCCCATTTTCTCATTGGAAATAGTTAAATTTCAAAATATCACTGTCCTGGTCACAAAAGCAAAGTTTGTGGGCAAAGTTTGAGGCATAAGCAATTAGGAAATAACACTTACTACCCAGGAACAAAAAAATTAAAATAAAAAAAATTGTTACACAGTGTTTTCATGCAAAGGGAGCGGGTCGCTTTTGCTGGGAAAATCCAAAGGATGTGACATTTATGCACGCTCCCGAGAGCCTTGACTCAGTGCGTCTCTTCCACTATTCAACAGCGACAACAAACTGCAACACTAGGTAACGTTATTTTAGAGATGGTATCCAGCAAACGTCCGGCTCCCAGCACAACACCGACTCCTACACAAACTCAAAAGCCAAAAAACAAAACAAAACAAAAAAACATTTATTTATTGAATCCCATCTGGCTAAGCGGGAACGTGATCGTGGTCGAGCAAAAACTAGAGTGAACATCAGCAGGGCATTTGATTCTTTGAGGGACCTTCGTTCAGTTTTGGGGATCAAAACCCTGAACTGGAACCGACCCTGAATTGACGTTCTTCTTATTGGACAGGTAAGCTTACATAACTGCAAAGCATGTGAAATATAGTGCTATAAGGATTGATCTTTGTAATTTTAGCTAACTTGATCTTGCCTGCTAACGCTGACGAATTGCAAGCTACCTTGCTTTGTAACATTCAAATAATTTCAACGATCTTCTCTTTATACTAAAAGTCAGGTTAATGTCAATGTTAATCTGTAATTATTCAGCAAGGTAAACTACAATAATACATTAAATGAATGCTAGACAATGTTCAAGATAATGCAAAAAGACCCTTTCATTAGTGTAACGTAACTTTGTTATACAAAAAATATATACATTCTATTATTATAAAACAATAGCGCATCGATATACCAAAATGAGAGTTGTGATGGAATCACATCAATACTGAATTGTGTCAACATATTTATAATGTACAGTCTATTTTATAAACAGCTACTGTTATCATCCACCAAATTTAGCTAACAGCTATTGATAAAGCTGGCTAGGTAGCTAACGCCGACATAGGCTATCGTATAAATGCAGTCAATGTATCATGCAAAGAAAAGTGATTACTTCAAACTACAGTCTTGCATAGTCAGACCTATATCCACACTTTGTTTTAGCCCTGTTCCAGCACTGGAGAGTCAAATATAATATGCAGTCTCAAAGTTTATAGTAAAACAATCATAACTGTGTAATTTTAATTATGCTACCTCATCTGTCAGCATGATGTCGGTGAATCACGTTCAGCCTCTTTGTACGTTACGTCATTGTTTTGGCCGATGCTTGCATCCCTATGGAGTGTGAGCACGAGCAACAGGTAGCTTGCTGCAGTTCATTTAACGGCCACAGGTGTCATTAATAACAAGGGATTCTGAATCTTACATACTGCACCTTTAATAATATGATATCAAAATTAACCCTATTAAACATTTACTCAGCCTTGTGTGACTTTCTTTCTTAAATGGAACACAAAAGGAGACATTTTAAAGATTATGCTTTTCGGTCTTGTCTATGCAATTGCAATAAATAGGGACTGGAGCTTTCAATCTTCAAAAAGGATGCAAAAGCATCATAAACTTAATCCATGAAATATTTGTGCTATATTCCAAGTCTACCAAAGCCGTATGATAGCTTTGTGTGAGAAACACACCAAAAGTTGTTAAACATCCAGACCTGTAACCCAAAGGTTGTAGGTTCATATCCAAGAAATGGTGATACATGATCTACCACCATTGTAGCCTTGAGCAAGGCACCTAGGTTGCTCTAGGGGGGCTGTACTGTACTCTTAAGTTGCTTTGGGTAGAGAAATGTCTGCTTCATGAAGAACAATAGTAGCACAGGATCACAAATTAAACATCTTTTCCCACTTTCCTATAACTATGTATACTTAGTACTGCTTAATTATGGAATATCTTTCCACATTATAAGCTTATATGGGATTGCTATTCTCTCTTGTAGCCTGCATTGAGAAACTCCGACCTGGAGCGCAATGGGCTGTATCCCTTCTCTGGCCTCCCCGGTTCAAGGCATTCCTGCATTTACCCAGCTCAGTGGAACCCTTCCTTCATAAGTGATGATTCACGTCGAAGGGACTACTTCTGATGGTCTTATCCAGCAGGCCTGTAATAAGCTCTCTCTGCGTGGTTGGACCCGAGCTGGATACTGACCACTAAAGGCATCTGAATGTGAAAATGAGCTGGCAGAAAAAGACAATTATCTGTGGGACTGGAAGAAAGCCACAGAGCTCTGTCGGGTCAGTTTTGCATTTTCCATGCCATGCCTCAATGAAACTTCAGAGCTGAGGAGTACAACATGAAACGGTGAGATTTCATTGATCTGTTCTTTTTAGCTCCCAGCTGAGTGATTATTCTTCAGTGGAAGTCTGTGAATTTAGTCTAGATTGATGGAGAATAACACATGAGATGCCTGATCTACAGTATAACTTTTACATTATAAAAGTTTGCACTATAAACTCCTCACACAGATCTTATCTCAAACAGCATAAGCCATAAATGTATCATATTTATACTTTGGATACTGTGTTAAGTTTTGGAGTGTGTAAGGGGTATCTGGATGTCCATTTGAGTACACTACCAGTGAAAAATTTGGGCACACTCATTCTTTATAATTACGATTTCCCATAATATAGAACAATAGTAATGTCATCGAGACCATGAAATAACATACATGGAAGTATGTGTGAAGTATAGTTGTGCTTCTGCAATGTAGCTGCCCATTGCCTAGATTACAGTTCTGCACACTTTGAGCATTCTCTCAACCAACTTCATTATTTATCCACCAGGGATACTTTTTAAACAGTGTTGGCCCATGTATGAGGTGCACTTTTTAGCATTCCAAAATAAATCCATACTGTAGGTAGGCACTATTCATTTTTGTCTGCAAAACAAAGCTTGATCAAGAGAAACATTTCAGTCAAGTGTGTCCAAACTTTTGACTGGTTGTGTATTTTCATCATGAATGAATGCTTTGGAGTGGGGTAGTTTTAACAGAAGATAAGTGAAACATTTGCTGGAGATTTAAACCTATGTAAAAGATTGTGAAACGCAATATTAATGGGAGCAGTGTTTATGAGAAATGTGTCACGTTTAAATGTGTTTTTGTTCATGTTTTGTTTTCATGCCTTTTATTTTGAAATTAGTCATGCTTCCTGTTCCTGTTTCATGTCATGTGGTTTCCTTGTCAGGTTTATTAGTCCTGTCTTTTCATTGATTTATGTTTATGTGTCTTGTTATCGTATTATCAGTTCTGTTTTATTATTGGTTCCTGTTTATTACTCTTGTTATCATGTTCATTAGTTTAGTCATTGGTTGTCTATGTCATGTGGTTATCCATGTATCTGAGCCCTCATGTTTGCCATTGTCTTTTGTCAAGTATTGTGTTGGTTCACGTTTTTGGATACCAGCACTTTGTAAATAAAACTGCACTTTGGTTCTCACATCGTCGTCCTCGTCCATTCAGCTGTCCTGCCTGCTCTGTAACATTACAGAGCAGGCAGGACAGGCTGAACACAGGAACGGAGGAGGAGGATGATGACGACGATGATGATGATGTGAGAACCCAAGTGCAGTTTTACTTACAAAGTGCTGGTATCCAAAAACATGAATCCAAAGTGAAAACAAACATAAATTACTTGACTAACAGTATGAAAACTGACACAACGTTACACCAACACAATACTTGACAAAAGACAATGGCAAACATGAGGGCTCAAATACATGGATAACCACATGACATAGACAACCAATTACTAAATTAATGAACATGATAACAAGAGTAATAAACAGGAACCAATAGTAAACAGAACTGATAATAAGATAACAAAACACATAAACCAGTGAAAAGACAGGACTAATAAACATGGTGAAACAAGAGGGTCACATGACAAGGAAACCACATGACATGAAACAGGAACAGGAAGCATGACTAATTTCAAAAGAAAAGGCATGAAAATAAAACATGAACAAAAACACATTTAAACGTGACAAAATGTAGCAAGACAATTCCAATATTGTCAGTTTTAATTGTTATTTTTTTACTACAGTAATAATCACAAAATACAGTACTGCCTTGTTTTTTTTTTTTTTTTTCTAATTTATTATATTTAAGATGTCCTTTTCAGATAAAGATACTCTAGTATTACCTGAGGACCTCACACCAGCCCTCAGTGAGTATGTATTTGTATGGATGCTTACTGGTGCATGAGAGAATGGACTTCACCTGGTGCCAGGTGTCCGTTTGATCTAAAGTGTGTTCTTATGAGGTGTGCATTATTTGTAATCGTTAATATCAGAGACTTCTTCCCCAACTTATTTGTATTTTCCCTTCCTCTGAGGATGGTCACTTAAACCTGGCGTTGTAGTCAGACTTGTATTTTAAAATGAAGGAGAAATAAAGATTGGTTTCTTAAGTTTTGTGTTTGTTAATTTTATAGATGTCTCTTTTTTCTAGAAGCATTTGTGGAACAGATGTCAATTTCATGTTGCTGCATTTCAGCTTTCAAAATGCAAATAAAAGTATATTGATGAGGTTATGGTTCGTAAGGTTTTACAATGAGCTGTGTATAAAATAATACATTTGAAAGGATGTCAACAGCAAACTGACCACAGTGAGTCATTTAATAAGGTGGAAAATATTCAAATCAAACTACTTTTTCCTTTTCAAATGAAAATACAATTGCAGTAGTACTTTATTAATTTTGCCTCTTTTATTTGTGGGAAATCTTTTTCTCTTTTTTAAATAGTTTGTGCTTAGCAATATAGGAGCATCTTTAATTTTTTTTTTTTTTAAATAGGTGAGTCAATCGAAAGGATATGCCTATAATACATTATTTGTTAATAGAAAAAAAAAATGAGTTAGGAGCACATTCTGTTGCTGCCAAAAGCCTTTGGGGAGAGCTGGTACTGTTGCCACCACGATCAGGGGCCAGATTCACCAAAAATCTTCTGGATTTTTAAATTTTTTTTAATTGAAATTCTTAGTATATATATTATTAGAAGTTTGTAAGAAGTTCCTTAGTGCAATTCGTTAAGAGCATTCATTAGAACATTCTTAAAGCCTGGTCACATTTACCTTTGCATGCCGAAATTCCACTGGCGAAATAAAGTCATCTCAATGGGGATCTCCACAATCAGCAATTTCGCCTGATGGACTTCAGTGGCAAAGAAGTTTCCTGTAGGGTTTGAGTTTAGTTAACTTTGACACATGAATTCACAGCCTTGACCAAAATGAAGGTGCTTGGTTTGGCAATGTCTTTTGTGTGGGTGGTGCTTTGTACATAGTGCTTCCTACTCTGAATATTCACAATGGATGAGGAACTCATGTTAGCAGTGAGTGTCTTTATAACAGTACTTTCCCAGAGTCTGCAGCAAATGCAGCATAAAAAAAGAGGCTACTTGACTAGTTTTTGAGGGTTTCACACTTGCTTAACATCTGCCTATACCTTCTTCAGCTTAACTCAACTCTGAAGAGCTGGTCATCAACATTTAGAAACAGGACTGAACAGCAAGGTGCATACCAGAAGATTTGCAGTGGTTAAAGGGATAGTTCACATTTGGTAGTAAATTTGTATGTGATCCCATTTCCATTGTAAATATGGAAACTGATCCAGTGAATTGCCCATAGTTTTCATAATTATACAAAAATGGTTATGTCAGGTTTATTAATCACTGGGATATATACATAGGTTAAGCTAGTGGTTTTATGAAAAGAACATTACATAACAGAAAGGACTACAGACTGATCACATTGTGAATTTTGCAACAGTAGGTCATGTATTTTTAGTTGTAAGCAAGGGCGTAGTCAGAAAATTTATTTTGGGTGGGCCTCAATAAAAATGGATGGGCCAGTGAAAGGTGGTGAAGTTTGAATTGATGCATAAATGTCTGATGGCGTTTGGCACTTATTAGTAATCCAGCAGAATGGGGTCGATTGCAGGGTAGACAAACAAAAATTAAGTGAAAGAACTCCATACACAGCTGAAGCTAAATCACAATTTAAGTGGTTTTTCAAGATTTTCAGAGGCCCCGTTTTTTTTTTGCCAGTTGTAGAGCACTGAGTTTTCAGGTCTAATGGCTTCTAATCATAATTTCATTTTCTACTGCACAACATTTACATCAATCTATAGCACACCGCTCTTAAGGTCCCTGAAAGTCTTAATGAGATGGTGCTTTTGCCCATTCTATATGCATTCAAATTATGGGGTGGAGCCTCCAGTGTTCTTAAAAGAAAGTTGTTGCTCTTAGTGGCCAGCGGGAAAATAGATTCCTACAGCATTAACATGAACTTATTGGAATTTACCATACTGACTGTGCCTGTTTCTGGTGCTACCATTCTGATGAACATGTTTTTTGTGTACTGTATGTTTTTTCCAGAGAACGGAACAAAGAACAGCCTGAAGCCACCTCTGAATGTTTTACTGGGATCACTTATTGGGTGCAACCTCACTCTTAATGTTTTTAACCTGTTGTTTGTGTTGTTTGACCATTTTCATCCAGCTACGTGGCTATACACCATTTCATACGCTGTTACTCTGTTTGCCATGAGGACCAGTTTTACCTCCTCTCTTGGACTGAATGTGTTTTACTACTTTCAGATTGTTCCTGTCCGGCAGGCTTTTTTGGTCTGGGTGAAGACGCACATCAAAGTCTTTATGTACTTGACATTGTTTTTTGATAGAATCTTCTTTTCATTTGAATTTGTTCTAGAAATTACATACCCATTGGAAGATGCTGTGCCTGCAGCGGACTTGAATTTAACCAGTGTTCAAGTGAACATCACCAATGGAAACATGGATTTAAAATATTTTCTGTTAACAACAAACTTTTGGCTTAACTGTGGTTATTTTTTCCTTGGTGTTGTCATTATGCTGGCATCAAGCAGTGCCACCGTTCTCTACCTGTGGAGTCACATGAAGAGTATGAGGGAGAACATCAGCTCTTTTTCTGCACTTCATCTCCAGAGGCAAATGAGAGTGACCATCATGGGCGTTTTACAGACAGTCCTCTACTTTATCTCCTCAGGATGGCTTACAGCAGAAGATATAATTTTTTACTATTTTGTTGAACATTTTGATCAAGGTGAATATTTGTGTGACTCTGTTGTGGCACTATACTCTCTTGGAACAACCATCATTTTATGTGTTGGTCAGACAATATTCCGGCTTAGGGTGATAGATATCTGGAAAAAACTTCTGCAAACCCTGAAGTTTTCATCTGACTGAAGGCACAAACCTCTTTCCTCATAACTCACTTTAGGTCATTGAACTTCTGGCATCAGATGCATTTATTGGCATTGTTAAAGGGGGATATATTGGAAAGCAATACTGGGGTAGCACTCAAAGTAATGGATGTAAAAATACATAAATAAATAAATAAATACAAATAATAATATAACATGAACATGAACATGAAAAATCACATTAAGATTCTATTTTATTTTATTCCATTTTGTTCTATTCTGGACATTAAATTAGAAAAGTTTCTGTTTGTGCATTAAGTTTATGCATTGTACCCCAACCCTTATGGCTGAACTGATTAATGAGAAGAAATAATAGAAAAGGAAACATGATTAATTATGTCAGCTGTCATAGTCTAGCATATATGAAATATATGACAACTTAAGTTGTTTAAGACAGCAAAATAATAATAAAAAAAAAAAAAAAAAAAAAAAAAAGGGATTTTGAATTCCTTGGCTATACTTTATTTTACTGTAACAGCCAAACAGTTTTCCTGGTAGGCTACTGTAAGTTTATATTTTATGGGGTCCAAATGAGAGGGGAAGCTTGCACACAATGTGTAGAAAAAGTCTTATAATCTTTTAATTTATTGAGAGGCCAAAATGTGCTCAGTGCAAAGACAAAACGTATTCGATTTACATCGTCATCAGTGTCAAGTTAACAATAGCACACCTGATTCTATTTATAAAGAGGGAGTATTTACTGTAGTTGTCCTAATAGTTTGCTAAATGTTATAGATGTATATTGCCTCTTTATATGGTATACTGGCATTCATATATATTACTAAAGTAACAAAGACAAGTTATCAAGAATCTACGTGTATATATCAGGAGATAGAGGACACAAATTACATAAAAAAATTACATTTAAAAAAATTAACTATTATATTATTATATCACAACCATACCAATAATATTCATTATTCAAAGAAGAATTGTTGTATGCACACAAATCAGTGAGGAATTATATTTTGTGTCATATATACATAATACTTCGAGAAATGTCAATTATGTCAATACAAATGTTGATCATGCATAATTCAAAAACATGGGCATAGTACAATCACCCGAGATTCAAAAATGTCTACACTTATTTCCAAATGTAAACTGTACATAGTTATATTTACAAATATAACTATGTACAGTTACATTAAAGTATTAAATATATTAAACATTATATATTAAAGTGGCGTGCAATTGTTTTTTTTTGTTTTTTTTTGGTTTTTTTGCTCATATTCTCAATTATACGTGTTCTAATTTGTCTAATGGTTTTCCTCACATATTGTTTGTTGCATGGACAAGATATTATATAAATGACATTCTCAGAACTACAAGTGACCAACTGTTTTGTACTGTACATGCTGTACTGTCTGTTATACAGCTCCTAAATGAGCTGATTTTTCTGTTGTTATTCTTGCAGGCGGCGCAATTAAAACATGGGAAAAAACCAATGGATTCATCCAATCGTCCATCATTCTTATTATACGGAGTGAAAGTGTCCGCTTTAACCAAAAAATCTCTAATATTTTTAGATCTTTAATGTGCAAAGGATCATGAAAAAGATTGGAACAAATAGGATCACTCTTTAAAATATACCAATGTTTTTTGAATATTTATTTAATTTCTTGGCTGTGTAGAGAAAAGGTTGTTGTACAAACCACAGAGATGTTTTTTTCTATTGCTTTTGGGCAAAGGAGGAATGGTACGAACCCTGTAAAGAGCATCATCTAAGCCACTTTTTAGGATAGCCCCTGAGGCGAAATTGCTTATACATTTGAACTACCTCTGTCTCAAATTCCAATTCCGTCACACAGATACACTACCTAAACTTAACCAATCAGTAGAGTGTGTAAACATGACAGGAAGCTGTTGTGTGTGTGACAGAAGCAAGTAGTTGTAGAGTATTAGATGGAAACGATGTCCAGCGACGTCATTTGCTGTAGTGAAAAGTGAGGTTAAGATAGTTTTGTTTTTGATATTCTGTCACATTCAGCGATAAACGGTGATAACTCTTAAACAGCTTAGAAAATACTTTCCAAAATAGTAATACTGTAAAACATGGAAACCTAATAATATTCTTCAAGCTTGTTTTCATTATTTTCACTCGAGCATTTGCCTGCAAAAGCCGTCGCAATGTGAGTTACCCCGGGAAGGTCCTCCTGTCACACCTTTTACCCAGGTGGTTCACTCGGCGGACATCTTTGGAATGCTCCCGGGAGCTATTTTTCTATGTAAACAAGCGGCATGCCAGTGCATCTCCTATCTACTTGAATGGGGAAAGACCGAAATCTCCAAAACGGTGGGTCTAATTATGATCAAAGAACATTTCTCAAATCAGCAGTAAAATCTGATTATACTGGTCAGATATAATATATAATAAATTGTGCTTCTTTACCTCAGATTATGTAAAAATTTCCTGTCTTGTTTAGTTAATGTGCATGCACGTTCTCGAGTTGATTGACAGGTGATGTCTGTATCTAAAAGGTGATTGGCTCCTTTACCTGAAGCCGGAACTTCCGTTCTACATTGGTATCATAGGTGACACTTAAATTACTCTAAATAGTCTCTGGGCTCGCAAACCACACAAACCTAAACACCTCCTAAAGCAGAGTGCATAATATATATTCACTTCCTGGTTACTGTTGTGAAGCAGTGGCTGCAGGGAGAAGATGCTACTTTATCCCTTGCCTGTACATGTGTCTGAAATTGTGGCATGTCAGCACTTTAAAATATGCCAATGTAGGGCTTTACTGGTTGTTTAGATCAGTGTTACTATCAGAAATAATTGGTAATTATTTCTGTAGTTATTAATCAATATTTAAATTAATTAATTGGATCTAACTCATTAAAACCTCATATAGGACTCCAGTAAATGTAGTGTGCTACGTTTAGGAGCGAGTTTGGTTATTAGCAATAATTAATAATTATCAAAGATAATTATTATTAAAATCAATAGAACATTGATGAGAATCAATGTTAGCTTTTTTTTAATCCTTTAAAATCAACACTTATCAATTGTTAACATCGATGAAACATTAAAATTAACACTAGCTTATTGATCATTCTAATTCAATCAAAGATAATTATCAATTATCAAAAATCAATAGAATATTAATAAGGATTAACATTGACGGGGCACCACCCTGAAATCAGGGACTAATAACCGAATATTAAAACAGTCTCAATGTTAGATTGTTTTCTTAGGAAAATCGACATCCGAAGAATATCGATTTTCGGGAAAAAAAAAACAATGAATGAAGGTTTGAATCCGAGCACTGACATCCCGTCAGCACGACACAGGTGTATGCAAAACAAACCAAAACACTTCTCTTTGTAATATAAACAAAGTTTATTTATGCAGTAATATCAATTAATAATTAATACAATGCAGTCAATAAACTTCCGACTTACAACTACAAACTAAACAGTGATATGATTAGATATGGAAATAAAAATAATCCTATAACACATAAGGTGTGCGTGTGTGTGTGACAGTGTGTGTGTGTGTGTGTGTGTCAGTGTGGTTAGTGAGAGAGAGAGATGATTCAGTGACAGCACGAAAGCTGATTTCGCGATAGCTGGAGATGAAGCAGCCGTGTTCATCACTCAGAGACGCGGTTTTACGAGCGGGGCTCGTAAAAGTCCCTTGTTATTTGACTCTAATGGATGAACTCAGTTGCTGTCTCACCCGCGATGGCGAAAATGCACAACAGTCCAATTTGGTTGGACTACAATACAGCAAAACAAATTCGTGATAATTAATACTCTGAGTATTAATAATGAGCGGACATGGCGGTCCGTAAACTGTACAAGCAAAAAACCTTGAAACACAAGAATAACACACTATAATATTCTATCTCTGCCCAGACGTAACCTCTTACTTGAATCGCATGAGGACACAGGTAGAATGTGTTTTCCTCCGTCCTTTAACTTTGACCTGGTTTCTTGAGGCTCGTGTGATGACGAGAGCAGTTTCCTCGCGCTGTCGGCGGGCGGTACGGCTGTTGATTCTCGGCGTGCTGGCGGAGAACTCAGAAATGTCGACTTGATTGAAGATGGAAGAGAAATCTTTAATCTCTTCACTTCTGTAGGCCAACGGATGAAGATGCGAATTGCTCGGCGGTCTCCTTCGGATCCGTTAGAGTGTTTGGTTGAACACAGAGTAATCTCAACTCGTCCAGCGAGATGGAGATTGTATGGCTACAGTTTCAAGTCGGACATTACTTCCTTATGCCACGAGGTTACACCGGAGAGCAGCAAAAAGCTACGTCCGTATTCGGTGAACGAAGTCGCCGGAAGCCACTTTGGAAGCATTTCAGAATTATTTCAACTCCTGATGATGTCATGTTTGAGGGACGTTCTGTTGTGTGCCTCATCCAATAGGAGTTGAGAGTTCGATCCTTTAGTGGGCAAGGCTTCATGGATCTGTAGTCTGTTATGGACTCCCTTTGTTTGATTTTGGCGCGATTTTTGTCAGTAAAATTTACGACTTAGAAGGAGGGGGCTTGAGGAATGTTTTTTATGACTGTTAGGCCTGCCTTTGTCTTCTATCTGAATACATGAGGCCCAACACCAAAAATATACAAAATCAACAAAAAGCTAAATCTAAAAATTTAGTTTAATAAATGTCCTATCAAATGATCCTATGGAGAGCACACTCCAAAAACTTGCCTATATTTCAGATTGATGCATTTCAATTTTTTAACAAAACTCCATGAAATTTTAAACAAAAGTAAATTAATAAAACCTCAATATATTTAAATTGAATTAATTAAATTTTTAATAAAACTTACTATATTCAATTTGTAGGAATTTTGTTATGAATTTTGTTTGTTTGAGTGAATGAAATACTATCCATTTATCAACCTAAATAGTGTTTAAGACAACTTCACTTATATCCATTAAAAAATACAGCAAAAGGTAATAAACCGGTTTAGTCACAATTAGAACAACTGAATGCACCGTTTGCTGGTGTTAAAACTATTGTCTTGAGGACCGCATCTCTCCACTTATGTATGTACTTTTTAGTTACATCATTTACATCATTCATTCATCCTTATCCTAAGTAAAATCCTTTTCTTAATTCCATTTCCTTCTTTTAGCCTTTGAACCTTTGAGCTCTGACTGAATTTCATAGCAGAAAATATTTTTCTAATTAGGAAAAGAGAGCAGTTAATTGGCTAGACAGCGTAACTCCTGTCCCCACCTTCCACCTGAAATGTTCAGTTACTCACTACAAATAGTTTAAGGCTTAATTTGCTTTATTTTTTTTTTATTTATTTTGCAATTTAGTTGAAAAAGAAAGGTGATTTTGGACATGCAGTTCCCTATTCAACTATCGGGGTGTAACTTCTAATTAGTTTGATAGAAAGGCTTTGCAATGGCAAATTAGGGGCAATAACTTCCTGTTTCTTGCATTCCTTGAATAAATCACGTTTCTCTCTTGTCGAATTCACAAAGTCTGGGAACAAGAAAATGCTGTGGTTCTTCCAAGAAAGCCTTCCTGTACTCCTCGCCTCGCATAACACAAGAAATTTGGCCAGAATTGATCGGGGCCTGTCTCCCTCAGTGGACCTCCGAGCCGGAACCCTGTGAGCTCCTTCGATTTCCAGCTTATGTTCTGTTATGTTGAGCAGACACAGGAAGAGCTCATCTAGGAATTTCATCATATCTCTGCCTTCTTCATTCTCAGGAATTCCAACAATTCGGACGTTGTTTTGCCGGCTGCGATTCTCTAAGTCTTCCAACTTTTCCCAAACGCGTTCCAAGCCTGTCTTGGTCGCTAGTGGGTCAGCAGCTAATTCCCTCTCCGATGACTCCAGATAATCGGTCCATTTCTTGATGTCTGACACTCTTATAACCAACTCAGAGAATTTAGTCTCCATGGCAGTGATCGATCGACATATTACAGCAAGATCCTCCAAGTCAGCAATGACCTTCGCCAGCATTGCCGACATGCTCGACAGTTGACGCTGAATCTCTCCTGCCGCACCGTCCAAACTGAGTCCCCGGTCTGTGTCCCTGTCAGGGGTGTCAGCATGAGCACGTAAGTGTCTTTTAATGTCTACAGAGCCTGATGATTTTGAATTCTTTGACATATTGTCTTCATGGAACAGGGTGTATAGAATCTCACCAGTTTATGACACAAGAAGTATGAAAAATTAGCAAAGTGTGCAGAGTTCGGCGTTCACACGTCCGACCCTCGCATGGCGCCACGCGACTCTTTTAGCTGTTGTATTAAATCACCCGTATCTTTCAAATAAGATGGAAGTTGTTCCACCAAAGGTTTAAGAATTCGATCAACATAATGAGATATGGGTTCCAAAAGACTTTCATTGCAAGTCACTATAGGGCGACCAGGAGGATGAATCAAAGATTTATGAACTTTAGGCAAGACATAAATGACAGGAATTACCGGAAAATCCTTAATAAGATACTTCAATTCCACTGAGCTAATTGTATCAATCTCTTTTTTGAAAAGCAAAGTTGGATTTGAGTCCGAATTTGTGTAACAGATATCATTTGAAAGTTGTGATTTAATCTCTCAGAGATATAGTACGTATTTTTATCCATTAGAACCAAACCCCCGCCCTTATCGGCAGGTTTCCATATTACATCGTGTTCATTTTGAAGCTGCATCTAAGTCTGTTGTGTTTTCAAGCCACAATACTCGGGCTTGGGTAGCCTATCTTCAGAGTTTTATCAATATCTGCATCAACCAAATTGCAAAAAGTTTAAATTGCTGCATAATTAACAGGAGGGCAAAAATAACTTTTAGCTCTAAATGATTTATTCCCAGACACTGGCTGATCTCGTCTCTGTACAACATCTTTATAGTAAAAGTATTTCAATTTCAAGGATCTATAGAATTTAAACATTTCAATTTTCAGCTGAAAGGGATCTGTAGATGTTGGAGGGACATAACACAAACCTTTGTTGAGCAGTTGTTCTTCTGCAGTAGATAGGCTGTTGTTGGATAAATTGAAGATTAAGTTCAGATTTTGCATGTTCTCCTTAACTGACTCAAAGTCCTTGCGTCCTCCACCAGGCCGCCCCTGGCGCGTGTGCCTCCTTGTCGAGTGTTGTACTGTCACTGTTGAAGAGGTCTCACATTTGGGGTATTGTCTTTTTCTTGCATAAAAAATCAAGATCTGAGTCAAACTGATACTCAGAACATGGTTTTTGAATTATGCATGATCAACATTTGTATTGACATAATTTACATTTCTCAAAGTATGATGTAGGCTATATATATATGACACAAAATATAATTCCTTACTGATTTGTGTGCATACAACAATTCTTCTTTGAATAATGAATATTATTGGTATATGGCTGTGATGTAATAATATAATGGGTAATTTTTGTATGTAATTTTTATGTCATTTGTGTCCTCTATCTCCTGATATATATATACACGTAGATTCTTGATAACTTGTCTTTGTTACTTTAGTAATATCTGTGAATGACTGCATACAATATAAAGAGGCAATATATGTCTATTACATTTAGCAAACTTTTGTATATTTATAAGTCTATCCTATTAGGACAAATACGGTAAATACTCCCTCTTTATAAATGGAATCTGGTGCGCTATTGTTTACGGGACACTGATGACGATGTAAATCGAAAACGTTTTGTCTTTGCACTGAGCACTTTTTGCACTTTTGCACATTTTGGCCTCTCAGTAAACAAACGAAAAACATTGTAAGACTTTTTCTACACATTGTGTGTGAGCTTCCCCTCTCTTTTGGACCTTAGTGTGATTTTTTTTGAGCTTATGCACCAAAGCTACTTGGAAATATAAGCCCTTTCAGTATTTGGCAACTACAGCTTTTGTTCCCCTGTTGGTTAACTACCTAAATTTCATGGGGTAAATATCTCTTGCAATGATAACTATATAAAGTATGCACTGAATTTGGAGCTTATTGCCTGTTGGCGCTTCTGCTACACTTTGATTGTGATGTTTATGATCTACGCGCTTGTAAACAGCTTCGCGTTTTGATTTGCGCTTGCCCAAAACTAAATCTTCTTTGCGAGACAATACTTTTACCTACTAAACTAATTTTGTGTGTGCAGAATAAAGGTCCAAATATAATTCCATACCAGAACATCACTGATGATGTGTTAGTGAGCATCACAAGTATGTAGTCAGGAAATATCAGAAATAAGACATTTGGTAGTTAATAGTGTCAGTGATCCAATATTTCCATTGTAAATACAAATGCAAATTGACTCAGTAAATTGCACATATTTTTCATAATTATACTAACATGGTTATCAGATTTATTATTCACTGGAATGGACACAAAGATCAAGCAAGTGGTTTAACTCTCATGTGGTGTTCGGGTCATTTTTGACCCATTTTGATTTTGTTTCTTTAATAAAAATGGTGTCCTTTATCTGAGTGGTACAAGATTTTGTGACTTTTCCTCCACTAGCTATCTGAACACACACACACACAAAATCTGGACTTGAAGGATAAATCTAAATGGTCACTCGTGTGACACTTGTGGTGTTCAGTCCAAAATTGACCCACCATAGGAAATGAATGGGAAATACTAAAATACAGAGGTTTTTTTATTTTATTTATTTGTCAAATAAAAATCAGTAAATCAGACACAATTCAGAACACAACCATACATAAACGAAGGGGTGAGACTATAAAACATGAACAATGCAGAAAACATATGCACGCACAAACACACACACATACATACAGGTTTTTTTTGGCTATATTAGTGATCTCTCATAGACTTCCACTGATTTCATATCAGGTTAAAGATATTTTCTATTTCCAAACTCTACCCCTAAATCTAACCATTCCACAAGCATGTGCACATCACTAGTTTTGAAGATCAACATCATCTGCAACATCCACATTTTTTTTTTTTTAACTGATGAGTACATTTGGCCCTCAAAAGTGTAGACAAACCTGTACACACATACCAAACATACCACACAGGTTGAAGTCTGAGTGTGACCCCTGTGTGACAAAGTTTATGCTGGAATTTTGATGTTTGAAATAAATGACCGGTAACAAAATAATAACTCTGTCTTTTCTTTGTAGCACATTCAGATTTGACTATGGCAGCATGGTCAGGTTTGACAGCATATTGGAGCATCATTGCAAAATCTGACACTTCAACACAAGTGGTTTAGAAGTTTTTTATTTAATTTTATTTATTTATTTATTTATCACACATACGTTTGCACATATACAGTGAAATTCTTTTTTTTTTCCACATATCCCAGCTAAGCTGGGGTCAGAGTGCAGGGTCAGCCATGATATGGCACCCCTGTAATGCTACATTTCTGACAAAAAATTGTTTTAAATATATCCTATATAAATATATAGCTAAAAATATATCCAATGCATAACTTGTGATGACATCTAGAAATTAAATTTGTTACAACACTGGCTTATAGAAATCAGCCAATGCATGATAGAGCACTGAAGCCATCTATTGGCCATTGATGTTATTTCTTGCAATTGTTTTTTTTTTTTTTTTATTCCAGCAGATGTCAGCAGAGACCCCCCACCCACCCCCCCCACCCCATCACAAATTGTGACGTTTTGACATTTTCAGTTTACTGAAATGAAGGTTTTTAATTGAAGTGAAGATAACATAAAATGTGCTTATTTTCTATTTAAGTGAATGGCGTAATTTAAATACCATTATTGTTTTTTTTTTTTTTTTTTTTTTTTTTTACACATCTTTAAAAAGTAAAAAAAAAAAAAAAAAAAAAAAAAAGTAAAATACTACACATAAATTACCGGGTAATTTTTTACCCTCAAATGCCACAAGTGTGACTCTCAAATGAACACCGCACAGGGGTTAATAAAAAAAGAAGCAGGAAGTATAACGTAGAACTCCAAATACAGTCTAAATACAGCTCAAGCAAAATTAGATCCTGAGTTTAAGTGGTTTTCAAGTTTTTCAGAGGCCCTATTCTTTTGCCAGTTGTGGACCACTGAGTCTTCAGATATATGAGCCATGTTCCATTGCACAACATTTGCTGTTTGTAGAACAACATTTACAAATGTGGTCCATTATATAATGCTTTATGATAGAATGTGGTCTTTATGAGATGCCCATTCAAAATGCATTTAAAGTAGGGGGGCGGAGCCTCCAGTCCAGTGTGCATATAAGAAAGGTATTGCTTTTAAGAGGCAAATGAAAAAATGGGTTCATACCTGATTAACATGAGTCTTTTTGCATTTGCCATCCTGAATGTACCTATTTCTGGTGCTGCTATAATGATGAACATGTTTTATGTGTACTGCATGTTTTCTCCACAGAATGGATCAGAAAACATCCTAAAACCACCTCTTAATGTTTTACTGGGATCACTTATTGGGTGCAACCTCACTCTTAATTTTTTAAACCTGTTATTTGTGTCATATGATACTTTTTTCTCAGTTTCCTCATGGATATATGCCGTTTCATCAGCAGTTGTGCTGTACGTCACAAGGACCAGTTTTACTACCTCTCTTGGACTGAATGTGTTTTATTACTTTCAGATTGTTCCTGTCCGGCAGGCTTTTTTGGTCTGGGTGAAGACGCACATGAAAGTCTTTATGTACTTGACATTGGTTTTCGACAGAATCTTCTTTTTATTTGAATTCATTCTTCAAGTTATGGACCCACGGAAATATGCTATTTCTGAAATGGACTTAAATTCAAGCATTGCTCATGTCAATGTCACCAGTGGAAATGCTGTTCATTTTAACCTATTAAGGGTAGACTTTTGGCTTAGATCTGGCTATTTATTTCTATGTGTTGTGATCATGCTGGCATCAAACACTGTGACTGTTCTCTACCTGTGTAGTCACATGAAGAGTATGAAGGAGAACACCAGCTCTTCCTCTAGACTTCATCACCAGAAGCAGATGAGAGTGACCGTCATGGGAATTATACAGATGGTCCTCTTCTTTATCTCCTCAGGCTGGCTCATGACAAACGAGCTTTTTATCTATTATTTTGTGTACAAATTTGATGAGAAGGAATATGTGATTGCCTCTGTTATGACACTATACTCTCTTGGAACAACCATGATTTTAGGTGTTGGCCAGACAACATTCCGGCTTAGGGCGATATATTTTGGGAAAATACTTCTTCAATCCCTGAAATTTTTATACAGGTGTTGTTGGAGGGGTTAACTGGGAAGCAATGTTGGGGCATCACTCAATCCAAATGGATCTAAAAAAATTTCTAAAGTAACCTGAACATGGGTGACAGAGAAGTGGATGCTTTTCTTGACTTTTTCTTGATTTAACAGTAAATACTGAAAAAGTAAAATGTCATTTTGTTCAAAACAGAATATAAATATAATAATGTAATTCAAAGTCAAATCACCAATGTAAATAATTTGAGAAAATATGTTACAGGAATTTTGATTGATCACTGTGCTGACATTTGCAAACTACATAATCCCCTATTTGTACAAGGGTTCAGTGATTTGAAGTCATTGAAAAAATAACTCTGAAAGTATGTAAAAAAGTATTGGCAGCAAATCCACCACAAGAAGTTATTCAATAAGGTGGTAATTATTCAAATAAAATGACCATTTCTCCCTAAGTGAGGGTTTCTGATATCCGAAGAAGCCGAAACACCCCAAAAACATCACTGATGCTTTCTTTACAAGCATCAAGAGATGCATGTGGTCCAGAAATATCAGAAAGAGAAAGTCAGTTGGTATGATAGTGTATGCAATCCTATTTCCCTTGTAAATATGAATGGAAACTGATCCAGTAAATTGCCCATAGTTTTCATAATTATACAAAAATGGTCACATCAGTTTATTAATCACTGGGATTGACACATAAATCAAGCGAGTGTTTTAAAGAAAATAACATTACACGGCAGAAAGTAAGGCAAATAATTTCAAGTCCAGCCTAAAGACAGCTCAAATAAATTAGATCCTGAATTAGTGTTTTTTTTTTTTTTTTTTTTTTTTTAGATTTTTGAATGCCTTATTCTTTTGCCAGTTGTGGACCACTGAGTCTTCAAGTCTATGTAGGCTCTGATCCAAATGTCATGTTGCATAAAACAGCATCTACACTATATCAGTCTGAAGCACACCATTAATCAATGAGGTCCCTGAAGGTCATAATAAGATGCCTTTTCAAAATGCATTTAAATTAGAGGGGGTGGAGACTTCAGTGTGCTTATAAAAAACTTGTTGCTCTAAAGACTTCTGCAAACCCTGAAATTGTCATCTTACTGAAGAGCACAAACCTCTTTCCTCATAACTCACTTTAGGCAATTGAACTTCTGGCAGGGAAGCAATATGAACGTGGGTGACAGAAGAGTAAAAATTTTTTATTGATACTTAAAAAAAATAATAATTTTTATCACAGTATACTGTCAAATACTAACTTTTGTTCAAAACACAGAATATCAGTGCTGTGACTGAAATAATATAATTCAAGTTCAGTTAACTAATATAAATAAATTGAGAACATATTTTGCAGGATTTTGCATGTATCATTGTGTTGACATTTGCAAACCACAAAATCACTCTTCCCCTATATGTTCAAGGGGTTCAGTGATGTTTGCAAATCAAGGAACCAGACCAACAAGTTTGTCCACAATAAGGGCATACATTGAATTAGGAAATTACATCATGTTTAAATATATTTGTTTGTTTATGTTTCAAATAGTTTTCACTAAATTTCCACCATGTAAAGAATACTGTCAGATGATACATTCCCATGACTATAAATTTTGTATATGTATGAATGTAGATTCACAAATTGCTGTTTTGTTTGTCTATATTGATTAAAAGAATATTAATTTATTGTTTGATCATTTGTTTCAGTCCTTCATCAAGTATTTCTAATGCTCATCAGTTTTTCTTTTGTCAATGGTGTCATTCTGACATTGCCATTGGATTTACATTAAATAAATATACTCTTTACAGGTATGAGGTCTTTATATTCAGAAGTGAATTTATATGAAACAAAAATATAGCTTTTTTAAAAATTTTAAATTCTATTGATTAATCGCTGCAGTACCTTTAATATCTACTCCCTCACATTCAAAGAATTTAATTGTTTCACTCGTGCATGTTGGAATTTAGAGATTTCACTCCAATTATTGTAAGAATTCATGTACACTGTCATCGCTACGCTTCAGTTCAAAATGCAAATATACATGATTGATGAGGTCATGGTTAATAACGATTTTCAATGAGCTGTGTGCAAGTAAAAATTACTTTAAGAGGATGTGTCATCAGAAAACTGACCACAGTGAGCCATACAATAAGGTGGAAATGAATTAAAACAAACTACCTTTTCATTTTTCATTTAAAGACACAATTTCTATAAGATTTTGTTTCTGAATTCTGAAAGATGTAAAGCAGGTAAGTCAATCAGAAATAGATGCCTATAAGACATTATATGCTTATATAATAAAAAATGAGTCATTTGGTACTTAATAGTGTGAGTGGTCCTATTTCCCTTTTGAATACAAATGGAAACTGATCCAGTAAGTTGCTCATAGTTTTCATAATTATACTAGCATGGATATGAAGTCATTTACAGTATCAATCACTATATGACACTTGGGATGGACACACAACTATGGGCCTTTAGTTTAAGAAGATTAGCAAAGAACTCGAAACCAGCCTATATAGTGCTCAGACTAACTACTTCTTTTGCCAGTTATGGATCACTGAGTTTTTCAGCCTATATGGCTTCTGATCCAAATGCCATGCTCCATTGCATAGTATCTACAGTATATCAATCTGTAGCTCACCAGTGTGGTTCCTGAAGGTCTTAATGACATGCCCATTCAAGATTCATTTAAATGAGGGGGTGGAGCCTCCAATGTGCATATACCTGTGAGAAACTTTGCTCATAGTGGCAAATGGAAAAATGGATTCCTACATTATTAACATGAGCTCATTGGCATTTGCTATACTGAATGTGCCTGTTTCTGGTGCCACTATTCTGACGAACATGTTTTTTGTGTACTGTTTATTTTATCCACAGACAGGACCAGACAACAGCCTAAAACCACCACTTAATGTTTTACTGGGATCACTTATTGGGTGCAACCTCACTCTTAATGTTTTTAACCTGTTATTCGTGTCATTTGACAGTTTGTATCCCAAACAATGGATGTACACGATTGCATCAGCAGTTATAATGTATGCCACAAGGACCAGTTTTACCACCTCTCTTGGACTGAATATATTTTACTACTTTCAGATTGTTCCTGTCCGGTTGCCTTTTTTGGTCTGGGTGAAGATGCACATCAAGCACTTTATGTACTCGACGTTGTTTTGTGACAGAATCTTCTTTTTATTTGAATTCTTTCTTCAAGTTATGCACCCATGGAAAGATGCTATTTCTGAAGTGGACTTGAATTCAACCTGTATTCAAGTGAACATCATTAAAGGAAACATAGATGTACAATATTACCTATCAATGGCACACTTTTGGATTAGATGTGGTTATTTTTTCCTTTGTCTTGTCATTATGCTGGCATCAAGCAGTGCAACTGCTCTCTACCTGTGGAGTCACATGAAGAACATGGAGGGGAACTCCAGCCCTTTCTCTGCCCTTCATCAGCAGAGGCAGATGAGAGTGACCATCATGGGCATCATAAAGATGGTCCTCTTCTTTCTCTCCTCAATGTGGCTCATGACAGAAGATCTCATGATTTTTTATTTTGGCATATGTTTTGATCAGAAAAACCATGCAGGTGGCTGTGTTGTGGCACTATACTCTCTTGGAATAACCATAATTCTAGGTGTTGGTCAATCAACATTCCGGCTTAGGGTGATAGATATTGGGAAAAAACTTCTGGAAACCCTGAAATTTTTAACAGATTGAAAAGCAAAAACCTCCTTCATAATCGCTTAGTTTAGGTTATTGGTTGTCTGGCAAAAGATCCAAATGAACTGTGGAGAAGCGCTCCGCATTTTAGCACAAACTGCAAAAATCTTCTGAAATAGCCAGTATGCAGGTGAAAGAAGCATGGATGATTTGAATAGAAAGTAATTTCTTTTTTTGTCAAAAATCACAGTAGTACATGTAACATAACATCAACATTTTAGGTTGATATTTAAATGTGTATTTAAAAGCATAAAAGTAAGTTTTTCACCATTTTACTATCATTAGTGATGTGTGGCTACTTTTTTTAAAGTACAGTTATTCAGTGTAGTCTCTCACTTATGCCATTAAAACTGGATGCATAACAATTCTTAAAGAACTGGCAAAAAACAGTTTGAAATAGTTTTAAATGGAGTACATGCAGAGTAGGAGAACCTTCCAAAAGTATTTCATGTCAACTACCCAAATCCACAAAACTGAAATGATTTACTGGTTCAAAACACATAGAATATCAATGCTGTGATTGAAATGTTGTAATTCAAATGTATCTTATCAGCAATGTAAATAATCCAACAACATAATGTACAGAAATGTGAATGAGTAATTGTATCTTGAAATGAAACATGTTAACATTTGCAAACCACAAAACCCATATGTCTAAGGGGTTCAGTGATTTTTGCAAATCATATAGGCCTACAAGTTTCTCCCCTTTGACATATGGGCACACATTTAGAAGGGAAATTTACATCATGTATTCATTTATTTGTTTGCATTTCAAGTAGTTTTCACTGAATTGTTTTACCATGTGGCAAATACTTTATATTCAGTAAGATTTCTTTCACATGACTATACATACTGTGCATGTAGATGTGTAAAATGCTTAATGTTATGTTTGTATGTTCTCTATATTTAGTGTGCGTGTGTGTGTGTGTGTGTGTGTGTGTGTGTGTGTGTAACGTGTTCATTTATTTTATGGTAAATTGCATTTGATGAACTTTATCTGGTGTTTACATGCTCATCACTTTTTTTTATTGTTTCTTTTTTTTTTTTTTTTCTTTTTTTTTTTGGCCATGCTGACATTGCCTGAAGTTAAAATTATATAAAACATTACATAATTATTTTTTTTTAGATAATTATATATTACATAAAGTATATTCTATAGGCTAAGGTCTTCAACATTTACAATTGCAGTTACATGAAAAGTAGGCGAAAATATAAAAATATGTATGTTTAAATAAACTCACTTTTGAAATGTTATATCACATGGTGGATCTATAGCAGTACTGTAAAAGCCACATGCATGTGCACAGCCTATAAAAATGTTTGTGTTTGGAGAATGAATGACAATAAACCCATGGGCACTTATTGCATCAACTCCTAACACGAACTGATACAGTCCCATCTGGTGGACTGAATGTATATTGCAACCAATTTTTGTTTAGCATTACAGCATGTAAAGTGTTTCAAAGCGTGTTCACAAGGAATAGCAGACCACAAATCTTGTTTATTTACTTTTACAGAAAGCATCTGATAATCACGCATTCCAGTCAGGTTTTTTTTTTTTTGGTCAACTTACTGTGTGAGCAATGGAAACTGTGCAAACTGCAATGGATTTTTCCCTGCCAGTAAAAAGTTTGTCACAAATGTGTCAAAAATTTTAAAAAAATATTAGTGTATGTTGAAATTAACATTAACTAAGATTACTGCAATAGCCTACATGCTGTAAAATAACTGTTTTTATATTACTTCATGTTAACTAATGTTGTTAATTAATGTTAACAAATCCAACCTTTTTTTAAAGTGTTACCGCAAATAGCCTAGGCTACTTCCTTCACTTCTGTTGTTTTTGCATATATTTTGCAAAATCCCACCCAACTTTGGTCCTAAAGACATTATTTATTTATTAATTCATTTAAAAAAAATTAAACAAAATAACATTTTATACAAAATAATTTTTTTAATAATAAATAAATATATATATATATATATATATATATATATATATATATATATATATATATATATATATATATATATATATTAATGTTTATTCATTTAATTTTGTTAGTTAAATTTGATAGAATTTAGTTATAATATTGAAATGCGTAAATCTTAAAAATTAGGCCAAAATATTTTGAGTGTAGCCTAGTAAAGAGTCTATATTTGCAGCTTAGATGTGTGAAATAAAAGTAATTTAAAATGAAAATTAATATATCAGTAGGTTAATATTAAGACATATGACTGTACGCAGTAGTGCAACAAGTAATAGTAACAACAATGACAGAAAAACGAAAGAGGATGAACCCCCCTCCTCCCTCCCTCTCTCCTCTCTCTCTCTCTCTCTCTCTCTCTCTCATTCTGGTTCTTCGGCGTCGGCTGTTCTTCATGCGGAGTGAAGAAACCGGACGAGATCGGTCGATTTCTGCTCATTAAACTGATTGATTAGTATTTTTTTTTAATCACTTAATAGACTATATGTCTTGATCATTTACAAACGATCATCTATTGCTGGTCTTTGTTGTGCGATATTGTGGTTGAAACGAGCTGCTGTTAAAGGTGAGATGTTATTTTTCATCCTGCCGTTATTTTAACAGCTGAAATCCAACTGTTTACGAATTAGAGACAGTTGTTCGCAATGTTACTTTTCCCCTATTATAATTAGACAGCTCGTCTTCAATTACAATTTTGTGATTGTTTGTTATAGATAAAGTAAATCTTACAATCATTATTCACTTTCTAACGATCATATCGTTTCTGTATCTATTATAACGGTCTCTAATAGATGCCTCGATAACTTTACGGTCTTTTAACAGAACTTTTTTCTCATTCCACAGTACTGTGTAACTGGAGTATATATCCATCACTCTCAGCACACTGGACTGGAATGACTCTATCTCTCCTCCAAACATCAGACCAGAGCCCATTAAATCCAGCTTTCATTCTCTGTTTTGAGGGGAAATATGGACTTTAGCAGTGTTTCACTGGGTGTGGATGTGGAGAATACTTTTGCACAGAAGATTTGGCTGAACCTCCCTTCCTTGATCTCTCTAGATCTCCTTTCCTCTAAAGGTTCACCTCAGCCTTCAGATATGCTCCTGTCGCCTGTATATCAGGGCTCAGAGTCTGAAGCCTTGCTGCTGTCAAGCCCAGAACCCCTGCTCACCCTCCTATCCATGAATCGAAACTCCCCAACCTCTCCAGTAGATGCTCCACAAATGAGTTTTGTGGATGAAGAACGAGATGTGGCAAAGGCCATTCACAACCCAAGCCCTCTTCAGCATGGCAATTCCACAGTGGGTTGTCAAGGTGCCTCCAAATCACTTTTCTCAGAGCAACACACCAATGGGGAGCGTGCATTTTATCCAAACGGAGTCCTTCAAGCACATGCTACAATAATATCACAAGAACCAGAACATAGCAGGGAAAAAAGTGGTTTAAACCACATTTCGCATGGTTCATCGCAAATACAAACAGCTGGCATGGCGGTGCTGGAGGAAGGAGTGATGATCCAGTCTTTGTGGCATCTCTCCCAGCACGTTGCATTGGCAGATCGAGCCAGTCGCTTACAGCAGAGGGTGTTGGCGATGCTTGGCGAACATGCCACACGGCACTATAGACACCAACTGGAGGGTTTAAGGAAGAAATCTCATGAAGTATACTGTTCCCCCAGGTCTTCCATTGCATCAGGGGAACTTTTCAGCCCTAAAGGGAATGAGACATTTAATGCCACAGAGATGCAAGATGGAGAAGGGGCTCTCAGGAGCCTCCAGTTACCTCAAGCAAATGGGGAATCTCTGAAATTCAGAGATGTGCAGATTTTTACATGCAGTGGGCATGCAGTTCTGCATGGGGTGCTGGAGTCTCTGGACTCAGATGCCACAGTGAGCAGCTCAGATGAGGAGTGGGACCATGAAGACATTAATGAGACCTCAGCAGAATCACAGTGAGTATGATGATCTGGGGCTAAACGGCCTACTCAGTGGATACTTGACCTCCTAATCAAGTTTAGTGCTGAGATTAGAAAATAGTCATTAGACAAACATACAGTATGTTTAGATAAATGCTTCCTTAATTTTTGCCAGAGATGGAGATACTTGGAAGACATTAAAGGTGATGTCGGTAAATTTTTAATACGCAAATTCTTTCTCCAATCCCATCTCTTACTGTTTCAACTTTGTGCACTTTTAGCACTGTGAACTTCTAGAAAGTAAAGTCCTGTTAAATCTTTTTACAGTCTCACTAGTTTATTTAATTTGTCTAGTAACAATGTCCAACAATATACAGTATGTACATGCATGACAGGAGATTTGTCATTTTTGTATTTGTTTTCTTTCAAAAAGTTGATTTAACGTAATTTTTAGTCCTTTGTCTTGCTAAAACTAATTTGATATGTATCCTCATACTCACAATTATTAATAAATAATAATATTTTCGCACTTTTTGCATAATTTGGCAAAATTACAAAAGTGATTGGAAATGACGGCCAATATTCTGCGTACAATGGATATCCCCCCATCATGAAATGGAAAGATAATTGAAATAACTGGTATAGGCATTATGCAATATAAACTATAGGTGGAGATAGGGAGGTGGAGGGATGCCAGAATGTCGGAGCGAGGGAAATAGGTGCTTATATATTCTTTAAATTTGATTGGCTGGTCTAGAACAAGCTCCTCCCGAATTTACATTTGGAACTTCTTTAATTGTTTGAATTTGCTATTGCAGATAGCTTTGTGATTATAACCAAAATATTCAAGATTGATTACTTAGTCTAGTAGGGCTTCAAAATTCTGAAATAACCTTGGGTGAAGGGTATAATTAATCCCTATGCAGTACTTGCCAGGCAGCAAAAGAGGAGAGGGAGAGAATTTTTTATGACACGGTGGAAGAGAATCTTGGCAGGCAGAAAGAGAGTGGAAATGACAAGTTTTAGAAAACAAACAGCCCCATAGAATATGGAGAGAGGAAGCATTTGGCACTGGCAGTGCCATATGTTTCTGCAGGAGCTTTACTCTCATACGCACAGAAACACTCTGTTTCATACACAGCTGTTGAGAAATTGTCACCATATTTCATCCCCCTGTTGAAGATTTTTATGCAGTGTGTTCATATGCAGCTGGCTATTCATCCGATCCTGTCTCTGTTCAGCCACAGTGAAACAGACAGCTGCATTTTTCTTTCCCTGGGATCAGTATATAAATAGAGATCTTTTCCCAGCCTATAGATCAGAGCTTTCATGTCTTTCTTTGCTTGCTAACTCTGCACTTACACTGTGAGATTGCAACATAAGGCCAGGAAAACAGCCATTTTCATTTTCAAAAATTCTGTTTGAAAAAATGTTTTTTTTAAGACTTGGGAAGTGTTTGGAAACCACCTTAAAGGGTTAGTAAAAAATGGAAGACAAAAGGAGATGTAAGGCAAAATGTTCACCTCAGTCTCCATTCACTTTTGTTGCATCTTTTTTCCATACAATAAAAGTGAATGGTGACCGAGGCTAACGTTTTGCCTAATATCTTGGTGTTCTATGGAAGAAAGAAATTCATACAGGAAAGACAGTGGCCATCACTCTACATTCTCTGGTAAAGCTGGATAGGAGAACATTGCGAAAAGAGCTTCAGCAGCAGAATTGTTTAAGGACATTTTGCATGGACTAAGAGACGGCTCTCAGCCAAACAAGTGCAGCACATCTGACGTCAGTACTCTCATTTCACAGATGCTCACTGTTTGAGGTGGTTAGTTTGTGGTCACTTAATTCTGAAAAAGCCACAGGACCCAAAGCTATAGCAGAGCTTCAATGTCTGCTTAGTTGTACAAGTAAAACAAAGACAAACCAGTTGTGCTTCAAAGATAGAAAGGTATTTGACCGCATAAAAGATCAGGTCTGTCTGGACGCTATCGAGGTGTTAGCTAAACAAAGATCAAAAGAAGCATGCAACAAGGCCATCTGTGTATTTAGGTATGAAAAGATCTGGCTCCTCATCTGTTCGGTCACTGCCAGCGTTTTGTCGAGGCAGGACTGTGCCCTGTGAATGTGTATCGAGAGAGAGACAGAGGAAGTAGGCTGACTAGAAAGGTAAAGTGTTTGTTTACACAGAGACCAGGAGGGCTGCTGCCCGAGCAGGAGATCTCATGCTTCCCATTGTGTGTGAGTGAGTTCACTGCTGCTCCACTGCACTGGAAATATTCCTGGAATTTTCCTTTTAGCCAGTGTGGGGGCAAGAGTCTGTGAAAGTGTATGTCTGAGAGGGAGGCAGACAGGTTATGTCTGTGTGTTCAAATCCTCTCCTGATGCCTCTGTGATTTTTAAACAAGTTGGAATAAAGGAATGTCCTCAAATTAGCTGTCCAATCATAACAGAAATAATTTACTGTGCATACATTATAGAATGCCTTAAGGTATAAAAGCAAAAGCAGCCTGTTTAATCCAAAAGGGGTTTCACATGATTCGTTTCGGGGCATCAACTTGCCACTCAATGTTGGTGTCAGGCCCCACTTTTCCCTCCAAATGACAAGCGTTGCATTTGTGCCATGGAAAGGGCGATTTTATAAGTTTGCCAGGCATGATAGTGGGTGGTATGCATGCAAAGTAAACATTAAAAAAAATTTGAGAAGAGAAAAAAGTTGTTAAAATTGTTTTGATACATTCATTAATGTCTTAGGATGTTAAATCAGAGCTAAGGTCTCTGGATGTTAATAAACAATAAGTTTAATATTTATAAGTAAAAAAATAATAAGACGTTTAATATCTCTTCATAAATATTGACAGATTTTAAATATTTCTTGTTGCTGTATACTCTAAAAGGCATAATAGCAAAAAATAACTTTTGTGTAAAGTTGGACCTGTCTTTGCAAAGACAGACTTTTATATTCAAGTTGCCTGGTAATGATTGGCTGCCAATTTGAAAGGTCAGCGGAAAGGTCAGCAGCAGCTGACGCTTCACTCCACAGAGCTCAATATATTTGGCAACGCTGATGCGAGTCATGTGGAAGCCACTTAAGGATCAATGCGAGGGTAGAAAAATTCTTTAACTAAATTACGGTCTTGATTTTGGTACAAGACACCTTGAGGAAAAGTCTAAAATGCAACAAATATGTAGAATATGACCCTTTTAAAGGTGGATTGAGTAATTGAATGAAAAGGAATTGCACAAATAATTACAGTTTTTAAACAGGTTTTCCTAAACACTTCACCTGTCTACCATTGGTCAAAAAAACAAACAAAAAAAAAAAAAACCAGGTAGTCCTGCCCCAAACACGCAATCGGTTTCCTCAATGTTGGATTGCTCAAACAAATACAAAAATGTTGCAAGTGCGTACAATGCCACTGTGTTTACACTCTTCAGGGAATTTAACCTACAAATGGCTTACTTTAGTTGTCTCTACAGCACTGTAATTACAGAGCTAGGTCAGTAACCAAAAGTTGTCTGTTCAAACTCTCACAAGAGGCGATCCATGAACTATCACCATTGTACCCTTCAGCAAAACCCTGATTCCAGGGTTGCTCCTAGAGATTGTCCCTGTATGAAGTGTACTATCACTTTGGATAAAATGTCATTTAAATTACTATTTCTAACTCTCTTTCTCTCTCTGTGGGAGCTGCCAAGGCTGTGAGTGGAGGTGGTTGGCAGACAGAGCTGATATTTGCAGTCGCTGGGCATGGCTGCAGATGAGACTGACTGAGCTGGACTTTCAGATGCAGCGGCTTGAAGAACTGCACAAGAATATCCTCGCTAACAAGGTGAAGAACTATGATGGGGAAAGAAACTGGTTATCAGAATGTATTGTTGTTGTTAAAATTTCAGTATTGAAGAACTGTCTCCTTGTCAGAACTATTGAAGAATTTCAATGGTTCAACACATTCGTTTATATATATATATATATATATAAATAGCATTCTAGGAAATTAGATGTTCTTCCACCGTACTTCATAAAATGTAAATGAATGTATTAAATTGAATATTGATTATTCATATCATCTAATGTTTCTGGAAAAAACCCATATGTTAGTGTATGATAACACTGCATTTTTAAATATTTTCTTAGCAGTGCTGGGCAGATTACTTGTGAATCATAATCAGGTACTGATTACAAATTACATGTCAAAAAATGCAATCAGTAACGTAATATCGCAGATTACATTTTTGGGGTAATCGAATCCGATTACTTTTGGATTACTTTTAAACAAATTTTGCATGGTTTAATCATTTGAGTGTTATATGTCCACAAATTCAGAAAAAGATTGCAAATGTAAAAATATGAATGAAGTTTTCATATTTTAATGTTTCCCTCAGTTATGCTGATAGAGGTCTAGGCCCTCCATCAATGACAGACTCAAATATGTTTGAGTTTAACAGGCATTTTTATTGGAGTTTCTAAAATTCCCGGGGCATGTTAACACAAATGTGGTTATGCAATTTCACCATTTTACAAATGCCGCAAATGTGGTAAGAGATCAGACCAGTTATGTTTGTGAATTAGTGGCACAAAAACATCTCAAAGTTATCACTACACCAAAAGTGCATTCATATACATTTTTGAAGGTGACTACAAAAGCAATTTAAGAAACTAAAAGTAACTTTATAGCGCTAATCCAGTTGAATATGAAATGACGTGTATTTGTGCATTATGATGCGTTTGATGGAAAAAAAACCTTCCAAAGACATTGTGACACATGGTTATTTACACACAGAGTGAAAATTCAAATGGATTTGTGATGTAAAGTTAAAAAACACATGCAAACATACATCTAAATGTTTCTTTAGATTTTACATAGAATCCTTTGCAGTTGACAGGATATTAACTTTTGGAAGGCAGAGTTTAAATTGCACAGTGATGTTTTTTTCCCCTTGTTTTCTTATGAAATTATCTCTATAGATCCAGTGGTTAAATGCTGAGGTAGACTGCTCCATCTTCACCTGACTGGCTAGTAGCGAGTATCAGTTCTGAGTGCAATACAGACAACCCTCCCCCTCTCTTCCGAAAACACTAGAAGACTTACCGAATGTATATCAGCGGTGTGCTGATTTAGAATTAAAAATTTAAAAGATTGAATAAAGAGAATGATAAGGATGATCAATAAATTATTAACAATTTACTGCCGTTGCCTTGTTAATGTGTAATGATGTAATCTATAAAAAGTAAATGTAGTCTGATTATGAGTATTTACAAATGTAATTTAATCCAATTACAAGTACTTGATTTTTTGTAATCTGATTACATAATCCACATTACGTGTAATCCGTTACTACCCAGCACTGTTTCTTAGATTAAAATTATATATTTATATATATATATATATATATATATATATATATATATATATATATATATATATATATATATAAATTATATGTTTTTCCATATTCATTCTCAATTCAGATTGGAATGGAGCACAACCCTGGTTGTTAAACAAATACAAGCAATTCTACTTTAATTTGTTATATATATATATATATATATATATATATATATATATATATATATATCAGTGACAAATTCTCAGGGCCAGCAAAGCCTTCTCTGCTGGCCTAACATGCCAAATAAATAAATAAATATTTTTCATCCTTTTATTCTCAATCACCTTTTAGCCTATGTATTTTTAATCGCTTTCCACTCTTAATTAATCTACAAACAAATAGAGAAAAACAAAAAGTTTATCCAGTCAGAATTTATTCCTTGATGCTTACAAGCAAAGCGTGACAAATGTTTCACAAATCGCATGCCCAAAGCCAAGCTCGTTAGACAAAGCAGCGCGTGATTTTGAGCTCCACCCCGTCAGGCCTTCAGAATTTCCACAGAATCCCTCAACAGTGCAAATGAATGGGCAACTAAAGTCAGGTTGTCAGATTCATCAGCCAATCAGATTGATTTATTTGTTCTTGGTGGGTGTGATCTTTAGGATATGTCCCGGACGAGGCCTTCTAGCTGGCCTTGAGTGACGCAGTCACGCTTTAAGTGACGTAATTTTAAAGCGAAGAGCGCGAGATCTTGCTGACGAGTCACCTGTCATTACTGCCGCTATCGCCATTGAGAAAGCGATCCTTATGGATTTACAGTACAAACCTGAGATGTTCTGCATGACCGTGTGATTGCTTAATTTATTAATCATGATAGGAGGACTGATTTCCACTTCAAGCAATTTGGTAAGTGCTTTTTGCATTGTTATAGCAACATCAGGATTTTTCTAAGTGTAAATTAGGCTGCTTGAGCATTCAGTGTCAGATCAAGTTTTGAAAAGTAGTGCTGCGTTCCATTCAACTCGGAAAGTCGGATTTTACAACTTCCTACAGGAAAAGTGCAATGGAATGCATCTTAAAGTCAGAATTACAACTTGTAGGCTCGTGCGGAAATTCTCAACTCAGGGAGATATATAAAGTATGTGATAAACATTCACTTTATTAAGTAATATTAATAAATAAGTTCATTTCCACATTACATGATATTAAAGCTTGTTTAACAAACGCCTGCAGAAACAGGTGTATAAAACATTATAATCTCTTTTGATAATCGTACACCTGAAGCACATATGCTAGCACTGCAGCATTGTTTATCAGTTGGGTTGCTAGGAGACATCTCTAATGAGAGTCAAACCCCTGCTTAGCTAACGGGAGCGTTGCAGTTCCAAATATCAGGGAATGAAATGAATTTATGGTCGGAGATATCAAGTAGGAATATCCCACATCCAACTTGAATGGAACGCAGCATATCCGTGTACCCTGACGAAATTTATTGCAAGCAACATTTAAATCGCAAATATTATTAGATATATTTTTCCAGGTATTATAGACCTTCTTGGTAGATTCATATGAAAAATTATGATTTTTGACGTTCATTTCACAAAACAGTCATGCTGCAGTTAAAATTAGGCTTGCTTGAGCATTAAGTGTCGTTTCAAGTTCTGACTTTTGTGCGTGGACGTGTAAATTGGTATTACTAGTTAGCTGCAACATAATGCATGATGCCCAAAGGCATAGGGTATCTTATTCATTGTGAAACTGTGTTTTCTTAATGGCATGGATCACACTGAAGACCTAGACTTTTAATGCATGGCCCACCACTGATATACACTATATTGGCAAAAGTATTCGCTCATCTGCCTTTAGACGCATATGAACTTAAGTGACATCCCATTCTTAATCCATAGGGTTTAATATGATGTCGGCCCACCCTTTGCAGCTATAACAGCTTCAACTCTTCTGGGAAGGCTTTCCACAAGGTTTAGGAGTGTGTTTATGGGAATTTTTGACCATTCTTCCAGAAGCGCATTTGTGAGGTCAGACACTGATGTTGGACGAGAAGGCCTGGCTCGCAGTCTTCGCTCTAATTCATCCCAAAGGTGCTCTATCGGGTTGAGGTCAGGACTCTGTGCAGGCCAGTCAAGTTCTTCCACACCAAACTCACTCATCCATGTCTTTATGGACCTTGCTTTGTGCACTGGTGTGCAGTCATGTTGGAACAGGAAGGGGCCATCCCCAAACTGTTCCCACAAAGTTGGGAGCATGGAATTGTCCAAAATCTCTTGGTATGCTGAAACATTCAGAGTTCCTTTCACTGGAACTAAGGGGCCAAGCCCAGCTCCTGAAAAACAACCCCACACCATAATCCCCCCTCCACCAAACTTCACAGTTGGCACAATGCAGTCAGACAAGTACCGTTCTCCTGGCAACCGCCAAACCCAGACTCGTCCATCAGATTGCCAGATGGAGAAGCGTGATTCGTCACTCCAGAGAACGCGTCTCCACTGCTCTAGAGTCCAGTGGCAGCGTGCTTTACACCACTGCATCCGACGCTTTGCATTGCACTTGGTGATGTATGGCTTGGATGCAGCTGCTCGGCCATGGAAACCCATTCTATGAAGCTCTCTACGCACTGTTCTTGAGCTAATCTGAAGGCCACATGAACTTTGGAGGCCTGTAGCGATTGACTCTGCAGAAAGTTGGCGACCTCTGCGCAGTATGCGCCTCAGCATCCGCTGACCCCGCTCTGTCATTTTACGTGGCCTACCACTTCGTGGCTGAGTTGCTGTCATTTCCAATCGCTTCCACTTTGTTATAATACCACTGACAGTTGACTGTGGAATATTTAGTAGTGAGGAAATTTCACGACTGGACTTGTTGCACAGGTGGCATCCTATCACAGTACCACGCTGGAATTCATTGAGCTCCTGAGAGCGGCCCATTCTTTCACAAATGTTTGTAGAAGCAGTCTGCATGCCTAGGTGCTTCATTTTATACACCTGTGTCCATGGAAGTGATTGGAACACCTGAATTCAATTATTTGGATGGGTGAGCGAATACTTCTGGCAATATAGTATATATATATATCCCTTCTATGTCCTACAGGGTAATGTGGTTTTGGCTGAGTCTCAGCCCCTGACAGACAAGCAGATCCAGCACACCTTGTGGACAGAGACTATGGATCTGTCATTCACTGCTAGGAACGTACAAGATTTATCCTCTGATGTAGAGGTGGAACCCAGCAGCCCCACACACCTGCTAAGGAACATAGAGAGACAAGTGAGTCTGAAGACAAGACACAGCGCATCACGCTTAGTTAGGACATGGTGTAAAGCTGAAAGTTTACTGCATGGAATAAATTAATTAGTGTGTGTTTGTACTTTGGATATGTGTTTGTGTGTGCAGAGTGCTCAGCTGACTGAGATTGTGAGCAGCCTGATGTCACCTTTATGTGCTTCCCCCTCCTTATCACCTGTGTTTAAAGGACCCTGCAGTCGCTGGAAAGGCCAACGGAAGACAGCTTACAGCAGGTTAGGTCAAACGACAAAAGGACAAAAAAGATTATCTCCTCAATTTTGCAGCCAAGTGTCAGACACGGGCATATTTCTTTCCATCAGACCACAGTACTTACACAAGGCGGGACAGAAGAGGAAGCAAGCGTGTCACAGACGATGCCCTCTTCAGGTGGACGTCACCTGTGTGTCAGCCCGCACTCGCCCCCTTCTGACCTATCACAAACCTCGTCTTTTCAATATAGACCTTTCGTCTTATAGAGAACAGGTTGGACTGCTTTTTTTTATTTAGTTTTATTTTGACAAACAATTCTGTGAATGTATTAACAAATTTTCATCAGTAAGATCATGTCTCGTGCAAATCAGATATTCAGAAATGGGATTAGGAAATCAGATATTCAGTAATGGGTTTAGGACTTCAAGTATCTTGTTCGCCATGCACCCTGGTAAAAAACAAAACAAAAAAACAGCTAATGTTGTTGAAGCCATTCCCTGCATCATAAAATCCAAATCAGAGCCTGGCAGCAGGAGGTGTATAATTTAGCCACATCCTAGATAATAATAGTAATAAGCATTGCTGTGACTTTTTTTTCTTGGTTAACAGCTAAATCTATGAATACAGATCTAGATTACTAAAAAAAATTGTTGAGACAATTTGTTTCTTATTCTTGATGAAGACTATAATGCTTCCTCTTGATGACTTGAGAGGAGCTTATTGTTTCTCAACTATGATTGTTGAAGAACATGACTGCTTCTCTTTCTGACTGGAGAACACTGATTGAGATAATGACTATGTTTGGAGTAAAATACTAGCCAATTGCTTGCTTAACTTTGCAGTGCTGTATACTGCATGGAAATTAGCCAGGGCTCTAGGGAAAAATGCCAATAAAGGTGACAAAAATACCCCAGATATTTCAAATAAATAAAAAAATATTTCTTTAGAGAATTAATTTACTTTTTTTAATATCTTACTTTCTAACATAGTCTCACTCTGAATGGTGACGAGGTATGGTTGGGTCTCAGTCTGATTAGTCAAGAGCATAGGCACATCTCATAGTGACTGGTGACATAATGGTTTTAATGTACTTTAATGTGAAAAGCCAGAGCACAACTGTATGTGTTAATTCATGGGCCAGTGGGACCTTGTACACTGGTGTGCACTCGATTCAACATTTAGCCTGAGTATTTCAGAATCAGAGTCAGAATAAGCTTTATTGCCAAGTATGCTTACACATACAAGGAATTTGTCTTGGTGACAGCAGCTTCCAGTGTACAACAATACAAAAACAATACAAAAACAGCAGCAAGACATAGATAATAACAACAAATAAAAAATTATTATACACATACATACATACACACACAGACACACACATGTATGCATGTACATACATACATACATACACACATACACATACACATACACATACATAGTGCAAATCTAATACAAATCTGTTATCTGTTATGTACAGTGCAAAATACAAATCTGTTATGTACAGTGCAAATTTCAGCATGTTTTCTCAGTGCCCAGGGGAGCTTAGAAATAATAGCCTAGTTCTTGCTTTAACCTTTCCCTTGGAAACCTCTAACACCCAGTTTTCAGGCCAGCTGTACTTTCATAAATGATAATTATTTTGAAATTGTTGCTGGCTGATCTGGAGTCTGTCCTGCTGTCTTTCAGTGTCCTCTATGGGCAGCCAGGAGTTGTGACACATTTAAAAGCCAGTTTTGTCTTGTTTCTTTTTTAAACCTGGATGCATCAAGATAAATATGCACTTGCCAAAATGAAATGTAATCCTAGAAAACAAAAACAACATTTTATAACTGGACATATTCACCCCAAAATGAAAATCCTGTCATAATTCTCTCACCATCATGTCATTCCAAACATGTATGACTTTCTTGTGGAACATAAAATAAGATATTTTTAAGTAGCCCATACTGTATTTGATGTATTCCAAGTCTTCCTACGTAGCTCTATACATAAATACTTTTAATCCTCCATAGCTCCTGAAATTTAGAACCATTAAGATATTTTGCATTGTGACATTATTTTCAGGATAGATAAAGAAATAGTTTATCCAAAAATGAAAATTCTCTCATCATTTACTCACCCTCATGCCATCCCAGATGTGTATGATGCTCTTTCTTTTGCAGATCACAAATGAATCAAATCAAATGACTTTATTGTCACACAGCCATATACACAAGTGCAATGGTGTGTGAAATTCTTGGGTGCAGTTCCGATCAACATAGCAGTCGTGACAGTGATGAGACATATACCAATTTACAATAACATCAAATTAACACAACACAATTTAAACATCTGATATACACATAATTACACTCAACAATATACAAATAATAACATACACTGTACAGTATACAATACGCTGTTTTTTTTTTTTTTTTTTACTATATAGATACACATTATTCAATAAAAATTAAAAATAAAAATATATAAAAAAAGTATATATATATATATATATATATAGAATGTACAGTATTGTACTGTATTGACATTCAGGCTGTCGGTTGATAGTCAGTTGTTAAGAGAACAGAAGATATTTAGAAGCATATTTCAGCTCTGTAGGTCCTCACAATGTGAGTGAATGGTGGCCAGAACTTTTTAGGTCAAAAAATCAAGGTAGCATTAAAGTAATCCGAACCACTCCGGTGGTTAAATTCATGTCTTCGGAAGCACTATGAAAAGTGTGGGTTAAAAAGAGATATATATATATATTTGAGTCCTTTTCACTATAAATCTCCACTTTCACTTCCATATTCTTCTTCTTTTTGCATATCGCTACCTACTGGTTGGGGCTGTTCAAAGTTGGAGATTTATAGTAAAAAAGGACTTAATTATTGATCTGTTTCTCACACACACCTTTCATATCGTTTCTGAAGATATAGATTTAACAACTGGAGACCAATGGATTATTTTAATGCTGCCTTTGTGCTTTTTTGACCTTCAGAGTTCTAGCCACAATTCACTTGCATTGAATGCACCAATAGAGTTGAAATATTCTTCATTTGTGTTCTGCAGGAAAAAAAAAGTCATACACATCTGGGATGGCATGAGGGTTAGTAAATGATGAGAGAATTTAAATTTTTGGGTGAACTATCCCTTTAAGCACATTTTATCCCCCAATTCTCACAAGGATTTTGTTTTTTTAATTAAAAGCAGCGAAAATTAAAGGCAGTAGGAATGGAGTAGCCTACCACCAGAGACTATGCAGAGATGGGACACTTGTGTTAAAATTAACGGACAGACTTGCTAAAAAGACTTTGCTACCACTCTGATGTATAAATACTTTACAATTAAAAATATATAATATATTAGTAACAGCAAATTTGTAACAGTAAATAATGTCACAATATGAAAAAATAGGCTTCATTTGCTTAATGCAAATTGCAAAATATAATTTATTTTTTGTTTCTTTTGATTTTGGAGTAAAATAGACCAGGACATTTTCTTAAGAGTTTTCATGAGAATCACCCAAATTATGACAGAATTTTCCTTTTTGGGTGAACTAATCTTTTAATAAAGGTATTTGGTGTTATTTGTGTGTGTGTGCCAGCCCTTCTCACATTGTGCCAGGACTCACACCATGTTCTGTGTCCTTTTTCCAGCTGGTGCCTGGTGAATTTCCTTTAACCTAGTTTTAAAAACTTATTTTATAGCGGTCTGATTTTGGCTACCACAATTATCATGCATTGTTTATGTCATAATGGTTGCCCTAGAGCACAGTTTGTCATAGTTTTGGCCTCATTAATTTGGTTGGATTGAGTGTGTTTACGTCTCTTTATTTGTATTAATGCTCAATTGGACACATCAACACATGCCCATTTAGATACAAATCGGGCCTTTATCATCAAGAGGATTTGAACTCCAGCTATCCCATAACTTCCCATGCCCTGGTTTTGCACACATTCTCTCCCGTTTTTCTCTCTCCATAGGTCCTGGAGTCTTCCCCCTCTCTCTGTCCCATTTTTGCATCATGTGACCCTGCGACTGTAAGCACAGACCTTGCATACCGCCGCAGAAAAGAAAGAACAGCCGACAAAGTGCACCCTGTCCTGTCACTGTCGTCAGGTAGAGAGAGAGAGAAAGAGTGGCTCTGTTCCAAAACCTAGAAGCTGCCTAGCTGTCTACTGCCTACATAGGCAGCAATGCGGCATCCTAACTAAAATGGAACCTCCATAAGTGAGTGGCATAGCTCTACATAGGCAGCAACTATGTGTGTCATACAAATTGCGTTCCTCACGTGAATTGCATGGGAGACACAACTAACAGTTGATTTCAAAAGAGTTTTTTGTTAGCATGTTGCTAAGCTAATGAAAAAATACCCTAAGCATTTAAGAAGTACATTGCCAAAAAAATATTGGGTTATTGTGTATTTCCAGTTAGAATATTTACTGATATTTATTTTTCTGTATTCAATTAATTATATTTATAATCAACGTTTCTCTCATTTTGTCTGCCATGCTGGCATGTAATGCCTTTTGTGATTGCCCTCTTGCAATGATGAATTTTCATGCTGGTAGGCAGGTGTGGCAGGGCGGAGGGCGGGGCCGGATCGTGATTCCGCACACCCGGCCCCTAATTAGGCTGATTAAGCCCGAGAGGGATAAGGCCAACTGGAGACGGCAGTGTGAGAGAGAGAGAATTACAGGCAGCTAATCTGTATGTGTTTGGTTGTGTCTTTTTGTTTTAGTTAATCATTAAACTATTATTTATATTGTTAAGCCGGTTCTCGCCTCCTCCTTTCCATTGAATGTGTTACACTGGTGCCGAAACCCGGGAAGGAGGAGGGATGCGCCGTAGCAGAGCCCTCGCCACTACCATCCACCCCAACGGAGCAGCCGCGGCCATCCGCCGGGGTACGGAGGAGCCCAGCCACCTGAGAGCGGAGGAACGGCCGCCGACCACGAGGGGAGGAGGGGCTCCTAGCCGACCGCCTGGAGTGGTCAGGGCCACTGCCAGGGGCGGAGGAGACCCCTACCAGCCACTAAAACACGGCGGGGTTGGGAGGACCACCAACCACGAGCAGGGAGGGGCTCCTGGCCGACCGCCTGGAGCAGGAGAACCGCTGCCAGGGGTGGGGGAGACCCCTTCTGTCCACCGAAAACGCGGCGGGGCGTTCCGTCTGCCAGGGGCCGGAAGACTGCCTCTGATCCGCCCGGGGAGGCATGGCTGTCGTCCACTAGAGGGTGGAGGAGTGGCCGAGGACCAGGCTATGGCGTATCAGAGAACCGGCGAGTAAAACATTTTTACTCTCTCTCTCTCTCTCCCGCTGTCGCTCCGTGTTGGCCTTTCCCTCTCGTTTTTTTTAGTTTTTCCCTCCCCTTGTCACCCTCCCAGGGACAGGAAGGCGGGGATGATCTGCCGGCAGACGTGGCCGGAAGGGCACGCCTCACCCCAGGGAAAGGGGGGGTTTGTATGGGGGGTGGTCATGCCGGGGGCTCCCTGGCCTGAGAGAACGAGGGAGGAATGTGGCAGGGCGGAGCCTAATTAGGCTGATTAAGCCCGAGTGGAATAAGGCCAACCGGAGACGGCAGTGCGAGAGAGAGAGAATTACAGGCAGCTGACCTGTATGTGTTTGGTTGTGTCTTTTTTTTTTAGTTAATCATTAATTAATATTATTATATTATTATTTATATTGTTAAGCCAGTTCTCACCTCCTCCTTTCCATTGAATGTGTTACAGCAGGGTCTTAGAAGACAGCATAATCATGCCACCTACCTTTTGGAGCAGCCTTCGCTTTGGGAGCAAACTGTATGATGCCTTAAAATGCTGCCAGCTCACTAGAATTTGAAACAGAGCCTTTGTGACTTGGATAGTAGAAGAGTGTTTTACTGAACGTATTCTTGATGTGGTAATGGGATGTTATGATCTTAAAGGTGCACTCAGTATTTTTTCCTCATTTGAAAGGTTTTACTATTCATTACTAAAGAAATTAATAGTAATTTTTAAACATATGTATAAAATCATGACCACTCATGTGAGATGAAGAGTACAGTCATATCAGTAACCTTATAAAAGCTCTTTTATGCTACATGGAGCAAGGGCACCTCATGGGTGCAAGTATGTTAACATCACATAACAAAATTAGCCTTGGTTGTTAGTCTAAAACTTAAACACAATAACATGGCAGTGTCCCATTGAGTCCAGCATTTTAGTTCTTTACAGGACAATAAAATAAAATGTTTAAAGGTGCTGTAAGCAATTATTTTATTTTTTTTATGGAAAAGTATGCAAAAAATGTTCCTACTCCCTTAAAGATATTAATGAATTAAGTGTCCTGAGATATCTCACCGGTCTCTACGGTCAGATGTAGATTTTGTAGACAGCAAACAAAAATATGTCCACGGACCGAGTTGAGGGCGCTATTGTGCCACTGTTGAATTTGACAGCCACAGGAACAAACAATGCTGCTCTTTTGAACCCGTTGTACAAAGGTGCCACAGTTAGGACCTGGGAGGCAGAAGATATCCTAACACCGCCCCCGCCCTAATTGTAACCATATGGAGCCTGGAAGGCTGAGTGCCTGCCACGAACAACGTATGGCACCTTTCACCCATCGTGCTCTTTTGCTCAGTTTTGGTCTCAAAATATCTTTGGAGGGCAGGGTTTTGGAATGAGAGGGCATGGCTAATTCAACGGCGCAGTCACGTGAAAGCTTCAGAACGCAATAAATCGCTTATAGCACCTTTAATTTTTAAATTGAATTTAATCAGTTTTATTTTGTATCTATCACCACAATATTTAAGTGTATACCAAGACAACCATTGTTTTACTTTTGTTTGTGTGTGTTATGTAAGTGGTGAGGTAGTTTTGACTGTGTCATTTATACTTTGTCCCTCAGAGACCCCATCATCCCTCCATCTGCAAAAAGCTTTTTATGGTGAGAACTTGCTCCAGCAATCTCTTTTCCGGAAGAGTGAACTCTTTAGTCCCCACCACTGTCTCAGCTCTGGAGGCAAAGTTTCTCGTTCTTTATTCCGTAAGAATCAGCTCATGAAATTTGTATATGTACAATATATATGCATGTATGTATGCTTTGTATAAATTTGTTTAAATATGTTCAGTTCAAGGAGGGCTTCTGCAGATGAGTCTTGGTTCCTCCCATTATTTCTTCCAATTTTCCTCATCTACCTAAAAATCTTGTAGAGATTTCATTGTCATTATCATATTTGTGTTGCTCACTTTGGGGCTGCTTCAGAACAATATAGCTCTGTTCTAAAAGCTAGTGAAAACCCAGAGAGCTTGTACAGTATTATAACTTAAAATGCTGCCTATATAGGCAGCTTACTAGGTTTTGGAACAGAGACATAGTTTTGTGAAAAGCGCCATACAAATGATTTGGGAGCGGGAACGTTGTCGTGGGGGGAAGCGGAACATTGTCATGGACCATGCTCAACACAGACGAGTTAAGCTGTTGCGCACTGTCTCCAGTATGCGAGCAGAGTCCTAGTTGGGGTGGCAAGTGGAGTGGCAAAGCTCATGACCCTTCTGGCCATGCCCTGTCTTAAATGCCTTCATAAGATTTGACAGTTATGAATGTAGAAGTAAGAAATGATCACTGAATGCGAAACTGCTGCGTAAGTTTAATATACATTTATGATGAGTTGGTTTTTGGACCAATGAGAGTTTACAGTGGACAGGACTAGCCAGCGTGATGGTGCAAAAATAGAAACTGAGTGATCAACAAAGTGTCAGTATCTCTTCCATGTTAATCCGTTTTCTTTCCTAACCAGCTGCTGTTGCTTGTCGCTTTATCGTGTCAGATCTGTTGTTAGGCTGGTTTACACTTTTTAGGATTTGGTTTAGATCTGAAGGTGATGATAAAGTTTGTAGGTACTCCACAGTCTTCGTGCTGAGCTGGGATTGAAGTTAGCTGACCTGTCACTGGACTCACCCACTCTAACCATTTATGGTCTAGCACTCCTCTCTGCTCTGCTAATTATTGTCTGTCTGGGGAGACTAGTAATCCCGAAAGAGCAATGCTATTCTTATCAGAGAGAGATTGTCAGAGTAAGCGAGTGATTGGACTGGAATGGAAGTGCATTACAGGTTTGTAAAATAAAAGCACACCTCATGCTGTCAGTGCTTTGAAGCCCCCCTGGAGTCAGTGAACAGACTTAAAGAACAACTAAAGCACTAAATGGAAATTTAATGCCAGGAATATTTCCTTCACAATCACTTCTTGGCCCATAAATCCCTCTTTCCTCACATCTCTGGATGCGCATGATCTTGTAATGTCAGTTCTCTTGAAGTCCAGTGTGTGGGATGCTGTAAGGTGTTTGTAGGCCTAATGTTGTAGTATATTGTCTTTGTTTATCTCAGTGGTTCAGGCAGTCTATCTGCAGTTCTGTAGCTTTCAGACCATGAGTGGAGATCAACACAAATCCAGCCAGCAGTCATTGCACCTACACACACTCAAACACACACACACACCAAGAAGCTTTCAGTGGGGTCAAATGAAATGTATAGTCTTGTAGCCCACTTGACTTGAAAATAAGTCACATTTCACACCGAAAAAAAGAAGAAATTACATTATTGCATAGAGAATATAAATCCTTTTATGACAATTCAAACAGATGTTTCACTTTTTATTTTTTTTAAATCACATTATTTAAAAAAAATTAAATAACATTAATAATAATAAAAAAAAGGGGGCCTGGGTAGCTCAGCGAGCAAAGACGCTGACTACCACCCCTGGGTGTGCCGAGTGACTCCAGCCTAAGCAACCAAATTAGCCCGGTTGCTAGGGAGGGAGAGTCACATGGGGTAACCTCCTCGTGGCCGCTATAATGTGGTTCTCGCTCTCGATGTGTGGTGAGTTGTGCATGGATGCCGCGGAGAATAGCGTGAAGCCTCCACACGTGCTATGTTTTTCGCTGTAACGTGCTCAACAAGCCACGTGATAAGATGCGTGGATTGACAGTCTCAGACGCGGAGGCAACTGAGATCCGTCCTCCGCCACCCGGATTGAGGTGTTGGGCATTGGGAATTGGGCATTCCAAATTGGGGAGAAAAAATAAATAAATATGAAAAAAATATATAATAATAATAATAATAATAATAATAATAATAATAATATTAAAAAAAAGTTAATTACAGGCAGTACAACAAATAATACCATGATGCATAAATAACAAAGTCTTTCTAGTAAGTCGGTCCAATGTCGGCCATCTTTGGAATGCTCCTGGGAGACAATATCCAGTGATGACAGTGCATCTCCTGTCAACTTGAATGGGGGAACACAGAAACCAGCTTGTATGGCTAGTGCGCATGCGTGTTCTCGAGATGATTGACAGGCGATGTCTGTATCTAAAAGGTGATTGGCTCTTTTACCTGTAAGGTGGGATTTCCTTTCTACATCTGTTGACTGTTGGGCGCTAGAGCTTCTTGGTTGGGCGTTCCAATTTCTTCCATTCATTTTAATAGAAGTGGCCAGTCTCTGCTAAATAGTCTCTGATAAATACTTTACAATTTAAATAATATATTATTATTTTTGGAAAATTTAATTATTGAATATTTACTTATGAATTGGAATATCTTATCAATATGCATATTCTGATGAGTAGGAATATGTCCTTGGGGGAATTTTCGGTTACAGATTGCAATCACCATCTGAAAAACTGCAGGCAAAGGAGTCACAGGAGGGAGAGCACACCCATACAATGGCCATGTACCTGTCGAGACCACCACAAGGAGGGCAAGAGGAGGCGACACTGCTCTGAGAGGCCAATGAGTATATGTGATAAACACTTTTGTTCTCCTAATTCATTTTTCCTGATGTGGCCAAACACTTTGATATTGCTAAGGTTAAAATACTCATTTGTTTTAGACATGTATGGCTCGGGTGTTATGGCCCAGTCTGATCTGGTCTCCCACACTGATGATAGCCTCATGGAAGATGTGACCATTGCTTATGATACACCCGCACAACAGAGAAACTCACAGGTCTTCCCACTACCTAACCTCATGATTAATATTTACCCAAAAATGTGTTACCCTCAAAAGAATATGATTCATTTATCTAGTTAGAGGGCACCTTTTTTAATTGACACTTTTTTATATATATATTTGTTTTAGTTCCCATTGCGCAGAAGAAACGGTGAGAGCATTTTCAGCATTGAAGATGACATTGTCATTCCCGTGTCTCTGGTCGCCTCTTTGAGAGTGGAAAGACTTCAGTATAAGGACATTTTGACACCCAGGTGTTAAATATTTAACACAGCAACAATAAATCTGTTATTTAATAAGTTTGCATTCATTAAGTTCCAAATAAAAAGTAAAATAATCAAATGAGATATAAAGATTCGTAAAGTTTTTATTTGTTGCATTATTCCAAAATAGGCATTAGAAGATTATTTTATATATATTTTTTTTCTTTTTTATTTCCTGTAATAAAAAACATGTATCCACCTTTTTCCTGAATGCGGACGTGTTCCATGATTCGACTGTTTTAAATTTCCGGTGTCCATTGTTTTCACTTGCATTGGCGTATATTCTTAGCAGGTAATGTAATGTTTAAGCTATTACATTTGTAAAAAATGTCAAAAAACATGCCAATACTTCACAGGGTCTAGATGACCGTTTTCTTACAGACAGTGTCTCACCTGGGTGTGTAGATGACATGACGCGATGGTCTGAGGTTAGTTATGTTGATATCATTAATTATGACATCCAACAACTGCACAAGTTGAGCCTGAAATTCATTTTCACACCAAATAACACTTCAGTGTTGTTGTTCTCCTCTGGATTGCTTGTTTTGGCAGTTTTTACTTGGCCTCTCCAGATCAGAAATATAAAACAGGCAATTCGAATAATTATGGCGCCGCCCAGTGGTTGCTCAGGAAAACTGTGGATAACGGCTGCATCCGAAACCAAAGGTAGCTGTCTTGTTGCCTCGCTGCCCTATCAGTCAGTGACTCAACAGACAGCGTTTGTGTATGAAGGTTTTGGACAGGCTACTGAGGCAGCATAATATCACATCTTTGCTAGGATACCAGCAACTGATTAATGACATCTGGTGTCCACTAAAGGTAACGTGCCTGCTTCAGTCATCCAACTGAACCGCAATGCTCTAATAATCTAGAACAAAGAGTTTTGGCGATAACTATGTGTATTTAATAACTACAGTACTACTTTCTCGCTAGAAATGGAATCAACAATGCTGAGGTAGGAAGGGACCAAGGCATGTCTGAATCCAATGTTCATGTCACATCCTGTCAACTGAGATACCTTCATCTGATAAATTTTTGAAGGCAGCATAGATGCATCCTTCGTTGCCTATGAAATACCACAATGCTGTGCATGCGGATCCACAGCGGCTGAGCTGAAGAAAAAATGGCGGCAGTTAATAGCAAATTTGTTTCCAACTTTTGATTCCATTTCTAGCGAGTAAATAGTATTGTAGTTATTAAATATACACTTGGTTATCGCCAAAACTCTCTGATTTTGGTCTAGATTATTAGACCATTGCGGTTCGGTTGGACTGAATGAAGCAGACGCGTTACCTTTAGTGGACACCATATGCCGATAATCAGTTGCTGGTATCCTAGCAATGATGTGACGTAATGCTGCCTCAGTAGCTTGTCCAAAACCAGTTTCTGGAGGTACCTTTGTACACAATTACTGTCTGTTGAGTCACTGACTGATAGGACAATGAGGTAACAAGACCTTTGGCTACCTTTGGTTTCAGACGCAGCCGAAATTGACCCTTCGCTAAGCTCCGCCCCCCTTAGTTATGGTTGCTCGCTCTGACAAGCTCTGCAGAACTCCCCATTGGAGTGAATGGGAGATTGCTGTGGACAGTGAGTTTTTTGGCAAAATATTTTCATAAACAGAATGGATAATATTTTTACGTGGGCTGGTATGAAGAGTGACATTGTAATGCATATTTATATTTAGTTTTTGGTAAAATTAATTGTTAAATTACACAGTAATTTGATTAAAAACTGTGGAGACTGTGAATCAGAATCGAGGCAAACGATTATTACTGTCACTTCAAAGGAGAAAAACTTAACGCTTAAAAGTTCTCAAACACACATTACTCCACTAGGCTGTCATTGGAAAACAGGAAACGTGTGTCAAAGTAATGATGGCAGGGCAGCGGTTGCTAAGACAGGATTGATCAGAAGCGCTTTTAAGGCGGGGCTTAGCGAAGGGTCAATTACTCACACTGTGATAAAAGCATGGTTATACCGCTTAAACCACCTCTGGGTACTTTCTCACTTTCAATAATTATGCTGGCACATGAAGTTTTGATTTAAGGAGTGTTTGGAATATTTCTCTTTAATGTCTTCTGTTCTATTTCCTCCCCTTAGCTGGCAAAAGGTGGATATTTCTGCTTTAGGAAAGAGAGAAGATGATGAGCGGGAGGAAAGAGAGGTTAATTTGCTAGTTTATTTACTTACAGTTTTAAACTTAAGTCATAAACATTGTGAAAGTTAGAATAGTTGTGCTCTGGAATCTGGAGTAATGTCTTTATGGAACTCTCTTTATTTCACTCAGTCAGAAGCAATAGCAGATGAGGATTTCTCTCAGAGACACCAGAGTTATGAGCGCAGAGAGAAACTCGGCTGGTCCTACTGTGATCAGAGCAGGAGACACAACAACAGGATCAGGTCTGTGTGTGTGTATTTGGAACACATACTGTATAGTATTGTTCAATGCATTTATGATGACTGTACTGAAAATGTACTCTCTCTTTTATTCCTCTCCACAGGTCATCCAGGAGCATTGCTGTATCTGTAAGAGAGCACCCTGCTCACTGTCACCCACATGTACATTCTCCTGTCCCCTTCACCTGCAACGCTGGTTCTTCTGAAGACCAGACAGAAGCCATTGTGGATGACACAGAAGTAAAGTTTTCTCAATCGTGAATATTAGATTAGATTCCAGATCAAATTCCATCCCTCAATCCATCCATCTATCCTCTACTGGTCATCAATCTGTCTATCTGCGCACTGAACTTTTATTGTTATATTTGTTTCCCTCTTGTGTAATGTAGCCACCACTGCCTTGGAAGAGGCGTGTGTTCCCACTGAGTGATGAAGATGAGGAAGATCTGAGGTGATGAAGACAAAGTTGTATCCTGTTCAGTCTAATTTTTCTCTGACTCTCACAGCACTATCACTCCCTCTACTGGACACATTAGGAATATTTTAGTCATAATCCTAATTGGGACACTATAGAGCGCAACAGTGTCCTCCCACATTTTCAGCCATCTGGGTTCAGGACAGAGGTGGGTAGAGTAGCCAAAAACTGTACTCTAATAAAAGTACAATTACTTTAAAAAAATTATTACTCAAGTAGAAGTAAAAGTGCTAACATAAATAATTACTTGAGTACGAGTAAGAAACTATCCAATTAAATGAGTACTCAAGTAATGAGTAACTCGTTACTTTCACAAATGACATAATGGACATTAACTCCCTACATTCCATTACATAATACACATTTAACATGTATTACAGAATTATTATTATTATTAATGGAAATTCTGTCATCATTCACCATCATGTTGTTCCAAACCTGTATGACTTTCTTTCTTCCATGCAACACAGTAAGGAGATTTTAGACTGAATGTTAGCCTTGGTCACCATTTACTTTCAGTGAATGTTTTATTTCTCTATATTTTGAAAGTGAATGATGACTGAGACTGTCAGTGCCTAACATTCTGTCTAACATCTTTTGGGTTCCACAGAATACAGAAGGTCACAAGGGTTTGGAACAACATGAGGGTAGGGAAATGATGACGGAATATTAAATTATGGCTGAGCTATCACTTAAAAGGGTTAGATCACCTCATCATTTACTCACCCTCAAGCCATCCCAGATGTGTATGACATCCTTTCTTCTGCAGAACGCAAATTAAGATTTTTAGAAGAATACTTCAGCTCTGAAGTATTCTTCTAAAAATCTTCAGCTCTTCCATAGACTTTTCATTAAATCCTTCATAAAAGAGTTCTAAGCCATGAACAAAACCAACCAGCTCCAATGTTTTGCTTTGAAGCAAAAAAGTATTTGAAAATCACACAAAAGACAAAGGTACAAGCCTGTGAACTTGACGTTTTTTCGAACTACAAACCCATGAAGCATTGCGAATGACGTAATCGATTATAAAACATTGGAAATATATAAACCTATTGATTTCAAGTTGTTGATTATAACTATAGAAACAATATAGTTTACTTTTATTTCGAAAAATTCTGCTATATAAAAATATAAAAGTTGGGGTGCCTGGGTAGCTCAGCGAGCATTGACGCTGACTACCACCCCTGGAGTCGCGAGTCTGAATCCAGGGCGTGCTGAGTGACTCCAGCCAGGTCTCCTAAGCAACCAAATTGGCCCGGTTGCTAGGGAGGGTAGAGTCACATGGGGTAACCTCCTCGTGGTTGCTATAATGTGTGGTTCTTGCTCTCAGTGGGGTGTGTGGTGAGTTGTGCGTGGATGCCATGGAGAATAGCGTGGGCCTCCACACGCGCTACGTCTCCACAGTCATGAGCTCAACAAGCCACGTGATAAGATGCGCGGATTGATAGTCTCAGACGCGGAGGCAACTGAGATTCATCCTCCACCACCCGGATTGAGGCGAGTCACTACGCCACCACGAGGACTTAGAGTGCATTGGGAATTGGGCATTCCAAATTGGGGAGAAAAATGGGAGAGAAAAACAAATATATAAGTAGTTTGAAGGTGAAGGGAGACCAATTTGTTTGCATCATTCACAATGCGTCATGGTCCATTAGAGTGAGCGGTCGTTTCCAGGCTTGTTTGGAAGGCTTTCTTGGCTGCAGTTCTCTTATTGATGGATTGTTCTCTGCTGGACCATGGGTAGTGTAGTTGTTCACCAGGAACTTTGCTATTAAACTCTATTTTTAAACAATGGAGTTGAAATAACGTGGACTAATGGCTTCAACAGGAGCATATACCATTGATGAACAACCTTGGAGCTCACAGTAGGTCTGCCTTTAAATGTTTGTAAGTTATCTGTAAAAATCAATTTGTCTATGGAAAAAAATAAATGACATTTTTACTTTCAGAACCAGACTGTTGCACTCTAAAGGAATCGCATGAAGAATCAGAGTCAGACTTTTCACTCAACAAATACTACAATGCACAATAACTAGAATGAACATTGAAAGAGAGAAATTGGAAAAGAGAGACTGAACTTGTTCTAATGTAGTGAACTTTATTTAATAGATTATAGAAAGTTATGTAATGTAGAAAAAAATAAATGCTTTCCTTGGTTATCAGTTTGACTTATTATTCTGTGCTGTTTACAGACTCCTCGAGCACCAAAGCACAACTTCTGAGATGGATCAAGAAATGACAACACAATGAGGCAGAATCTCAGCCATCATGATGCCACTCTCAGTAACAAGATCTTTCATCATTTGAGCTGTTGTGGTATAAAAGAGTATAACAATGTGTTTTTTTTTTTTTAACCCTGTTTTCAGAATGTCTCCAATATTTATCTGGAGTGTTTCTGAAAGCCTTTTATATTTTATATTTTTAAAGATGTTAAACAGTGTTTGTGTCATGTTGTCATGTCTGGAGTTCAGTGATGTGCACAGACCTTAGTAGGGGCGAAAGGACATGGACAGAGTGTGAAGAGAAAATAGTTGGGGGGGGGGGGGGGGCGGTGATTCAGCAATTGTTGTTGAGCGGGGGGTGGGGTTCGGCACACTCTTCTGTAGCCCCCATTCTGTACACGTCAGTGCTGCAGTTTAATTTATTACTGGTTAAAATATCTGTAGCTGGGCCCTGAAGTGTATCAGTCACCATGTAAAAAGTTTCACAGTTTATTTATGTAACCTGTTTTTAAAACAAGTATAGTGTGTTCTGCTGGCTTTTTGTCTTAGTAAGGTTGTAACCAACAGGCTTTACACATTTTGAAAGGATTTGATGAATGTTTTGGGATATTTGGTAACTATAAGAAAAGTTTTGGAAAGGTGTATGAATTTACCTGATATTGCATTAAAGACATTTAGAAGCGAACTTGCTGAACACCTTAAAGCAGAGTTTCTCAAACGTTTTTTTAACCAAGGACCCCTTTCATAACCCCAATTATAGATTCTAAATTCTTGGCAAAACTACTTTACCCACAATTCTGGAGTGAGATCCACCAATCAGGGAGCGGTGCAAACTTTGCAGTAACATTCTTAAAGGTGTCATGTATTGCATTTTTTAAATAATGTTCACTGAGGTCCACTTATAATGTTAGTAAAATTTTTTCATCAAAAATAGTCATCATTTAGAAATAATTGTCCATTTTCTATCCTGTTTTTGGCCCTCTGATTAAAAAGCTCAATTTTCAGGTCGTGTCCCCTTTAAGACTTCAGTGTAAACGCCCACTGCTAAGATTGGGTAACATATTTGCATATGAAATCTTGTTATCAAGTGTTTTTGTCTCGTTTTCCATTTAAAATGGTCTAAAAATCCTTAAAACAAGATACATTTACTTGAGAAGCAACATATAAGATATTTAGACTTGCTTTAAGAGAATGTATCTTGTATATAAGTGTATTTTTTTCACTTGGTTATACTTCTGCGAGTGCAGTAAAGACAAAATATATTTATATTCAAGATTTATTCTCTAAAAGCAAGTCTAAATATCTTATATGCTGCTTCTCAGGTGAATGCATCTTTTTTAAAGGATGTTTAGATATTTTACAATAAACCCTTTTTCAGGACACTGTATTTTAAAGATAATTTTGTAAAAATACAAATAACTTTACAGATCTTTATTGTAAAGGGTTTAAACAATGTTTTCCATGCTTGTTCAATGAACCATAAACAATTGATGAACATGCACCAGTGGAACGGTCGTTAAGACACTAACAGCTTACAGACGGTAGGCAATTATGGTCACAGTTATAAAAACTCAGGACTCTAAAGAGACCAAAAATACCAAAAGAAAGATGCCCAGGGTCCCTGCTCATCTGTGTGAATGTGCCTTAGGCATGCTGCATGGAGGCATGAGGACTGCAGATGTGGCCAGGGCAATAAATTGCAATGTCTGTACTGTGAGACGCCTAAGACAGCGCTACAGGAAGACAGGAAGGACAGCTGATCGTCCTCGCAGTGGCAGACCACATGTAACAACACCTGCACAGGATCGGTACATCCAAATATCACACCTGCGGGACAGGTACAGTATGGCAACAACAACTGCCCGAGTTACACCAGGAGCACACAATCTCTCCATCAGTGCTCAGACTGTCTGCAATAGGCTGAGAGAGGCTGGACTGAGGGCTTTTAGGTCTGTTGTAAGGCAGGTCCTTACCAGACATCACCGGCAACAACGTCGCCTATGGGACTGGCAAAAAGTGCTCTTCACTGACGCGTCACGGTTTTGTCACACCAAGGGTGATGGTCGGACTCACGTTTATCATCGAAGGAATGAGCATTACACCGAGGCCTATACTCTGGAGCGGGATCGATTTGGATGTGGAGGGTCCGTCATGGTCTGGAGCGGTGTGTCACAGCATCATCGGACTGAGCTTGTTGTCATTGCAGGCAGTCTCAACGCTGTGCATTACAGGGAAGACATCCTCCTCCCTCATGTGGTACCCTTCCTGTAGGCTCATCCTGACTTGACCCTCCAGCATGACAATGCCACCAGCCATACTGCTCGTTCTGATTTCCTGCAAGACAGGAAGGTCAGTGTTCAGCCATGGCCAGCGTTGAGCCCGGATCTCAATCCCATTGAGCACGTCTGGGACCTGTTGGATCGGAGGGTGAGGGCTAGGGCCATTCCCCCCAGAAATGTCTGGGACTTGCAAGTGCCTTGGTGGAAGAGTTGAGGTAACATCTCACAGCAAGAACTGGCAAATCTGGTGCAGTCCATGAGGAGGAGATGCACTGCAGTACTTATTGCAGCTGGTGGCCACACCAGATACTGAATGTTACTTTTGATTTTGACCCCCCCACCCCCCCCTTGTTCAGGGACACATTATTCCATTTCTATTAGTCACATGTCTGTGAAACTTGTTCAGTTTATGTCTTAGTTGTTGAATCTTTTTATGTTCATACAAATATTTACACATGTTAAGTTTGCTGAAAATAAAAGCAGTTGAAAGTGAGAGGACGTTTCTTTTATTTGCTGAGTTTATTTGTATTTTTTATATTATATTCAACATTCTCAGATAACAATTTTTTATTCTGCAGTATAGCTGCTAATGTATATGTACGTTGTTTTAAATATTATTTTTGGAAAACAAGCCAAAACAAATCAAATATGTATTTTGCTGCAGTGTATAATGGGGCGAAGACTACCCTCTCTCACCTTTCTGTTCACTTCAGTCCATCTTTAACTCACATAAAAACAAACTCTCTCTTATTAATAAAGCTTCGTATTGCCAATTTTCTGCACGATAAGAAATGCACCGTGACACATATATTATGATTAAATAAGTTACGAGCCATCACGTTATAATCTAGCTGCAGCAAGTGTGCACTCGAGGGACGAGTATCTTCACGACAGAGTATGTCTCAGCCGGGTGCAGTTTCAATCTCTTCCCTCTTAGATCGGGACACTTTGCGCAACTCATATAAGAGGCGCTGACCGCACAGAGAAATGCCAGTTTCGGAGTTTGTAGTTATTAACATGACCTGCTTCCGTATTATTTGAACTTTAATAAAGCTATAACACATTAAATAAAACTGCATTTAAGATGTAATGCCGGGGTGTTTCCTTTAAAGACGCTTGACACGCAAGTTTTGCTCCAGCTCCACTTACTCCACAAGGAGAATGCTTCTGTATTTACTTATTTTGTATTTTTGCATTATAATTCCCTCATACTTTGCGATCTACATCACCTGAAGCTGTGAAAGTTTAGAGTGCATCTGGACTTTGAGCTGTGTAATTCTTTCTCTCCTTGGTCAGGTGCGAGCTGCAGTGCTGTTCTTGCGAGTCATTATTAGAGTTTAATGTGATATCATGTTACGTTAAATGACATCAAACGACTATTCGACAATGAACATTTTTGTCGACAGTTTTTTATTGTTGACGTTGATGATAACGTCGACCATTCGTTTCAACCCTAATATGAAGCAATACAGTTAACATGGATACTCACACTTTTCTGTTGCAACATTACTGTTGGGTCCAATATAGTTGGCACTGCATCAACTTTTAATTTAAGTCTCTCTGCAAATTTTGTGTCAAACCGTGTCTTGTTTGAAAAGGATCCACAGTAAAATGTCTTACTGACGCGATCCAGGACTTCATTAAAAATAAACATCAGCCACTCTTTCCTAATGTTAGGATCATTAGGAATCAAATGCAGAGAGTCTGTTTTTCCACAGCCTTGCACTGCACAACCTTTAGCAGGCATCGCAAACCTCTTGTTGCTCCAATAATCCCTGTGTTTCTCCCTGCCGTGCCGACTCTTATCATCGCTCTAACCGTGAACCTGTGGGTGGGCCAAAGAGGCGATGATGAAGAAGTAGGCATTGACCTGTTTATGTAGAGGCAGACTTGTGCTGATATATTCATCTCTATTATGTAACAGAGACGAGGAAGTAGAAAACGAGTCGTTTAGGAATATTGGTTTCAATAAAGCCTTTTTTTGGACTAACAAACAAGTTTTGAGTTCTGAAACTTACAGTATGTTTTTATAGTACTATGACCTCTTATATGTCAACAGATCAAGGAAAATTAGATTTCTCTATGCATAACACCTTTAAAAGACCCCCCCTCCCCCAACACAACCCGCAATAGTTGGGCATGCATCAAGCAGGTAATAAAATAAAGCTATATCAGTCACAAGTCTGGCGAGGCCACAAGGATTTTTACTGGTGCTTCCGATAGCTATTCCAGCCCTGCGGAACCCACTAAGAAAAACATCGCTGTAGAGCACAAAAATTTAATACTCATATCAACCATATAGGGGTGCTCATGTGTCACACAACTACTCCTGAAAATTGCATTTGCAGGCAAGCAGTCTGTTACTGTTGTTCTCAATGGTGACAAAACAATAGATTGAACACTGAAAACTGCTTGATGATTCTACTCACTTTGCCCAGATGTGCTTTTCAGATTACTGTTTTTCAGAGGTTTGTGTGTTTTGCTGGCCTGTTTCAGAAATAAAGTTAAACAGTCTGGGTTTGTGCATGGCCACAGTATTGATCAGAACTGCTTTGAGAGCGCATTGATCTGCACTTCTCTTTCTCTCACATTCTCTTTTGTTATGAACTCTCAGGGAATGAGGGATCATTATTTATAGCTCCACTGAGACATGTGCTGTGATTTACTTCTACCTGCAGGGGGAGGTTCACAGGGACTTTGCTGCAGTTCGATGAAGTACACAGAACACTGGTGCTGCTTCATTATCACTTTGTGTGACAAACCTTGAGGACAATAAATGAGAAACCTGTTCCTCACAAAGTCATGCATTCATTTGCATTACAAATTAATTTCTTTATCTGACAGATAGGATTAGGAGAAATAAATCAATGAAACAAGGTCATTCCTCTCATATATCCAAATGGACTATGTTCAAATTTCATTCCTCAAAATCGCACATGTGTGTGTAACCATCGTGTCCGAAATAAACCTTTTCTTTCAAGGGCTATACATGCTCCCAAAATTTATTTTCAGGGGCATTTTTACTTTTATTATGTCAATTTTTTTTTTTTTTTTGGGGGGGGGGGGGGTAATAAGTTAGTAATAGATGACAACAATGGTCTGGATGTACTGGAAGAATGGACCCCATAATTTCCTGAATTTGTGTGAAACATTCCTTATGTAAAGCCTTTTTATAACTTAAGAAAATAAAGATCTCTTAACCAGTGAGTGTGTGAAGGGAGAATTTTTGATTTCCACTTAGTCAATATTAATCTCCTAGCCAGTGACATAAGCGATAGCATCCTTTTTAAGAATAGAAAGGGAGGGTACTGAGGGGCTTTTGGTTCAGTTCTCTCCTCAGTAATGTGTGACAGAGTTTTTAAAATATATGTTCATTATTCACATAAAGAAATGCAAAGCCAATCTGTCAGATCTGAAAGATTTGATGAGAGGAAGCTGCCTGCAGCAATTTACTGGCTTTATCAACATGTTCAAAGTTGGTAGACCTAGTTTGCAGAAATTCAGTAGTGTGGTGTGACATAAGAATGTCAAACTCAGACTGTAAAGGCACGCACTCTGTATTTTTCCAGGGATGGGAAAGTGGCATTCAAATTATTAAGGTAAGATGTGCGCTGCACTAATGTAGATATTTTTTTATGTCCTCAACTTCCTTTCATACCCAGCATATGAGACAGGGTTCGTACAAGGTGCTTGAAGTCCTTGAAGTACTTGAATTTGGCTTTTTCAAATGTAAGTCCTGGAAAACCCTTGAAAATAGGAATTTTCACCAAGAGGTGCTTAAAAAGTTCTTGAATTACAGAAAATCTTAAAATATGTTGCTTAAGGGGCTGTTTACATGACAACGTTTTCAACTAAAAACGGAAAACTTTTTATGAGTTTTGGCTGTTCGTTTACACGACAACGGCGTTTTGGGGCCTGAAAACACAAACTTTTGAAAATGGGTTTCAAAGTGCAAGTTTTTGAAAACTATGCCGTTATCGTCTCCGTGTAAACATACAAAAACGCGAATTTGTGAGAACGATGACATCATGCGCACACGTATTACTTAAAAACAACATGCGAGACATTCAAAACTACAATGGCGGACTACAGGACTATGCTCAAGATTTTGAGTTTATTGACGCTTCTCCAGCAAAGTGTAGATTTACTGCATCACTACTACGACCAGCGATCGCCATCTTCATATTTTGTATTCACCGCTCTGTGGAAGAATGCTTATGTGCGCAGGCGTGTAGTGTTTCTTTACAAAGTGACATCGCCAACTACTGGCCTGGCATGCATAATACAGCGTTTTTAGTAGTTTTCGCGGATCCGTGTGAACGGGGATCGTTTTGACAGCGTCTTTACTCAAAACTTTTCAAAAACGCAAAGGAAAAACTTTTCCGTTTTTAGTACATCGTTGTCGTGTAAACGTACCCTAAATCATTTAATAAATTAAATGTATTTAGTTATATTCGGAAAAGCACGATGACAGACCAGAAGACCACTGCTGAAACAGGTAGCGCATAGAAGGCGCTGTCACGTGACACCTGCTACTTTTGGCAGCGCTGTTCAGAATAGGCCAATCACAATCAATTGTTACTGGAGAATTTAAAAATTATATATTGTATAGATATTGCTGTAGTGGATTTAACAAGTATGAATCCTTGCGACTATCAGTTTTAATTACAATTTACTCTCCGGAGTGAAAAAGTTATATGAGATGTAAAACGTTTTGAATGATTTGAATGCAGATCAATGGAAGATTCAGTTTTGTGAGCCATCTAGCGCCCCTTCTGTAAAGAAAGCTTTGTGTCTCACAAAATAGGTTATTTCTGACTTTTTTAGTCATGAAAATGCTTTCAAATAGCTTTTTTTTTTTTTTTATAATTAATTTTATAATTTTATAACCTAACCTTTAATGGTATGAAATGGCTTGACTCTGTTTTGCAAATTTTTTAGAAAATATATTTGAAATTGTTAATTGCCTGAAAAAAAACCCTTGGCCCCTTCATATGGTACACCACTTCTATGACATGTAAAGTTATTTGTGTATTTATTTTGTACTTATTTTTAATAAAAGCATTAGTGCAAGGCTGAACAAATGTGCAAAAAAGCAAAACAAAATTATTATTAATAATTTTAATAATTTAAAAAGAGTGTTTGATTTCATGGCATTGGTGTTATCAAGGTTAAAACCTTTTTTTATGTTTGAAAAAAAAAATGTAATACAAAAAGTTTTGGAAAATAATTAAGGTCAAAGTTCAGAGGCTGCTTATATATGCATAAAGTGATTTTTCCCAGCATGTTAAGAAGTTATTAATTCACATTTTTACTAATATTTTCACACAAAAATATTTGGTGTTGTACCCCATTTAACCCTCAGAATTTGGTATTGTAACCCATTTAACACTCGTTCATGAAACAAAATTAAATGATAAAAGAAGAAACCAAGAATTGTTACTGTGAGAATATGTAGTTGTACTTGTAATAAGTGATGTTTTATAAAAATAAATTAACTGTATGGTTAAAATATTTTTATTTAAAATTAACAAAAATAATTTGTTTTAATGACATCTCGAGCAAAGTCCTTGAAAACAACAACAAAAAAAATGTGCTTGAAATGTCCTTGAAAGTCTTTGAATTTAACTTTGAAGCATCTGTACGAACACTGATGTTGGCAATTGTTTTCTAACATATAGCACACATAACTAGGGTTGGGAGTTCTTCAGTTCTGAGGTGTTGGGTCTCTAAATTCAATTCCAAAGCTTAGATTGACGGTTCGTGAATGTTGTGTTTTCTGTTTGTCCACTAATCTGTAAGTCAGAATCATCTGTCTGTTGATATAACCATGCAGAGATGACAGACGTGATACACTATGCCTCCTGAATCAAGTACCAATGCACGCCCAATTCTCACACCTGTTTGACTCTATTCGAAGTACCGGGGCTGTCTCCATAGTGACAAGGGCTCTTGCGTCTACACTGGACCTTCACTCAGCTTTTCTAATTTAAGGAAGTGGAGAGGATGGAAGAGTGTTTCTTTTCTTTGAGTGTCTTTCACACCTTCCCCCCACTATATATTTGTCTCTATGACAACATGACTCAAATCAGCTTTTATTTACATACATACCCATATTTTCATTTTAAGGACACCATCTTTGCATAAAACAGCAACACCTGCATAATGATGACATGTATCCAACAAAAAAAAAGTGTAGGAGCACAAGAGATTTGATCTTGTTGTTCAGGGAAAATAACCAGCAGCTGAAAAGAAGCAAGCCAAATGAATTGGATGGTTTTCTAATGTACCTGGAAACCACTGACAACAGTCATTATTTACAGTATGAAGAGAATGTGGAAGTGATACAGTTTTATATGTAATGTTTCTGTACAGTTACCTGTTTAAATGCATTGCAGTAATGCAATACTGTATATATTTAATTGCACTCTCAAGTGTTTCCCCTTGTGAACTGTTCAACCACACTGCTTATGTAGTTGCATTGTTGTGTTCTGTTTTAATCTGAATTTCCTCTGTGGGATCAATACAAATCTCTCTATCTTGCCATTTCTATCTAGTGCTGAGGTTGTGAGGTCTACAGGGCGGTGTTTGTTTGCCAAGCTAAATTGAAATCCCAATGTGGCCATTAACTTTAAAATGCATTGATGCAAGCATGTCAATGGTTGTAACTGCCCTCTTGAGGTTTATTCACAATTTATGGATCACTAATTTCTTCCCGGAAATGAATGTGGCACAAAGTGTGTGAGACTGTGTTGCCTAACATTTGAGACATGTAGTGGAGAAAGGATGTTAAGTACTCCTAAACCTATCAGGGTTTGTGTATATGTTCTTTTTAAGGTCTCATCTTGTATTCATTGGAATGGAAGGTATAATAGTGCCAAAAGAGTTCTATATTGGTTAGATCCAGTCATTGCTATCCTGATACAGGTAGAATCCAGTTACAATTTGTAACCTTTATCTAATAGAATATACAGTACCATAGAAGTGATTAATGCATGATTTTCTGTAAAGCAGCACTGAAACAATATGTATTGTGAAAGCACTATACAAATACATTTCTTTACATTTAATAAAGTTAATCATTTAAATGTACGTGCAACAATCTTAAAGCATTAGTCTAATTAATGTTATAAATTAATGTTCCAGGTTCAATAAAAGTTAAGTTCAATCGACAGCATTTGTGGCATAATGTTGATTACCACAAAAATTAATTTCGACTCGCTTTATTTTCTGTTAATGACCTTATTCACGCTAGCGCCATCTTTGATTTTTAATGGGAATGACAACGAGGCTGTGAGGGATAGATTTACCATCTCTTCAATGGGCTGTACTGCAGTTTAAAGTGTTTAAATATCTGTCCAAGAACATTCAGTATACAAAGAACTCCAGACAACATGAGTTGTAGAAAATCAGATGTGATCTAGGAGCTTTTCACCGTTGCGTGAATAAGGTCTATAGCTATTTAAACACGTCTTGTACTCAAGATTATACATAACCTTGAAATGTCCGAACCGAACGCAACATGTGCACCAGTTGCTTGGGCACGTTCACACTGTGATTTACGGTAATTATTAATCAATGGGCGGGATTAGGCATCAGTGGGCGGGATTTTGGGGGGGTAGGCGGATCTTCACCGGCGGCGTTCACTGCGCTCCGAGAGGAAGCCTGCAGCGGACGCACCACGCTGAGCAGGTAATCCGCTACATTTAATAATTTATAGAAAAGCCATAATTTCATGGGAGAAGCACGATTTGCATATGTATATCTGCATCTACTCTGAAGTTATGTGACACGCGGGAATTTAAATACTTCTGATGCATACATTGATCGATGTTAATGGCATAGATAATCGCTATTGCTTGAGAAAGGACACATTGTTCCTCTGAGTACATGGGTGCTGATGTAGAGTGTGCTCCAATTTTAATTAATTATTTAATTCTTTTAGAAAATATGAACCTTTTTTTTTTTTTTTTTTGAGTGTATGCCGACTTCTGTTTGAATATCTAAGGACTGCTTACATTTTTCCACTTATCTCCCTGTTTAATGCTCCTTTGTGCTGAAATCCATTGATTTAGTTCATAGTTTGTCAGGATGGTAGTGTAACATAAATAACACTAATCTGATCACCACATGAAAAGGAGGAGAACTGATCAAAAACATGGTTTGATGATTTTGTCGCAGAAGAGATTTTGCAGTCCAGCAGAGATGGTGCTGAACAACAGCTAACCGGTATTTAACACTGCTGAGTTGTTCTGCACCCAAACTACCTTTTTATCAGTAAGGATTTTAAATCCTATTGTTTTAAGTTTACTTTCAGTGCTAATATGTAGATATATAAGATGGGCTGTGATGGTTACCTTTGATCAGTGTGATTTTCCATCTTTATACACCTGCCATGCTGGTCATGCCGAAATAGATTATATTTTTCAGTCCATGTTTTGCACACAATCACCTTGAGACAATATAAAAGACTCAATGATTCATTAATGATGAGGCTGTGTCTGTTATTACGTTATGCATTCTGCCCAGTCTGCCGGCTTGAGCTTATTCATGAAATGAAGTCTGTGAGGTTGAATGCAGCAGCCTGCGCTGGACGACTGATGTTTGCGCATTCCCCATGTTCTAATAGTATGTGCCATATATCTAGGTGCATTGGCATCCAAGTGTTAGTGTGTCTACTGTACCATTGGTCAGATGTTATGACCATCTGTTAGCATACTACCCTCTTCATCAAATACAACAGATGTTCAAAAAGAGACAAAAAGCCCCCCACCCCACCCCTAATACCCGCACCCCACATACCCGCACCCCACACCCGCACACACCATGACAAAAGCAGAGAATGTCAAAAACTGATTATTAATTATTTGTAGGTGTTTAATTACTGATATGCAACAGAAACAATTTTTTCATTATTGTTTTATCTCTGCATTTTGACACAACAATAAGTTATTAATTTATCTATAACCTCTGAAGGTGAATGAGACTAATATTGCGCATGTTCAACAAATAATTAATTTTATTTAATTGGCAATATTAATTTGTTCCAGGCTTTATACTTATTCAGGCTCTGCATATAATTTAACCTTTGTTTTTGAGTATTTGTCTAACTCTTAATCTTGAAATGCAACCGGTCAAGCATCTCTGGAAAGAGTTTAGGCAGATTATTTATGCAAACACATTATTTAAATGAACACAGCAAGTGAGATAATTTATCTCTTATTTCCTGTTGAATGCCCTGTGGTGTAATGGCACTGTTGGATGCAATGTTTTTTGGACATTTATAATAAAAAATAAATAAACAAAAATCAATATTAAACATACAATAACTGGGAAAAAAAAATAGTTAAATCTCTACAAAATTTTTACTTGAATTTTGAAAAAAAATTTGCAAGTAAAATTGCAAATATATTTGATAGCCTTAATATGTGATACTCTACATCAAAAGTTGTGTTCCTTGCAAACAAAAGGATCCCAATTACATTATTAAATCCCTTGTTCAAACAATTCTTTAGCCTCCACTTCACTGTTGACTGTTGTGATTACATTAACATTTTAAATGCTCTTTTTCCTTGTCCGGCAGTTTTCTGCTTGTCCTGGCTCAGAGAGAACATTTGTGTGAGTCTGTCCTCCTTGGAGTGGTTGTTGTGCCCTGGTTTTAATATATCTGTTGTGAACACTGCAAAGTGCTCTTTGTATTGACTACTGGAGCACTACTCCATTTTATAAGTGTTCTTGTGAGCGGCCAGCAAAAATCTGCCAAAGCACAGACTGGCTGCGTTAATCAAGAGTGAGATTCATACACAGGTTAGATTTGCATATTATGATGTTGTGCACATTGATTTCCATTGGCCGTGCACACTTTGCAGATGCAAGTAAATGCTTAACACATCTCTAATGAAATGGTAGTGAGTCAGTATGAGGCACTTTTCCTGGTCACCTTCCCCAGCACCTCACACTGGCTGGATCAATGATAATGTAGGGACTAGGACATTCCCTCAGGAGTCAGGCGGACCTGTGCTGCTCTGGTGCTGACATGATGAGTCCTCTGGGAGCCCTACCTGAACGCATTGAATTTGGAGAAATCTGTACTGCTTTTAGCTTTGGTTACGTGCATTATGTGCACATTTACAGTACGGAACTTTACATATACTGTATGTCAGTAGTACTACAGCAAGACCAATAGGTACATTCAATTGACTCAATGCAGACTGTTTGTTACAGAATTGCATTAAAGGGGTTGTTCACCCAAAATTAAAAATTTCAGCCTGATCTCATGAATTGTATGTGACAATGGCAAAATTTTAGCAAAACAGAATTATATGCCTTATTACACGTTACGCTTCAGGTTCTTAGTGAAATGTCCAGCAGGGCTGCCAAAAGCGAGTGAAACGGTGTCGTAATCATGTTTCAGCTAGCGTGTTTTGCTGGTCTCGAACCACAGACTTCAGAGTCCAAAATCCAATACTCAATGAGGTGAGTAACTGTGGAGCTTATCAGATTGGAAGAAGTGTGTAAATTTTGGTGGGTCTCTAATACAAGCTTTAAAATGTATAGTTTTTCAAATGGTGCGTTATAGCAATAGTTTAGTTTCGATATCATAATATGTGAGTAATAGTGCAAAAAATAAGTGTTTATCAAGTCATAATCAGCCGTTCAAGCTTAAATTTTTTTTCAAAAGCTCATTAAAAGTATAATTAAAGTGATCCATATGACTCAAGCGCTATATTCCAAGTCTCCTGAAGACATACGATAGCTTTGGGTGAGAAACAAACTGAAATTGAAATAGTTAATAAATGATAATCTCGAGAACTGATGCGACCAGATCATTGAGTCAGTAAGTTAAACTTGAGGATGGGATCAGTTCAATTCATGAAAGAATCTGGTTTTGTGAACCGAAGCAATTTATTCATTGAAAAGATTTGACTCAAAAGAATGTCCTTTTTTAACTTTGAAAGCCCCAGTTCCCATTTTCTGTAATTGCATGGAAAAAAGTGACCAGCACATTCTTCAAAATTGCTCCTTTTCAGTTTCACCAATGAAAGAAAGTCATATGGGTTTGAAATGAATTGAGGGTGAGTAAATTAGGACAGGGTTTTCAGTTTTGGATGAACTGTTATTTTAACCGATCACCACTTATCCCCTCGTGCTTGTGATGTTGTTGCATTGGCTCAGCACTGATGGCAGGAACAAGCATGTTGTTTTTACCTTACGTTAGCACAGCATGAAATCAGTGTAGTCATGGGGACTTAAGTTAAATTGCTGTGACTATTTACTACCACTTCAATTAAAATCAAACCGTTTCATTCTCCACTGTTTTAAATAAGTGAAATATAAGGAATGCTGGTTCACATGTTCCTGTGGCATTTTTGTGTAGTGTGTGGTTTTCTCAAGTTGCATTTTGACAAAATTTAATAAAGGCACAGTTTCTTTAACAGCTATTAGCTTTCATTTCAGATCAATTTTCAAGTATTTCAAACAGATACAGTTAGTGGCTTGTGTTAATGTTGATCAAAGTGTAACTGTGTTCCGGGGGTAGTGGTGGGCTCTGACTTTGGAAATGTTAGTGGAAAGTGAGTTGCAGTGTGGACCCCACAACAATGATCTCCCTGTTCTCTCCGTGGACTCCCTAAAAGCAGGTCACCTCTACACCCAACTACCCCAACCATCTCACACTAGATAATGCACATTCCACTAATGTGCAATGAGTGCTGCTTCTGCCTACATGTTTTGCATTTTTTCCATTATGTTGTAATTGGGCAACTCAGAAATAGATTTCAAATTGTTTGGATTTCATTTGTATTATACATACAGGGCTATGCATGTGTGTTTGCAAGTTGCATGTAATGCAAATAATACTTACTGTAATAGTAATAATAATAAAAAGTGGGCAAGAATATTTGTAGATACCAATTGTTCTAAAAGGCAGATGCCTAAATGGCCAAATAAATAAATAAATAAAATAATAATAAAATATAATAACTAATGTTAATAAAATTAAAATAAATGTAATAACAAATAAAAATAACAGTAGTAGCTCAAATGGTATACAGACAAGTGAAAAATAAATATTAATATTGATACTAAAACTTCCTCATTTGAAAGCTAAACTGAAAAGATGTTTAATATGTTTTATTATTATTATTATTATTATTATTATTATTAATTTATTTTTTCACAATGTGAACCAAGCTTAACTGCCAAATATGTGCTGCATGGCAACGTGTCCACTTTGCTGGGAGTGTCTCAAGTTCTATGCTGTCAGTGAGGATTGCCCTAAGCTGTCTAGTGGTCTAATCTGTCTGCCACTGTTTGACTCTGAGCTGCTATGGGCTCTCCCTGCTCCGTATCCCTCCCCCACTAAAGCCTGGGGCAGAACAAAGGGCCAGCATCGTTCTCTATACCTTGACCCTGCTCTGTGGGCAGATGATGATGAGGAGACTGGTTATCAGCAGGGCAACCATCACCCCATCTGATCCATCGCCCTATAATTTCCCCAGGACTCAAGGGCAGAGTTAGAAACAAAGGTCTTTTACACCCACTTTATAATCACTCTATGTGTTTAACCTCTGAAATAGAACTCTTCTGTGCAGCATAGGATATCAGTTACAGTTTAGACATGATAAATGTATTATTGTCATAAAGGCAGATGTTCTCAGTAAGCTCATCTGCCTGATAGATGAATGTGTGTCTATGAGTGTTTCATCCAGCACAATAATGTATTGTGTTGGGCAACTGTATGACAATGGACATGAATGCATTTAAAAGTGCACCATTTAAAGCCTTATCGATATGAAAATTGATAGGTCATATAGGCAGTGTGCATGGATTGCCTGTGACTCAGGTAAGTTCAAGGCTGGTAATACATTCACATTTAGAAGTGGAGGAGATAAAACCCATATGAAATAAGAAAATGCACCATGCCATGAAAAACGGAATTTTCAGGGCACCTAAGGGAAATTGAAGCCTTTTTGGTCAGCTGCTACATGGAAATAATGCACTTGAGTCTTGCTGTAAGCAGTGAAGGGAAATTTAAAGTAGTTCACCCAAAAAGGAAAATTCCCTCATCATTTACTCACCCGCATGCCATCCCAGATGTGTATGACTTTCTATTTTCTGCAGAACACAAAAAAAGATTTTTAGAAGAATATCTCAGCTCTGTAGGTCAATACAATGCAAGTGAATAGTGACCAAAATGTTGAAGCTCCAAAAAGCACATAAAGGCATTATAAAAGTAATCCATACAACCCCAGTGGTTTAATCCATTTCTTCTGTTGGTTTCAATCGGTTTTGGGTGAGAACAGACCAAAATGTAACTCCTTTTTCACTGTACATCACTCAATCATGATTTCAAGCTCAATTACACTTGCCTGACCCATGCGCTGAGCCCTAGGAAGTGTAATCGAGTTTAAAATCATGATCAGCAAGGAGACTGCTGATGTCAAGATTTATAATGAAAAAGGAGGATATTTTGGTCTGTTCTCATCCAAAATCAATTGAAGACATGGATTAAACCACTGGAGTCGTATGGATTACCTTTATGCTTTTTGGACCTTCGAAGTTTTGGTCACCATTAGTGGTCGACGATATATCGCCGATTCTGACAATTTTAATGATCGGCGTTTGGCCGATTCGTTTCTTGAGGGTGCCAAAAATTGCCTGCTTGCATGTGAAGTGACTGAGACATGTAAATGACCAGTCACGGTTCATTTTCTTGTTATGTGCCATCATGTTACTACAATAATAGACCGGTGTGCAACACAGTCTCATTTAAACAGTCTGCCTATATCAGAGCTGCGGCAGACGCGTTTGAGCTCATAATGTTAAAGTGCTTGCCTGTTTCATTCTCCCTCTCTCTCCTCAACAGTTCCCTGTAACTTTTAACTGACTTGTCTAATGATAAAAAGGCAAATATCATTAAAACTAATATCATATACTGTCTGCAAATATGCGCACATCTTGTTTAAACAGATTTAATAAGCAAACCTCACAAAACTTGAGCAGATCCAGCATCCTGTTGAGCGCTTATTTATTTACCTCTAAAGCACGTATTCTATCAGCCTCCCCTCAGCAGTTCCTTGTAACTTTTAACTTTTCTAATGATAAAAGGCAAATATCAATAAAATGTCTATTATTTACTGTCTGCAAATAAGATATATCATTTAAACAGATGCAGTTCATGAATCACACGAAAATCCTGCGTTTCTTCCCGTCGAGCGCTCATCTAATATCTTCCTCTGAAGCGCGTATTCTATAAGCCAGAATCAAAACTTCAGGATCAGAAGTTCCTCTCATTCACAAATCATGATGGTCAGTCCGTGACAATCCAAGTGGATCCAGGCTGTTTAAACTGTCAGGAGATTGCTGCTTGCGCTGGATCTGCATTAGGGCATGAGTGCAACTTCAAGGTAAAAGTGCTTCACGTGTGCTATAAGCAAATGTCTTATTCACTATGCACTGAATGTACAATTGGTTTGATTCTGTATTTTTGAGTAAATGTGATTGCTAATGTGGACATGCCATCCATGGTTGCTGGACTAATGTGTGTACTGTTATTTCCTTCTTCTTAATATATTAACAATTTCTTCATGTGCAAATAAATTACAAAAATTTTATGACTAAACAGAAATAAGAAGAATCTACCATTTAAAATACAGTATTATTTTTTTAGATTATTTTTTACAAAGTTAAAGTTTTGTGTGAAATTTGGTAAATATAATGCTAAATAATAAAAGTTTATTATTATTTTTTTTGTAGTAATTTTATGTTTATGTTATTTACTATATTAAATTGTGTGATATATCGACATTGTATCAGTCTATCGGCACCATGCTCTCTGGATATCGGCATAAGCCATTAAAAAACCAATATCGGTCGACCACTAGTCACCATTCACGTGCATTGTATGGACCCACAGAGCTGAGATATTCTTCTGAAAATCTTTGTTTGTGTTCTGCAGAAGAACATAAGTCATACACATCTGGGATGGCATGAGGGAGATTTTTGGAATTGATGAGAGAATTTTCTTTTTTGGGTGAACTATCCCTTTAAGCTGAAACCTGGTTGAAGTTTGCTGGGTTTCATCTAGGATCCAAACTTCACACGCACCAAATGTACAATTTAGCTTGTACTCTAATAGGCGAGCAAATAAAACTGAATTACTGGTCATTAGGGCTACACAATGCATCACATTATTAATTGGGAATACAATTAAAGCTGCCACAATGTAAAAAGTGTTGATTACAGCTTTTCATTTAGGTCCACTCCCATTGCATCAAACTTTTCTATTTACTTGTTGGGGTTGAGCATTGTAACCAATCCCATGTAAGTTGCTCGCTCTCTGAGTATTTTCCATGCTAATAAGATGACCAATGTGAAGTTGAGTTTTTTTTTATTTTTTACCAAAGTTTTAGTGAACTGACCCTTGGGTTGTTCTGGGAAATGGTGTTTATTGACTAAGCAATAGGCTGTGGAGTTGCAGAATGAAGCACTCTAAACAGATCAGCCTCTGGCTGTCCCTGTCTGTTATGTACAGACAGGGACAGCCAGCATGTAATGCTTATGGCACAGATTTACCTAACTTGTGATAGTGACATACAGCTAATCCATGCACAGACACTCCCTCCCTGCTTAGCTATAGCCTCAATGATCCCTTTCACTGCCAAAGTCTTATGTCGTGCTATGTGTGTGTGTGTGTGTGTGTGTGTGTGTGTGTGCACGCACAGCGCAGGATTTGTCACAGCAATCACTTTTGGAGGGTCTTTAGAAGTAACCTGACAATAAATCAAATTAAAATATAGAAATATTGTCCTATAATTTATACTTGGGTGGTGGACATTTAAGCATGACAAGTAAGGAAAATGAATCTTGGCAAACAAGATATGAAATTACCTTTTGTTTGTCATTTTTTTTTTTTTTCAATGCTAAACCTTGAAAATGTCATATGTTGTGGAATGTTTTTTTAAACCTAAACATTTATAAAATGGCATTATTTTCTAAAGGAAGCATATCAAATACTCATTTCCAATCACAGTTTACGGAATATTGTTAAATATAAAATATTTAGTCAGCCATATTAATAAAAGTGATTTTATTTTTTGTATTTATTTACTTAATTTGATAACAACATGGAACACACCCAAACCACCTCTATTATTTATATATGTTATACATATAGTCATAAATAGTTCATTTCTATTTCTAACTAATAACTATAAAAGTTTCATAATTTCATACTTTTTCGTCAAAAGCAGATACTAATTAAAGAATTGAATGGTAAATTATGCAATGTTTTTAATTCAAATGACAGAAAACCATTAGCAGTCCCTGAAAACAGGATTGGTTTTCTCTCTGTGCTTTCTCTGCAATTTCATCTTCACGAAATCTGTCTAAAGCTGCAAAGAGATCAAATTAAAAATGGATATAGAACTGAGATAATAAATATTGTATGATACATTTTCTATGGGGATATCATAATTAATAAATTAGGGTTGGTAACTAAGAAATTATATAACTTATAGTATTTATCTTATATAAAATCTATGTAGGATATAGATTATTATGTACTAAGTGTATATTAATGTGCCATGGAGTTGTCAGTTGGTGTCCTAACTGAAATCATATAGCAATCTCATAGCATGTAGCATTAGATATTGGGCCTTAGACTTGGCAATTTTTTTTCCTTTAAGTATAAATCTAACAAGTGATGTTTAAGCTGAAAACAAGGGAAAAAACAATGTGGCAATGGGGTAAGATAAATAAACTTAATTCAAGATATGTTGTCTGAAACAAGTAAATTTCTTATATTAAGGATGTTTAGATATGTTTTTACTAGAAAACAAGACAAAAATACTGATGATTAAAATTAGTTTAGCATGATACATTTTAGACAAATTGAAACTTTCAGGGCATCTAAAAAAACGTCACATCAACCACCCACTTTTAATCATTTACTTTCTCTTTTTCTTCTTCGCCTCTTCTTTGCATGCCTCTGTTGCTCCCCCTTTCTCCTTCTCCCCTTCGATAACACAGCTGATACTGCTGGTGGTTTATGGAGTGCCATGTGGATGTTGGTTTGTGCTAGCAGAGGAGTAGGGTGAGGCAAAAGCTAAGCCTGTCAGTGTCTGGGTTCCAGACGGCTTTATCTGCTGTAGCTCAGCGTTCCAGGGAAGGAGCTTACATGCAAGGCCTCTGACTGAGCTGCCAATCCAGTGGATGCTAAGGCCAGAAGCATACTCTACGCAATTACACAAATGCAGACACGAATGCTTGGTCAACATATAACAAGCACAAGGTCCAGCTGTACAATACTTGACGTGCTTCCTTACGGTACTACGAAGGTAAAAAACCTCAGTACTCAAGGGTGTGATAGAGTTACCTTTAAAAGTCTGTGCCATTAAAGTGGATGTTATTTTTCAGGTAGTGAGCTATAAACATGTTTATAAGATCTAACTTGCTCAGCAAGATGTTCTTCAAACCTTTGCTCCGATACTGTAGATCTGAAAAAGAACACTGTCTGTAGATGCCAAGGAGGTCTGTAATACATTTCTGGCAAAATGAACTCTAAAGGCGCCACAACAACAATGACTTTTATTTCCTTCCACACAAATCATGAGTAAAACGGCAGTTCCCTATCTGTCACTCACTCGATGTTGGTGTCGATGTAGTGACACTAGGGGTCACTCTTGGGAGCCGGAGACACCTCTGGTCTTTGATAAAAGGCCAGTGAAAATTGGCGAGTGGTATTTGCATGCCACTCCCCCGGACATACGGGTATAAAAGGAGCTGGTATGCAACCACTCATTCAGATTTTCTCTTCGGAGCCGAACGGTCATGCTCATTGAACTGAATATCACTGTTCATTCACCTCTGCTGGATCTGACGGCGCATTTCAGCGGCTTCTCCCTCCTCTGCACTGGTGCACTACAGAGAACGCCCCTGGGCGCTTCGGCAGAAAAACTAGAGAGTATATTTTCTGAAAGAGCATTTTTCCCCTCTAAAAGAGTATATTTCTCTAAAAGAGCGCACACACGGAACGTCTTTTTAAAGACGCGTCTTTCTAAAGATGCCTTTCCGATTGTGTGTTATTCCTGGTTGCGGTCGTTATCTCTCAACTTCGGATGGTCATGATTGCTGTCTTTCATGTCTGGGCGTGACCCACACGGAAGCAGCATTTGTGAACGGTTCATGTTCTCACTGCGAGAACATGACCATGGCAACGTTGCGGTCGCGGCTTGCTTTCGTAAGAAAGCAAGCCACCCCAGCGACTCCCCACCTCGGTCCTTCTACCTACGGGTATGAGGCCAGCGCGGCTAGCACTGGGGGCGATTTGGGGACCCCAATGGGATCGTCTCTGCCGGGTATCCCCTCGCAGACCTCCCATTCTCCAGCATACTCGTCTGCCCCAATCGGGCTTCCGGATGAGTTCGCCGGCTTGTCGCACGGCGAGTCTGGCTTCTTGTTCGGAGCTCGTGAAGATGATGAGCTCTCGAGCGCAGCATCGGAGAGCGGGCTTGTCCAGTCGGACGCAGAAGCCTCAGCTGGGCTTCCCCTTTCGGGGACGATTGCCCAGTCACAGGCCGATGCCGAAATGACGGACATGCTTTCCCGGGCGGCCGCGCCCCGCTCCAGTGCCATTCTTCCTGGAAGTGCATGAGGAGCTGACGAAGTCGTGGGCGGCAACTTTCACTGCCCGGCCCCGACTCCGCAGTTCCCCCGCTCTCACTACCCTCGATGGCGGGGCGGCCAAGGGCTATACGGCGATTCCCCCGGTGGATAAGGTGCTCGCGGTGCACTTATGCCCGCAGAGCGCCGCCACCTGGCGTGGACGCCCTAAGCTCCCGTCCAAGCCCTGTAGGTTCACGTCGTCCCTGACAGCTAAAGCCTACAGTGCTGCTGGACAAGCCGCCTCTGCCCTGCACGCCATGGCTCTCCTGCAGGTCCACCAAGCCAAGGAAGGTGCTGAAAGAACTGCACGAGGGTAGTTCCGCCCCAGATTTGATGCAGGAACTGCGCTCGGTGACCGACCTCGCCCTCCGGGCGACGAAGGTCATGGCGCGGTCTCTCGGGCAGACGATGGCCACACTAGTGGTCCAGGAGCGCCACCTGTGGCTGAACCTGGTCGAGATGGGCAAGGCCGACAAGACACGGTTCCTTGCTACCCCCATTTCCCAGGCGGGCCTATTCAGCGACACTGTTGAGGACTTTGCCCAGCAGTTCATGATGGTGAAGCAGCAGATGGAGGCAATCCGGCACATCCTGCCCCGGCGCAGCTCAAGATCCTGCACCCCGTCTGTTCGTCGCCAAGGGAGTCCCCCTGCGGTGACTGCACCGGCTCCGCCGCAGCCCGCCCCTTCGGCCTGGCCCCGGCGTGGAGCCCACCGTAGGAAGCCGATGCCACCCGTCTCACAGCCGGCACCGAAGAACCCATGGAGGTCCTCGAAGCGCCCCTGAGACGGGCAACCCAGGGACGAGGGAACCCACTCACGTGGAGCTGGTAGGAAGACCACTCCATCACCCGGTGGAGGGCCGGGTGGAAAATCTTTTGTTGCCTTTTTGTTTGATTTCGCCGCACGCCCAAGTGGCCGCGGTACCCAACAGTTCAGCAAAAGAGCGGCTTCCTTCCTCCCTGGGTCACATACCCGGTGTGTATGGTCGTCACCACGACTACCGTCCACGGGCTTTTTCTTGCAGGATTGGCACTCCAGCAGTGCCCTTTCCGCCCCTGAGCGCCCAGCTGTGGCACACAGCCACCTCCGATGTGGCAGCCTCCACGGGTTACGAGGACAGGCCTCTTCCTCCCCCGTCCCAGGCTGTTCCGGGGGTGGTCACAAGGAGCCAGGTAAGTGCTTCGGTTGTCCCTAGACTCAGCACGGCCACGACGTGCTGTGGCACCTCGCGCTCCGCCCTGCCGCGAGGCCCCACCTGCCGGTACGTCTGACGACATTGTCCCCTTGGTCCCCTTCGTGCGGAATTTGGACGCGTGGCTTGTGCTTTCCAATCCATCGCGGTGGCTGATCCGGACCGTCTGACTCGGCTACACGATTCAGTTCGCCAGGCGCCCGCCCAGGTTCAGCAGTATTCACTTCACCTTGGTCTAGGGCGAAAACGCTGCCACCTTGCGTGCGGAGATCGCTACCCTCCTACAGAAGGACGCGATAGAACCTGTCCCTCCAGCCGAGATGAAGAAAGGGTTTTACAGCCCCTACTTCATCGTACCGAAAAAAAGGCGGTGGGTTGCGACCAATCTTGGACCTGCGAGTACTGAACCGGGCTTTACACAGACTCCCGTTCAAGATGCTGACGTAAAGACGCATTCTGGCGAGCGTCCGGCATCAAGATTGGTTTGCGGCGGTAGACCTGAAGGATGCATACTTTCACATCTCGATCCTTCCTCGACACAGACCCTTCCTGCGGTTCGCGTTCGAGGGTCAGGCGTATCAGTACAAAGTCCTCCCTTTCGGCCTGTCCCTGTCTCCTCGCGTCTTTACAAAGATCGCAGAGGCTGCCCTTGCCCCGTTAAGGGAGGTGGGCATTCGCATTCTCAACTATCTCGATGACTTGCTAATCCTAGCTCACTCTCGAGACGTGTTATGAGCACACAGGGACCTGGTGCTCTCACACCTCAGCCGACTAGGGCTTCAGGTCAACTGGGAAAAGAGCAAGCTCCTCCCGGTTCAGAGCATCTCTTTTCTCGGTTTGGAGTTGGACTCAGTCTCCTTGACAGCGCGCCTTATGAACGAGTGCACCTAGTCAGTGCTGGCCTGTTTGAAGGCCTTCAAACAGGGAACAGTGGTTCCACTGAAACTTTTTCAGAGGCTCCTGGGGCATATGGCATCCTCGACGGTGGCCACCACGCTCGGGTTGATGCATATGAGGCCGCTTCAGCACTGGCTCCAGACTCGAGTCCCGAGACGGGCATGGCGCCACGGGACACACCGTTTCTACAAGCAGGTGTTCCTCTAGAACTGGTCTCCAGGCGCATCGTGGTCACAACAGACGCCTCCAAAACGGGCTGGGGTGCTGTTTGCAATGGGCACGCAGCCGCCGGCCTCTGGACGGGTCCGCGACTGCATTGGCACATCAACTGCCTCGAGTTACTGGCAATTCTGCTCGCCCTGCAGAGATTCTGGCTGTTGATCCAGGGCAAGCACGTGTTAGTTCGGACTGACAGCATGGCAGTGGTAGCATATGTCAACTGCCAAGGCGGTCTGCGCTCTCGCTGTATATCACAACTCGCCTGCCGTCTCCTCCTCCGGAGTCAGCAGCACTTCAAGTTGCTGCGAGCCACTCACATCCCGGGCAACCTCAACACTACAGCGGACGCACTGTCATGGCAGGTTTCCCTCAGGGGAGAGTGGAGACTCCACCCCCAGGTGGTCCAGCTGATTTGGAGTCGATTCGGACGGGCACAGGTGGACCTGTTCGCCTCCCAAGAATCCTCCCACTGGTACGCCCTCACCGAGGCTCCCCTCGGCATAGATGCGCTGGCACACAGCTGGCCTCCTGGCCTACGCAAATATGCATTTCCCCCAGTGAGCCTGCTTGCACAGACTATGTGCAAGGTCAGGGAGGACGAGGAGCAGGTTGTCCTGGTAGCACCCTACTAGCCCACCCAGATGTGGTTCTTGGACCTCACGCTCCTCGCGACAGCTCCCCCCTGGTGAATTCCCCTGAGGAAGGACCTTCCTTCTCAGGGACGAGGCACCCTCTGGCACCCGTGCCCAGACCTCTGGAGTCTCCATGTCTGGTCCCTGGATGGGACGCGGAAGACCTAAGTGGTCTACCACCCGCGGTGGTAGACACGATCACTCAGGCTAGGGCCCACTCTACGAGGCGCCTGTATGCCTTTAAGTGGCGTCTGTTCGCTAAGTGGTGTTCTTCCCGATGCGAAGACCCCCAGAGATGCACAGTCGGATCAGTGCTTTCCTTCCTGCCGGAAAGGCTGGAAGGGAGGCTGTCCCCCTCCACCTTAAAGGTGTATGTTGCCGCCATAGCAGCACACCACGACGCAGTTGACGGTAAGTCCTTAGGGAAGCACGACCTGATCATCAGGTCCTAAGAGGCGCCAGGAGGCTGAATCCCTCCAGTCCGTGCCTCGTTTCCTCATGGGATCTCTCCGTAGTTCTTCAGGGTCTACAGAGAGCCCCCTATGGCATATCTCGCCCAAAACATGCCGCCCCCGGTAGGGCTACAAGCCCATTCTACCCGTGGTGTAGCGGCTTCTTGGGCCCTGGCCAGAGGTGCCTCTCTAACAGACATTTGCAGAGCAGCGGGCTGGGAAACACCCAACATCTTTGCAAGGTTCTACAATCTCCGGGTGGAACCGGTTTCGTCCCAGGTAGTGGCACGCAACACAAGCGGATGAGCCCGGGATAGCTGGCCGGGTGTATCGCTTGCACATAGTGCCTTCCACCTCCTTTTGAGCTGAAGACGTGCGCCGTTAATTCCCAGTAGTGTTCACAAAATTTGTTCCCTGGTTGACTTCCTCTGAACCCTGTGGCAGTTGAGTTTTCTGAGAGACTCACTGCCGGCCCAGTACACGTGCTAACTAAGAGCCCTGTTCTGGGGTAGGTGCTCCGCATGTGGCGGTTCCCTATAAGGCTAACCCCATGCGATCTATATCCTCCGCTAGTTCGTTTCTCTGCTGGCAAACTGCATCATCCTTGAGCAGAGCCCCTCTGCCCCAGTCTCCATGTTTGTAGTAACTCCTCCCCCATTGGGCAGGATCTACCTTGAAGGCTCTCCACATGGTTGGAAAGACCATGTGACATATTCTTCCACTTAAATATCCCCCCCTCTCTTTGGGCGAGGTGTGGTCTCCGTGGTGTCTTCTCCTTCGGAGGGACACCCCCCGGCTAGACCTGGTGGCCCAGTCGGATAATCCCCCTTCTTTTTTAGGGAGTGGAAAAAGAGAAGGGGAAAAGAGGCCACGACTGGGTTAAGCCTGTCTCTCTCTTTGGGTAGTCCCCAAAAAGGGCTGTTCAACACTCATAACTGTGTCGGGGGAGGTTACGTGTCGACCTGGTGTGCTGTCACACAGCAAGTCTGCACACCACACACTGCCAGTTCACGTAACACAGTTCAGCCTTGTGGCGTTTGTATAGGGACACCTAGTGTCTCTACATCGACACCAACGTCGAGTGAGTGACAGATAGGGGAACGTCATGGTTACTGGTGTAACCTCTGTTCCCTGATGGAGGGAACGAGACGTTGTGTCCCTCCTGCCACAACGCTGAACTACCCGCTGAAATGGCCGGACCTTATATCGGCTCCTCAGCATAAAACCTGAATGAGTGGTTGCACGCCAGCTCCTTTGATACCCGTATGTCCGGGGGAGTGGCATGCAAATACCACTCGCCAATTTTCATTGGCCTTTTATCAAAGACCAGAGGTGTCTCCGGCTCCCAAGAGTGACCCCTAGTGTCACTACATTGACACCAATGTCTCGTTCCCTCCATAAGGGAACGGAGGTTACACCAGTAACCATGACAATTTTTTCAAGGGTGTAAAAAGTACTCAGAAATTATACTTAAGTGAAAGTATGGATACTGAGTGAAAAATTTTACTAAATTAAAATCAATTAAAGTATCTTGCCAAAAAAATACTTGAGTAAAAGTAAAAAAGTATTCACATTAAATTGTCCTTAAGGATTAAAAAAGTAACTTTTGTCCTAGCTAAAATGAAATCAAGAGAAGAGATTGTGTGCGAGAGGATGTTGTTAAATTTGATTTGTTTGTTAAGTCGCCTTTTTATTGTCTCCGATGACTGTCATATTTCTCCCCCACTGACATTTGCAACTTGGTCAAAGAATCATTTTACAATAAATACATTTTTGCTAAATAATTTTTATGTGGCCTGTTGTATGTAACACAGCAATATCCTGGTGAAATGAACACTAGAGGCTCTACAACAATGACTTTTATTCGCTTTCCCACAAATCACGAGTAAAACAGTAGATTATCAATTCATAAACACTTACGTTTAGCTCTGTTTCTCATATAATGCTATCTTATGACATATAAAGACTTACTATAGCGCGTGACTCATTTTAACATTTGCATTACATAAGCAACTACATTTACAAGCTTGTTCGAATGTGATCAAATTGCATGGTAGCTCAACTGATAGAGTGTTGCATATGCAATACAAAGGACCGAAGTCCTGAAGAGCACGCGAGTCGACACGTGAGGGGAAAGTGTTATAGAAACACCAGAAAATGATGTCGCTGCTTCAGAAATTGTGTTTTTCATGTCACATTTGCTTTTGATTATACTATCATGTAACCATCAGAATGGGGGGAAAAAAATTTGATCTCAGTGATTTAGACTGTGGCATGATTGTTGATGCCAGACGGGCTGGGTTGAGTATTTCTATAACTGCTGATCTCCTTGGATTTTCACACGCAACTGTCTCTAGAGTGTATAGAGAATGTTGCGAAATACAAAAAACAACCAATGAGCGGCAGTTCTGTGGATGAAAACGCCTTCTTGATGACAGAGGTAAATGGAGAATGGCCAGACAGGTTCGAGCTGACAGAAAGGCTACGGTAACTCAGATAATCCTTCTGTACAATTATAGTGAGCAGAATAGCATCTCAGAATGCAAATCTAATTATCCTCTTTGGTCCTTTAAAATAGTAAAGGCACTAAATGCAGTACTTTTCTGAATAAAGAACATTTTATCATTTTTGGTTTTATAAGATATATGTTTTTCTTTTAAGTTCACACATTACAAGACTACCACTGTGTCTGTACAAAATTCAGAATTAATTAAAAACATAAAGAAATGATTTAGAAAATCTTAAATTGATTTTAAATTATTACCCAATTATATTTGCATTAAAATATATGATGCTGTCATTGCCACAACCTAAAAACTCAATGGAAGCCACAAGTTTTATAGATCATTATCTTAGACAATGTCAAGTGAATTTTCTAAAAATCGACGCTGAAAATGGCTCTGTTAATGTTTTCACATTTAAAATTATGAATGACATATGATCACTTCCTCCTATGTGACATATTTTTAATTCAAAACGGCCAAATTGTGAATAGTTTGCATCAATGGAAATTACTGTCAGAGTGTGTGTGTGTGTGTGTGAATATATACATACATACAAACATACATACATACTGTAACACTACTTACAGGGAAAGGAGGAGGCGAGAACCGGCTTGACAACTTAAATAATAATTTAATGAACAACTTAACCAAGAACACACAAACATAACCACACACAGGGCCCCTATGTGACCCAGGGAACGAGGAAACCGCTCTTTTGCTGAACTGTTAGGTACCGCAGCCACTTGGGCATGCGGCGAAATTAAATGAGAAAGCAACAAAAGATCCTCCTCCCGGCCCTCCACCGGGGGATGGAGTGGTCAGCTTACCAGCTCCAAGGTGGGTTTCGTCGTCCCTGAGTCGCCCATCTCAGGGGCGCTTTGAAGCCTTTCGTGGGTTCTTGGTGGCCGGCCGTGATACGGGTGGCATCTGCTTCCTGCGGTGGGCTCCACGCAGGGGCCTGGCCGAAGGGGCGGGCTGCAGCGGAGCCGGTGCAGTCACTGCAGGGGGACGCCCTTGGTGACGAGCAGGCGGGGTGTGGGATCTTGAGCCGCGCCGGGGCAGGATATGCTGGATAGCCTCCGTCTGCTGCTTCACCGTCAAGAACTGCTGGACAAAGTCCTCGACGGTGTCGCCGAATAGGCCAACCTGGGATATAGGGGCAGCAAGGAACCGTGCCTTGTCGGCCTCACCCATCTCGACCAGTTTGAGCCAAAGGTGGCGCTCCTGGACCACTAAGGTGGACATCGCCCGCCCGAGAGACCACAGTGAGTACATGATCCATCCACGAACACTGTCTCCGCGTGGGTCGCACCCAGACATGAAAGACAGCGATCGTGACCGTCTGAGGTTGAGAGGTAACGACCGCAACCAGGGATAAACACAAACGGAAAGGCATCTTTAAAAAGATGCGTCTTTAAAAATATGTTCCGTGTGTGCCACTCTTTTAGAGAAATATACTCTTTTAGAAAAATATACTCTCTTTTTTCTCCCGAAGTGCCCAGGGGCGTTCTCTGCAGTGCACCAGTGCAGAGGAGGGAGAAGTCGCTGACATGCGCCGTCAGATCCAGCAGAGGTGAATGAACAGTCAGCTCAGTAAACACTGACCGTTCAGCTCCGAAGAGAAAATCTGAATGAGTGGTTGCACGCCAGCTCCTTTGATACCCGTATGTCCGGGGGAGTGGCATGCAACACAACGTCGAGTGAGTGACAGATAGGGAACTTTATCTTATGCTATTTTTCTTCTCAAATAAAGTAATTTTATTGGGTGTTTAGCTGTTTTTTTCTTCTAGTAAAAACAAGATAAAATACTGTTTAAGAGAATTGCACAGAAATTATTTATGCAAGTATGGCACAGAAAGTTATTCCAAAAACACTCCATCAACATGCCAAGTAAACATCAAAATCAAGCTCATATTCTCTGTTAATAGGATCATCAACAGTAACCTATCATCCTTCACTGACGGAAAAAAGTTAACTTTTGCAAGAAATGTGGTTTCCAGTTGTTTTTGGTAAATAAAGTGACCACAAACTGGCACTTTGTCGATGTTGTCATACCATTGTCCACCAGATGGAAAAAAGAAGCTAATGTTTAGATCTTTAAAAGCTTTAAATAAAGATCACTTTTGAGAACGATTTATAGTGTAAAACAAATTATGGCACAATAAAAGAAATTTATAACCAAAGTGAACACTGAATACAAATTGCAGAGAGGGCAACAGTTATATGGTTAAATGCATGACTTGTGGTAACACAGACCAACTATTGAGTTGAAATGGTTGTATAAGCTTTAAGGCTGCTTTAAAAGGGATAATTAACCCAAAAAGAAAATTCTGTCATAATTTACTCACCCATAGGGCTATTCTTCATAAAAGGAGATGTTCAGCAGAATTTTATTCTCAGTCACCATTTAGTGTCATTACATCTTTTTTTTCCCAAACAATGGAAGTAAATTATGACAGAATAATCCTTTTTGGGTAAACTATCCCTTTAAAAATGTACTTTGTGGTGTTTATGATTAGATGAAATAGAGATTTAGATTAATGCTCTGTGTGAGAGATCTGGAAATATCTCCCCTTGCTTTTATGAAATAATACATTTACTGTGTTGTGTGACAGACATCTGAGAGACTGCAAGACATTAAGGAGCAGTGATGGCAGGCGAAGGATGATCCTTAAGCGACAGGAACTAGTTGATTACATGTGGGCTGAAGACAGGTGTGTGTGTGTGTGTGTGTGTGTGTGAGGTTAGTGTGTGGGCTGAAAGGAGCCTTGTTCATGTTAGTGTCACACACTGTTTGTCTGTGTGTGGGTTGTGAATAGGTTTAGGTAGGTAAGTAGGAGGAGCCAAAGGGTAACAAGTGACCACAGTGACTCATTGTGCCATTACCCTGAATTCCTTGTTTCTGTTTGTCTCTGATTCCGCACAGTGTGGCCAGAAGGGGTGTCAGAGTTGTGCTGGGAGAGGAAGATGTGACGCCCATGTGTAGGCAGCAGTGTGTGGGCTGCTGTTCTTAAGGGTGTATTGTTAAGGGGCCAGGCCCACGAGATTAACTCTCAATCATCTAATGGGGACAGTCCGCTCACCATGCCACAAGCTCAAGATGGCTCGAGGTTTCTGCAGATTGTGACTGATTTTCACTAGGGAACAACATCTGACAAGAATTTGGTGAGAACAAAAGCTAGTCTCTGAAAACCAGTAATTTCACAAGCTTCTATTGGAAAATACTTTTAGCTTTATTGTGTCTGTGAATGGGCTGATGGCGAGATAGTAAACTGCTTAATGGAGCATTGCTCAGCTCTCTTGTGTTTAATTAGACATGTTAAGATCACTTGCTTGATGCACAGAGAATGCAGTCTTTTGCTGGTTGTGGCTTATGTTGTTGGTAAATTATGCACGTGCACATTTGCAAACAGCCTAGGGCCACTAGACGCTCGACTGTTTCTGACAATCATATCCGTTATGCATACATTTTCATTTAAATGATGTTCAGAAAACTAGACTTTTACATTGTATGAACAAATTATGCTAAGATTTTGCTCGGAGGTTGCTTCTGGTTCTTAGGTATGGCTTGGATGTCACCTTCAATGTACAGTACATTTAAAAGATTTTTGCCGTTCTATCCTCCTTTGTGTAAATCATAAGTCTGACTGCTTAAAAATACACCTCTCCTCAACAAGCCACATTATTTTAGATATCATTCATCATGCTCGTAGCATAAACAGTGCAGGACAAGTTATTTGCCTATGTTTAAGAAAGGGGTGGAATAACAGGGTTCAAAACAGTGTTACTATGAATGCAAACTTTAATACAGTGAAAAAGACACTCTATTTGCCTAACACAAATATATATAAATAAATACAAATTTCCAACATTCTTTTGAATGTCCATGTACTAAAATAAAATATTTGATGCCATTAGTGTACCTTCATTTACTATTACTATTATTTTGAATGGCCATGGAAAATGAAGCAATGTGATAACAATTGTACCTGGTCGCAAAAAGTAGTCTGTTAATTTACCTGATGAATTTCACCTTATGCTTTGCATAAAGGGTCAGTGTATAAAGTGTACCTTTATTAGCAACTGACACATAAGTGCCAGCTTTACATGTCGTACATTCAGCTTCCCATGGATCTCGACCTGGACGAAAGCATGGGAATTTTTTTGTGCAAATCTTCTGTAAATTTGCACTTTAGTTTGGGCATTGTTTCCACTCAGCTGTCATTTGCTGCTACTGTCAAGCAACTGTTTGATGCCGAACACAACAGCACTTTGTGCGTTCGCTGAGAGATTAACAGGCAGGAGTTTGGCCAATAGTTACTGCAAGCCACTTATAATTGACTAACTGGTGTGCGAGAAGGCGGGACTTACAAAGAGGGGTTAAAGCAATGCAAATATGCACACACACACTATGAAGTATTAGACCAGATGCACATTATAATGCAACTAAAGCCGAATCCCGGACATTTTCGCAAATATATAAATCCCGGCTGGACGCTTTTTTAAGGTCCGAAAAAGAGGACATGTCCAGGAAAAAGAGGACGTATGGTTACACTAGTTCAGATGAGTACGTGTGAGCTCAAAAGCAAGTTGTTTTCAGCTGTACAGGGTGTAATACAGTATAGAGGAATGCATATTTCATAAACTGTACCCCCCAACCAAAACCCCAAACCTAACCATAAGTGGAGGAAAAATTTAATGTTAGAGGGGAAAATGCAACCTCCAAATAGCGCTCATCACGGATTATACGAACACTGTTACTTTCTGGTTTCAATGCGGGATGCGAATCCGGGTCTCCCAAGCTGCTGACACAACATGCTACCGGTCGCACCAAGGGAAGGTAAACACACTGGAGCCGATGCAAAAATATCTGATAGATGCCGCTTGTCAGTTAGTCTGCATAATGTGGTCGAACCTAGGGTACTGGAACTCTCGGAAACAACATGCCAAATTCCTGTATGATTGAGTTCGCATACAAAGCTATTGTATGGCTTCAAAAGACTTGGAATATAACGCAAGGTATTTGGACTACTTGTATTAAACTTTCTTAGAGTTGTCCTTTTTGGAGCTTGGCAGTATAAATCACCATCCATTTTCCCTGTTAGAAAAACAGAGGCGCAGACGTTCTGTCAAACATCTTTTGTGATTCATGGAAGACAGAAACTAGTACAGGTTTGGAACAACATAAGGATGAGTAAATGATAAAAAAAATTAATTTTTGGATTAACTGTTTCTTGTGGAAGTGCTAAACTTTTCTCTGAACTTAACTTATATGATTCAGTTATTGTTCCTATAGTGGTTCTGGAGGAACAATGTCTGCTTTTTGACTTGATGATCTACAGTGCACTCTTGTGTTCTGGGCTTACAAAATTTCCTATAGTGAAAATGGAGGCTGCAAAGTTTTTTTTATTTGCAAAGTCAATACCTCTGTTGTGGATATCCAAAGAACATGTTTCTTGTAGCAATACTAGCTGTCATTCCAAACACCAGAGTAAAGAGAAACCCTGTGAAAAACCTGTTTGTGTTCTCTCAAGTCGAATTGAAACTTGATTTAGGATCAAATGGTTTGATGTAGGTTGGCGTGTTTGTGTGTGTACATGTGTGTATGCCCCCCTCCCATTACCTTCTGTAGTCTTCTACAGCACTACAAGGGGTTGGAGTCAACATGAACCTGGCAATACAATAGAAACTACCCCTGTAGCTTCGCCTCCCTCATAACTTTGATTGTATGAATTCTATGGCAAGCAGTTGCTGAAACAATCAGAGCTGCAGTGATGTCTACAACCCACACTAAAGCCCAGAGATAAAGAAGATAAGATGTAATTTCCCATAGAATTGGGTCTCTGTGGTTCTCTGAAGGAAAAGCGGGTTTGAAGTGACTGAAAGCAAAGAGGTAAGAGCACAATGGTATTAGTTTTGTTTATCATAGACAGAGATAATTGGCATTCCTATCTGCTTATGAATGTAATACTTGAAATTATGTCATCATTTACTTACATGATGTTCCAAACACATAAGGAGATGTTAAGCAGAATGTTAACCTCAGCCACCATTCATTTTCGTTGCATCTTTTTTTCATTCAGTGGAAGTGAATGGTGAGGCCATCATTCTGCCTAACATATCCTTTTGTGTTCAACGGAAGAAAGAAAGAAAGTCATGCGGCTTCGTAACAACACGAGTGAGAGTATGATGATAGAATTTTCATTTTCAATAAACACTCCTTTTTTTAAGAAATGTTTTCCTGTTCTTTCTGTGGAAGACTATGAAATCCTTTTGAAGGGTCTAAAACCAGCCTGTTTTGGGTTTTGCACAGGTAAAGGCATTTCGCATTGTTAAGTTGGAATCACTGCTGTGTGCTCTGCTTGGTTTCCTGGCTGTGGTTATTGACATGTGCATCCCAGAGGTTTGGAGTTTGACAGCTGACATTGCCTCTCATAGAAAGAATGGATCTCTCTCAGTGGAACGCATATTAAACTGGCCCTGGGTTCAGAAGGACCTGTGAACTTATGACCTCAGGGCACATGCGATTCATGCTAGCAGAAGGAAAATATCAGGTAATCCGTTTACTGTCCCCTGAGGTAGTTTTAAAGGAAAGGGTGTAAATGTTTTGAAGAGTTAGTGCACCCAAAATTTTCATTATTAACTATCTTATCTCAATATTTACATTATCTATCATTGTCATTATTTACTCACTCTCAAGTTATTCTAAACCTGCCTGTTCTTATTTTTACATTACATTACATTTTTGAAGAATATTTAAGCAGCTCTTTTGAGTGAAAGTTCTAAGTGACCATGGCTGTCAAGCTCCAAAAAGTGCTATATTCCAAGACTTCTGAAGCCATACAATAGCTTTGTGTGTATTTGTGCAGTAATGTGTGAATATGCATAAGAATGAATGACATTTGAGAGTTACGGCTAAGGGCATGGTTTTTAGAGAGTAACTATTAAAAATGGTTGTATGTCCTACTTTCATGTTACTGTTATGTTTTTTTTGGTCCTTTTTAGAGCTTAAGTGGTCACTATGAACTAGGACTGGGTGATATGGCTGAAAATGTTATCACAGTATATTTTTTTTCATATCGTTCGATATTGATATTTATCACAATATAATTTCATACCATTAATGGGTGAGAAAATGCAATCTACATGTTTGTTAGACCTCAAGAATGAATGTAAACAACTTGTTTTTTTCAGGTAAACCCCAGAGGTTAAGCTACCTTTAAAGTATACTCAGTATAGGATTTAATCCTACAAATGGTGTGTGACCTCTTTTCGCTTAAATTTTGCCAATTTCATCATCTTCAGCAGACATTTGACTCCACTTGTAACGTGGAGGCTTGGAGGCTTTGTTTAGAATCCATGTGTGGTTTTATTGTAGTAAATAAAGTAACAGCATAAGGAGAATAAGAACAGTTTACAGCCAGGTTGACGTTCTGCAGTCTTGGTATAATCCATAAACGGGTAACAGGCAGAGGTCAAACACAGTAGAGCAGTCCAGGCAATAATCCATAAATGGGTAACAGAGAAGAGTCAGGCACGAAGAAGAAGGCAGTAATCCAAACAACTCTCAGTAGTGTTTGCGGGGCAGAACAAGACTTCGCATTGAGCATACGCCACACAGTGTTTATATAGCCCAATGCTAATGGGCTAACAGGAAGCAGGTGAGTGAACAGTCAGTACTCCGGTGAGGGGGACCTCTGGTGGTGCTCGAAGGAACCAGTTTGGCTAGCAGGTGTAACACCACTGAAAGATGTTCTTGTGATGCTCCACACTCCTACTCAGTAGATGGAGGTAATGCGCCATAAATTGGATTGCCAACCGGCAATAAATGTCACAACATGTGGGGCGGTTGGGGTGTTCACTATGGAATTCCAAGATGAGGGAAGGACCAAGGATGTCCTCTGCATTAACCCAAGAACGCTCCTCTGGTCCATAGCCATCCCAGTCTACCAGGTATTAGAGTGAGCGACATGATGGGAATCCAGGAGCTTATATAATGGGGTGGGGGGTCTCTGGATGCCAGATTCGTCATCCCACCTCAGACCACGAGCGGGTTTTAACAGGGAAACATGGAAAGTGGGAGAGATGTGATAATTAGCAGGGAGAAGTTTAAATGACACTGGTGTTACTTGTTTGATAATTTTGAATGGACCTACATACCTGGGACTGAGCATGCATCATGGTAACCGGAGACGAAGGTCCCTTGCAGACAACCAGACCATTGCCCTGGTTGATAACGGTGACCATTGGCCTGTTCCTTTTGCCTACGTATATCTCTCTGGAAATGCATGTGGGCTTGATCCCACACTTGTTCGCTTCGTCGCACACAATCATCAACAGCGGGAAGATCAGATGGTTCACCAGACCAGGGGAATAGAGGGGGTTGATATCCTAGTATGCATTTGAATGTCGTAAGACCAGTGGAAGGCTTGACAAGTGAGTTTTGAGCATATTCTGCCCATGGAAGGTACCGGCTCTGATCGGACTGGTTCGTTTGGCAGTATGTGCATAAGTAGCGCTCCAATTCCTGATTGAGGTGTTCGGTTTGTCCATTGCATTGTGGATGGTAACCAGAGGTTAAGCTAATGTTGACATTAAGTTGTTTGAAGAAAGCTGACCACACTCGAGAGGTGACGTGTGAACCCATTTGAGCACTTGTGGTCGCACGTTGGCAGGAACATAGGTCTTATCGGTTGAACATTCAGCAGGTGGTGGGACTTGGATATTAGCCTCAATCAAGTCATCCATGATTTCCCAGTGCACCAGAGCTATCACCAGGGAAGAGGGTATTATTGTTTCGTTGTTGATGGTCTCTTGTGATTTGTCATGTATTCGAGATAATGCATCGGCTTTAGTGTTCTTAGAGCCTGGTTGGAAGGTGATAGTGAAGTCCAATCTGGTGAAGAACAATGCCCACCTGGCCTGATGGGGATTTAACCACTTGCCTGCTCTAATGTACTCAAGGTTACGATGATCTGTGATTACTTGAAATGGGTGCCTCGCTCCTTCCAACCAGTGCCACCACTCCTCAGTTGCAGCCTTCATGGCTAATAGTTCCTGTTTGCCAACATCATAGTTACGTTCTGCAGAGGAGAGTTTATGGGAGAAGAACGCACGGGGAAATAGTTAAGCTGGGTTACCATGTTGTTGGGAGAGAACTGCACCAATACTGGTGTCAGATGCATCCACTTCCAGGATGAAGAGTAATGTAGGGTCTGGGTGATGAAGTATGGGCACACTTGTGAAGCATCTCTTGAGTTCCTTGAAGGCAGCAGAGGCAGATGGGTGCCACTGTAGACATTTAGAGGCTGTCCAGAGAAGGGAAGTAAGTGGTGCAGCTACTGAACTGAAGCTTCTGATGAAGTGTCTATAAAAATTGGCGAATCCAAGAAATCATTGTAATTCTTTCACAGTTCTTGGTTGAGGTCAATCCAGGACATCTTTTACTTTGGAAGAATCCATAGCCACTCCATCTGGTCCAATTATGTACCCAAGGAACGAGATGGTTTCTTTGTAGAACATCTCTCAGCTTTGGAATATAGTTGGTGCTGGATGATGCATTGAAGGCCTTGACGTACCTGTTGAACATGTCCTTCAGGTGTGGAGGAGTAGATCAGGATATCGTCAATATATACAATAACCCCTTTGTTGAGCATGTCACGGAATAAATTGTAAGAGTTGTATAAATCCAGCTTGGTAAAAATCTTGGCAGATCTGAGTTGTTCCAGAGTAGCAGGCACAAGGGGTAATGGATAACAAAATTTTACAGTGATGTCATTGAGACCTCTGTAGTCTATGCATGGGCGAAGACCTCCATCTTTCCATCTCTCCAGGAGACAATGGGGTCATGTTTACAAAGCCAAGGCAAACCAAGGATAACAGGATTTTTGGGGGAATAGATGACTAAGAGCTGGATGTCCTCTCTATGAAACAGGCCAACTTACAACTGTATTGTTTGAGAAACTTTACATATGGAGCCCGTGCCCAGCGGATGACCATCTAAGGCTGTGACATGTAGAGAAGTACAGTGAATAACAGGTAACTTATATTTCTCCACCAAATTCTGGTCAATAAAATTGCCAGCTTTCCCAGAGTCAAGTAATGCTTAAAGTTCTATTTTCACGTTATCACGTGATATCATAATGGGTAATAGCATCTGACTGGTAGTAAGGAGTTGAGAAGAGTTTAAACTCACCAGAGGTTGGTTTGATGTTGTTGGTCGAACTGGGCAAGATGCTAGGCAATGACCGGAACCTCCACAGTAGAGACATAATTGAAACTGGAAACGACAGGCTTTTTCTTCAGGGGAAATTTTTGTGTGACCAGTTTGCATGGGTTCAACATGGGTGTTGTCATGTACTGGTGGCAAGACTGCAGATACATTTCTGGTAGGTTGGCGAAAACGCATCAAGTTGTCCAATCGAATGGTTAATTTAATATACTGGTCAAGAGTGAGACCTTCATCACGACATTACAAAACAGAAATTTTTATGTATCGTCAAGCCATCCAGTTTGTTCTGCCAAGGTACGAAAGTCCAGAGCATAATCTGCAGCAGCATGGTTACCTTGTTTGAGCATCAGAAAGGTTTCACCAGGTGACTGACTGCCTGCCGGGTGTTCAAACACCTCCCTAAATCAAGCTTGAAACTGTTCAAACAAACGTTGAATATTGTTCTTGCTTTCCCAGATTGCGGTAGCCCAGTTGAGTGCACGCCCAGTGAGAAGGGAGGTGACAAACGCTTCCTTAGCTTCTTCTTTGCAGTTGTTGCAAAGAAATATTCTGCATTGCTTGAGAAATCCTCAGCATTTATCAGTGAAACCGTCATACTTCTCAGGAAATGGTAACCGAGAACTCACCCTGGAAATGTTGGCTGATGTGGAACTTGAACTGGTTCCTTCAGTGGGCGCAGATGGTGTAGTTGTTTGTGTGGACTTTAAGGATTGTACCAGTTCCTCGGCCAGAGAGGTAAGTTTGCATAACTGTTCATGACGTCAGGTTAATGTGTTGGCTTGTGATGCGACCACGTTTTGAAGATGATAAATTTCTGCTAGATCCATAGTAGGCGAAGTCTTCTGTAACACGAATACTTGGAGGCTTTGTTTAGAATCAATGTGTGGTTTTATTATAGTAAAAGAAGTAACAGCATGAGGAGAATAAGACCAGTTTACAGCATGGTTGACGTTCTGCAGTCTTTTGTTATTAACAGTTTTTATTGGTTCCATTCACAAGACAGACAAACACAACATAAAATACGGAATCAATTATATACATTAAACCTCTCCCCCCGAACATTCCCCCCACCCCCACCTGACACAAACATGCACTACAGTGGTCACTTACAATTAGAACATGAAAATAAAAAAACATAAAAAAATATATTTTCAAAAAACAAGAATGCACATACACATCAAACTACAAATCCCTCTCCACTGCCCCTCCCTGAGGAAAAAAAGCCAAATATCCACCCCACTTCCTATCAAACAAATCCTATTTTCCCAGCCTTCTAAAAATCACCTCCTCAAATGCTGCCACCCTGCCCATCTCCCCACACCACTCCCGAAATGAGGGTGCCCCAGCCATCTTCCACCCCCTAAGGATAATTTGTCTGCCAACAATAACTCTGGCTAAGACCCAACTTTTTAAGTGACTATCCCCTAAATTAATGACCACCCCATGACCTGAGATGCAGAGTCTGGGGCAAAATGAAAACTGAGTGTCCAATATGTCACACATAAATCTCTGAACCCTTAACCAAAATTCTTGGATCTTAACACATCCCCAAAAAACATGGGTTTTGTCCCTGTCTTCTGACTGGTATCACCAGCAGGTGGGTGTGTCTTTAAGACCAAGCCTATACAATCTAGAGAGGGTCCAATAGAATCAATGCAAAATCTTAAATTGCATTATTTGCACCCTTAAATCTGTAGATGTAGACTTGACATTTTTTGGAATCCTAGCCCACACTCCCTCCTCCAATACCAAGTTTAAATCTTTCTCCCATAATCTCTTGAGAGAAGTTGAAGCTCTGTCCTGCAGACTCTTAATTAGCTGGGAGTAATACACTGATGCCTCATGACCTTTTCCAAAAGCAGTCATCACCACGTCTAGAGTATCTGCTACTCCCAAAAATAGTACAGGAGCAGGTGGTGCAGCTGTAAATACCTAAAAAACTGAGATCTGGGAATCCTGAAATATTGAACCATATTTTCAAAAGATCTCAACACTCCACTCTCATATAGGTCACCGAGCTTATTAACCTCCCTCACAATCCACTCTGACCAGCAGAAAGGGGACTTATAAGTAATTTTGGGTTCAGCCATATGCTCGAGGCAACATTTAAATAAATGTCCAAATTAAACACTCTGGACACTTTTGTCCATACTACGTGCAAATGCGAGATAACGGGGTGTGACTTAACTTCTCCGGTTAGTTTCATAGAAAGGCTTTGCAATGGCGAAATAGGGGCAAGAACTTCCTGTTCAATACAAAACAAGGGAGGGGCTATCTCAGGTGGAAGTGACCAATGAGCCAAATGTCTGAGACTGAATGCATAATAATAAAACAAAATCTTGGGTAGGCCTAGCCCACCTTTGTCAATCAGCCTATGTAACTTATTGAAATGTAATCTGGGATGCTTACCATTCCAAATGAAGGACTTCGCTATGCTATCAAAATGCTTGAAATAAGAGAGGGGGACATCTACAGGGAGAGACTGTAGCAGGTAGTTGAATTTTGGAATACAATTAATTTTAATAACATTAACCTTCCCAATCATAGATAAATGTAATGATGCCCACATCACTCGAAAACCTTTTTATTAAGGGGTCAAAATTAACTCTAACTAAATCACACAAATTTGCTGGGAATAAAATGCCCAAATATTTAATGCCCTGTTTGGGCCACTGGAAAGCACCCGGCTGAAAAGCCGTTACTGGGCAGTACGCTGTCAGTGCCAAAGCTTCGGATTTAGACCATTTGACTGTACCCTGAGAACTTAAAAAAGGAATTAATAATCCTGTGGAGGCAAGGCATAGATCTAGTGGGGTCGAAGACGAATAATAAGATATCATCTGTGTAAAGCAAAAGCTTATGCGCCGTACCTCCCGCCACCACCCCTGGAAAATCATCTTCCTTTCTTATCACAGCTGCTAATGGTTCCAGGGCAAGACAGAACAATAATGGGGAAAGAGGGCAACCCTGCTGGGTGCCCCTGTCCAGAGTAAATTAATCAGTTTGTTTGTACCGCCGCTGGCGGGTGTCTGTAAAGTAACTTAATCCATCCAATAAAAGTATTCCTGAACCCGTATATTTCCAAAATCTTAAAAAGATAATCTCATTCTACCATATCAAACGCCTTTTCAGCATCAAGTGAGAAGGCAGCGACTGGAGTCTGATCATTTGCCACCGACCACATGTATATTGATGAGATGCCTGATGTTATCAGAAGAGCTGCAGCCCCAAATAAACCCCACCTGATCTAGATGTATAAGAGATGTCATAACTTAATCGTTAGCCAAAATTTTTGACAGTATTTTTACATCTAACTGGATCAGGGAAACTGGATGACAACTCTTACACTTGCTTGGATCTTTGTTTTTTTTAAGAATCAGACTGATCCGGGCTTGTATCATGGTTGGTTCAAGCTTTCCATTCTTTAATGATTCTGTATAAACTTCTAGCAAAAGTGGAGCTAGTTCTATAGCATGGGATCTAAAAAATTCAGCAGCAAAGCCATCTGGCCCCAGAGCCTTACCTGTAGGCAAGACCTTAATTACCTCGCCAAGCTCCTCCAAGATTATCTCAGAATAAAGATAATTTTTTTGCTCAGTCATCAGTTTAGGGAGTTCTAATGGTTCTACAAAGATTCTAATATCTTCATCAGTAGACGAAGATGTGGAACTATAAAGATCAAGATAGAATTCTTTAAAAGCATTATTAATATCAATGGCTGAGGTAAATATTTCATCATCAGCGGATTTCACTGAGGGAATGGTAGAAAAAGACTCTCTATGCTTTATTTATCTAGCCAAAAGCTTCCCTGCTTTGTCCCCCGACTCCCCCCCCGTCTTGCCCTGAATAGCCAAAACTCCACCTTCTGCAACAAAATAGTATTATATTTATATTTCAATCGGGTCAATTCTCTGAGGCCATCAGACGACATTCAGCGCTTCAGCTCTGCCTCGGCACTTTTAATATTCCCTTCCAACTCCACGAGTTCTCAAGCTTTGGATTTTTTTTGGTGAATGAGGCATACTGTATGATCTGACCCCTAAGAACTGCCTTAAGTGCCTCCCAAGCAACGCCCACAGAGGATACTGAGGACCAGTTGGTCTCCATATAGACATTGATTTCAGCCTTTAGCATTTGTTGGAATTCAGGATTTGGAACAGGGATACATTAAAGTGCCAACTATATGATTTCTTTTGCTCTGTATGTGGCAATACCTCTAAACTCACCTGGGCGTGATCTGAGACTAAAATGTTTCCAATTGAACAATCAACAACAGATGAAACGTGGGACTTAGATATCATAAAAAAATATATTCTAGAATAAATCTTATGGACTGATGAAAAAAATTATAGTCCCTACCAGATGGGTTCAAAAGTCCAAGACCAAGATTTTTACACATCCTGTGGAGTGTCAGTGTTGCTCTAGGGGGCTTACACACTTTTGCTTCACTATGATCAAGGACTGAATCCATCAATAGATTAAAGTCTCCTCCCAATATTATATCATGAGGGGTGCCAACGGCTTGCAACATCCCTTCAAGATCAATAAAAAAGCCCTGATCATTAGCATTAGGTCCTTAAATATTAGCCAAAATCAACCTTTGCCCCTGAATTTCTGCTAAAACAATAATGACTTCCTAAATTATCTTTAATCTGTTTGAGACATTTTAATTGTAGATGTTTACTTATCAGTGTAATGACTCCCCTGCTCTTACTTGGGCCAGCACTAAAGAAAATATGTCCACCCCACATCTTCCCAAATTGTTCAGCTTCCTGCAGGGAAAGATGTGTTTATTGAAGAAACACTATATCATATTCCTTACATTTAAGAAATATTTTTCATAGGGTGCCCCAACCCATTCACATTCCACGTGGTGAGAGACAATCCACTAATATTAACATTTGACATTTTGACATATTAGAAAAAATATGAAACACCAAACTTCCCCCAGAACAAAAAACACAGAAAAAAGAAAAACCTGTGTGTATTAACCCTGCACACGACAGTGCCAACCAGCCTCCATCCCTCTAAACTCAAACAGTCCATGTACACCTACGAGAGCCCCCGCAACAACTTTGCCGTCAGATTGCTCAAGTCTGATGCTTTTATAAAAATTTTGTGAGACAGAATTGCACAACAGAAAATAATCTATAAAACAAACTACAGCCAATAGGAGGCATAAGCACAAAGAACGTGCAGATTCATCCATAAACTGTCCCGAAGGAGTGCTATCCCACAAAACAAACTCCAGCCGCTAGACGGAACCAGCACACAAAGAAACAAAGAAGGCTCTCAGATTCCTCGGAAGGTCAAGTGAATGTTCAATGAGTCAGGCCCACTTGGCTGCATAGAAAGTATCACACAATGACCTACTCACTCCATTGACTTTATGAAGAACATCGCTTGCTGTGGGCATGTAAATATTTTGCGGCCATCCTTAGGATCTATTCTCAATTTGGCTGGGAACATCAGTGCAAAAGCGACCTTCAGTTGATGTAAGAGTTTCTTGCATTCCTTGAATCAATCACGTTTCTCTCATCAAATTCGCAAAGGCTGGGAACAAGAAAATGTTGTGGTTCTTCCAAGAAAGTTTCTTCCTTTACTCCTCACCTCTCATAACACGAGATCTTTATCGGATGATCTCAGAAATTTGGCCAGAATTGATCGGGGCCTGTCTCCCTCAGCGGATCTCCGAGCTGGAACTCTGTGCGCTCGCTCGATTTCCAGCTTATGGCCTGTAATGTCGAGCAGACTCAGGAAGAGCCCATCCAGAAATTTCACCATATCTCGACCTTCTTCGTCTTCAGGAATTCCAACAATTCGGACGTTGTTTCACCGGCTACGATTCTCTAAGTCTTCCAGCTTTTCCCAGACACGCTCCAAATCTATCTTGGTCGCTAGCGGATTAGCAGCTAATTCCCTCTCCAATGACTCCAGATAATCGATCCATTTCTCAACATCCGACACTCTTGTAACCATCTCAGTGAATTTTGTCTCCATGGCATTGATCGATCGACATATTACAGCAAGATTCTCCAAGTCAGCAACGACATGCATTGCGACATGTTCAACAGTTGATGCTGAATCTCTTTCACCGCACTGTCCAAATTGAGTCCCGGGCTTGCAGCCTCCTCAGGGGCTTCAGCTTGAGCACGTAAGTGTCTTTTAATGTCTCCAGAGCCCAAAAATTTTGAATTCTTTGACATGTTGTCTTTCTAGAACAGTCAATCTTAGTGTATCGAATCTCACCGGTTTATGACATAAAAAGTATTAAAACTAGCAAAGTGCACAGAGCTTGCCGTTCACACTTCCGACCCATGCATGGCGCCACGCGACTCCGATGTTCTGCAGTCTTGATATAATCCATAAACGGGTAACAGGCAGAGGTCAAACACAGTAAAGTAGTCCAGGCAATAATCCATAAATGAGTAACAGACAGAGGTCAAATACAGTAAAGCAGTCCAGGCAATAATCCATAAACGGGTAACAGGCAGAGGTCAAATGCAGTAAAGTAGTCCAGGCAATAATCAATAAACGAGTAACAGGCAGAGGTCAAACACAGTAAATCAGTCTAGGCAATAATCCATAAACAGGTAACTGGCAAGAGTCAGGCACGGAGAAGCAGGCAGTAATCCAAACAACGCTCAGTTGTGTTTGCGGGCCAAACAAGACTTCGCACAAAGCATATGCCACAATGGGCTAACAGGAAGCGGGTGAGTGAACAGTCAATACTCCGGTGAGGGGGACCTCTGGTGGTGCTCGAGGGAACCAGTTTGGCTGGCAGGTGTAACACCACTGAAAGATGCTCTTGTGACGCTCCACACTCCTACTCAGTAGGTGGCGGTAATGCACCATAAACTGGATTGCCAACCACCAATAAATATCACAAAAAGAAGAAACACTTTCTTGCCTGTGACAGCGCTATACATCATAAAAAACTTGAAATTAAATAGGACATACAGTTGAAGTCAGAAGGTTACATACACATAGGTTGAAGTCATTAACTCATTTTTTAAACACTCCACTGATTTCATATTAGCAAACTATAGTTTTGGCAAGTCCTTTAGGACATCTACTTTGTGCATGACACAAGTAATTTTTCCAAACATTGTTTACAGACAGATTGTTTCACATTTATTTGACTATATCACAATTCCTGTGGGTCAGAAGTTTGCATACACTAAGTTAACTGTGCCTTTAAGCTGCCTGGAAAATTCCAGAAAATGATGTCAAGCTTAATTTAGCATCTGATAGGCTAATTGGAGTCAATTGGAGGTGTACCTATGGATGTATTTTAAGGTCTACCTTCAAACTCAATGCCTCTTTGCTTGACATCATGGGAAAATCAAAAGAAATCAGCCAAGAACTCAGAAAAAAAATGTGGACCTCCACAAGTCTGGTTCATCCTTGGGAGCAATTTCCAAATGCCTGAAGGTACCACGTTCATCTGAACAAACAATAGTACGCAATTATAAACACCATGGGATCACGCAGCCATCATACCACTCAGGAAGGAGACGCATTCTGTCTGCTAGACATGAACGTTTTTTGGTTCGAAAAGTGCAAATCAATCCCAGAACAACAGCAAAGGACCTTGTGAAGATGCTGGAGGAAACAGGTAGACAATTATCTATATCCACAGTAAAACGAGTCCTATATCGGCATAACCTGAAAGCCTGCTCAGCAAGGAAGAAGCCACTGCTCCAAAACCGCCATAAAAATGCCAGACTACAGTTTGCAAGTGCACATGGGAACAAAGATCTTACTTTTTGGAGAAATGTCTTCTGGTCGGATGAAATAAAAATTTAACTGTTTGGCCATAATGACCATCGTTATGTTTGGAGGAAAAAGGGTGAGGCTTGCAAGATGAAGATCACCATCCCAACTGTGAAGCATGGGGGTGGCGGCATCATGTTGTGTGGGTGCTTTGCTGCAGGAGGGACTGGTGCACTTCACTTAATAGATGGCATCATGAGGAAGGAAAATTATGTGGATATATTGAAGCAACATCTCAAGACATCAGCCAGGAAGTTAAAGCTTGGGCGCAAATGGGACTTCCAAATGGACAATGACCCCAAGTATACCTCCAAAGTTGTGACAAAATGGATTAATGACAACAAAGTCAAGGCATTGAAGTGGCCATCACAAAGCCCTGACCTCAATCTGATAGAAAATTTGTGGGCAGAACTGAAAAGTTGTGTGAGAGCAAGGAGACCTACAAACCTGACACAGTTACACCAGTTCTGTCTGGAGGAATGGGCCAAAATTCCAGCAACTTATTGTGAGAAGCTTGTGGAAGGCTACCCAAAAGGTTTGACCCATGTAAAACAATTTAAAGGCAATGCTACCAAATACTAACAAAGTGTATGTAAACTTATGACCCACTGTGAATGTGATGAAAGAAATAAAAGCTAAAATAAATCATTCTCTCTACTATTATTCTGACATTTCACGTTCTTAAAATAGTGATCCTAACTGGTAGTCAGCATCAGTACTCGCTGAGCTACCCAGGCCACCCCGTGAAAAACTGAGTTTAAATGTATTTGGCTAAGGTGTATGTAAACTTCTGACTCCAACTGTAAATAAACCGCAATGGTGTTGATGTCAGAGTTGCTGTATATTAATTGCATTGTCAGTGCTGTCTTGTTCGTTACACAACAATATCATATTAGCCGGATAGCTAGCTAGTGGCTATCGAGTCTAATTGCTGGTTTTAATGACAGCAGGGCGAGGTAGCCGCTAGCCTGCTAATACTTCTTAACAGGCTGATTTCATGACTGTGATCCAGTTAGCTTGTTGCCGAACTCTTTGATTTTTTAGCAACACATACTTGATCCGATCGCCTCGATCAGTGCTTCTCAAACTTTTTAGGTCAAGTACCACCTTCAGTCAAATCAGAACATTCAAGTACCACCTAGTTACCACCAATGTACACTCAAATATTTTTTCAGTATTTGGCAGATATACATTTTTGAGCATAGTCTTAAGGATTGTGAGCAACATACATGCCATATTTATTCCTGTATTTTACACAATCAGCAAGACTGTTTCTAAAATCAAACATACAATATTAACATTTAGAAGTTTTGCAATCCAGTTCAAACAAACTGCTATATATATTTAGAAATTTGGAGCTTAGGCATTGCTAGAACCTGTTTTTCATCTCAGCCCCCCTAAAATTATGCAGCTAGCATCACCCTTAAAAATATGTGATAATGTGCATGTGATCTATGAAAACAGCATCTGCATTAAGCTATCTGAGGTTCATTTTACTCTGAATCATGCCCTTACCAGTCATTTACTTTAAAACTTGTCAAACTAAGTCTTTTCCTTCCTTCTAGTCATAGGCGGACTCGGCCATAGATGACATAGCGGCAATGTTCGTCACATAGTGCTGCCTTGCGCTCAGCTGCCTGACACGCCCTCCATTTCTCTGTCCCTCATCCGAGCAATCTTCCTGAAATCAAAAACAAAATACTGCCAAATACAACTCAGTGTCTTTGAGTCAAAAACACTATTTAAGATCATAGACTTTAAGGAAGTCTGAGAATGTGTAAAATGAACAATATCTTGCCTCAATTGCATCAGTAAATGCTGTTCTGTTTTCTGCATGGGAATAATATTGTGGTGATCGGACAGAGACATCAGCGCAGCTGCGCGCATTGGGAATGTTACCTATTCACATGCACCTGCACTGCCAATGTAAAAAAAGAAGAAAAAAAAGAAAAAGGTGGGCTATCTTAAATGTGTATTACAATTGTAATCATACATTAGAAATAAATTATGGAAAACATTTGAATAAAATGTATATTAGATTTTTTTTTTAATGTCAATATCCTAGGTGTGCTGCATACCACCTGAGGGCACTCTGCGCACCACTGGTGGTTTTCGATAAATATCGATATCGTTTTTGTTGCCCAGCCCTACTATGAACCATTGCGAATGTAAAGAGCTGTGGAAAGATTCTTTAAAAACTATTTTGTGTTTTGTGTGAGTAAATAATGAATAATAAATTATAGTTATGTTAAATGTGCTAACAAATAATTCTAGCAGTTAATATTGGTGTCTCCATGCATCTCTCTGTGGAGGATGAGCCTCCGTCAAGGTGGAATAGAAAGTCGGAATTGCATGTATAAATGCAAGTGATCAACAACCAAAGACACTGTATGAAAATTGCTTTAGACCAAAGGACTACAGTGGTAATTAGCAGTAATGCTATTGTGAATTTTTAATGACTTACTCCACGCTATTCCTTATGAATAGGCACACGGGAATCATAAAGAAGGCCCACTGGCTTTCAGTGCAAATACCAAGTTTGCTGACACATGTAGACTGATTTCCATTTATATAAGATGAAGGCAGCCTTGGTACCCACAAAGCACTGTGGACAGTGAAATTGAAACAGATTCAATTTACAGAATTTGTTTAATAGCAATTGCAGTCTGACTATCAAAGCAAGCCATCGGAGGGACATTCGGAGTCTGGGAGAAAAGCTTCTCACGCAGTTCCTACTGCCCGCGGTTTCATTTCCATCCACTCTCTGAAGGTATTCCTAATGCTGTTATTTGTTGCCATAGAGACTGATTCTCTACAGGTTGCCCTGGTTACGGAGTTCTGGTTGCCAGCCACCCACAGCTTTGAGCTGAAGAGAGTCTTCGCAGAAGCCAGTTTGCTTAGTATTTAGGAAAGGGTTAGTCAGCAGCTAAGCAAGCCAAAACTAACATGAAAATGTTCTTCTGTTAAAAAGGAGTATGAAAAAAAAAGACCTCACTATGCTGCTATAAAGACCCCATGAAATCACTTAACAATCACAGTCTTGACATATTTCCTATTGAAACAGGAAGTTTGGTTGGGACATATCGAAGGGCCTTTATATAGCCAATAGGCTTTAGTTACTGTATGTCCCAGTAATGAATCATGTTTTGCTATTTGCCAGTTGGTGGTATTCGAGGGAGGGACATTCTCATTCTAGAGAGCATTTAATTAGACAAAAATATGTGTAGTGTAAGGTGAGACATCAATATTTTTGGTCTGTTTTCCCGGAAAGGAAAGATTATTCATTCACATGGACTCAATGGCACAAAACTCCAATTTTGGTATTATTGTTTTAATTTGAAGATAATATTCTCATTACTCCATATCTCCTTTGAAATCTCCACATTTCTGTCTGGACTCGTAGAATCACATTAACAGATCTACATTTTTGCTAAATGTCTTTTATGTCGCTCGTTGTAAGTATCACGGCAGTTTCCAGGTGAAATTAAGATTGGAGGTGAAACAACAACGATTTTTTTTTTCCATTTCACACAAATCACAAGTAAAATTGCAGATTTTCAGTTCGCAAACACTTCGTCATGTTCCTTAAACAATGATATCGTAAGACTTGTAAGGTGATACTTTTCAACTTTTTAATTTACAAGCTTGTTCAAACATGATCAAATTGCATAGTAGCTCAACTGATAAGAGCCTTGCACTTGTATGAGTCCTGAAGAGCCATGTGAGACAAACGTGTCATAGAAGCACCAAAAAATGACTTGGTTGTTTCAGCAATTTAGTTTTTTCAAGGTCTAGGGAGTTTGCCTCAAGCTGCAACATTTAGTTATTGTTGGAAGTCTTTCATTGTTCTTCAGTCACTTCTTTCTCTAAAGACATACAGTATCTTTTAATGAATAGCCAAATTTAAATTCAACTAGAAAGGCTGTAGGCAGGTGATGAATGTTAGTTTACCGCTGGAGCTGCTGTGTAAATGATATCCCAGCTGAGCTGAGGAGAAGACACGGTAAGCACACACCGCCTGTGGAGAGCAGCACCAGCCGCATGGATGGATGACTGGGTGGAGGAAGTCATGTGTAATTTGGATAGTTGTGTATACATCCTGTGCCTTGTTTTAGCTGTTGAGAAGCTGCTGTCAGTGGTCTCTCTGCAGATGAGGTACAGACCCCTCGGTCCCTCAGGAACCCTCAATGCTCTGACCTCTTATTTAAAGGGACACAAACCTCTGTTGCATTTATCCTGCAGAAAAGACCAGCATGATACCCTGTTGAAATAATCAGGTCTCTCAGCCTGACCAAGTTGGTGTTCAACTGGTTTAGCTGGTTGGCCAGCTGGTGTCCTAGTTGACAAATGCCTAGAACTGCTCTTAAACAAACAAACAAACCAGACCACCCTGACCAAACTGGGATATCAGACAAGACCGGCAAACCAGCTTTGGCTTGTTTAAGCTGTTTTTTGTTTTTCCCTGCAGGGAATTTCCATGCTAGTCCAGACTGGTTAATGCTGGTTAGTGTTGGTTTGGTGCTGGGCTAGCTAGTGAGCCAACATAGCTGTGAAAAATTGTATTTCCTTGCAGGTCCTGATTTATGCCGATTTGGTGCTGGTCTAACACAGTTACGCTGGTGACCAGTAATGCTGGTCTTTTCAGCAGCGTTGTGTGACATCAGTTCAATTCAGCTTTGTTACAAACTCACCAAAGCACAATATAGCCCTGATAGTGTCACCTCTCTGATTACTTCATAATGTGTGATATGCTAGGAAATTTTTTGACAAATGCTAATGATCTCACGAGATGAAGCGTTATTGGCTGCCTACATGTCAGCGAGATTAGTTTGGCAGGCTGTAATTGCACAGCTTGTTTATGCCGGGTTCTTGAAGGCTTATAAAAAAACTGTGAAATATCCTCCTCCTCTATAATGTCACACACACCCAACACCACTATGGCTTCAAGCTTTTCCCATCCCCTCCTTTTGGCCTGGTTAACGCTCTGAGGTTCATAGACCCTGAAGCTTGTAGCAATGATTATAGTAACATTCACAGAACCTTGACACAGCAATGTGGTAATGGTAAGGATCTTTCTACGAGCAAACGTGTTCAATACCTCTGTGAATGGTCAGGTGTGCAATGAGAAGTATAATTGGGTAGAAGTTTTAAGAGTTGTGTGATAGTAAAGAAATTCAGCAAGGCAGACAGAATCCCCTTCCAATGAGTCTGTTAAATTATTAATATGCTTGTTATGGTGCTCCTGAGCACTGTATTTACATTGTGCTTCATTAACCTGATTGTTTGTCAGGATCCATATATTGTTTCATTAACCTGATTGTTTGTCAGGATCCATATATTGTTTGTCGTATATCCTTTAAAGGGGTCATGACATGCCTTTTTTTTTATAGTTTTAATTTGTTCCTTGAGGTTCACGTATAACATTATTTTAGTTAATAATAATAATAATAATCAATTATTAGTTTAATATGCTTTTTTTGCATTTAAAAAACAGTCATACATCTGTAAAACATGATAATTTTTCACCCTCATTCTGACCCTCTGTCAGAAACGCTTAGTTTTATTGCTGCTTCTCCTTTAAGACTTGACAGTAAACACCCACTGTTATGACTGGCTCTTGACTGACCTGGGACATATACCATGACGTGATGGGAGAAAGGTGCCATCCGTTGTTCCTGGCAGGCTACTCTGCCTTACAGGCTCCAATTTGTTAGGATTAGGGTGGGGGTGGGGTTAGGGCATCTGCTGCCTGCCAGGAACAAACTGTGGCACCTTTGTACAATGGGCATACCATGAAGCTAGCTGAACAAACTTAGGGTTCCAGGATTGGTTTAGAGTTGACAAAACCAAACCATTCCAATCAGGCTGAATCAGGTTTTCATAAAGGTCCACAATAAGAACACACAGGGTTATTAATTTAAAAAGCTTAAACTGTATTTTAAATATAAAAGCTTTTATATTTATTAAAATGTTATGACATTTTTTCTATTTTTAAGAAAACATTTTTTACTACTTTTGTATATTGAGTTTCATATAAAATACTGTATGTTCATCTCATGAAACAAAGGAGTTTGGGAGGCATTAAGGATTAAGCTTTTAATATTTTAAAATCGATCATTATTGCATGCATTATATTAATCCATCTTACTAACTCTTTTATAGAAAGCCTAATATTACATTTGTGTTTATATTTTCATAGATATTTTATTTTTATGGCAAGTAGTTAAATGAAAAATACTGTGATTTTCTGCATATTTCATTTTATTCTGGAAAGGAGCCATTCATTCATGTAAGAGGGAACCATCTGAACACATTTAACCACTGATCAGACTTCACTTTTTTTAAGGTAGGCAATGTTTTAACTGTCAAACATTAAAACAATGTAGTTTGACATATATGTGGGGATATCTTATTTACTTGCTACTATATATCTAAAACAAACTTTTAAATTCCTTAGAAAGATACAATGCCAATAGTGTCGGAAATTAACGGGGACTCGGTGCAAAAATGCCACCGAAATTGACAAAAATATGGGGACAAAAAAGGCCAACACAACGAGGTCCAGTGTTTTATTAATAATATCTGATATAGTTACAATTACACACATTGCAATCTAATTTTGACTTTTCACTGAACATAATTTTTTTTCCCGCCGTTCGGTTTCTCACACCATCGCATGCACAGACAGCTCTCCCTTCTATCAATCCGCATCCATTCGTTATTGTACTCCTGTGTTAAATTCCGTAACTGTTCACCCTTCTTGTTCAAAATAAACTGTCCTAGCAGGTAACACTCTCGCTCATGGTGCTGTACTGTACTTCCCTGCCATGTGCTGCTGTTTATCTGTCTGAAAAGCCTCACCTGCTAGAGGCCAAAAGTGTAATAATAATAATAATATCTCAATATGTTAAATAGCCATAATGTTAATTAAGACTTTATTATTGCAACTGTAATGCAATAATACATATATAGAACAACCACTTTTAGTGTTTGAATCAATCATATCTCTCACTAAACACTGTGTGAAATGTTTATTTTTGCCTTATTTTATTCAGTTGGCATGTAGGAGTTGACAACAGTTTGTTTAATAAGCACATTCCATATCTTGATAATTGCTACAGTATCATAGAAGATAAATTTCCTCCTCTGTGATATTGCATTATATTAGTTTTGTACAGTATGTTAACTTAATAGCCAAAATACTTGGACATACGTGAATGAGAGTAAACCTGAAATAGGAATGTGTTTGTCACAATGCACATTATGTAGTTTAGAGACGATTTAGAGACATTTAGAATGCTACAAATTGCTATTTCTATTTAAATAAATTTTGTATTCTTAAAATTTTCTGTTTGTCCAAGAATCCTCTTATAGCAATGCAGGTCTTTGGCATTTAGAAGCTGCTAGTTTAGGACCTGTTTCTTAAACTACTATGATTTACTTGTCTTTTTGTTGTGCATCTGGTCTGTCCATTTCCCTCTTTATCCTGGTTAGAGATTCTTTTTTCAAAACAGTAATGCATGGAATAGCCTTCATCTCTCTAAAACAATAGACTTTAGGAGAAAATAGAATTTCAGGAGAAATGTGTTTCTTTTTGCCTATTTTTAAAACCACAATTTTACTTGCAAGTGTAAATCAACTTGTAAGAACTCAATACCTCAGCAAATGGTGAAAAACCCACTATATTGTGATTTCCGCATGGTAGCACAACCATTTTCAGTTGTTCTAATAATGAGAACATTTTCTTGAGTACCAAATTAGCAATTTAGAATGCTTTAGAATGTAATTTTTAGAATGTAAGGAATAGATGACAGTATATGTTTGCAATTGCGGGTAAAGAAAAAATGGAATAAATATCACTTAAAACAACTGTCAAAATATAATAATAATTTCCAATTAATGATTTTGACAGTATTTTTGATCAATTTAATGCATTCTTGGTAATAGGAAGCATACATTTCTTTCAAGAACAAAAATGTCTTTGTGTCTTAAACCTAGGGTTGATGCAAACTAAACCGAAACTTAAGTGGCTAGTCACCAAAACCGGCTTCATGGTACAGGCCCCTGCTCTCTCCTTGCAATCTCACTACTCACCACCATTGGGCGGAGCTACGGAAGTGCTAAGGTGAGGTTGTCTTTGATATGTTGTTGTGGAAGCGATCAGATGCAAATGTTTACCACAGTGTAACATCACAATGTGGAGGAAGTACAGAATGGGTTGTTTAAGCAGCTTGGTTTCAACAAATACTATTTTTGCAGTAAAGAGGAAGATTGGAGTTCTGAAACATACAGTATGTTTTTGTAGTACAACGACCTCTTATATGTCTAAAGATCTAGGGAAATTTGATTCCTCATTTCATGACCCCTTTTATTAGCCCTTATATAATTAATTCAGTCATGGATCATTGGTAATAATGGTACTTGTGGATCTGATGTTTATTGTAGATTGGTATATTTCTTATCACTGTCATGACTGCTATGTTGCTCGGAACTGCACCCAAGACTTTCACCCACTGTTGCACTTGTGTATATGTTTGAGTGACAATACAGTGATTTGATTTGTTAAAGTATTGGGTGTCCCTGGAAAGGTCCTGTAGCATTTGTTGTAATCTTACTGGTTGTAAATGCTCTCTCACCTTGCCTTTGACTTTGATCTGATGGCTGTTGGATATTGACAGACACATCAATGAGATGCAGGAGATGCCAAACACTCAATAGCTTGATCAAGCACATCCTTGAGTGGTGACTCATAGTTCTTTCTATCTGTCTGTCTGTCTGTTCCTTTGCCCGTCTGTCGTTCTATATATTGTTCTATCTAGGCAAATAGAGAAACTTTCTATTCTTTTTCATTTTAGTGTGTATTCACTTCTATTTTCCCACAAGTTCTTGTCTAGCTTCTGTAACATGTGAATGTCTCTGTATCTGATGAATAAAAATGATCACTTAAGGAGAGTCAGCAGCAGCCAGTTTTCATTAGTGTTCCTTTGTGGGAACTGTTTTCATCTGTTTTCATCACCTCACCAGATCTATAGTGTCTGGAACTTCCTCTGTCAGGAACCAGCTATGGCTGGTGAAATCCCCTCTCCCCGGATGTGTGTCTGGGTCTGTTAACAAGAATGATCTCATGTTTTTTTTTTTTTGTCTTCTGTTTTTGGGAGTGTGTGAAAGTTGGGATGATTTACAATTAGGGAGGAATTAAACACGTTCCCAAACTGCTGATTATGGTTTTTTTTTTTTTGCTAGTCTATCCAATGGAGCCATTACGGCTGGTCAGATGAACCCCTCTCATGTACATGTAATGACTTTATTCCATGTTGTTTGATGGGATTTCGGTAACTATTAAAATATGTGGATTACTATTGCATTTTGGGTATAGATAAGCGGATTGCCTAAATGATCAAATTTTAATCTTAATATTCGAGTATGAAGTACGGACAGACCCATAGGAAAGGAAAAATCGTCAACGTCTTATTTGTGTCCATTTTTATTTCTATTATGGAATTTAAAGGGAAACATCTATAAAGTTGATACATCAATGAAACATAACTAAATAACTGGTAGAGGTCAAGAGGAAGTGTTCAGGCCCCCTTCTGTTTCATTTTCCCCAACAGCAGGAACGTGAGTTGAACTTTACCCTTTACTTCTTTACATGTGCCTCACACGGTCATTTTCATGGACTGCAATCTTAAATAATTCTGTCCTCCATGTCGTTCTTTCTTCCTCTTTGTGCCTCTATCAGTCATCCACCCCCTCTCTTTTTTTCTTTCACAGCCTGCGTCTCTTTCTCTCTGCCTCTGGTTGAGGGGGAGTCCATATGTGAGGGGGGATATGAGAGGAGCTCAGTGTTGAAGCCTATTTAGTTGTGAGAAGGGTGGCTGTTTACGAGGGGAAAACAGACCCTGACACAGACACATGCACATGTTTCATATACTAATATCTTGAGTCAAAATTCAACACTGCAAAATTAATGTTCTAAATCAGTATTTTCTTGTTTTCCACAAATAAATATCTAAACATCCTCGCAACAAGAACAGTTTACTTAATTACATTTTTATATATTTTTTTTAAGTTAAAATGACTTGTTTTCAGAAAATATATCTTTAATTAAGTTTATTTCCCTTAGCCCTGTAGCAAATTGTTTTATCTTGTTTTAGGAATAAACCTCACTAAATTTTATTTTGATTTATGCAAAACAAGAAAAAACGATTTGGTCATGCACATCCTTGGGTGGTGACTCAAAGAAACTATAACTTGACATTTGGTTATCTGTGTCCAAGTATCTGCATTTTCTGGACATTTGGAGTTAAGGTTAGGAACAGCAGCCGGGTTGGGGTCACATTTCCTGGTTGGGTCCTTACATCACATAGACAAAAATAGTCCCCAATTTCCCTGTCAAAAGAACAGTGAGGACCCAACCAGTAATGTAAGCCCACGTCTGAAATTACTTCGCTATTTTAAGGCCAGGCTGTGAACTTTCCCCACCAAGGAAAATTTTCCCACCAAGGAAAAGTTGGCGCTGGGAGATTATTCTCAATCTAACGCCTGTGAAAGTCAGCGGAGTCAAGCACTGGCAGTCTGGTGATTTGAAAAAACAAGTTTTGTTTGCAAACAGTAAGTGCAAAAGATGAGTCAAGTAAATATTGCAGTAAGATTAGACTACAGAGTGCCAGGAAGACACGTTCATTATGGATGCAGTTTGAAGAGATGAGGGACTTGCCTGTGTCGTGAAGTCTTTTGAAGTACTCAAGATTTCCTCGGGAGAAGAGGACACATCTCTTCATGTTCCTGAATGAAAGCAGTGTTTAATTTTTACACAGCATTTTAAGTCATAGTTTTTGTCTTTTCACAAAAATGTCCTTTAGATTTAGTTAATATCTTATCATGTCATATTTGTTAATTTTAGCCCATTTTACTCTGTTTGAAATTGTATATAATTTTAGTTGACAAAAATAACATTTAAGTTGATGATGATGTGCAAAACCAAGAAAATGTGTCAAACTAACAGACCAAACTGATTTGAGCTGCTTAACCAGCTAGCAAAGCGGGTCAGTAAACCTGTTTTACATTGTTAACATTATGTTAGTGCATTATGATACCTTGCAGTGTTTTTTGACAGATTTACAGATTAACCCTGAATAAAGGTGAATGGAAGGAAAGAGAGAAATGTGGAAGAGAAATAAAACAGGAAATACTGGGATGAGAGGGCTTCCTGAACAGAGAGTTAATCAATTTACATCTTGAAGCCAGATGCTATGTTTACTTGGTTGAAAAAAGGATGTAAATCACGTGGTGTCTTTCTCTACTCTCTTTCTGTTTGACTCACTCGGATGTGCCCTAAAACAGATCTGTTTGACTTGAGTGGAGCTTTGATCCAAAACCTAGTAAGCTGCCTAACAAGACAGCATTTTAAGGCAGCATAGGCATACTCCTGTCTTAAAGCTGTTCCAAAAGCTGGCTAGCAACATTATGCTACTACTGAGATGCCTTGTTTGGGCCAAATTCAAAGGCAGCATCGCATGAATCCTTTGCAGAAATGGCATTCGCAGAACACATTCTAATGTTCACTATAAATATAAACACAAAAGAAAAAATAAATAAATTATAAAAAAGCATAAAAAAGAGATACATCTATTTCACCCACAAATTGTGTGCTATGTATATTTTATGCTTATTAGAATAGTGTTGTTAGCTTAGCAACATGCTAATTGTTGTGTCTCCATTGCGCTTCATGTGAGGAGTGCGCAGTGTTCGTAGAGTATTCCAAATTAGTCACTAATGAGGTTCTCTTTCAGTTAGGAAGCTGTCTAAGGGTACGTTTACATGACAACAAAGTACTAAAAACGGAAAAGTTTTTCCTTTGCGTTTTTGAAAAGTTTGCGTACAGACAACAACGTTGTCAGAATGATCCCCGTTCACACGGATCCGCGAAAACGACTAAAAAGGCTGTATTATGCATGCCAGGCATGCCAGGTGAATACAAACAATGAAGATGGTGAAAGCATCGAGCAATTTTGTCTGGACGGATGATGAGGTTGCTTTATTACTACAATTACTTTGCTGGAGAAGCGTCAATATACTCAAAATCTTGAGCAGGACAAACACAGTCCTGTAGTCCGCCATTGTAGTTTTGAATGTCTCGCGCGTTGTTTTGAAGTACTCGCGCATGCCTATAGACTGAACTCTTAAGATTATTCAATAAATTCTGCTCATTTTTACCATCACTTCGTCTCCTGCTTTCTTCTGTATTCCCCCTGCTGACTCTTGGGCTGGTAGGAGAGTAAGTTAACATAACAAGCTGTTGATGTTGACTGGTTTTGGATATCAGACAGAACTCTGATATATGGATATCTTCTGATGGAGAGAGAGGTCTTGTGGACACTGGATCTAACATGCATTTTCACTGCCTCATGTTTTCATATTCTAAGCATATCATTGAATACTGTACATGGCATCACATCTCTGTCTATAGGCTATATACATAAGTGTGGGTGAATGAATTGCAGGGTAAAGGTACATCAAATAAAATTAAGTAAATATATAAATAACATTTAAAATACAAATACATTTTTCCCATCTGAATCCATACATTAATTTCAAGATTTACAAATTGCAGGTTCTGCCTACTGTACAATGTTCACACTCCATACAAAACACTCCAAATGAATAAATTGTTGTTTATTTAAATTAGTAAATTATTGTTATTTGCACAGACACCAGTATTCATATTAATATTTATACATCTCAAATTGATGCCTATCAATCCATCATTCTTTATATAACCTAATTCGCGTGCACATGACATCATCGTTTTCACAAATTTGCGTTTTTGTATGTTTACATGGAGACGACAAGGGCATAGTGTTCAAAAACTTGCACTTTGAAACCCATTTTAAAAAGTTTGGGTTTTCAGGCCCCAAAACGCCGTTGTCGTGTAAACGAACAGCCAAAACGCATAAAAAGTTTTCCGTATTTAGTTGAAAACTTTGTCATGTAAATGGCCCCTAAGAAGGTAGCTAAGGCAGTTCACATGTTTTGAAACAGAGCTTATGTCTCATTTTACCTTTTGAACAGCTCTGAATGGCAAATTGGCAAGTTTTTGATGTCTTATTGCAGTTGTCATTGTGTGGGTGTATGGGTGGCATTCATATTGAGTTATTTAATTCCAGGGAATGACCTGTTACATGAGTTGTTGTATTGAGCTGCAGAGGTCGGGCCAGCTGGGCAGTGCTGCCAGCCACACCCTTGAGTTCAGTGATGTGGTCAGGGGCGAGTTTACGATTTCTGAGGCCCCAAGCAACCGACCAACCCCTGAGGCCCCATTTCGAAAATGTTACTTAAAAAATTACATAAAATCGATTTTAAATCATAATTTTAAATTCATCCTATCAGCCTTTGTAGCCAAGTACATTCAAAATGTTTAATGAAATAAAATTCTAGTTTAAGATAATTAATGCATGTTTTCCAGTTTTTTCGACAATACAGTGGAAAAAAAGCAATATTTACCTACATATATTTTTACAAAACACTTTTTTTATGAACAGGGTGTGCAAAACCTACTACTTCACTAACTAACATTTTGGAATTCAGTTGTTATTTATTATTATTATTATTATTATAACCTAACATTTATTAATTGTTGTCCAGTTTTCCATTATAACACAGAATGTTACAGTATTATTATTACTTTGATAATTTGTTGTATACAATAGTAATATATTTCTGTCTTATTTACTTTCACCTGTAGCTTATATTCTGATGCTGCAGTGTATTGTTCACCATGTTGCAAAAGGCTGTATTTTATGTAAGCACTGTAGGCAACATTCATAACAGTAACCAGCCCCAGTAAACACACAAGGCACGCTGGCCCCTCAGCACACTAGAGCAGAAGGAAAAAAAAACATTGCCGCTTATCAAGCGCTGAAACTTTGCTTGGTGCAGAATAATCTGGAATAATGTTAAACATTGTATCACTCACCTCTTTGCAACTTGAACTTGTTCAAAATGTTAAATCTTTGTGACACCTGTGCTAAAAACAGTCTAGACGCAGCGCAACGAATGAAACAGAACGCAGGTGTCTCAACGTGTGTTTTTGAGACCTAAGTTCTTTTTAACATGACACAGTGTCTAAAAATGTGCCGGTCCTGCGTGAGACACTGAAGAAACAGCGAGACGTGATGCAGCAGTCATGACGTTCGTCCAGCGCGTGTTTACATAGAAAAACAATGGAAAATCAGAGCAGACAAACACAAAAACACGTTCGGTGTGAACGGCCCCTAACTCAAGGGCGAAACAAGTTCAGAAGTCCTGTATATTTTTCATAAATTACAAACCCGAGCCCAAAGTCCAACTTGAAAAACTGACCCGAACCCGGCCTACCTCTAACGTGAACCGCTCTAAGAGCACTGACAACAGCTTATTCGCGCGTGTACCCAGAACGACATGTCACCCCTCAAGCGGTTTTTGCTGAGCTTTTCTACCGGGGTGGAGGCTCTCCGATGTCCGGGTTCCGGAGTTTGCTTAGTGGTTAAAACCGCTACTGGACGTGGTCAGGGTGAACGCTGCTTTGACCATAGAGGCCATAATGGTGCTTGATGCTTTTTCCATTCTGCTCCTAATGATCAAATGATGGTTTCAGGAGTATACCTCCTGAAAACCATCTTTAACCAGTCTAAGCTAGTTTGCTGGTATATGCTGGTCCCCCAGCTGGTCTGGTTTTCTGGTTTTAGAAGGGTTTGTAGCACTTGTGAGCTGGTCAGGTTTGGAACAAGCTGAACCAGTTAGCTTGGCCTGTACCAGGTTAAACCAGCTACTGTAAGACTAGGGCTATTTTCATCACATATGCTGTAATTGTTTGTACACATCTACATATATCTACGTTTATAAAGGCAATATTTTTACTCATGTTTCTTGCTTTTTTCATCTTTATGTTCCATATCTCTTTCAGGCATTGCCCTTCTCTGCAGGCTCCCACCCTTACATGTATATGTTTCTGAACTAAGCCGCCCATGGGATGAGTATTTCACTTGAGAGGAATTTCCTGTGCACTTCACAAAAGCAGAATGGAGGGAGAGAAAAAAGGCTCAGACAGAGAGAGATAGAGATGAAATAGAACATGGAGCTTCTTTTAAAGCCTTGGCCGGGAATTTGTGCTGTCTAATTGACTCTAGCCTAGTGCTGGGTTTCGACCCAAAATTAGTTGCAGGTCTGTTCTGATAAGGTCACAGATAGCAGGGAAAAAATATGGTAAATGCAAACTATAAAATGCAACTAACCATTTATTTGTGTATTGTTAGGATAGAAAAAATAAATTAGTTTAAATTAAACTTAACATATTTTGTAGTTGACATCAATGGCTGTGCTTCAAATCAAACTCAGTATTTTTATATACATTAAGTTGTCAATCAGTTAAAAATGCCAGTGCCCCAAGCGGGATTCAAACTGGCAATTCCCGGCATGGAAGTCGGACGTGCTAGCAAGGAGGCTAGAAAAGCCATGGCTCTAGCCTTGGTCTCTAGTGCATCTATTAAGGCCAGGAGAGTGATGTTTACACACTGCACAGCTATCACGTACCAGCTGTCTACTGTTATACTCACTAAACCTCACTCCCATCCGGGTCATGGCACCAGTGTCACCGGTCCTACTCGACCCACCCCAAATGAGATTCGAACTGGCGATTCCCAGCATGGGAGTCAGACGTTCTAGCAAGGAGGCTAGAAAGCCATGGCTCTAGCCTCGGTCACTAGTGCATCTCTTAAGGCCAGAAGAGTGAGGTTTAAACACTGCACAGCTATCACATACCAGCTGGCTACCATTACACCAACATAGACAGTCATTGGTTAATCATAATAAATTGTGTTTTTTGATTTTAAGGACATTTTTGTACAATAAACAATTTTGGTACTTTGTTGGGTAGCACTTGATATCCAATGTAAAATCTGGTTGCTTAAGCAAAACCAGTTGAGTACTGATGGTCTAGCCATATAGCTATTTCACTTTCCCTTTTATATATCTCTCTCATAGAAAATTGTAAGCTTTACAGCATTTACATTAGTGTAGCTGTTGTTGCTGAATAGACAGATTTCTCTCTAAAGCTTGTTGACCTTTGAGCTGCCCTGTCTCGGCCAGTCCTTTAGTTTTTGTCAGCTATCTCTCTCACACTCACAACACTTCAGTGTTCTCACATCACTGATTCTGATGTCTATCTCATGCAGTTCACTCCTACATTTATATCTAAGACATTTATTTGTTGCTTCAGCCTAGTGGTTAAAGGAATAGTTCATCCAAAAATGAAACTTCTGTCAATATATACAGTACATTCCAAATGTTACGCCTTTAGATGCTTTGTGTCAGGTTTGACATCCATGACCTGACTCTGCGCATATAAAGGCAATATTTTAATGGATGCAGACGCATATAAAATTTGAGAGGTAGAACGGTACAGAAGATTTGAGTAAATGACAGATGTAAAGATACTGTTGATTTGGCTTGGTGACATCATGATCACACGGGAGGTCAGCATGTTGTTTCTGATACTTCCGGCACCCTAGGATTGGCCACATTATGCCAACTCACCGACAAGCGGCATCTCCTATCAGCAGGGACGGACTGGGAAGAGAAATCGACCCTGGATTTTACATAGAAACTGGCCCAAAAGTTGTTTTCTGCATATTGCGAACCCCTTCGTCATATGTGTTTTGCGGCCTTTTTCAGCCTGTCGCGGCCCGTTCGGCATAATGCAGCGGCCCGTTTCAGCTTATCGTGGCCCGCTCGGCCCCGTTTCGTGGCCGGCCCACCGGGAAAAGTCCCAGCTCTCCCTATGGCCAGTCCGCCCCTGCCTATCAGATACGTTTGCATTGGCTCCAGCATGTTTACCTTCCCCTGTGGCGCAAGAAGATGCTCGTCACCTTAGCAGTGCGGGAGACTCAGGTTCAGATACTGCATTGAAACCAGAAAGTAATCGCTTTCGCATAATCAGTGACGAGTGCAATTTTAGAGGTTATATTTGGCCCTCTACCGTAAAATTTTTACTACACTGATGGTTGGGTTTAGTTTTGGGGTTTGGGGGGCTACAGTTTATAAAACATGCATTCTTCTATACTGTATTACTGCTTGTGCAGCTGCTCATCTTGCTTTTTAAGCCCCTCCATGAACATTACACCCAGAAAATAGGGCTCACACGTGCCGATACGCCCAATAACACTTAACGCTTTGGACACTAGGGGCAGTGTTTCAAATTTCGGTAAGCACACCATTTTAGCGGACCATTTTGGTGATGTGGTTGCCAGAGCCCCCGTCTAGTTATGGATGTGCATAAGCATCACGTTTGTGAGTGGAGGGGTTACACTGAAAACATTGTTTCAAGTGGATTTTATGCATGGATACACATGATCAAAACAATATGTTGACGATGCGAGACGTGAGGAGCATGAAAATGGGTTTAAAGAGGGTCACACTTAGGAACATCCATGTGCTCTAACATCTATCATGCTTTCCTTTCAACCATAGAGTTCACATCTCTCTACAGCTTAAAATAGTCTAATTAGCCTGCAACTAATTCAATATAATTAACAGTAAGCGTGTTAATTTAGTTAGTCTTGGATATTGTTATATGGTGCTACAAGGGCTTTATAAATAAATAAAATGTTTGAACTAAATTGGGCCATTAAAGTTATTGGTAACACTTTACAATAAGGTTCCATTTGTTAACATTGGTTAACAACATTAATTAACTAACATTGAACAATACGTATTAAGCATTTATTAATCTTAGTTAATGTTACTTTCAACATATACTAATGCATTTTTAAAATCACAATTTTTGTTACTTAACATTAGTTAATGAACAATGAACTAACATGAACTAAAAATGAACAATTGTATTTTTATTAACTAACAATAACAAAGATTAATACATGATGTAACAAATCTATTGTTAATTGGAACCTTATTATAAAGTGTTACCGAGTTATTTTATAATTAATAAGTGTTGTTAAGCCTGTGTCTCTCAATTTAATGTTAATCATGCTGTGGTATTACTTGTTGGGCTTGTGGGTGCTACAGAGCTGATATAGCTGTGGGTTTTATGTTTTTTTTTTTTTTTCTCTTGTTATATCTGCCATGTAGTCTGACATCATTCTCTGGCTCCCTGGAATTTTTCACAGCTCTCAGCCTGGACTGCGGACCATTTGTCAGAGCTAATGTTTATCTCTTTAGGGCTGAATCTCAGAGACTCCAGGACTCCAGGCAAAGAGTCGAAGGTCTCAAACCTCACTGTCCTTGTCTAAAGTGCATTGTTGGGGAAACTACTTTGCAAGTAGCTAACTACAAAGAAGCTAAATCTTTAATTTTTTTTAATATATAATTATCATAGTATAGAATTTTAAAATAAAGGCAGTATTTATATGGCACAAAAACAACATGGATCACAATTATGGTCACAGCATTAAACTTGAATGGATACATTTATACAGAGTACAACTACAGTACAAACGCTAGAGATAAAAGACATATGTGCAGTAAATACAAATGAATTGTGAATCCTTTTTGAAACCGGTTCATTTACATGACCATTCAGAACAAACCAGTTTAATAAAACGAATCATATTTCACAATGCTACATATGAGAGAGACCGATAGAGGAAATTCAGAGAAATTTGATTACTACCTTAGTTTGCTTGCCTGTAAAGTTGCGTACACAATTCAATACAACAGCAACATAGTGCATTTTGTCACACAACGCCACTTATTGTTGGAAAAAGTGGCTTATTAATGGAAAAGCTACACTATTTTATAACATCTCTCTTTTTTTTTTTTTTTTTTACTCCCCAACACTACTGCGGTGGTTCTGGTGTAGTTCTGTTTCACAAAAACAAAGCTTATTGGTCTTTTAACCCTTCTATTTTGTTGAAACTGACTGATCACACTATAAATTCGGTGACAGGAGATTGAAAGTTCAGCTGCTGAAATCAGAAATTTGAACCAGTGCCCTCAGTGGCCAAAAGCGGCAACCCAAATTCCAATCCTTAACAAGTGCGTGAATTTAGTAAAATCTTTATATTAGTGCAAAAATACATCCTCCAAATCATGTTGTGTATCCAGAGCAAGCCCGCTGCCACCAGGGGCCCCCTACCACTGGTTCAGTATAGCCATATACTTATTTGCAATAAGTGAAAATAGCACTGGGCACACATACCAGCTATACGCATGCCAGTAGTCTGATGGAACCTGTCAAAACTATTAAAAATATTGCATACGCTTTGAAGAAAAGACATGGAGAGATACTGTAAGTATGTGAATCTGACCTCCCTTAGCCTAAGAACTGATGTGGCAACATTAGTAAGTCAGCTAGTTAGTTGTGTGGACAATCCGGGTAAAGTCCACCTTTTACCTATTTCAGTATTTTCCCCTTATTGATCTATATAAGCGAAGACATACAGTACATGCCATCGGAAAGTCAATTATTTTAAACAAAAATGAACACAAAAGGTCTAAATAAAGTGTCTAAGGGGACTGTGATATCACTGAAAATAAATGCTGCATTTTTGTTGTGATCACTAAAGGTTAGGCAGTGCAGAGGAGGGGGTGGACGGGCGCACGCACGCCTTTCCCGGTATGAATTGTGTGGTTGGTGTCTTTTTCTGGCGGCATCTCATGGGCTAACAGAACAATCTCAAAGGTAAAGTTAACACGTTTCCTGGACCTGAAGAAACTGTTCTTGAAAGCCGCTCTCAGCATTTGAAGACAACCGTGACGAGGTACCATTATGTGACACATCAGGTGCGTTTCTTCCCGCTGCTAGTGAAGTTGTTAAGTACTGTCACAATAGCCTACTGATTAGATTATATACTGTTTTATTAAACACAAGGGTGCAAATACCATATGCCACTATTTGCAGCAAGTGTTCTGTACCATACCTTAATTTGGTAATTTAATTATTTCCTTTCCCCCACAGAACTGCCACTTGCTGGATGTTTTTGTTTTTCGCACCATTCTCTTTACACTCTGTTGTGCGTGAAAATCCCAAGAGGTCAGCAGTTACAGAAATACTCAAACCAGCCCGTCTGGCACCAACAATCATGCCACGGTCTAAATCACTGAGATAACTTTTTTCTCCATTCTGATGGTTGATGTGAACATTAACTGAAGCTCCTGACCCATATCTGCAGGGTTGGGGAGTAACGAAATACATGTAATGGGATTATGTATTTAAAATACAAAATATAATAACTGTATTCCACTACAGTTACAATTTAAATCATTGGTATTTAGAATACAGTTACATTCAAACAGTATTTTGATTACTGAAGAGATTACTTTGCATTTTATTGTCATTTGTTTCATTTAATATTTAGTCCTTTCAGATCGAAAACATTTATACATGTAAATGATGCGATCCAAAGTGCATTTGAACAGCGGTGAAACACTTTCTTATGAAGTGCATTCATACGAGCAGACAGAGAAGTAAGTTTGAAGTAAGTTTGGAGCAGAAGAAATAGACATAAACCTTGTGTAAATTGTCAGATTTATGCTAAGCTAAAATGCTATTTCTAGCCATTTTACATGCACGTTACCAGGCACGATCATATTTTTTTATCAAGAAAATTCACGTTGGATCATAATTTCTTAAGCTTGATGTGATCAGTTATAGATGCCCACTTTAATTATTCAGATTCCTGTGCATTACTTTCAGCATGATCTCACTGAAAAAAAAGATGCTTCTGAATGTTCATGTACCCTGAAAACATCCTCATACTGCCGAATTACTGACAAGCGCCATCACCCGTCAGACATTTTTGCATTCAAATGTGTTTACCTTTGGCATGGATAACATCGAATTTGGGCATTCAGAGCTCTCTCTGAGCTGAATTGTTGGAGTTTTTAAGTGCCTCTGCCACTACATTCTATGTATGAGACATTCAATTCATTATATCACACACTTCTAGAGTGAATCAGTCTGGCAAGATTGATTTTGTTAAAAAGAAGGCAGTTTCAAGAAATGCCGTGTTCCATCTTACTAAGCAGCTGCACCCAGACATGAAATAGTCATTTTCTATTTGAAATGCCAAACAAGGGGACATCAAGGCAGTCTTTTGGGAATGGAAGAATGTTTTTACGAAGAGTAAGAGGAAGCGAGAGGGAGGGGTACTGCAAAACTCTACTACATTTGTGCAGAAAGTGGCCACCACTTGGTATGTAATCTTATTATCTTGGGGTCCCATTTAATAGAGACATGTTATACCCCTGCCGTAAGTCACTTGTTTGACAAGTCTTCCAAATGCTTTAGTTACACTGTGGGCATGTTTGCGTTCTGTGGTTACCTCACCCTTCAACGTAATGTTCAATGCACTTGAGTTGGCAGGAGTCATGAAATATTTACTGTCCCTCTTACTCAGGGTCAAATTGTGCAGGCTTTTTTTATTTATTTATTTTTTTTTTTTGGTGTAATATTTATTTAGCAAAGTGAAGTAGAATTACAGTTTAACTGCATAAATAAATTCATGTTCTGTGAACATCAATAGAACTGATCGATCCATGCGTCATGACACACAAATTTATGCAGCTGATGATGACACAAAATTCAACCTAATTTACTCTTGGGATTTTCTCTCGGCTGCTTATTTTTATGCAAGAGCTGGAGGAAAAATATAATAATGAAAACAAGTGGTGTAACTTGGATCTTATGGGCCTTAGTGAAAACCACCTGTTGGGCACCCAAACGAATAGCACACAACCATTTTATATTGTAAAACACATTCAATAAACCAACCTTTGTGTCTTCTGAATGGTGTGGTTTGATGCAGTATTTGCGTATTATTGTATTTAAGCCTCTCGTGCTCTTCACTTTTATTCAAACAGTGTAAATTAGTCTGCCAGAAGACAGATCTCCCTCTGCTTTGTGGCTGTGCAGTTATTATGTGATTGTCTGCAGTTAACCTGTATGTATTGATTTAAAGCTTGGCTTAGATGAAAGCCAAGTTATGTTAATGAAGGCTGAAGCTTTTTCTCTCCTCTTTCAGAAGCTTGAATGCTAAAACACCTCAGCCTCTCTCTCTCCATCCATCCACACTCGCCAGAGACCAATTAGCTTTTGTGAAGACTGAATGTAGATATGCTTGCTGGCTATTTTGAAGGACAACTTGGGGGACTGTCTTGGCAAAAGTTTAAATTAGTGGGTAAATACAACCACTGTATCATTTTAGCCCCAAAGTCCAAAAGCCAATCTATTCCACTTGCAAGTGATATGTACTTTAGCCTACCCATAGGAAAAAAAATCACTGTCTTTAAGATCTAAATTGTTTTTCCTAGTTAGAAATTAGATTTAAACCGAGAGCAATGGAGACTTTTGCTTTAGTTTCTTGCTTCTCAGATTGTTTCTCTGGGGAAAAATAAACAAGTCTAAACTTACAAAAAATCTAAACTTGCCTCAAACTTGCCGCAAATTGGCCGCTCATTATTTTCACATGCAAACGAGCTTGTGAATAGCAGCAAATGTTTGCCAGAAGTTTGCAGTTCTTCACCGGTTATGGTTAACTCCGGCAAACCTTTGGCAACAAAGGACAATTTGCCGCGAGTTTGCCGCAAAGCTCATTTGAATGTGAAAATTATCTGTGGTGAATTTGCGGCAAGTTTGCGGCAAATTTTCAGTGAACTCTCAATTTTTGTAAGTGATATCATGTGTTTCCTCTAGAGTTCCAGAAGAGATCTTAACAATGTCACACACAGTAGTCTGATTTGCCAAGATTAACAAAAGAATTCAAAATGTAAATCCCTGCAGGAAAATCCAGTTTAAGCTGTTAGCTGTGTTTTGGAACATGGTAACTGGTCCAAGCTGGTCACTATCTGGTCCTTAGCTCGTCCAAGCTGGTCCTTAGCTGGTTGAACAGCTATCATGTTCCAAAAACTAGCTTGACCATCTTAAGCTGGTATGACCAGCTGGTATCTGATTTAAGCTGGTCTCCCAGCTTGGACCAGCTAATGACCAGCTTGGATCAGCTAAAGACCAGTTTTGACCAGCTAAAGACCAGCTTGGACCAGCTCATGACCAGCTTGGACCAACTAGAAACCAGCTACCATGTCCCAAAACACAGCTACCAGCTTAAGCTGCATTTTCCAGAATCAGAATTAAATCTTCATCACATTTTTCAAAGACCAAATTATCTTAGTTTTGAGACAAAGTTGATTCTCAATTGAGTTCTCAGTTATGTTTCGTTTAAGTCTCCTGAGCTATGAAAAATTGACCTCCCATTTCTTCTGGCAACTTCTTTGCCATTTTTTTCATTTAATTGCTAAAGATTTTCTGGAAGTTTCCCTTTTGAGTTCCAAATGGAATGTCATGTGGCCTGTACTACAAGAGATAATTCAGAGAAATATTCACGTTTGGGGGTCTAGGGGGAGTGCTACAAAGTGCAAGCAGTTAAGAGACATCCAACCCTGGATAAAACAAACACGCACTGCTGACAGATGTACATGAAAGTACGACTCGCTTTTCCATGGACTAAAAGTACTTGTGATTTGAATTTTTACATTTGTAAACAAACAGAAAAACCTTGTTTTTCTTGGTGACACCACTGTAATATTAGACAACAGCATCAAAGGCAACATAGGCAACAAGGGCAATACTGTTCCAACCCTTACAAAAATTTAGTTCACTGCAAATTTGCCACAAACTTGCCACAAATACTGTAATTTTCACATGCGAATGAGCTTTGCGGCAAACTTGCAGCAAAATGTCCATTGTTACCAAAGGTTTGCCAGAGGTTCACCACTACCGGTGAAGAGCTGCAAACTTCTGGCAAAAATTGAATTACAAGCTCATTTGCATGTAATAAATAATTTTCATGTTTGTTGTGTATTTTATGCAATGCAATACTCTTAAATATTGCATAGCTTAGTTTATCCACATGCTACTGTCAAACCAGAGACTATTAAGCAGAGACAGGTTACTTCTGTTAAAATGAATAGGAAGAATTGGAACGTCCAACAGTCAACAAATGTGAAAAGGAAGTCCCGCCCAAAAGAGCCAATCACCTTATACAGACATTGCTTGTCAATCAACTTGAGAATGTGCATTAGCTATACAAGCTGAGAAAATGACATTTTTTTTGCATGATCTGAGGTAAAGAAGCAGAATTTATGCTACCAGTGTTATCAGATTTGACTGTTGTTTTGAAATACGTTCTTTGATCATAATCTTGACCAACCGTTTTTGAGATTTCGCTCTTTCCCCATTTGAGTAAATGCTGTATGTTTTCAGAAAATAGCCCTTAAAAAAAATTAAGAGTTCGCTGCAAATTTGGGGCAAATTCGCTACAGATAATTTCATTTGCATGTGAAAATAATGATTTGAATAATGAATAATGAAAAATTTTTTGTAAAGGAGCTGCCCGGGAGCGTTCCAAAGATAACCGCAAAATAACCTGACTTGCTAAAAAGACTTTGGTCAAACTCAATTGGAATCAATTATGAGTCAAGTCCCCTGTGTGCTTCATTTGAGGAGCGTTGTTTGTGAGGTGCCTATGAGGAGCATTCCAAAATGGTTGCTAATAAGGTTCTGTTTAGTTAGGATGCAGCCCTGTCTATGTAGGCAGCAGACAACAGCTCACTAGGTATTGGAACAGAGCCATGGTCTTTCACTAGTGAGGTAGATCCCTTACAAAAAATTTAGAGTTCTGGCAAACTAGCTGCAATCTTGCCACAAATTTGCAGCTAATTTGCCCTCATTATTTTCACATGCAAATGGGCGCAAATGTTTGCCAGAAGTTTGCAACTCTTCATTGGTAGTGGTGAGTCTGAAGCAAACCTTTGGCAACAATGGACAATTTGCCGCAAGCATGCTGGAAAGCTAATTTTGCATGTGAAAATAATCAGTGGCAAGTTTGCGGAACTTGATTTTTGTTAGGGCGAAGAGACCGTTTCAGTCCTAAATCAATGCTTAATAACAACTAAACCAGCTTTGCAAGCAGAAGTGTGTGATATAATGAATTGTGTGGTAAATTTGACATCTGCGTGTCTCAGGTGGAGTGTTTGAAGGCTTTCTCGTTTGGACAGCGCTGGAGGCTGTAAAGTGGGATTAGATCCAGTCTGCAGCTGCTGTTTGCTGGTTGCTGGATTAGAAGGAGTCTCTCACACTCACCCCGCAGGAGGCCTAACCCCAGGGCAGCTAGTCCGCTTCATCCCAATCTGGTGTTTGTGTGGGCTGGAATAGCCATCAGGCTAATTAGGACTGATCCAGCATAGCAGAGGCATGGTTCAGTCTGTATACATGAGCATCTGCTGTGGGGATGTTATAATAGGCTGATATAGGGAAGATTATGACTAGATCCTGTTTGGGAGAATATATATTTGTTTAGATTTTTTTCTAATGACTGAGATAGTTCAGTGGAGAGCTGGCTTGATGGAATAGTTAATGTTTAATTATTGCTGAACAGTTGCGAAAATACACTTATATGAAATGGGTCATGGACTGAATTTTAGATTTTTAGGGCAGTGTAATATCTGAAAATCTTTTTATTTTATTTTGTTTATTCTCAACCTGGCACTGCTTTAGTGTTTCCTAAGTCTTAAAGTCCTAAAAACAAAGTTCATGATGTTCTTTCCAAACAGTGAAAGCATTCAGTGACCAAGGGCTGTCAAGCTCCAAAAAGTACAAAAAAGCGTCATAGTATTAGTCCAAATGGCACAGGCATTATATAAGAATTCTGAAGCCACACAATAGTTTTGGTTGTGGAACAGACCAAAATTTTAGATGGAACTGACTGATAAACTTGTCCTCTCATATCTCTGCACTGTAAAAATATTTTTTGCTTACTCTTTCTTAGTCTTTTATTCACTTGTTTCTAATTCCCCAGTTCTGTAAAGACTGTATATTGAAGATTAGTGTCAGTCACCATTCACTTTCATTGCATCTTTTTTTCCATAAAAGTGAATGGTGTCATTCTGCCATACATCTCCGTTTGTGTTCTACGGGTTTGAAATAACATGAGGGTGAGTAAATTATGACAGAAATTGCAGTTTTGAATGAACTATTCCTGCAATGTAAAAACTCTGCATCACATTTTGTGCAAAAGTGGCAGAAATATATAGTAAATTCGCCCCAGAGAGACTAGTGTGCTTGTCCTTTCTTCACATGACCGAGACATGTGTTTTTGAATTACCAATGCCCACCTTTATCCTACTTCATACGGTGCTGGCGTGCCACAGATGGCTAAGCCCATCAGGCACACTATTTTGAGAAGGCAGACGCCCATTGTACCAAGAAAGTGAATTAAAATAAACTGGGCTCACATCCTTGGAAGTTACAAGCATGAAAGAGGATTAATTCAGTAGATGGGGAGAACCATCTGTAGATGGGTTTGGGGTGGGGATGTTAGGAGGGGATCAGGGAACTCCAGGTTTGGTTCGTGCCCCTCTGCCTCTTTGCAGTGTGTTCCCAGATGATGATGACGATGATAGGAGAGAGTGTGAACAGCCAAAGGGAAGAGATAAATGAAGACAAATATGTGCTTTGATCTGTCCTAATAATGACAGTCAGCAAAACACCAGAGAACAGAGAGAGATAGGCCAACTAGAATGGCACAAAACAAGGTTTTAAAGAGATAGTTCACCCAAGAAGGATAATTCTATTAATATCCACTCACCCTCATGTTGTTTCAAACCTGTATGACTTTCTCTTTGCAATGGAATGCAAAAGGAAAAGTTTAGTTCCCTATCTGTCACTCACTCAACGTTGTGTCGATGTAGTGACACTAGGGGTCACTCTTGGGAACCCGAGACACCTCTGGTCTTTGATAAAAGGCCAATGAAAATTGGTGGGTGGTATTTGCATGCCACTCCCCCGGACATACGGGTATAAAAGGAGCTGGTATGCAACCACTCATTCAGATTTTCTCTTCGGAGCCGAACGGTCATGCTCATTGAGCTGAATACTACTGTTCATTCACCTCTCCTGGAAATGACGGCGCATTTCAGCTGCTTCTCCCTCCTCTGCACTGGTGCACTGCAGAGAACGCCCTTGGGCGCTTTGGCAGAAAAACAAGAGAGCATATTTTCTGAAAGAGCATTTTCCTCCTCTAAAAGAGTATATATTTCTCTAAAAGAGCGGCACACACGGAACGTCTTTTTAAAGACGCGTCTTTCTAAAGATGCCTATCCGATTGTGTGTTATTCCTGGTTGTGGTCTTTATCTCTCAAATTCGGATGGTCATGATCGCTGTCTTTCGTGCCTGGGCGCGACCCACATGGAGGCAGCGTTTGTGGATGGTTTATGTTCTCACTGCGAGAACATAACCATGGCAACATTGCGGTCGTGGCTTGCTTTTGTAAGAAAGCAAGCCACCCCAGCAGCTCCCCGCCTCGGTCCTTCTACCTACGGGTATGAGGCCAGTGCGGCTAGCACTGGGGGTGATTTGGGGACCCCAATGGGATCATCTCCGCCGGGTATCCCTCCGCAGACCTCCCATTCCCCAGCACGCTCATCTGCCCCAATCGGGCTTCCGGATGAGTTCGCCGGCTCGTCTCACGGCGAGTCTGGCTTCTTGTTTGGAGCCCCCGAAGATGATGGCTCTCGAGCGCAGCATCAGAGAGCGGGCTTGTCCAGTCGGACGCAGAAGCCTCAGCTGGGCTTCCCCCTTCGGGGACGATTGCCCAGTCACAGGCCGATGCCGAAATGATGGACATGCTTTCCCGGGCGGCCACGAGCGTCGGGTTAGAGTGGAACCCTTCGCTCTCCCCTGAACCCTCGCGGCTTGATGATTGGTTCCTGGGCTCGCGGCACCGCTCAAAGCAGCCACGCCCCGCTCCAGTGCCATTCTTCCCGGAAGTGCATGAGGAGCTGACGAAGTCGTGGGCGGCACCTTTTACTGCCCGGCCCCGATTCCGCAGTTCCCCCACTCTCACTACCCTTGATGGTGGGGCGGCCAGGGGCTATACGGCGATTCCCCCGGTGGATAAGGCACTCGCGGTGCACCTATGCCCGCAGAGCGCCGCCACTTGGCGCGGACGCCCTAAGCACCCATCCAAGCCCTGTAGACTCACATCATCCCTGACGGCTAAAGCCTACAGCGCTGCTGGACAAGCCACCTCTGCCCTGCACACCATGGCTCTCCTGCAGGTCCACCAAGCCAAGGCGTTGAAAGAACTGCATGAGGGTAGTTCCGCCCCAGATTTGATGCAGGAACTGCGCTCGGCGACCGACCTCACTCTCTGAGTGACGAAGGTCACGGCGCGGTCTCTCGGGCAGACGATGGCCACACTAGTGGTCCAGGAGCACCACCTTTTGCTCAACCTGGTCGAGATGGGTGAGGCCGACAAGACACGGTTCCTTGCTGCCCCCCTTTCCCAGGCGGGCCTATTTGGTGACACCGTCGAGGACTTTGCCCAGCAGTTCTCGGCGGTGAAGCAGCAGATGGAGGCAACCTGGCACATCCTGCCCCGGCGCGGCTCAATATCCTGCACCCCGTCTGTTCGTCGCCAAGGGCGTCCCCCGCGGTGACTGCACCGACCCTTCGGCCCGGCCCCGGCGTGGAGCCCACTGCAGGATGCACAGTCTCACAGCCGGTGCCTAAGAACCCACGGAGGTCCTCAAAGCGCCCCTGAGACGGCGACCCAGGGACGAGGGAACCCACTCACGTGGAGCTGGTAAAAAGACCACTCCATCCCCCAGTGGAGGGCCGGGCGGAAAATCTTTTGTTGCCTTTTTGTTTGATTTCGCCGCATGCCCAAGTGGCTCCGGTACCCAACAGTTCAGCAAAAGAGCGGCTTCCTTCCTCCCTGGGTCACATACCCGGTGTGTACAGTCGTCACCATGACTATTGTCCATGGGTTTTTTCTTGCAGGATTGCCGCTCCATCGGTGGCCTTTCCGCCCCTGAGCGCGGCTGTGGCAGTCTCCATGGTTTACGAGGACAGGCCTCTTCCTCCCCCATCCCAGGCTATTCTGGGTGTGGTCACAAGGAGCCAGGTAAGTGCTTCGATGTCCCTAGACTCAGCATGGCCTCAACATGGTGTGGCACCTCGAGCTCCGCCCCACCGCGAGGCCCCACCTGCCGGTACGTCCGACGATGTTGTCCCCTTGGTCCCCCTTGTGCGGAACTTGGACACGTGGCTCGCGCTTTCCAATCCGTCGCAGTGGCTGATCCGGACCGTCCGACTCGGCTACGTGATTCAGTTCGCCAGGCGCCCGCCCAGGTTCAGCGGTATTCACTTCACCTTGGTCAAGAGTGAAAACGCTGCCACCTTGCGCGCGGAGATCGCTACCCTCCTACGGAAGGGCACGATAGAACCTGTCCCTCCAGCCGAGATGAAGAAAGGGTTTCACAGCCGCTACTTCATCGTACCAAAAAAAGGCGGTGGGTTGCGGCCAATCTTGGACCTGCGAGTACTGAACCGGCTTTACACAGACTCCCGTTCAAGATGCTGACGCAAAAACGCATTCTGGTGAGTGTCCGGCATCAAGATTGGTTCGCGGCGGTAGACCTGAAGGATGTGTACTTCCACGTCTCTGTCCTTCCTCGTCACAGATCCTTTCTGCGGTTTGCATTCGAGGGTCAGGCGTATCAGTACAAAGTCCTCCCTTTCAGCCTGTCCCTGTCTCCTCGCGTCTTTACGAAGGTCGCAGAGGCTGCCCTTGCCCCGTTAAGGGAGGTGGGCATTTGCATTCTCAACTATCTCGATGACTCACTAATCCTGTTGTGCGCACACAGGGACCTGGTGCTCTCACACCTCAGCTGACTAGGGCTTCAGGTCAACTGGGAAAAGAGCAAGCTCCTCCCAGTTCAGAGCTTCTCTTTTCTTGGTTTGGAGTTGGACTCAGTCTCCTTGACGGCTCGCCTTATGAACGAGCGCACCCAGTCGGTGCTGGCCTGTTTGAAGGCGTTCAAACAGAAAACAGCAGTTCCACTGAAACTTTTTCAGAGGCTCCTGGGGCATATGGCGTCCTCGGCGGTGGCCACCCTGCTCAGGTTGATGCATATGAGGCCGCTTCAGCACTGGCTCCAGACTCGAGTCCCGAGATGGGCATGGCGCCACGGGACACATCACGTGGCCATCACGCCGGTCTGTCACCGTCTTTTCAGCCCTTGGATGACCTCTCATTTCTACGGGCAAGTGTTCCTCTAGAACTGGTCTCCAGGCGTGTCGTGGTCATGACAGACGCCTTCAAAACGGGCTGGGGTGCTGTTTACAGCGGGCACGCAGCCACCGGCCTCTGGACGGGTCCGCGACTGCATTGGCACATCAACTGCCTCGAATTGTTGGCAATTCTGCTCGCCCTGCGGAGGTTCCGGCCGTTGATCCAGGGCAAGCACGTGTTAGTTCGGACAGACAACACGGCAATGGTAGCATATGTCAACCGCCAAGGTGGTTTGCGCTCTCGTTGTATGTCACAACTCGCCCACTGTCTCCTCCTCTGGAGTCAGCAGCACTTCAAGTCGCTGCGAGCCACTCACATCCCGGGCAACCTCAACATTACAGCGGACGCGCTGTCAAGGCAAGTTAACCTCAGGGGAGAGTGGAGACTCCACCCTCAGGTGGTCCAGCTGATTTGGAGTCAATTCGGACGGGCACAGGTAGACCTGTTCGCCTCCCAAGAATCCTCCCACTGCCCGCTCTGGTACGCCCTCACCGAGGCTCCCCTCGGCATAGACACACTGACACACAGCTGGCCCCCTGGCCTACGCAAATATGCATTTCCCCCAGTGAGCCTGCTTGCACAGACTATGTGCAAGGTCAGGGAGGACGAGGAGCAGGTCGTCCTGGTAGCACCCTACTGGCCCACCCAGACATGGTTCTTGGACCTCACGCTCCTCGTGACAGCTCCCCCCTGGCGAATTCCCCTGAGGAAGGACCTTCTTTCTCAGGGACGGGGCACCCTCTGGCACCCGCACCCAGACCTCTGTAATCTCCATGTCTTGCGGTGGTAGACACAATCACTCAGGCTAGGGCTCCCTCTATGAGGTGCCTGTATGCCTTTAAGTGGCGTCTGTTCGCTAAGTGGTGTTCTTCCCGACGTGAAGACCCCCAGAGATACGCAGTCGGATCAGTGCTTTCCTTCCTGCAGGAGAGGTTGGAAGGGAGGATGTCCCCTTCCACCTTGAAGGTGTACATTGCCGCCATAGCAGCACACCACGACGCAGTCGATGGTACGTCCTTAGGGAAACATCATCAGGTTCCTTAAGAGGTGCCAGGAGGCTGAATCCCTCCAGACCGCGCCTTGTTCTCTCATGGGACCTCTATGTAGTTCTTCAGGGTCTACAGAGAGCCCCCTTTGAGCCTTTGCAGTCAGCCGAGCATAAGGCACTCTCCTTGAAGACTGCCCTCCTGACTGCGCTCACTTCCATCAAGAGGGTAGGTGACCTGCAAGCGTTTTCTGTCAGCGAAATGTGCCTGGAGTTCGGTCCGGGTTACTCTCACATGATCCTGAGACCCTGACCGGGCTATGTGCCCAAGGTTCTCACCACCCCTTTTAGGGACCAGGTGGTGAACCTGCAAGCACTGCCCCAGGAGGAGGCAGACCCAGCCCTGTCGTCGCTGTGTCTGGTGCGTGCTTTACGCATCTATTTGGATTGCACGCAGAGCTTTAGAATCTCTGAGCAGCTCTTTGTCTGCTTTGGTGCACAGCGGAAAGGAAGCGCTGTCTCCAAGCAGTGGATCGCCCACTGGCTCATTGACACCATAACTATGGCATATATCGCCCAGGACATGCCGCCCCTGGTAGGGCTACGAGCCCATTCTACCAGGGGTGTAGCGGCTTCCTGAGCCCTGCCCAGGGATGCCTCTCTAACAGACATTTGCAGAGCAGCGGGCTGGGCAACACCCAACACCTTTGCAAGGTTCTACAACCTCCGGTTGGAACCGGTTTCATCCCAGGTAGTGGCACGCAATACAAGCGGATAAGACCAGGATAGTCGGCCGGGTGTATCGCTTGCACATAGCGCCTTCCACCTCCTTTTGAGCTGAAGATGTGCGCCATTAATTCCCAGTAGTGTTCACAAGTTTGTTCCCTGCTTGACTTCCTCCGAGCCCTGTGGCAGTCGAGTTTTCGGAGAGATTCGCTGCCGGCCCAGTACACACGCTAACTAAGAATCCTGTTCTGGGGTAGGTGCTCCGCATGTGGTGGTTCCCTGTAAGGCTAACCCCATGCAATATATATCTTCCGCTAATTCGTTTTCCTGTTGGTAAACTGCATCTTCCTTGGGCAGAGCCCCTCTGCCCCAGTCTCCATGTTTGTAGTAACTCCTCCTCCATTGGGCAGGATCTACCTTGAAGACTCTCCACATGGTTGGAAAGACCATGTGATGTATCCTTCCACTTAAATATCCCCCCCTTTGGGCAAGGTGTGGTCTCCGCTGTGTCTTCCCCTTGGGAGGGACACCCCCCGACCAGACCTGGCGGCCCAGTCGGATAATCCCCCTTCTTTTTTAGGGAGTGGAAAAAAGAGAAGGGGAAAAGAGGCCATGACTGGGTTAAGCCTGTCTCTATCTTTTGGGTAGTCGACTTGTCCCCAAAAAGGGCCATTTGACACTCATAACTATGTTGCGGGATGTTACTTGTGGACCTGGTGTGCTGGCTATGAGGCACACAGTAGTCTGCCCACCAAACACCACCAGTTCACGTAACACAGTTCAGCCAATTGTGGCGTTTCATATAGGGACTCCTAGTGTCACTACATCGATACAACGTTGGTTGAGTGCCAGATAGTGAACGTCATGGTTACTTGTGTAACCTCCATTCCCTGATGGAGGGAACGAGACGTTGTGTCCCTCCTGCCACAACGCTGAACTACCCGCTGAAATGGCCGGACCTTATATCGGCTCCTCAGCATAAAACCTGAATGAGTGATTGCATACCAGTTCCTTTTATACCCGTATGTCCGGGGGAGTGGCATGCAAATACCACTTGCCAATTTTCATTGGCCTTTTATCAAAGACCAGAGGTGTCTTGGGCTCCCAAGAGTGACCCCTAGTGTCACTACATCGACACAACGTCCTGTTCTGGGGTAATTAGCGGAGGTTACACAAGTAACCATGACGTTTCTCTGATGTCCTATTTTTCACTTAAGGGGCCTCATTCTTGAAACACGAGCTGAATGAATTTTGTGTAAATCATTTGTAAAGCTTTTCTGATATAAATTCTCTCATTCATGAAAGTTTTCTTGTTTTCAAAATTTACAGCTACTCCCGACCATGTGTAAATTGTGTGTAAGACCTCCAAACAAATTTTTGTTCTTCCAGGCAAACTGCCATGACTACAAGTTTAATTAAATAAGTAATGACAAATTTTTTGAATAAAGCATTTTTTTTTTTTTTTTTATAAAACATATACTTAATTGAAAATGTGTTTTTGATTCCTGCATTTATTTCAGAAGTGCTTGGCATGGGGTAAACAGGTCATGGGAAGATGTAGTTTGTGTTTGGTTTTCTCAAAAAAATGAATACCTTCTAACATGACTAGTTTTAACAGTTTAATCATTAGATATGAGCTCTATAATCGAGGTTTCACTAATTCAGTATAGCTATCAATATATTACATTTAGAAGATAACGCATGGTCTATGTTAATGCTGTTAAACGTATATACTCACCGAACATTTATTAGAAACACCTGTATACCTACTTATTCATGCGATTATCTAATCAGCCAATTGTGTGGCAGCAGTGCAGTGCATAAAATCATTCAGATATAGGTCAGGAGCTTCAGTTAATGTTCATATCATCCATCAGTACTCAGTGATTTCGACCGTGGCATGATTGTTGGTGCCAGACGGGCTGGTTTGAGTATTTCAGTAACTGCTGATCTCTCCTGGGATTTTCACGCACAACAATCTCTAGAAATTACTCAGAATGGTGCCAAAAACAACAAAAACACATCCAGTGAGCAGCAGTTCTGTGGATGAAGACGCCTTGTTGATGAGATATGTCAACGGAGAGTGGGCAGACTGTTTCGAGTTGACAGAGAGGCTACAGTAACTTAGCTGGCAAATCTTTATTAGCTTACAGCATTTTGGTCAAAGACCTTCAGACATTCTGTTATTTTTCAAAAGATTCTTTCTGTTGCAAGACTGTTACCATCGTGATTTATCTGAAAAGTTTCACCAGTGATGCTGATGATGTGCTCAACTGAGCGAAATAAAAATAATGGTGGTGGACCTCCTGGACTGGTACATTTTTTACACTCAAGCTTCATGTCAAATAATTTTTCTTGACCTCTTGGACTCTTTCATTCACGTAAGAACCTTAGATGACAGCAAGAACATGCAATGACCATAAGTCCTTCACTTTCTTTCAGACTGGACACACCAATGTGTTTGCTAAATCAATATTTTACATCACTTAAAAACACTTTAGTGCTGTTCCGCATAGATGTTAAAATCTTCCTGTTCTCATTCACTAGTGAGTCTGATGACTTCCTTAAATGGTGTTTTCATGGCCGTGGATTATGATAATTGTGAATAAGCTTGCACGCGTGCCCTATTTACGAATGGTTGGAACTCGCTAACATACACAGGTTTAATTAACAAATCTGAAGAAAATTTTCGTGAAAGTCCATTTTATGCACAAATTACTCCCAATTTACTCACATATGTACTAAAGTTTCATGAATGAGGCCCAATGAACATAAATGGCAACAGATGCTATCAAGATACAAAAAAGATATATAAAGCATAACCTTTAAGGTATCATAAAATTAGTCCTTACCCTGTACATCTTATGCACTAAATACCAAGTCTTCTAAAGCCATATTCTGTAATAGCTTTAAGTAAGAAATAGATCAAAATGTAAGTCTTTATTCACTTTTAACACCCTTTGCATAGCCATTTTATCTCAATCACTCTCAAGCCTATTAACATATTGTACAGAACATAGAGTTCCCCTAGAAAAGTTCTGTATACACAGTATAAAATACAGCTGCATCAAGCACATCAAATTCTTTCAAAGGTTTTTTTTTTTAAATTTTTTTTAATTTTTTTTAAAGATTAATACTACATACTGTATATGAGTAAATAATGAACACTTTTTCAATATTCGGTGAGCTATTCCTTTTATAAGTAAATGGGCATCATTATTAAAATGTGTGCAATGTCCAATATGTTGAAATGCTGACTTTCAATCAGTGATGGTTCAGATCCAATATCGCTGCTCATCCTCTACTGTCCAAGCAGTGATGCTTGCAGGGCTGGGAAGAGCTCTGAGACTTTGTTCGCATTTGCTCCTATAAAGGCCTCATTCACCCCCACTAGTGAGCAGAGAGCTCCTTGGAAGAATTACTGCATTGTGATGAGTCAGTCAGGGAGGAGACTCAATATTGAGGTCCTCTGAACTGCAGTGCTGTCAATTTTCCATTTAATGTTTCCTGTCTGTGATACTCTGGTATGTCATATGCCACAAAAATACCACAAAAATAATATTTTGACCCGTCCCTCCTTTTCTTAAAAAAAAAAAAGTAATCTGGGTTACAGTGAGGCTCTTACAATGGAAGTGAATATATGGGGTGAATTTAGTATTAATATAATTAATAAATGCATGGGGTCAATCTGTAAACCTTAAAATACTCACTGTTTCGAAAGTATAGCCACAAGATGTAAACAATATGTGTGTTGACATGATTTTAGTGTGATATATGGTAACATGATTTTAGCAGCTTCTTTGCCATGACAATGTAACGACGTAAACCCTAAAACCCTAAAATGACGATTTAAACAACTTTGTAGCTCAATTATTACATGAAGTAGCTCAAAAATGACATTTTAACAGAAGATTTAATGTAAGTAGTTTTTTTTAAATGAAAAGCTCCACATTTATGCCTTTAAACCCTCAAAAAATTGGACACATTCACTTAAATTTTAAGTAAGTGTAACCTCAGTTTTTTTTTTTTTTTAAACAAAAGCAGGGACTACTTGAAATTATATTTTGTGGTAATCAACATTATGCCACAAATGCTGTCGATCAAGCTTAACTTGTATTAAATAATAATAATAATAACGTGCATTTATATAGCACTTTTCTAGGCACTCAAAGCGCTTTACATAGTATAGGGGGAATCTCCTCAACCACCATCAGTGTGCAGCATCCACTTGGATGATGCGACGGCAGCCATAGTGTGCCAGAATGCCCACCACACACTACCTATTGGTGAAGAGAACCCAGGAATATTCCTTTAACATTTTACAGTCAGATCAAATGATGAATCAAGATAGAGATCTTAAAAATTGCGGCTGATATTACATTTGGTTCATTTATTACACTGAAAATGTAAAATCAAGTAGCCTTTATCAAGTAAAAAAGAAAAGTTCAGCTTTTGACACAAAGTACAGCAGATCAATGTCAGTTAAACAACAACTGACCAATCAGATGAATCTGGGGCAGGATAAGAAACTTTAGGGCCTTATTTTAAGTGTGTTAGGATTAAGCGCAGCGCTATGCCATAAGTCGTACATGCAAAGTCAGTGGGCATGGCCATGTAGTTTTGGTATTTTCGTGCAAACATGCGCTAAGTTTAGGCGCAAGTGTGTTTGGTGAAATCGTATACGCAACGCGCAAATGTGCTGGGTCAAGTGCAATTTAATTCTGAGGTTTTCTCCGGTTATTATTCCACCATCTGCATCCTATTATATAGTCCATTCCCTCAAGCACCAGCGATATAAACCAAGACAGCACATTCATAAAATGTTGGTAGTGTGAATCGACTGTATGCAGTGAATTAGACAAATTGAAAATTACGTTCTATTGTGTATTAACTGCGTCATTGATAATTCTCGCTCCACGCTCCTTTTATATGCATGGAAATTTTATTCTTGTCAGAATTTGGATGTAGGCTCCGTTAAATTACAGAGAATGTAAGTATTATTAATAATTTTCATCTACTGACACATAAACCATGGCTAATATTAACAGTGATTGTATCAGCAAACACTTTACTTCTTCCGGTCAATTTTGATTATGAAAAATGTAATTCATTTATTGAAACACGAAAAATTAAACCAAAAATATTTCTTCATTGAAATTACACTTAAAACAAAACAAAAATATAATAGAATAATGAAGTGGTCAAAAAATCAAACCAATTATAAACATTTTACCATCTCCAATTTCTTCCATCGGCCCGTGTTTCAGTGACACTCTACAACAACAGGTGGAAAAATACCATTAAAAATAAATACAATTGTAAATTTTAACATAATAATTATAATTGAAAAATAAACCATGACCTAGAGATAGTAGATAACACAAATCTCATATTTTTTTGTTTCATATAAGCTGGCTACAACTCTGATGCTCTTGGACATAATTTCATGTTCCACTATATTTTCAGAGTTTGGACATTAACTTTATTACCACCTGCTGGTGGAATCTCCAAACTGCAAATGCAGGAACTGAGTTTAAACTTCGTGCTGAGTTAAAACATAGTTTTCAAACGTCTTAGTGCAGCGACCTAATTCTCAGGAAAATAGCAAATTGCGCTTTGTGCCACTTCATTAACATACAGTACACCCACAATAGTGTAAACACCTAACCACGCCCACTCGCGTTTTGCGTTGGCACAAAAATAGCGATTAGAATTAGTGCTTTCATGAAAATTGTATAAGACACTGCATGTAGCGCTGCGCTTCGCACACTCACGAAAATAAAGCCCTTAGTGTTTTAAGTGTGTACATTAGCAATGGTTTATGGGACTTAATGTGTCTATAAGCATGCTTTCTGTTCTATTCCACTGCACCCTAGATGTTTTTAATGAAACTACATTGCGTTTTGTGTGAACACCCCTTTATTATAACTATTACAATAGGAAACTGCAACACAACAAGCTACAGTAATATATTGTAGATAAAGCCTTCATTGCTTTTAATGCAGAGTCATTCTTTACATTACATCATTTAAATAGCCTCCATCAGAGCTGTGCGTCTCGGATCCTGAATTCTGGAATCTTCTGTTCACTGATTCATGAATTCTTCAGTCCTGGACTTGCTTATAATCTATGAGGCTGTTAATTATATTACAATTCTCAATGACACACACACACACACACACACACACACACACACACACACACACACACACACACACACACAGCCCTCCTCCTCGGCCATCTCCCACTCTCACACTTGCTGTAAGGTGGCTGAATGAAGAGTGTGTGCTATACTCACACATGTAGTGTCCGTTTCAAGCTGTTCCGTGTCTTGGTCATTAACGAAGAGCGTCCGTTGTAGCTTCCGAGGTCACATGACTGGTATAACGGGACTCTGAAGACACCTTGATCTCACCTGCTATTTGTCCCTCTGTTTCTCTCTCCAGATCCATCTGTGGTTCTTTCCTTCTCTCTCTGTCTGTGCTACACACCGAGATCAGGATTCCATAAGGTAGGCACGTCTGCTTTTTTATTCCTCATTTTTGTAGCTTTTTTGTCTGTCTCTCTCCTTTTCTCTGCCTCTCTGCTTGCTGTGCTGCAGAGATGCTGCGTCACTATGTGTAATGCGCTGGCACATAAGGTGTGCAAGGATCTGTCAGGCTGCTATAGGCAGTACCGGCATTCTGCTGTCTACTAACATTTCCTTATTTGTCCTTTCCCCTCTATGCAAAAGGATTTATAAATGTCTTTCATTGTTTTGTGGATTAACACTTCATTTATTATATACAAGGATGTAACTGCATATTCAGGATTTGGGGGAGCCAAACATTAAAAAAAATCTATATTGGTTTAGCTTTAATCTGAATATTGGTGGGATTGTGTACCCCTTAATGTTTAAGGTTGTTAGAGCCCTGATGATATATGGTTTGTGTGTGTGTGTGTGTGTTTGTGTTCATATGCTTTTGCAGTTTTTCAGAGATCTCCTGTGCAGCAGTGTACCTGCTAACTAGCTGTGTTATCATAGCTCTCTATACTGGACCTATAGAGGAGATGTGTGTTTTGTGTGTGTGTGTGTGTGTGTGTGGTGTGTGTGTATGTGTGTTTGCGGTTCGGGATAACATGCTTGTTGGTGTCAGGGTGACGTGACGCTGCCTGTCTAGACACCTGCCATTAACATCATCCCTGACTGTCCAGGTGCATGACAGCAGTGATTTAATGATTGTGTGTGTCACTAGGGGAGAGTAGCATGACCAAAATATTACATCATGGTATGAGTAAATTTTCGGTAACACTTTATTTTACAGTGTCCTTGTTACACATATTACATGTAATGACTATAGTAATAACAGTAAATTATGCATAATTACATGTAACTAACCCTAATCCAAACTCTAACTCTAAACCTATAGTAAGTACATGTTGTTAATTAACATTACTCAGTACTTACTTGTGTAACAAGGACACTGTAAAATAAAGTGTTACCAAATTTACTATCATAGTAATAGTATACAGGTATGTCATGATTTAGCTATTTTTGCTGGAAATTCAACAAAAAGGGTTTATATGAACTAACTATGTGCTGATGTTTTTTTCTTTTCTTTTTATTTGGAACTTGATGGATGCAAGCCAAAAGATTCGAGAACACTTTACTGTGAGGTTGCATTAGTTAACATGAACTAACGGGGAACAATACTTTTACAGTATTTATTCATCTTGTTCATTTCAATGTGCATTTTTAAAATGAGAAGTTGTATTGCTAATATTAGTTGATGCAATATGAACTAATATGAATTAACAATGAATAATTGTATTTTCATAAATTAACCAAGATTAATAAATGCTGTAAAAAATATTGTTAATTGTTCATTCATTATACCTAATACATTTACTAATGTTAACAAATACAACCTTACCTTAGAGTGTTACCAAAGATTAATTCTTAATACAAATATTAATTCAAAACAAAATGAAAGATTAGTCTTTAGTCTAGCATGAGTTTAGCATTATATAACACCTGTGTTAAAACCAAAAGACTCAAAACAGTAAAACCAATTTAAATGGTCACCATTTCTTATATGTTTTTCACTATTTTTAATCACATTTTTCACTAGTTCATTTAAAATGGTCCTGCGATGTGACAAAAAAGTATAAACATTACATGTATTCTTTCAATTAAAATGAAGTCAGTGAAACAGCATACATAGTCATTAATTAGCAAAGTAATTAACAAAATGCTGTTTAAAATAGTTTTAGATGGAGTTGAATATGTCCATGTCCATCTTTTTTCACCCCTTTTTCTTTCTCAACCCTTATCTCCCCCTCACCTGTAGTGTGGTCATGACAGAAAGCTTGTGTCATAGGTAATGCTACCTTTTCTTAACCATTTATTCGTGGCCCTCAGCACCCCAGTGCGTGTGTGCTGAATAAGGTCATGATACCTTCACAAGGGCATCACACAAGGCAGAAAAGCACAGGAGCAGCATTTCACCTGCTGTCTATGGCAGTCCTGTAGTGCCGGAATGGCAGGAATCCAGCTCTGCTAACTGTTGTCCTCAGTGACAGCACAGCCATTACACCTCCACTCACAGTCATACAGGAGTGTGCTTGTTTTGTTTTTTTACTGGATTTGTGTGTGCATCTTTGCTTTAAAGGGATAGTTCACCTAAAAATGATAATTATGTCATTATTCAATCACCCTCTTCTCATTCCAAACCATATGGGAAACCTTTCTTTCTTCCATGATGTACAAAATGAGATTTTAGGCAAAATGACAGCCTTAGTTACCATTCACTGCCATTGTATGAAAAAAAAAAAAAGATGCAATGAAAGTGAATGGTGACTGAGATGAACATACTTTCCTTTTGTTTTCTACAGAAGAAAGTCATACAGGTTTGAAACAAGTTGAGAGTGATAAAATGATGACAGAAATTTCACTTTTGAAAGTGAACTATTCCTTTAAAAATGTTGATTCTGTGAAGAAATGGGACTCCAAACTTCAAGTGATGAGTGTTTGTTTATGGTCATTGCTGTGCAGTGCTGGGTAGATTAGTTCAGAATTGCAATCTGGAATTGATTACAAATGACTAAAACTGCAATCAGTAATGTAATCTCTTGGATTATATTTTTCAGGTAATCTGATCTGATTATTTTTGGATTACTTTTAGATTACCTCTGACCTAACTCAGAGGAATTTTTTATGTCACATGCATTTTAGTAGGATAATACTATTCTGACATAATTTTGCTTAAATACATTTAAGAAAACTTATAGAATCTAAATATGAGAATTTATTTTACTTTTTGTGTTCTGCTCACTATTATGGCAAAGATTTTTTAAATTATTGTTTTCCATTTTTTATTTTATTTTATTTTGTCCAGACTTCCAGAATCAATAAGTAGTGGAGGTCACATGATATGACGTTGACATAGTATTTCACAGCTATACATCAGCAGTGTTCAGTTCGTCACGGCTTGGTTTTATATCAGCAGAAAGCTGATTTAATGAAAAATTTCAAGATTTTAAAAAATAATTATGGGAATCAATAAATTATGAACAATATACTGCCATTGCTGGGTTATTATGTAATCATGTAATCTATTAAAATTTAAATAGAATCTGATTACAAGTATATGATTTTTCTAATTTGATTACGTAATACAGATTACATGTAATCTGTTGCTATTCAGCACTGTCGCTGTGTTATACGCATGTCATTTATGAAGAATTAAAATGCTCTTCAGTGTCATGTAGGAGAGCGTGATGAGTTTGAATTGTGTACTGGGCACACAGTCTCTCTCTTTCATTGGGATGCACTGCAGTGGGGAAAGCAATGATTTAATGCCCAAAGGGGGGCTTGGTCACCCCTTTCTGCTCTTGTCTGGGAAGGGTAAGAAAAGACATACAGACAGGGATGGCATGGCTCTCAGCCTGCTGAGAGTGATGCTGTCTGCCAGTGTCCCATCCTTGAGGGTGGAGAGGTGGGAGAGAGAGAGTGACCAAAGAGCTTATCAAATCTTAGACATGTCTGCTCTCTGAAAGCAAGCCTGATGACTCTGGCTGTTTATCTCTTTCCTGACCAATTAAATAATGACGTAAAATCCTTGCTGAATAGATCAGCATTCCTAGTTTTGGATGCTGGAAAATTACATTAAAATTTACTCATTGTGTTCTTGTGGGTCAGGGGTTTTCAAACTTTGGTCCAGGGACCCCCAGAGGTCTGCAAGGGGGTACAAAGGGGTCCACAGAAAATTTGAAAGAAAACTGAAGATTTTTACAATTTAAGGGCAGTCAAATGAAGTGAGCTATTAATTAAATATTTTATTATTGTTTTGAGACAGTTGCTGTTTTCTGCTTTCTAAATTATAATTTTTTTTATAAACCTGAACTGTAAAAAGTGGTATTCTGCAATTGTTACCTTAAGAAGCTATATCTGCCTGACAAATACAAATTTACTTTACTGGTATAACCTAATGAGGTCAGGTTGTTTCCGTGATGTTAAATATTGCTTTTGATAATACTAGAAATATTTAATAAATATTAGGGATGGGACGATATATACAATTTTGATATATCGCGAACCAAAAAAATTACGAACCATTTCATGGCATAACTTGATATTTTGAAATTTGAAACATTGTTTTCTGTCCATGTTATCATAAATGAAATGACCCGTCAGACATCTTAATCTGCCTATGGCTTAATTTTACCACTACTGCGCTTTTTTCTACATTGTGTACTGGGTTCACACAAGGTCCTTAAGTGCTTAAAGTGCTTGAATTTAGCTTTTAGAAATGTAAGTACTGGAATACCTGGAAAATCGCCTTGTTTTGATGAAAAGTGCTTGAGATTAAAATGCATCATTTCCTCTGTGTAATGTGTGTTCATCAATTATGAAGCAACTTCACTTAAATTGAACAATGTGTCTTAACATCCTTTTTGCTCTTTACAGTCAGATACAAAAGTAAAAAGAAATATACATTTTAATCACAGAGCGTGGATGCGCTAAAGAAACCAAGAGATTCTCATTGATGTTCGCTGAACCTGAACACTGTGTAATGCACATTAAAACTCTTAAAGTGACAGTACCTTTTTAGTGTTTCTTATACAAATGAATGCAAACTCAATGTTTTTACTTGTAAATTGTACACATTATTTCAAACAGTGATAGCTCATATCATTAAAATATATACCATTTAATGATATAATATTAATTAATAGAATATAGAATTTTTGTATTTTAACAAAGTTAAAATGTGATTATAATGATGATGACAAACAAATGATTAAAAAAAATTAAATATTCACTTTCAAATACTTTTTTCAGGACAGGTTTTGTTCAGTTCTATTGCTTGTTCTGCACCTGATAAGCCTGAATGTACCCCACTATTTTTGAATGCTTATTTGTTTGTGATCTTTTCTTATAGAGAATTAGCATGAGCATTTATATTGTACATTGAACTTTATTTGGATGAGAAATTATAATGTGCATTTTGCTCATACATGTTTTCAGAAAATAAAACATTTCGAACCAAATCGTGAAATAACCATGTCGTCCCATCCCTAATAAATATTGTATAAATTATATATATATATATTCACAAAATTCTTAGGCACATAAGATGTTTCACAAAAGCATTTGTCTTAAGATGTTTATTTATATCTTCAGCTTTAGTGTGTCAATAGGAAATATAAATGTTAGACTCCCAAGCATTACTTTTGCAAGTAGAAAAGATTAGAATAGAAGAACAGGGAGCCCTGCAACAGATGTCATGGCCCCCACAAAGCCCCCCACTGAACATCGTGTCAGTCTGAAATTACATAAAGAGACAGAAGCAATTGAGACAGCCTAAATAGATAGAAGAACTGTGGTGAATTCTCCAAGAAGCTTGGAACATCCTATCTGCCAACAACCAAGAAAAACTGTGTCCAGGTGTACTTAGGAGAATTGGTGCTGTTTTAAAGGCAAAGGTAGTCACACCAAATATTGATTTAGCTTTTTTATGTTTACTGGACTTTGTATGATGTTAATTGATAAATGAAAACTATTTATGTCATTATTTTTGAAGACGTCCTCACTATGCAACATTTTTCACAAGTGCCTAAAACTTTTGCACAGTACTATATATATATATATATATATATATATATATATATATATATATATATATATATATGTGTGTGTGTGTGTGTGTGTGTGTGTGTGTGTGTGTGTGTGTGTGTGTGTGTGTGTGTGTGTGATATATATATATATAAAGTCAGAAGTTTACATACATCTTAGCCAAATACATTTAAACTCAGTTTTTCACAATTCCTGACATTTAATCATAGAAAACATTCCCTGACTTAGGTCAGTTAGGATCACTATTTTAAGAAAGTGAAATGTCAGAATAATAGTAGAGAGAATTATTTATTTCAGCTTTTATTTCTTTAATCACATTCCCAGTGGGTCAGAAGTTTACATACAATTTGTTAGTATTGGTAGCATTGCCTTTAAATTGTTTTAAAGGAAGAAGCCACTGCTCAAAAAACCGCCATAAAAAAGCCAGACTACAGTTTGCAAGTGCACATGGGGACAAAGATCTTATTTTTGTAGAAATGTCCTCTGCTCTGAAGAAACAAAAATGTAACTGTTTGGCCATAATGTTACGTTATGTTTGGAGTAAAAAGGGTGAGGCTTGCAAGCCAAAGAACACCATCCCAACAGTGAAGCATGGGGGTGAAAGCATCATGTTGTGGGGGTGCTTTGTGGCAGGAGAGACTGGTGCACTTCACAAAATAGATGGCATCATGAGGAGGGAAAATTATGTGGATACACTACCAGTCAAGAGTTTTGAAACACTTGACTGAAATGTTTCTCAGGATCTTGAAGGTGTATGCTTAAATGTTTTAAATTAGTTTTGTAGACAAAAATGTAATATAAATGTATTTCATTATAAAACTAAAATTTAATTAAAAAAAACAGTTTTTGAAATTGATGACTTGGACCAAATAATAAAGACAAGCAACCAATAAGTGCCCAACATAGATGGCAACTCCTTCAGTACTATTTAAAAAGCATCCCAGGGTGATACCTCAAGGAGTTGGTTGAGAAAATGTCAAGAGTACATGTCTGCAAATTCTAGGCAAAGGGTGACTACTTTTGGAGTTTGTTTAGTCAAAACATAATTCCCATAGTTCCATTTATGTTATTCCATAGTTTTGATGACTTTACTATTATTCTAAAATGTGGGGGAAAAAATTATAATAAAGAATGAGTAAGTGTTTGAAAACTTTTGACTGGTAGTGTATATTGAAGCAACATCTCAAGACATCAGCCAGGAAGTTAAAGCTTGGTCTCAAATGTGTCTTCCAAATGGACAATAACCCCAAGCATACCTCCAAAGTTGTGGCAAAATGGCTTAAGGACAACAAAGTCAAGGTACTGGAGTGGCCATCTCAAAGCCCTGACCTCAATCTGATAGAAAATGTGTGGGCAGAACTGATAAAGTGTGAACAAGCAAGAAGGCCTACAAACCTGACTCAGTTACACCAGTTCTGTCTGGAGGAATAGGTCCAAAACTCCAGCAACTTATTGTGAGAATCTTGTGGAAGGCTACCCAAAATATTTGACCCAAGTTTAAAGGCAATGCTACCAAATACTAACAAAGTGTATGTAAACTTCTGACCCACTGGGAATGTGATGAAAGAAATAATATTTAATAATGTTTTTTTTTTAGGCAAACCAGTTAAACATTTTGTCAGTGTAATTTTAAACAATAAGAAACAAAAACAAATCTGCATATATACAGTGTATATACAGTGTGTGTGTGTGTGTGTGTGTGTGTGTGTGTGTGTGTGTATATATATATATATATATATATATATATATATATATATATATATATATATATATACACACACACCGATCAGCCACAACATTAAAACCACCTGCCTAATATTGTGTAGGTCCCCCTCGTGCCACCAAAACAGCGCCAAACCGCTTCTCAGAATAGCATTCTGAGATGATATTCTTCTCACCACAATTGTAAAGAGTGGTTATCTGAGTTACCGTAGACTTTGTCAGTTCGAACCAGTCTGGCCATTCTCTGTTGACCTCTCTCATCAACAAGGCATTTCCGTCCACAGAACTGCCGATCACTGGATGTTTCTTGTTTTTGGCACCATTCTGAGTAAATTCTAGAGAATGTTGTGTGTGAAAATCCCAGGAGATCAGCAGTTACAGAAATACTCAAACTAGCCCATCTGGCACCAACAATCATCCATGCGCTTATCTAATCAGCCAATCGTGTGGCAGCAGTGCAGTGCATAAAATCATACAGATATGCGTCAGGAGCTTCAGTTAATGTACACATCAACCATCAGAATGGGGAAAAAACGTGATCTCAGTGATTTGGACCATGGCATGATTGTTGGTGACAGATGGGCTGGTTTGAGTATTTCTGTAACTGTATATGGTAATAAACTGAGAGTACAGAAAATTGTGTGTACTGATTTGGATCTCCAAACAGGACAGCTGTGTCCTTTGTTCTTTCTAAACCATATTTAAATAGACTTTTGTGGGAAATCCGCCTCTAAATACAACCATCCCATGTACTCTTAATTTATCAACAATGTTTTACCTGATTTATCTGATGTTTATTATCCCTCATTTGTTAGCAAATAATTGCTTTGAGAAGAAAACTGTCTCCGGCTTTATTTCCACGCCTTCATCTGCCAAATGGATCCTTACAATCTCATAACTCAAAGACATGTCAAAGACATTATTAAGGTCCATAGTTCAGATAATATTACAATATAATGAAAGATAAATCCCAATTCCATCATCTGAGATTGCCATTTTTATTGGTTTATTATAAGTGTATGAGATGAGATGTCTGGCTTTCAGAAAATAATAATGCTTAATATTGTAATTTTGTGATATCTTTATTATGATTATCATTTTATGATTTACAGTATTGAGGTGTCTGTCTTCTAAACCACTTACAAACAAAGTCCTCTTTATAGTGAGACACTATATACTGTAAGGAACAGTCTTCTTTTAGTGGTGCACCGATCAGGAAATTTGAGGCCAATTCTGATCTCCGATTTTTTTAACACTAAGATCGGGTGATATCGATTTTTTTAAAGTGCCCTTTGCCACACTTTTGGAAGTTGGCATGCCCCACACTGTAAAATTATGGAAACACTTTACAAAAAGTTTCCATTTGTTAACATTATTTAACAACATTACTGTAGTTTACATGAACTAATGATCTTAATGTTAGTTACAACATATACGATTACATTTTTAAACTCAAAAGTTGTATTAGTTAACATTAGTTAATGCACTATGAACTAACATGAACTAACAATGAATAATTGTAATTTTATTAACTAACATTATAATTAATAAATGCTGTAAAAATATATTGTTCATTGTTAATTCATGATACCTAATGCATTAACTAATGTTAATGAATGGAACCTTTTTATAAAGTTACCAAAATTAAATTAAAATTACATTAATTGTGAATTGCTAACATTTATTTGTTTTGATACAATTATTAATAGTTCTGTTGTCAATTTCAAAGGGTCATTGTGACATACTGGTAAGCAGTAAAAACCATGAGACCATCACACACAGTAGAGATACGTTCAAAAATAAGAAAAATATATCCATTACAAGCTCTAAAACTGCTCCAGTGAGAAATCACTAATATCTATGATTTGTTTATGGTCTTTGGCGTTTTGCAGTAACACCAATCACTAATTATTAAGCAAATGCATGAAGATGCGGTGCCATAATGGTTAAATGTAATTGCTGTGATTAGTGGTAATGTGACCAACATTAATCTGATTTAAATTGGGATCCTCACAGAATAGCGCTGAGATGAGTGACTGATGAGATATTGAGAGCACCTGGAGAGTACTCACATTTGATTGACGCTACAAGTGAGCATATTGAAGGGAGTGAAGCTGAAAGTGCACATGATCGCCCAGTCTCTTTCGCTCAACACAACGTCTGATTGTCACGAATCACGTTATCACGTATAGGCTACTCAGATTTGTATACGCATGTTTATTTGTTGTTTAATTCGTTTTTATACTCGTTTGCAGTCTCTTTAGCCTCTCCATGCTCACAGTGCAGCAAGTCAGAATTACTACCGTAATGACTCTAGAAAATGGGCAACTTAATATTCATACAATTGTATGTAGCAAATCCCTAATTTTGTGGAATGAGGAAGCGGGAGACGGCGTACTTCGTTCCAAAATACAGTCTTTATTCAAACACAAAAATCTTTGCTTTTCAGCAGAACGCTCTCAAACGCACACATTCTCGCTGGAAGCTCAGCTCTCTCCCTTCTACCGCAGTCTCTTCCCCTTTTATCTCTGTGTCACAGCTCACTGAAAATACAAACAGGTGTTAGCACAGGTGTAAATCCTTAACCATTCAGCTTTCCTGGACCTCACTCTCCACAGATCGGCACTCGATCACACCCCCGCCTCCACAGTGTAATTCATACACATTTTAAAAAACAAATCTGCATATTCATCCGAATAACAGCATGTCTGAAAAAGTTAAAATTTGTGAATACTTAGAATTGCCAACAATTCACCCTCCAGAGGCCACACTGTTATGCATCAAGGGCTGAGAAAGCGCTCATTCATTAGAGTAGCAGTGTATGTGTGATTTTCTGCATGCTGCAAAAAAGATCAGCCCTGATTCTAGGCACGATCGGCCGATCACAGACTTAAGACAAAGATCGGCCGATTTAGATCGAACGGCGCAACCCTGTCTTCTTTGGTTACTAAATTGTTCCTTTTCACAGTGGAATTGCATATTCATGGGCATCCTCACTGGTGTGGCTCTAAAGAAACTAACAAAAAAACAAAAACAAACAAACAAACAGTATTTAGTTTTTACTGTCAAGATGTTAAAAGTGCTGCAAGCTCACATACTGTATAACGTCAGGTATCACTGAAATTGGTGTACTGAGAAATCACTCCTGTCTCTGTGATAATCCTAGGCTCTGTAAAAAACCAAAGATGAGTCAAGGGAGTAGTCCATAGTTTTTTCTTTTTTTTTAAGCCAATCAGAGAAACTCTCTCTGCCTCTCTGTCAATCATTTTGCACAACGCAACAAGTTAGCAAAACAACTATAATCACCTTTAAAGTCAACATGGAATATGTATTTTTTAATGCATATCTTAATGCTTATTGTGCACAACCCATTGGTGCATGCTACTCAAAATAATGTTTGTTTTTGTAATATTTTAATAAAATTAATAACTTGCTCCTCCTCTTCAGAGCATTACCTCTCACTTTTTCAAACCCTTTCCTCCAAACATGAGGCTCCATTCTAGTAGCATATATAACACCCACTTTCCCTATCTGTCACTCACTCGACGTTGTGTCGATGTAGTGACACTAGGGGTCACTCTTGGGAGCCCGAGACACCTCTGGTCTTTGATAAAAGGCCAATGAAAATTGGTGAGTGGTATTTGCATGCCACTCCCCCAGACATACGGGTATAAAAGGAGCTGGTATGCAACCACTCATTCAGATTTTCTCTTCGGAGCCGAACGGTCATGCTCACAGAGCTCAATACTACTGTTCATTCACCTCTGCTGGATCTGACGGCGCATTTCAGCAGCTTCTCCCCCCTCTGCACTGGTGCACTGCAGAGAATGCCCCTGGGCACTTCGGCAGAAATAAAATAGTATATTTCTCTAAAAGAGTGGCACACACGGAACATCTTTTTAAAGACGCGTCTTTCTAAAGATGCTTTTCCAATTGTGTGTTATTCCTGGTTGCGCTCGTTATCTCTTGCCTTCTGATGGTCATGATCACTGTCTTTCATGTCTGGGCACTGCTGACGCGGAGACAGCGTTCGCGGATGGTCATGTTCTCATTGCGAGGATATGTCCATGGCAACGTTGCGGTCGCGGCTCGCCTTCGTAAGTAAACAAGCCACCCCAGAGGCTCCCCGCCTCGGTCCTTTTACCCACGGGTATGAGGCCAGCGCAGCTAGCACTGGGGGCGATTTGGGGACCCCGATCGGGCTTCCGGATGAGTCCACCGGCTCGTCTCACGGCGAGTTCAAACTCTTGTTCGGAGCCCGCGAAAGTGATGAGCTCTCGAGCGCAGCATCGGAGAGCGGGCTCGTCCAGTTGGAAGCCTCAGCTGGGCTCCTCCCTTCGTGGACGTTTGCCCAGTCACAGGCTGACACGGAGATGACGACATGCTTTCTCGGGCAGCCGCGAGCATCGGCTAGAGTGGAACTCACTGCTCTTCCCTGAACCCTCGTGGCTCGTTGATTGGTTCCTGGGCTCGCGGCGCCGCTCAAAGCCACGCCCCGCCCCCGTTCCTTTCTTCCCGGAAGTGCATGAAGAGATGACAAGGTCGCGGGAGGCACTTTTTACTGCCCGGTCCCGATCTGGACAAGCCACCTCCGCCTTGCATGCCATGGCTCTCCTGCAAGTCCGCCAAGGAGCTAAAGGAACTGCGCTCGGCGACCGACCTTTCTCTCCGAGCGACGGAGGTCACGGCGCGGTCTCTCGGGCGGACGATGGCCACACTAGTGGTCCAGGAATGCCACCTTTGGCTCAACCTGGTCAAGATGAGTGAGGCCGACAAGACACGGTTCCTTGCTGCCCCCATTTCCCAGGCGGGCCTAATCGGCGACACAGTCGAGGACTTTGCCCAGCAGTTTTGGATGGTGGAGCAGTAGACGATGCTAGCTGGCATATCCTGCCCCGGTGCGGCTCAAGATCCCGCACCCCATCTACTCATCGCCAAGGGCGCCCCCCTGCGGTGACTGCACCGGCTCTGCCGCAGCCCGCCCCTTCGGTCCGGCTCCGGCGTGGAGCCCACCGCAGAAGCAGACGCCACCCGTCTCGCGGCCACCCAGAACCCGTGAAAGGCTTCAAAGTGCCCTTGAGACGGGTGACCCAGGGACAACGAAACCCACTGCTCTGGAGCTGGTAAGCAGATCTCTCCATCTTTTTGTTACCTTTTGCATTTAATTGCGCTGCATGCCCAAGTGGCTGCAGTACTCAAGAGCTCAGCAAGAGCGGTTTCCTTGTTCTCTGGGTCACGTATCTGGTGTGCACGGCCGTCATCACAACCACCGTCCACCACTCTATTTGGCAGGTTTGGCGCTACAGCGGCAGTCTCCCACCCCTGAGCACCCAGCTGTGGCACAAATCTGCCCCCGATGTGACATGAGGACAGGCCTCTTCCTCCCCCATCCCAGGCTGTTCCGGGGATGGTCACAAGGAGCCAGGTAAGTGCTTCGATGTACTTAGTCTCAGCACGGTCATGACGTGGTGTGGCACCTCGAGCTCTGCCCCGCCGCGAGGCCCCACATGCCAGTACGTCCGATGACGTTGTCCCTTTGGTCCCCCTTGCGTGGAACTTGGACGCATGGCTTGCGCTTTCCAATCTGTCACGAAGGCTGGTCCGGACCGTCCGACTTGGCTGCACGATTCACTTCGCCAGGCGTCCGCCCAGGTTCAGTGGGGTCCACTTCACCTTGGTGAAGGATGAAAACACTGCTACCTTGAGTGGAGATCGCTACCCTCCTACAGAAGGGCGCGATAGAACCTGTCCCTCCAGCTGAGATGAAGAAGGGGTTTTTCAGTCCCTACTTCATCGTACCGAAAAAAGGCGGTGGGTTGCGGCCAATCTTGGACCTGTGAGTTCTGAACTAGGCTTTACACAGACTCCCGTTCAAGATGCTGACGCAAAGACGCATTCTGGTGAGCGTCCAGCATCAAGATTGGTTCGCGGCGGTAGACCTGAAGGATGCGTACTTCCACGTCTCGATCCTTCCTCGACACAGACCCTTCCTGCGGTTTGTGTCCGAGAGTCAGGCATATCAGTACAAAGTCCTCCCTTTCGGCCCGTCCCTGTCTCCTCGCATCTTACGAAAGTCGCAGAGGCTGCCCTTGCCCCATTAAGGGAGGTGGGCATTCGCATTCTCAACTATCTTGACGAGTGGCTAATCCTAGCTCATTCTCGAGACATGTTGTGCGCACACAGGGACCTGGTGCTCTCACACCTCAGCCGACTAGGGCTTCGGGTCAACTGGGAAAAGAGTAAGCTCCTCCAGGTTCAGAGCATCTCTTTTCTCGGTTTGGAGTTGGACTCAGTCTCTTGACGGCTCGCCTTAGGAAACGAGCGCGCTCAGTTGGTGCTGGCCTGTTTGAAGGCGTTCAAACAGAAAACAGTGGTTCCACTGAAACTTATGGGCATATGGCGTCCTCGGCGGTGGCCACCCCGCTCGGGTTGATGCATATGAGGCCGCTTCAGCACTGGCTCCAGACTCGAGTCCCAAGATGAGCATGGCGCCACGGGACACGTCGCGTGGTCATCACGCCGGTCTGTCACTGTCTTTTCAGCCCTTGGACCGACCTCTCGTTTCTACGGGCAGGTGTTCCTCTAGAACTGGTCTCCAGGCGCGTCGTGGTCATGACAGACGCCTCCAAAACGGGCTGGGGTGCTGTTTGCAATGGGCACGCAGCCACTGGCCTCTGGACGGGTCCACGACTGTCCACCTGTGGTGGTAGACACAATCACTCAGGCTAGGGCCCCCTCTACGAGGCGCCTGTATGCCTTTAAGTGGCGTCTGTTCGCTAAGTGGTTTTCTTCCCGTCGGGAAGACCCCCAGAGATGCGCAGTCGGATCAGTGCTTTCCTTCCTGCAGGAGAGGTTGGAAGGGAAGCTGTCCCCTTCCACCTTGAAGGTGTACGTTGCCACCATAGCAGCACACCACGACGCAGTTGACGGTAAGTCCTTAGGGAAGCACGACCTGATCATCAGGTTCCTAAGAGGCACCAGGAGGCTGAATCCCTCCAGACTGCGCCTCGTTCACTCATCAGACCTCTCTGTAGTTCTTCAGGGTCTACAGAGAGCCCCCTTTGAGCCTTTGCAGTCAGCTGAGCTTAAGGCACTCTGCTTGAAGACTGCCCTCCTGACTGCGCTCACTTCCATCAAGAGGGTAGGTGACCTGCAAGCCTTCTCTGTCAGCGAAACGTGCCTGGAGTTCGGTCCAGGTTACTCTTACGTGATCCTGAGACCCTGACCGGGCTATGTGCCCAAGGCACCCCTTTAGGGACCAGGTGATGAACCTGCAAGTGCTGCCCCAGGAGGCAGACCCAGCCCTGTCGTTGCTGTGTCTGGTGCGTGCTTTACGCATCTATTTGGATCGCATGCAGAGCTTTAGAATCTCTGAGCAGCTCTTTGTCTGCTTTGGTGCACAGCGGAAAGGAAGCACTGTCTCCAAGCAGAGGATCGCCCACTGGCTCATTGACGCCATAACTATGGCATATGTCGCCTAGGACATGCCGCCCCCGGTAGGGCTACAAGCCCATTCTACTAGGGGTGTAGCGGCTCCCTGGGCCCTGGCCAGGGGTGCCTCTCTAACAGACATTAGCAGAGCAGCAGGCTGGGCAACACCCAACACCTGTGCAAGGTTCTACAACCTCTGGGTGGAACCGGTTTCATCCCAGGTAGTGGCACGCAACACAAGCGGATAAGCCCGGGATAGCTGGCTGGGTGTATCGCTTGCACATAGTGCCTTCCACCTCCCTTGGAGCTGAAGACGTGTGCCATTAATTCCCAATAGTGTTCACAAACTTTGTTCCTTGGTTGACTTCCTCTGAGCCCTGTGGGAGTCGAGTTTTTGCAGAGACTCGCTGCCGGCCCAGTACACGTGCTAATTAAGAGTCCTGTTCTGGGGTAGGTGCTCTGCATGTGGCGGTTCCCTGTAAGGCTAACCCCATGCGATATATATCTTCCGCTAGTTCATTTCCCTGTTGGCAAACTGCGTCTTCCTTGGGCAGAGCCCCTCTTTTGTAGTAGTAACTTTTGTAATGTTTGTAGTAACTCCTCCCCCATTGGGCAGGATCTACCTTGAAGACTCTCCACATGGTTGGAAAGACCATGTGACGTATTCCACTTAAATATCCCCCCATCTCTTTGGGCGAGGTGTGATCTCCGCAGTGTCTTCCCCTTGGGAGGGACACCCCCCGACTAGACCTGTCGGAAAAGAGGCCACGACTGGGTTAAGCCTGTCTCTATCTTTTGGGTAGTCGACTTGTCCCCAAAAAGGGCCGTTCGATACTCATAACTATTTTGGGGGAGGTTACGTGTTTTGACCTGTTGTACTGGCTATGAGGCACACAGTAGTCTGCCCACCACACACCACCAGTTCACGTAACACAGTTCAGCCAGTTGTGGCATTTCGTATAGGGACCCCTAGTGTCACTACATCGACACAACGTCGAGTGAGTGACAAATAGGGAACGTCATGGATACTTGTGTAACCTCCGTTCCCTGATGGAGTGAACGAGACATTGTGTCCCTCCTGTCTGAAATGGCTGGATCTTATATCGGCTCCTCAGCATAAAACCTGAATGAGTGGTTTCATACCAACTCCTTTTATACCCGTATGTCCGGGGGAGTGGCATGCAAATACCACTCGCCAATTTTCATTGGCCTTTTATCAAAGACCAGAGGTGTCTCTGGCTTCCAAGAGTGACCCCTAGTGTCACTACATCGACACAACGTCTCGTTCCCTCCATCAGGGAACGGAGGTTACATAAGTAACCATGACGTTCTCCTATCCAGTCAATTCCTAGTGGATAGAATCAAGTCACGCCCTAAATTTTTCTAATTTATATCCTGTTTCACTCGAAAATACACTAATCAGCCACAACATTAAAACCACCTGCCTAATATTGTGTAGGTCCCCCTCGTGCTGCCAAAACAGCGCCAACCCGCATCTCAGAATAGCATTCTGAGATGCTATTCTTCTCACCACAATTGTACAGAGCGGTTATCTGAGTTACCGTAGACTTTGTCAGTTTGAACCTGTCTGGCCATTCTCCATTGACCTCTGCCACAGTCCAAATCATTAAGATCAAATTTTTTCCCCATTCTGTTGGTTGATGTGAACATTAACTTAAGCTCCTGACCCATATCTGCCCATTTATGCACTGCACTGTTGCCACATGATTGGCTTATTAATTAATCGCATGGATGATTGTTGGTGCCTGACGGGCTGGTTTGAGGATTTTTGCCTGTCAATCTTCAGCACTGTGGGCTCTGAACAGTGCATCTGCAACAATGTTTTCAGCACCCCTTCTATGGCAAATGTCCAGGTTGAAATCTTGAATTATGAGAGACCAACGCATTAAGCGTTGGTTCGAGTTACACATACGGGAGAGAAAGGCAAGGGGGTTATGGTCAGTGAACACAACAATTGGAAATGAACTACCACCCAAGTAAATTTCAAAGTGTTGGAGTGCCATCAACAGGGTAAGAGCTTCCTTTTCAGTGGTGCTATACTTGCGCTGGCACTGGGAGATTTTTTGAAAAGTAAAAAATTGGGTGATCAACACTGGTGTTGCTCTCTTGTAACAGAACGGCTCCGGCACCAGTAGCGCTTGCATCAACCTCTAACTTAAATGGATGATACTGGGGCATTACACAGGAGTTTCTTGGCCATGGTAAAGGCATGCTCACACACAGGTGTCCATTTAAATACCTGGGAAGAACTGAGGAGATCAGTTAAGGGTGACAAAATGGTGGCAAAATTGTGACAAAACCTTCGATAATATCCTGCCATTCCCAAGAAGTAGCACAGCTCATGTTTATTCACTGGTGTGACAGAATTTTGCAGACACCCACAAGAAACAGGAAGATCCTTTGCAACAAATTAATCATCCTCTAGGGAGGGAGGCGCTAGTACAGCAACAGTAACAGGCTTAGAAGTGGGAGGAGTGGACGCATCTCTTGATTGATAAGCCTTTAGCATATTAATATGACAGATACAGGACTTCCTCCTACAATCAGTGGTGCGAATTACATAATTTGTGTCACTCAGTTTCGTTTCAACAACATACGGTCCTGTAAATACAGACTGAAGCACAGATCCGGGCACTGAGAGCAGAACTAACACAGAATCACCACATTGAAATTAGCGATCAACACTTTTGCGGTCAAACTGGGTTTTCATCACAGCTTGCAAGGTTGCCAGGTTTGCCTTTGCTACCTCACAAACATGATGCAGATGTTCGTGGAAAGAGTTCACATATGCTAACACAGGAGTGAGTTCTGGGTCGACAGTAAGAAGCTGTTCACGTAATAGTTTCAGCAGGCCCCTAACAGTATGACCCCTAAAACAGTATGTCTGATGGAACCACTCCAAAGCTCCTTGAGATTGGAGATGATAGGCGCTAGTCATCTAGTGAATTACAGATATTCCCTTTAATACCTGCGTGAACAATTTGGAGGTAAAATTTGTGTCCTGATCCATTTGGATCATGCATGGTAAGCCAAACACAGAGCAAAATTTAACGAACTCCTTAACAATGGTCTTTGCTTTAAGGTTGCAAAGCGGTATTGCCTCGGGGAAACGTGTGGCAGCACACCTAAGTGTATGAATATACTGGTGACCAGATTTCGATCTAGAAAGTGGACCAACACAATCCAAACGGCATTCAAATGGCTCCCCCATATCTGGAATGGGTTGCAAGGGGGCTGGTTAAATGACTTGATTCCGTTTACCTGCAATTTGAGATGCATGGCATGAACAACAGTACTTTGAGATAGCTGCTCTTAAGCCAGGCCATTAGAAACACTTAGCTACATACTAGAAAGTTTTGTTAATGCCTAAATAACCGGAAAGAACGTGATCATGGGCGAGTTTGAGAACTGGCAGACAGTAACCAGTAGGTAGTACAATTTGAAAAGTTGGGCTCAACTTAGCTGTAACAGTGGGGTTAAAATGGGAAAGGAGGAGGCGGGAACCAGCTGAACAGTCAAAGTAATGTTTAATGTAAAATTAAAACATAAAGACAAAAAAAAAAACACACACGGCAGCTGCGTGTGGCTCTCTCTCTCTCGAACTGCCACATCTGGCTGCCTTTATCCCTCACCTCGGCTGATTAGCCCGATTGGGGCCCGGGCGTGCAATCACAGCCCAGCCCTGCCCTCCTTCTTGTCAAACTAGCCTCTTTAACAGCTTGAAACATCCATAGTCACACTCCTCCCTCCTTTGCCTCAGGCCGGGGAACCCCCGGCATGACGTACACCACCCCCACTTTCTGGCTGTGCCTGCTGGCAGGCTTTTCCCTACCTCTCTCGAGACCTGGGAGGGAGACAAGGGGATGGAAAAGGGGAGAGGGAAAGTGCGAGGCGGAGCGACAGTGAGAAAAAGAGAGGAGAGAGAGAATAAAATTGCTCGCAGGTTCCCAGACACACTGTCACCTGGTCCTTGACCACTCCTCCACCTTCTGGCGGATGACAGCCACTCCTCTCGGGCAGACAGCAGCGAGTCCTCTGACCCCTGGTGGATGGAACACCCTTCCGCGTTCTGGCGGCCGGTAGCGAGCCCCTCTGCCCCTGGCAGCGGCTCCACCGCTCCAGGTGGCCGGCAGCGAGCCCCTCCTCCCCTCATGGATGGTGGACATTCCTCCACATCCAGGTGGCCAGCAGCGACTCCTCTGTTCCCTGCAGATGACTGTGACTGCTCCTTTGGGCAGATGGCAGTTGTGAGGACTTCATGACAGTGCATCCTTCCTCCTTTCCGGATTTCAGGACCAATGTAACAGGGGGGTTAAAATGGGAAAGGAGGAGGTGGGAACTGGCTGAACAGTCAAAGTAATGTTTAATGTAAAATTAAAACATAAAGACAAAACATAAACACACACACGGCAGCTGCGTGTGGCTCTCACTCTCTCGAACTGCCATCCGGCTGCCTTTATCCCTCTCCTTGGCTGATTAGCCCGATTGGGGGCAGGGTGTGCAATCACAGCCCAGCCCTGCCCTCCTCCTTGTCAAACTAGCCTCTTTAGCAGCTTGAGACATCCACTTACGCATCAGAATGCCTTTATCCCAAAAATAGCAAACACTTACGTCATCGACGCCATCTACAGTCACCACAGTAGCCTCAACACAGTGAGCTAAGACTTTTGCGCAGCACTAAGCTGCTCTCTGCCAACTTTCAGAGATGGGTCTTTAATGGTAGAACCAAGGTCAGCTTCCACAACACTGCTGTCTACAATAGACCAAGCTCAACAAGGGGACCTGAGGAAGTGAGAAAAGAATCAGATAGGTCAATCACATCTTCATACTTGCACGCGTGGTAGTGCGTAACTGCACATGCTGGGAACGCAGAGGGGAAACACCTGTGCATGTCGGCCTCACGTACAGGAGATTCAGCAAATACTCTGGAACCTGCTAGATCATTTCCAAGGATGAGGCTCACTCCCTCCACCAGCAGTTTTGAGCACACACCCACCTTCACTGGCCCAGAGACCAGGTCAGAGTTTAAGAACACTGTATGGAATGGAACCTTAACACAGTCCAGTTCAATGCCACAAATTAATACATTAGTTCCCTTGTATGTCTTACTTGAAAGGGGCACAGTATTCTCAAGAATAAATGACTGTGCAGTGCCTGTATCTCTTAAAATTGAGAGGTTTTGCAGTGGAGTTAGGGGAAATACAACCCTTCAATAGAAAGCGATTTAGCACAGAGCAGTCAGACAAATCATGATCCTCCACACTAGGCAAAGGACTGAAAACAGCATTGGCAACACTTGTAGTTTTAGGGGTGGCATTTTCTTGTTTCCATGCCTTGCAGTCAGAGATAAAGTGACTGGGATCAAGGCAGTAAAAACAAATGCGTTTATCTCCAGAGCATTTAGACTCATACTTGCGTTGCGTGATGCTCGCTTTTAGGCGAACGCTTAAACACAAGAGGTTTGTCACACTGCTGTAAAACATTGACGTGCTGACTCTGACACGCATCAGGAGAGAACACAGTCTAATGCATAAGGACATACTCATCTGCCAACACAGCAACAGCAGAAAGAGAGGCTACTTTTTGTTCATTCAAATGCATGACTAGACTGTTAGGCAAGCAGGTTTTGAAATCCTCTAACAGGACCAGTTCTAATGTTGTGGTTTTGGAAGCAGCACACCACTTCTCTAATAAAGCTCTCGTCACAAGTGAACTCAACAAATGTCAGTTTGGCTGTTTTACTGTAACCACAAAATGTTTGTCTATAGGCCTCGGGGACCAGCTCATTGACTATTAGAACCACAGCTTTAACAAGGTCATAATCAATGGAATCTTCGATAGGAAGGGCAGAACACACCTCCTGCGCTTTGCCAACTATGCTACACTGTAACATTAATGCCCACATATCTTTTGGCCAATTCAATTTCGCAGCAATTTGCTCAAACGCGGCAAAATCAGCATTGACTCCAGACTCTCTGAATGGAGGGACAAGTTTAATATACCTGCTAGGGTCAAAGGGAACAGAAGCACCATCAGGTGCATGGTCGGTGCCGGACTTGGCAGAAGTAGAGACACCGGCGTGGGTAGGAGCGGAGGGAGGCAGAATTGCGGTACGCATCAAGCTCTCTTTCCTTCTCCCTATGAATTAGCTCCAATTCGCGCAAATGCAACAAACGTGTATCATGGTCTTGCCATTTGATTTGCAACTCTATCTCTTTCAATTTCAGTGCCAAATTGGGGTCGGGTTCAGGCGTTGGAGGACTGGCAGCCGGACCCTTTTCTTCAGATGTGCCACCCTCCAAAGCCTCGCCTTTGTCAGCCTCACTAAATGAATGCGGCTCTTCCAACAGAATTTTTAACTCCACCAATTTGGTAAACAATTCCGATTTAATTATTTGTTTCACAGCCAAAGATTGAAAAGAAATTCTCAAGATTTCAGCAATTTGTAGTAAATCTTTTTTGCGGAATTTATCAAATTGTTCTGTGGTCGGATTATTGAGAAAGTTTTCAGTATCAGATTCCATGGTCTACACTACACTTACTCCTCCTCACACAAAATAAACAGCCAAACAAGAAATGTAAATACTCACCAGGGAAGAGGGTTAGTAGCCGGATGAGCCTCCAATAGTTATGATTAGGCAGACAAGCCAAAGGACAAGCCTCTAATTGTTATGATTCGTAGATGGATGGACGAGCCCCCAATTGTTATTATTTGTCCCAGTCTAGGTTGGAAATACCATAACAAGAACGTTGTGGTTCCCCTCTTATGTCCCACACTCACAAATAGTCAAGTTTTTAGAATGCAAAATAAGGTATTTATTTGATTAAACGAGAAAGGAGGCGAAAGGCTTCAGGAGGGGACAAAGGCCAAAATAACAAACAAAAGTTCACAAATTCCTGAAGGGGGAGTCAACTAACTTACCTAGAAAAGAAAATTGAAATAAACAACATAAACATAACCTAACTCCCTCTCTACCCAGAAACAAGAGAAAACAGATATTAAACAAAATGGCACCAACCTCCCTACAAATGCTTCCAAAGTAATCAATGCAAGGAGCACTCGACAATAAGTTTTGACAACAGTTCACTCACTCACTAGGCATGAATGCAGTCTCAATTGATATACAACAAACTGTCAATAGAGTATAACAACACAGTCAGTAGAGGGGAGACGGGGAATGAAGCTTTCCAGCAGCTTTTATCCTCCAGCAGCTCACAGCCAGATCAATCAGGAGAACTCTTCGTTAGTGCTCTCAACTGGTAGTGATTAGAGTGAGATGGAGAATAAGAGAGAGGAGAAAAGCCAGGGGAAAAACAGACATGCCACACTAGACATTCACACCCCAAAATTCATAACCAAAACAGATACAATGTTACACCACATTGAATATGTCTTTCGACGTAACATTTTGTTCTCGTTCTTTTTTTGGGTTGGGTAGTCAGTGAGTTTAGTCGAGGGAGGCAGAGGGCTAATTTAGATACTGCTTGCTCTAAAAACTCACATAATGACATCCTGAAAAGAAAGCATGATGGCCACACCAGAGCTTGCAGTTAATGTAGATCTTTTCAGACAGCTATGGGCCCACCCTCCTTCCTCTCACTGTATTCCTTCACTGCTTAGTATGCAGGGTCCAGAATTGACACTCAGCAGGTTCCAAATGCGAGTACAAATTGGCTAAAGTAAATAAAAGTTAAGAGGCTTTTTTCCTCCCAGAAGTCCATGTGGCAACACATATGTGGATTATTCCTGCCATTAAGCCACCCAAACTAAAATATTATATTTTAATAGCGCAAAAATCATGGATTTCGTGGTCCATAAGAAATATACCAATTATATTTAAGCTCAATTCATGCTGTTACAAGCCTTCCCCCCAAAATGGGCCCTGTATAACAATATAAAGAAATATTAGCGAAAACATTGCAAACTTTTTTCTTTTTTTTTTTTTTTTTTGTCAGAATACTCGGCTACATTTGAATTGCCGTCAATTGAGTAACAAACTTTTTGACTGCAAAACAGCATCCACCAGCAACTTTGGCATGTACTCTGTTTATGTGTTTTTAGTGTGTACACATGGCAGTTTTTTTGCTTCTGTGTGGAGTTGTGTGTATTATGTATGCATCTAAATGCCATCTGCAGCAGCAGTATGTCATTTTGCTGGTTCCAGGACACATGCAGGGCTCTCTGTGCCTGCGAGGGTGGTATTACTCTTTCTTGTTTGAGTTCTCAGTGTGAAAATGCCGCTGAGGCCTCTCAAGTTCATGCAGTGTGAGTCAATGTGTGGAGCGCTGTCATATTATCTGGTGGCAGAACGAAAATGCTGTGTTTTCCACCTCATATCCCCTGCAGCAGTCTGAACTCTGCTGTTCATTGCTGACCCCCACAACAGACAATGGATTCAGAGAGAGAAAGAGATGGATGGACGGATGGAGAGACAGAATGATAAATGGATGGATGATGGGTGGGAAGGTGGGTGGGTGGGTCAGTGCCTTTCCTGCAGTAACCGATTATAAATGGCAATATTAAATTATATATATATATATATATATACACACAGTTGAAGTCAGGAGTTTACATACACTTAGGTTGAAGTCATTAAAACTAATTTTTTAACCAGATTTAATATTAGCAAACTATAGTTTTGGCAAGTTGTTTAGGACATCTACTTTGTGCATGGCACAAGTAATTTTTCCAACAATTGTTTACAGACAGATTGTTTCACTTTTAATTGACTATATCACAATTCCAGTGGGTCAGAAGTTTACATACACTAAGTTAACTGTGCCTGATGAAACAAAAACTGAACAGTTTGGCCATAATGACCATCGTTATTTTTGGAGGAAAAAGGGTGAGGCTTGCAAGCCAAAGAACACTATCCCACCTGTGATGCATGTGGGTGGCAGCATCATGTTTTGGAGGTGCTTTGCTGCAGGAGGGACTGGTGCACTTCACAAAATAGATGGCATCATGAGGAAGGACAATTATGTGGATATATTAAAGCAACATCACAAGACATCAGCCAGGAAGTTAAAACTCGGTCACAAATGTGTCTTCCAAATGGACAATGACCCCAAGCATACCTCCAAAGTTGTGGCAAAATGGCTTAAAGACAACAAAGTCAAGGTATTGGAGTGGACATCACAAAGCCCTGACCTCATTCCGATAGAAAATTTATGGGCAGAAGTGAAAAAGCGTGTGCGAGCAAGAAGGCTCACAAACCTGACTCAATTATACCAGTTCTGTCTGGAGGAATGGGCCAAAATTCCAGCAACTTATTGTGAGAAGCTTGTGGAAGTCTACCCAAAACGTTTGACCAAGTTAAACAATTTAAAGGCAATGCTACCAAATACTAACAAAGTATACGTAACCTTCTGACCCACTGGGAATGTGATGAAAGAAATAAAAGCTGAAATAAATCATTCTCTCTACTATTATTCTGACATTTCACATTCTTAAAATAAAGTAGTGATCCTAACTGACCTAAGACCAGGAATGTTTTCTATGATTAAATGTCAGGAATTGTGAAAAACTGAGTTTAAATATATTTGGCTAAAATGTATGTACATTTCTGACTTCAACTGTATATACACTACCGGTCAAAATTTTGAAACACTTGACTGAAATGTTTCTCATGTTCTTAAAAATCTTTTGATCTGAAGGTGTATGCATAAATGTTTGAAATTAGTTTTGTAGACAAAAATATAATTGTGCCACCAAATTAATTTATTTCTTTTTGAAACTGATGACTTGGACCAAATAATTAAAAAAAGCAGCCAATAAGTGCCCAACATATAGATGGGAACTCCTTCAATACTGTTTAAAAAGCATCCCAGGGTGAAACCTCAAGAAGTTGGTTGAGAAAATGCCAAGAGTACATTTCTGAAAATTCTAGGCAAAGGATGAGTACTTTGAAGATGCTAAAATATAACACAGTTTTGATTTATTTTGGATTTTGATTAGTCACAACATAATTCCCATTGTTCCATTTATGTTATTCCATAGTTTTAATGACTTTACTATTGTATATATATATATATATATATATATATATATATATATATATATATATATATATATATATATATATACGACAGACTCAGGTATTTCCCATTATGCTCAAAATGTAAATGAAGGAAAAACAATGCCAGGGATAAAAGATGACAGGTAAACTCCCCCCCCCCCTCCATCTTATTAGAACATTAAAACTATTCTGTTTTCTGTTTTCTGTTTTCTGCTTACATCTCTATAATCTGTGCAAGTTTTTTACATAATATACACACTAACATTCGAGACATTTTGATAAAAACAGAATTTCTATCATTATCGAGACACACTGTTTGTCTTGCGCATCCACAAGTGCCTGACTGACTTGTGTCTGACTGGCAAGTTTCTAAAAATGATAAACAGTTTAGGTGCTGCTGACTGCAGGCCTACCTCTTTGCTGGTGTTCGCATTTCATGGCTTTGTAGCATTCGATGGTGAGTTTAGATGATCATTAATTTCCACCATACAAAGAGGGCAAATTAGATTTTAAACATTCCGTCCCGTGCACATGTGTGTGAGAGAGAGAGAGAGAGAATGAGAGAGGATGAGAAAGAGGGAGGGAGCTGTGCTGCTGTTCCACTCTGATCAGCTCTAATTCCAATCAGGTTTTAGAAAATTTCACTGAACAGAATGAAACATTTTGATGTCTATTGAATATATGCATTACTACAGGGTAAAAAAATAACTGCACATCTTAGACCTCCCCTTGAACCCCTGTAATTCGCACCGTGGTACTGATTAACATTTTAGACTACATTTAGACCTGACATTTTTTTAATTATTTTTCAAAGTTATTGCACAATAACTTTAGCCTGCTACTATCACTGTCAAAAAAAGCACCATGGTATACTTATAGTATCACGTAAGTAGCTTGAGTGTTTATACCACAAGGTTTACCTATGAACTACGCAATCTCATTAAACTAACGAGCTCATTCTCTGTGTTGGTAACACATACTCCCATCCATGTATATTTTTCTCCCAAACTCATGAAATGCAACACACACACATAAAAAAATTACACATTATTGTTCCTTGATATATATAACTGTGTTGCTAACAGTGTTTCTCATTTACAGGTGTTTGTAGCACTGATTCCCTCTAAGAGACTCTTGAGGGCCCTGAACCCTCCTGTTAAACACGCCACCAATCATCACTGGAGTCTACCACCACTTAGACAGGTACCAGACAATCCCTGCAGCACATCTCCAGCATGATCAATCAGTGGAGAACTTTAAATGGCTCCTCCCACATTGCATTCAATTGCAGCTCTAATCTACACTGCATCACATGTCACATAATTTTTCTATGTACTAAAAGTATGAAAAAGTATGTATGCTGAATAGGCAAAAGTATATAGTGTAAGAACTGTAGTAAGATGGTGTGAGCATTGATACTAGATACCATGCCATAATATTGTGTTTGCATTTGCATGTAAACATAACAGTCTAGAGAAAATAATTTTACTAAAATTAATTATTTGCCTAAAAATTATTAATGGAGAATTCCTCTCCTTCTACAGTTCAAGAGGTTGTGGGCAATATTAGACCAAAAAGCATGCACACTTCGAAAATCCACCATAAATAGTATATCAGCCAGGCACCTTTTGCCACTAGTGATTTGTCACATACTGTTTAAGATGGATGTTTAGGATCTGTCCACTGGGAAACAAAGTTGTGGGAAACAAAGTTCCCAAACTGCTACATTGTTATGTCCAATTTCAGATTTATCTGCATGAAAAAAAAAAAACCTCCAACAAACCAGCCTGGTCTCGTGTACATTACGTGACCGTGGCAACATTGCAAAAGTGAAATTACGCACTTCATTACGCATTTGGCTGCAGTTTCCCAGTGAAATGTCCAGAGGGGGGTGCCAAAGCCAGTGAAATGTTGTTATAATCAGACAAGGCTTTTAAGGTGAATATTAGATAGAGGTTTTAATGAGTAAAATGTACCTCCCTAACCTAAAACTTTAACCTAAACTTAACCAACAGTGATATAAAATAAAATGAGAGTGACAAAAACAGACATGCTTAACCTAATCCAACGCCTGAACCTAACCGAAAGTGTCCAAAAACAAAGAAATGAAAAGCACATTTTCTGAAGCAACCACGGCATCTCGTGATGCTTCTATGACACTCTCGTCTCATGTCTCAGCTTGCGTGCTTGACTGGTTACAAACCGCAGTCTTCCAAGTTCAAATCTTACACTCAATCTGGTACACTGGAATTGAGTGTCAATGTAGGTGAGTCTGTAATACAAGCGTTAAAATTAGGGCTGTCAATTTAACATGTTAATTCAGTGTGATTAATTATATAAAAAATAATGCATTAAAAAAAAAAAAAATAGCGCAAGTACTCATGTCCTCGGACCGTGATAAGGAATATTCCTTCCATCTGAGCAATTCAAGCTTGAAGTACCACCTGTTTTCTCCAGGGGGCAGTAAGCAAAACTTCAGCTGTTTGAGCAACATGCTTATACAGAGAACAAACCACACAGCAGACAAAACAAGATGTTAACACGTTCTTGCAGTCAAACACAGCTTGATGGAGTGCAAATACAAACGCAGGGATCTCAAGACGTGTTTTTCTAAGCTTCAAACTATGTTTAACTTGACACAGCCATCTAGGGATGCAAGGGTGCGTCTGATGCAATTTATGATTTTGCATCGATTCTATTGGACCCCCCCCAAGTTAGTATAGGCTTGGTCTTAAAGACTTACCCACCTGCTGGCGATGCCAGTCAGAAGATGGGGATGGAACCCATGTTTTTTGGGGTTGTGTTAAGATTCAGGAATTTTGGTTGAGGGTCCAGCGCTTTGTGTGTGACGTACTGGACACTAAATTTTCATTTTGCCCCAGACTGTGTATTTTAGGTGATGGGGAGGTCCTGAATATAGGAGATAAATACATAAAAAGCTGGGTTCTAACCAGCGTGATGATTGGCAGACAGCTAATCCTTAGGTGTTGGAAGTCAACTGATGCACCCTCATTTCGTGAGTGGTGCACCAAGTTGGGTAAAGTGGCAGCTTTTGAGGAGATGACTTCCAGATGGCTGGGGAACCTGGCAATTTACGGCTGAAAATGGGGCAGTTATTTGTCTCAGTTGGTATGGTCTTAGCGAGGGGTAGTGGAGGGAGACATTTTTTTTTTTATTGGTGTGTCCTTTTTTTTTGATGTACTTATGTATTTCTATTTGTGTGTCTGTTTATATGTGGGTATGATGTTATTTTGTATTTGTGCAAGGTTATAAGTTGATTCCAAATGCATAATTCTGTGGTTAAATTTATTCTTGTCTGTGTTGGAATCAATAAAAAATGTTAATAACAAAACTTGACACAGTGACCTAGAAACGGTATGTTTATGACGTGACGCAAACGAGATGCTCCAAAAGTGTCTGACGCAGGTGTGCATTGACGTGTCCTTAGAAAAGCCCTCATAATAAATATATCTCGGACTGATTGACGAATTCAGTTGCAAAATATATTGTGTGAACTGTAGGCCAATGATAGGCAGATGACATAAGTTCAGTAATAAGGAAATAAACAAAATATTGCATACTAAAGCCACGTCTTTTTGGTAAAACTTTACAATAAGTTTCTATTCGTTAATAGCTGTTAATGCATTAGGTATCATGAACAAACAGTTAACAATATATTGTTTACAGCATTTATTAATCTTTGTTAATATTAGTTAATAAAAATACAATTGTTGATTTTAATTTCATGTTAGTTCATAATGCATTTACTAATGTTAACAAACACATCTTTTGATTAATCGGCATACCATGTAATTAATTCGATTAAAAATTTTAATCGATTGACAGCAATAGGTAAAATGTATAGTTTTCCAAATGAGAGCAGGGGTACACAATAGGCAGTCTGGTCCGGATACAGACCGAAGGACATTTCAATCTGGACCGAGCTCTACATTTTTTTGCTAGTTATCTGACACCTGGCTATGTGATTGTGTAAGCATACGTGTGCATATGCGTTCAGCACTACATTTTTTTTTTTTTTTTTTTTAAGTACTATTGCTTCCAACGTGGCAAGTTATAAAAACTATTTAAAAAAAGATACATAATTTCCTAGCATATAACTACTGACACCATGTAAGCTACATATTATTATCCGGACCTTTGCTGGGAAGGAAATGTAAAGACCGGACCACTTTACCGAACGTTAATTGAGTACGCCTGCCTTAGAGTAAAAGTGTTTCGATATTATAACGTAACAGTGTGAGAGTAATAGTGTGAATAATACATGTTTATAAAGTCATAATCAGCTGTTGTACTTGTGATTTGTGTGAAAGTGAACAAAACGCACAGTTGTTGTAGCGCCTCTAGTGTTAATTCATCTAGCGTTAATTTATCTAAATTATCTAGTGTAAAACTGCAGCAAAATGTAGAACGTGAAATGTAAAAGTCAGTTTGCAAAAAGGAAGTTATAGTAATGTTTATTCTATGAGACGAGATTGCAACAAACTGTAATGGTTAACTCTTAGATCTTGGTCAGATGGTCCCTTTCTGTCTAAGCAGGCAGTTCTTAGCCAGAGTAAGCTGCAATGAAAACCAGACTATGTGCTGATATTCATTCAGAATTCATACTACTTCTGATCCACAAAAGCCAGTTAATGTATTAGGAACTGTACATTAGACAGTTTAACATTGTAATGTCCATATCACAATACATATGTGGAATTTTCCTCACAATAAGCCACCAAAACTAAAATACGAGGCTCAAAATCACAAAGTGGCTTGATGTTTTTTTGAGACAGATGCAGTTTCACTGAGTGATGGATACTGGCTCATCTTTTATTTGATGCCTGAGTGTCACAGTGATGTGCATGGTTGTCACAAACATGCAAAGAAAAAACAGCTATATAACTCAATTTTATTTTTTCAGGGTTAACTATCCCTTTAATTTTGGACCCTGTTTGTAACCTTCAATTTTAATAGTGAAAATTGATCGCAGGTTGTAGTTACAGATGGAGATAAAGTGAGAGTGAATGTTTTTAGTCCTGTCGCTAGAACACAGGACCAGTGAGTAGGTTGAGAGGGAGACAGAGAGATCCCTTCAAGCTACAAACAACCATGACACACACCCGCGAAACACCAAAACAAAAGCCAGTTGAAAAGCAAAGCTCTGCTTTTATGAGTTTTCAAGCAAAGCTCTAGCAGAAAGGCTTTTCATTAGCTTTCCTCATTCTGCTTTTGAATGCACATCAGGCTCTCTGAGAGATAGAAAACGTGAAGACTTTTCCGATTGGTCTAATGAATGTTTACATGATTATGTTGATGGATGGGACATGGCTTGGCGGGTCGATGTTCCCATGAGCAAACACCTACGTAAAGAGGTGAGAAAGAGATGAGATTTTAGTATTGTTTTTACTTCCTTTGACGGAAATGTGCTGCTGTTGGCTTTATACATGTTTACATATACAGTAGGATTCAAAAGTCTGAGTGCACTTGTGAACATGCTTGTATTTGGATATTTGTTTTTTTTTTCTAATTTAATGCAGTTTTTTAATTTAAAATTTATAATCAGCATCACAGTGTGAATAAGAAGTTAATTGGCATGAATTTCAGAACTTCTTATTTGGTATGTTCCCCCATTAGCTTTAATGACAGCATGCACTCAAGCTGGCATGGACTCCACAAGTTTGCATAAAACCTGATGATCCAAAGATCATCTTGTGTGCTTCAATGGAAGCATGGAAATCTGAACTTTTGTACAAAGGGAGTTAACATGGTCACAAATTTTCATTTGAGTAGTGATCTAGAAATAGTGCAGAATCTCATATATTTCTTTGTTTTGAATTTGTTGTTTTCTGTTTATTTCCAGGTTTAAATTAGATTAAATTAGTACATCTGTTAGGGTACAGTAAACATGTGGGTAATCTTTGCCAATAAAGGCTAATCTTTTAATATTTGAAATTAAGCCACAAGATGTCACGTTTATGTGTTTTGTTCTTGTTTTCATGTCTTTTATTTTTAGTTTAGTTCCTGATCTTGTCGTGTGGTCCCCTGGTCATGTGATTTCATGTTTACCTCCATGTTCATGTTTTCATTGTTTCCCTCTTGTTTTCATTGGTTTATTGTCTAGTTACCTTGTTATCAGTTCTGTCTTGTCATTGGTTAACTTGTTTGTCTTGTTACCCTTGTCCATGTATTTAAGGCTCATGTTTGCCATTGTCCATTGTCAGGTATTGTTTGTTTATGTAATGTTGTTTCATAGTCAAGTCAAGTCAAGTCCATGTTTTTGTTTTGTTCACGTTTGGAGTTATGGTTTTTTGGATATCACGTTTGTAAATAAAACTGCACTTGGGTTCATCACACATCATCGTCTCTTCGACTACGTTACACAAGAATATTATGAGTCAGCCATGAGTCACACATTAGAGGTTATTGTAGTGATTATATTGGGCACTGTGAATGAAGATTTTACAATAATATGGCATCTATACACCATATAACTCAATAACTCACTATTTTTTGTTTTAGTAGCTTATAACCCTTGCTGCCATACAGTGCTTGAAGTACAATAAAAAAAAGTGCAGGTACTCTCTGTGTTAGTATTAAATTAGACTTTTTATTTTTTTGGTAAATGATATTGGAGACCGCTTTTGTTCACAACATATGTTTATTTTAAAATAAATACATTTGGGGCTTATTCTACTCTTCTGCTCTTCTACTACTTTCTTCGGGGGCTAGATTATCTAGATGAAAACTTAATAGGGGCCAAACATTTTTCTTGCCTAAAACTTTCATTGTAACTAACATGTTAACATGAAAAACAAAACACTGTTAATATTGTGTGTTTTTTACATCAAAATAGTCAGGGGTATTTAATTAATATGTTTTAAGGTCTTGCCATAAATTCCTTTAAGATCTGGCTAAAGAACAACATTGACCTAACACCCTCAGATAACCAATAGGTTTCGATTAACTTTACTTTGAAAATAAAAACATACAATGTAGGGTTATTGTTTATGAAAACAGAGGAAGAACATTTAGATCAGCTAAAGTCTGTATATCTTTGACAATATTAACCCACATAAGAAAACAATGGCAATCTAACGTAGAACTGTCTTTTTAATAATACTACTACTACTACTACTACTAATAATAATAATAATAAGTTTAATTTATATAGCGCCTTTCCAGAGCTCAAGGACACTTTACAATAGTAACACAATAATACAAAAACAAAGAACAGTCACAAAAACACAGTTCCCTATTTGTCACTCACTCGACGTTGTGTCGATGTAGTGACACTAGGGGTCACTCTTGGGAGCCCGAGACACCTCTGGTCTTTGATAAAAGACCAATGAAAATTGGCGAGTGGTATTTACATGCCACTCCCCCGGACATACGGGTATAAAAGGAGCTGGTATGCAACCACTCATTCAGAGTTTTCTCTTCGGAGCCGAACGGTGATGTTAATTGAGCTGAATTCCTACTGTTCATTCACCTCTGCTGGATCTGACGGCGCATTTCAGCGGCTTCTCCCTCCTCTGCACTGGTGCACTGCAGAGAACGCCCCTGGGAGCTTCGGCAGAAAATATTTTCTGAAAGAGTTTATTTCTCTAAAAAAGTATATTTCTCTAAAAGAGCGGCACACACGGAACGTCTTTTTAAAGATGCGTCTTTTTAAAGATGCCTTTCCGATTGTGTGTTATTCCTGGTTGCGGTTGTTACCTCTCAACTTCAGATGGTCATGATCGCTGTCCTTCGTGTCTGGGCACGACCCACACGGAGGCAGTGTTCGTGGATGGTTTATGTTCTTACTGCGAGAACATGACCATGGCAACGTTGTGGTCGCGGCTTGCTTTCGTAAGACCTCCCATTCCCCAGCACGCTCGTCTGCCCCAATCGGGCTTCCGGATGAGTCTGCTGGCTTGTCTCATGGCGAGTCTGGCCTCTTGTTCGGAGCCCACGAAGCTGATGAGCTCTCGAGCGCAGCATCGGAGAGCGGGCTTGTCCAGTCGGACGCAGAAGCCTCAACTGGGCTTTCCCCTTCGAGGACGATTGCCCAGTCACAGGCTGATGCAGAGATGACAGACATGCTTTCCCGGGCGGCCGCGAGCGTAAGGCTAGAGTGGAACCCTCCGCTCTCCCCTGAACCCTCACGGCTCGATGATTGGTTCCTGGGCTCACGGCGCCGCTCAAAGCAGCCATGTCCCTCTCCAGTGCCTTTCTTCCCGGAAGTGCACGAGGAGCTGACGAAATCGTAGGGGGCACCTTTTATTGCCCGGTCCCGATTCCTCAGTTCCCCCACCCTCACTACCCTCGATGGGGGGCAGCCAGGGCCTATACGGCGATTCCCCTGGTGGATAAGGCTCTCACGGTGCACCTATGCCCGCAGAGCGCCACCACCTGGCGCGGACGCCCAAAGCTCCCTTCCAAGCCCTGTAGGTTCACGTCCCTGACGGCTAAAGCCTACAGCGCTGCTGGACAAGCCGCCTCTGCCCTGCACGCCATGGTTCTCCTGCAGGTCCACCAAGCCAAGGCGTTAAAAGAACTGCACAAGGGTAGTTCCGCCCCAGATCTGATGCAGGAACTGTGCTTGGCGACCGACCTCACTCTCCGAGCAACGAAGGTCACAGCATGGCGGTCTCTTGGGCGGACGATGTCCACATTACTGGTGCAGGAGCACCACCTTTGGCTCAACCTGGTCGAGATGGGTGAGGCCGACAAGACATGGTTCCTTGCTGCCCCCATTTCCAAGGCTGGCCTATTCAGCGACACCGTCGATGACTTTGCCCAGCAGTTCTCGATGGTGAAGCAGCAGACGGAGGCTATCCGGCATATCCTGCCCCAAGCGGCTCAAGATCCCGTACCCCGTCTGCTCATCGCCAAGGGCGTCCCCCTGCACCGGCTCTGCCGCAGCCCGCCCCTTCGGCCCGGCGCCGGCGTGGAGCCCACCACAGGAAGCAGATGCCACCCGTCTCACAGTCGGCCGCTAAGAACCCACGGAGGTCGTCAAAGCACCCCTGAGACGGGCGACCCAGGGTCGAAGAAACCCACTCATCTGGAGCTGGTAGGAAGACCACTTCATCCCCCGGTGGAGGGCCGGTTGGAGAATTTTTTGTTGCCTTTTTGTTTGATTTTGCCGCATGCCCAAGTGGCTGCAGTACCCAACAGTTTAGAAAAAGAGCGGTTCCCTAGGTCACATACCCAGTGTGCATGGTCGTCATCATGACTACCGTCCACGGGTTTTTCCTTGCAGGATTGGCGCTCCAGCGGCGCTCTGCCCCTGAGCGCCCAGCTGTGGCACACATCCGCCCCCGATGTGACAGTCTCCATGGGTCACGAGGACAGGCCTCTTCCTCCCCCATCCCAGGCTGTTCCAGGGGTGGTCACAAGGAGCCAGGTAAGTGCTTCGATGTCCCTAGACTTAGCACGGCCACGACGTGGTGTGGCACCTCGAGCTCCGCCCTGCCACGAGGCCTCACCTGCCGATACGTCTGACGACATTGTCCCCTTGGTCCCCCTTACGCGGAACTTGGATGCGTGGCTTGCGCTTTCCAATCCGTCGTGATGGCTGGTCCGGACCGTCTGACTTGGCTACGTGATTCAGTTCACCAGGCGCCCGCCCAGATTCAGCGGTATCACTTCAACTTGGTGAAGGACGAAAACGCTGCTACCTTGCGCGCGGAGATCGCTACCCTCCTACGGAAGGACGCGATAAAACCTGTCCCTCCGGCTGAGATGAAGAAGGGGTTTTCCAGCCCCTACTTCATCGTACCGAAAAAAGGCGGTGGGTTGCGGCCAATCTTGGACCTGCGAGTACTGAACCGGGCTTCACGCAGACTCTCATTCAAGATGCTGATGCAAAAATGCATTCTGGTGAGCGTCCAGCATCAAGATTGGTTCGCAGCGGTAGACCTGAAGGACGTGTACTTCCACTTCTCGATTCTACCTCGACACAGACCCTTCCTGCGGTTTGCATTTAAGGGTCAGGCGTATCAGTACAAGGTCCTCCCTTTCGGCCTGTCCTTGTCTCCTCGCGTCTTCACGAAGGTCGCAGAGGCAGCCCTTGCCCCGTTAAGGGAAGTGGGCATTCGCATTATCAACTATCTTGACGACTGGCTAATCCTAGCTCACTCTCGGGACATGTTGTGTGCACACAGGCAAGGGCTGCCTCTGCGACCTTCGTGAAGATGTGAGGAGACAAGGACAGGCCAAAAGGGAGGACCTTGTACTGATACGCCTGACCCTTAAATGCAAACCGCACACAGGGGACTTGGTGCTCTCACACCTCAGCCGACTAGGGCTTCGGGTCAACTGGGAAAAGAGACTCCACCCTCAGGTGGTCCAGCTGATTTGGAGTCGATTCAGACAGGCACTGGTGGACCTGTTCGCCTCCCAAGAATCCTCCCACTTCCCGCTCTGGTACGCCCTGACCAAAGCCCCCCTCGGCATAGATGCGCTGGCACACAGCTGGCCCCCTGGCCTGCGCAAATATGTGTTTCCCCCAGTGAGCCTACTTGCACAGACATCTGTTTGCTAAGTGGTGTTCTTCCCGACGGGAAGACCCCCAGAGATGCGCAGTCGGATCAGTGCTTTCCTTCCTGCAGGAAAGGTTGGAAGGGCGGCTGTTCCCTTCCACCTTGAAGGTGTACGTTGCTGCCATAGCAGCACACCACGGCACAGTCGATGGTAAGTCCTTAGAGAAGCACAACCTGATCATCAGGTTCCTGAGAGGCACCAGGTGGCTGAATCCCTCCAGACCGCATCTGTAGTGCTTCAGGGTCTACAGAGAGCCCCCTTTGAGCCTTTGCAGTCAGCTGAGTTTAAGGCACTCTCCTTGAAGACTGCCCTCCTGACTGCGCTCACTTCCATCAAGAGGGTAGGAGACCTGCAAGCGTTCTCTGTCAGCAAAACGTGCCTGGAGTTCAGTCCGGGCTACTCTCACGTGATCCTGAGACCCCGACTGGGCTATGTGCCCAAGGTTCCCACTCCTTTTAGGGACCAGGTGGTGAACCTGTGAGTGCTGCCCCAGGAGGAGGCAGACCCAGCCCTATCGTTGCTGTGTCCAGTGCGCGCTTTATGCATCTATTTGGATCGCACGCAGAGCTTTAGGATCTCTTAGGATCTTTGTCTGCTTTGGTGCACAGCGGAAAGGAAGCGCTGTCTTCAAGCAGAGGATCACCCACTGGCTCATTGACGCCATAGCTATGGCATATCACGCCCAGGACATGCCGCCCCCGGTAGGGCTACGAGCCCATTCTACCAGAGGTCTAGCGGCTTCCTGGGCCCTGCCCAAGGGTGCCTCTCTAACAGACATTTGCAGAGCAGCGGGCTGGGCAACACCCAACACCTTTGCAAGGTTCTACAACCTCCGGGTGGAACCGGTTTCGTCCCAGGTAGTGGCACACAATACTAAGCCCGGGATAGCCGGCCGGGTTTATCGCTTGCACATAGCGCCTTTCACCTCTTCTGAGCTGAAGACGTGCACTATTAATTCACAGTAGTGTTCACAAACTATGTTCCCTGGTTGACTTCCTCCGAGCACTGTGGCAGTTGAGTTCTCGGAGAGACTCGCTGCCAGCCCAGTACACATGCTAGCTAAGAGCCCTGTTCTCGGGTAGGTGCTCCGCATGTGGCAGTTCTCTGTAAGGTAACCCCATGCGATATATATCGTCCGCTAATTCGTTTCCCTGTTGGCAAACTGCATCTTCCTTGGGCAGATCCCCTCTGCCACAGTCTCCATGTTTGTAGTAACTCCTCCCCGTTGGGCAGGATCTACCTTGAGACTCTCCACATGTTCGTCAAGACCATGTGACGTATTTTTTCCACTTAAATTCCCCCCCCCCTTTGGGTGAGGTGTGGTTTCTGCGGTGTCCTCCCCTTGGGAGGGACACCCACCGACTAGACCTGGCGGCCCAGTCGGATAATCCCCCTTCTTTTTTAGGGAGTGGAAAAAAGAAGGGGAAAAGAGGCCACGACTGGGTTAGCCTGTCTCTATCATTTGGGTTGTCGACTTGTCCCCAAAGGGCCGTTCGACACTCATAACTATGTTGGGGGAGGTTACGTCTTGGCCTGGTGTGCTGGCTACGAGGCACACAGTGGTCTGCCCGTCACACACCGCCAGTTCACGTAACACAGTTCAGCCAGTTGTGGTGTTTCGTATAGGGACCCCTAGTGTCACTACATCGACACAACATCGAGTGAGTGACAGATAGGGAACATCCTGGTTACTTGCGTAACCTCCGTTCCCTGATGGAGAGAATGAGACATTGTGTCCCTCCTGCCACAACGCTGAACTACCCGCTGAAATGGCCGGACCTTGTCTCGGCTCCTCAGCATAAAACCTGAATGAGTGGTTGCATACCAGCTCCTTTTATACCCGTATGTCCGGGGGAGTGGCACGCAAATACCACTCGCCAATTTTCATTGGCCTTTTATCAAAGACCAGAGGTGTCTTGGGCTCCCAAGAGTGACCCCTAGTGTCACTACATCGACACAACGTCTCGTTCCCTCCATCAGGGAACGGAGGTTAAGCAAGTAACCAGGACGTTTTTCATTGAGAGTGAATGCATAACACATTAAGATAAATAACACTGAGAAAACAAAAAAGTTTTAAGTTGAGATTTAAACTCAGAGATAGAAGAGATGCTGCGAAGAGTCAGGGGGAGGGAATTCCATATATTGGGTGCTACTACGCTGAATGACCTGCCACTCTTAGTAGAGAGGCGAGATCAAGGGACAGAAAGGAGTCCGGACCCAGAAGGCCTAAGCGAGCGGATGGGGTTGTAGAGGAGAAGCAATTCATTAAGATAGTGAAGTGCCAGACCATTAGATACATGACTAGATTATTAGATAAAATAATGAAAAAATATAATGCATGTTCTTCTTTTTTTTCTATTATTCTCTGGGGAAAATGAGCCTTTCATTGTCCTGCACATCCTGTATGGTGAAATTGTGCAGATAATCATTGGTAAATGGAGAACAAACTGATTTGATGATGTTCGTGATTGAGAACTCTGACACACGCCTGATTATAGAACTAAACACAATCAGGATATATGCATGTATGCAGGTTTAATGATGCTTCACGTTATCACTTTTAACGAGCATGACTGACCCTGAACAGATGAGATACGCCCGTTTAACACTTGAAGAATGAAGAATAAAAGCAAACGTCTATGTGTATTTTCTTTAAAGGTTCGGTTTTTATCATCAATTTATCTTTTGTTAAAAAGTTGTGCATATGAGCTGACCAATTCTGCAACAGCTGTGAAGTATTTTTTAAGTATGTAGTTTTTACTGCACCTGCTAAGCAATTTGCATGAATACATTTTGATTGAATGAGATGCTCTAAAATGTGCTTACCTAAAAGTTGCTGGTTCATGTTTTAAAGAACAGTGTAACTGAACTAAGCCCAGACAAGCTTAAAAACACGCGCTCCACTGATGCTGTTGAAAGTTCCACTGAGTGTTATTGAACTCACCGCTGAGTTTTGCAATTTTAGATTAATCGGTCAGATTAATTGGCAGGCCGCATCAAATCATCCACTGTATTACATTAAATAAAGAAATTACATCGTACCGGGAGACTCTGAGAAGTGGTGGTACACAAGAAAAACAAGCACTTCAAGCACTGCTGCCATACTTGCATTAATATCGAGCCTGCAGGGAATGCAGAGCAGTGCATGGTGTCACGACCACACTTATGCAAGCTTTTCTTACCGGGTTTCACAGCTGAAGCACCTGTGTAATCCTACCTGTAGACTTTAATTTCATGTGAAGAAGCTGTAGCAATATCATTTGTATTGCGGATTCAATAGTCCCACTGCAAGTGTGAAATTTGAAACTCACCTACCCAAGTTAATTCATTAGAACTGAATGCCCCCCACAGTATTACTTTTGCAGCTGACAAGCTAAGCTATTTACTTTATTACTATATAGTGTGTGTGTGTATGCATGAGTTGAGAGCTGTGCATTGCAGCTGCAGAGGGGTGAGCCAGGTATCCTTACACATACAGAAAGAGAGGGAGAGTAGGTTAAGGAATAGAGCCTACAACTTATTTAACTGACTGTTAATAACAACTGCCAGCATACACATTATGTAGATTACTTTAAATGTGTAGCAGTTGTTCAGTGCTTGTCTAGTACAACAGAAACTCAAGTTTTTTTTCTCAGAGTTCTCAAACTATCCATGTCAGTCACTTCTATGCATTTTGTCATCTGTGAAACGGTCCTTGTAAAAGGTGCTGGTTTTTGTAATGCACCCTATATATTCAGTATTTCCATATAGATTCTATTCATGTCCCTTTGAGTTTTCATTGAATTTTAGAAGTTGGTTAATTTTTTTCCCACAACGACAGAAATAAAAGGATGACTCAGTGGTGGAAAAAGCCTTTTGGTTAAAATATTATGAAATCAAATTTTTTTATTTATTTTTTTTTATTTATTTTTTTTACTTAGAATAATGTGCTTGATTAATCATGCACAATAAGGCCAGGGACATTTATAAAAAAAAAATAATACTAATAGGGCTTATTTTGATTTCTTATTGTCTTATTGTGTAAATTCCCAATGCTTGGGGACATTTACCATTAACGTAAAACTTTTCCATAACAGTTATAAGTGCTTATGTATATACAGTACCTTGAAACTCTAAGAATGCACATACTGTACAATACTGTATCAGGTGCTGTGCAATGTTACATTCTGTGAATGCTGAGAAAGTCTACTAAATCATTTTTGAAGGATTTTGAAGGTTAGAAATGTTTGATGATGTACAAAAGGGTTTTAACAGGGTTTAACTGGGGATTTCTACCATCATGTGTGTTCGTATTTAATGTTCATCCAAGCACAATTGCTTTTTTCATGTATTCATATAATATTTACTGTCACTATGTCCCATAGATTAGCTAATTCAGACTGCTGTGGTTGGTCTATTCATATTTGTGATCTATCGGAAATTTTTTAGAACTTTGAAAAAGAAAAGTAAATTCTTTAAATGTCAATGCAAATGTTCATCCTCTACTGAGGCAATTTAATGCCATATCCAGTGGGGTGTTCTGACAGTAAGGAACAAATCCCTTAAAACAATCTAGGGCCTTGACTTCACAGCTTCACAGACACCCCTAAAGGTTGCAGTGTTTGGATAGGGTGCACATATCACAGTGTCAACCCAGGGACATGTGAGGGCCAGGGGCGTTAATGTCTGCCAACTGGCTCTGGTTGACCCAGGGAGAGACAAGAGATTTTTTCAGCTTCCCTTTCTGAGGAAAATAAGGTCAGAGCTGTCACTTCCATCTGGGTTGACTGAAATGGCTCATCCAACTGCCACCCTCTCTCAGCCAATTGCTCATAACTATGACACTTCATCCACCAATCACAGCTAGGATTGCAGGGGGCATGGGGTTTATGTTTGGCATGATACCTGCTACAGGCGTGTTATCAGCTTCAAGTGCAACTGGGTAAATATCATGAAAAATGTCAAGAACATATCCTGCTCATATTGCACCTCATTTTTTTGCATTGTGACATTTTTTCATCATAAACAAGAACCATATATATATATACACACACACACACACACACACACACACACACACACACACACACACACACACACACACACTGATCAGCCACAACATTAAAACCACTGACAGGTGAATAACATTTATTATCTCATTACAATGGCACCTGTCAAGGTGTGGGATATATTAGGCAGCAAGTGAATATTCAGTTCTTGAATTTCATGTGTTTGAAGCAGGAAAAATGGGCAAGCCTAAGGATCTGAGGGCCAAATTGTGATGGCTAGACAACTGTTTCAGAGCATCTCCAAAATGACAGGTCTTGTGGGGTATGCAGTGGTCAGTACCTACCAAATGTGGTCCAAAGAAGGACAGCCGGTGAACCGGCGACAGGGTCATGGGCGCCCAAGGCTCATTGATGCACATGGGAAGCGAAGGCTAGCCCATTTGGTCCAATCCCACAGAAGAGCTACTGTAGCACAAATTGCTGAAAAACTTAATGCTGGCCATGATAGAAAGTTGTCAGAACACACAGTGCATCGCAGCTTGCTGCGTATGGGGGTGTGTAGTTGCAGACCGATTAGAGTGTCCGTGCTGACCCATGTCCACCACTGAATGTGCCTACAATGGGCACGTGAGCGTCAGAACTGGGCCATAGAGCAATGGAAGAAGATGGCCTGGTCTGATGAATCATGGTTTCTTTTAGATCATGTGGACGGCCGGGTGTGTGGGCGTCGTTAACCTGGGGAAGAGATGACATCAGGATGCACTATGGGAAGAATGCAGGTCAGCGGAGACAGTGGGATGCTCTGGGCAATGTTCTGCCGGGAAGCAGAACATTGCTCAGAGAAACATGACAAAGGTGGTTTGAGGAACATGACGAAGAGTTCAAGGTGTTGGCTTGGCTTCCAAATTCCCCAGATCTCAATCCGATTGAGCATCAATGGGATGTGCTGGACCAACAAGTCTGATCCATGGAGGCCCCACCTCACAACTTACAGGACTTAAAGGATCTGCTGCTAACGTCTTGGTGCCAGATACCACAGGACACCTGCAGAGGTCTTGTGGAGTCCATGCCTTAATGGGTCAGAGCTGTTTTATATATATACATGGGGGAGATTAATTGTCATGAAAATTAGGTGACAATGCAAAAAAGCCTAATGGTCCTTAAAATAGGCTTCAGTTTTCAGTTTCAAGGGTCAAATTACAATTTGATCCCCTAGGAACCCCTAGTTCAATTTAAGTTAATTAAGTTAGTTAAATTAGCACAAGATTAGATTAAGCAGTTGTTGACTAGGACGTCATCCAAACAGTTTGCACTTTAAGAGGCAAAAACTGCTTTGGATTTTAACATCCATGTGAATGGTTTTGATATCCTGTCATTTCTCATGAGCAAAACTTTGTAGTGACACTTGTTTTCTAGTGTTTTTTTTAAAAGCAATACTTGGATTATGGTAATATGAGGGCAGTGTAACCTCCACTGCCTTCTCAACAGCCTGATCTGTGATGGGCTTAATCTCTATGCAGGGGACCAACAGGCAGGTTGTCTTCCTGTGGTGCTGATGTCCCAGAATGTTCCACTGACATTCAAGCGAGCTGACACTGGGGGAGACGTGACGGGCAGCCCAGTTTCTGCAGGACACCTCCTCCATACATTAGCCTAGCAGTCTGGGAATGGGAGGGGGTGCCATCCTCGCATGGAAACCACTTCATCAGCCATTCGCCCATCTTTCTGTGTATGCAGGAAGTGTCCCTGCAGTGTCAGAATAGCAATAAATAGGAATAGGCTGAAAGTCATAAACAGTTACTTGTGACACTGCTTTCTCTATTCCAGCTCAGTTATTGGAATGGATATGGACAAATGAGTTTAGTTTCTGGATAAATAGTGTTATTGTAGCTTAACTGGTAGATCATGGCACTAGCAATGCCAAGATCATTGGTCTTAGAAAACACATACTTATAAAATGTATTCCTGAAATGCTTTTGTGAGTTGTTTTGGATAAAAGCATCTACATTTAATCTGAGCACAAAAGCAACATTTCGAGCAGGATTTACATAAAAATAGAACAAGATGTCGACAAAATGTTAGTTTTGGCTTCAGCAAAGTCTCCTTTAAGACAAATTAGTTGACTTTGCGTCCATTATAACAATGAGCCATGCATTTTTTTTAAACTATGTTCTCTGTTTGCATTTTTATTACCTAACTATTTTTTATCAACTATATGCTATGTAAATAATAGGCATATAAGTACAGCACCTATTTTGAATGGGGAAAGACAGAAATCTCCAAAACTGTTTGTCACCAAATCACCCAAACATTTAAATTCTCTCATCATTTACTCACCCTCATGCCATTCCAGATGTGTATGACTTTCTTTCATCTGCTGAACACAAATGAAGATTTTTAGAAGAATATTTCAGCTCTGTAGGTCCTCACAATGCAACTGAATGGGTGCCAAAATTTTGAAGCTTCAAAATCCACATAAGGGCAACATAAAAGTACTCCAGACGACTCTGGTGGTTAAATCCATACCTTCTGAAGTGATATGATAGGTATGGGTGAGAAACAGATCAATATTTAAGTCCTTTTTCCTTCACTTTCACTCCTTCTATTTTTGGTGATTCACATTCTTCGTGCATATCGCCCCCTTATGGGTAGGGAGGATAATTTATGATAAAAAATGACTTTGATCTGTTTCTCACCCACACCTATCATATTGTGTCAGAACAGAGAGTTTTACAACTGGAGTCATATGGATTACTGTTATGCTCCCTTTATGTGGATTTCGGAGCTTCAAAATTTTCTCACCCATTCACTTGCATTGTATGGACCAACAGAGCTGAGATATTTCTCTAAAAATCTTAATTTGTGTTCCGCAGAAGAAAGGAAGTCATATACATCTGGGATGTCAGGAGGGTGAGTCAATCATGAGAGAATTTTCATTTTTGGGTGAACTATCCATCTGAATAAGGTGAATTTCAAAATTAATTTTTTGACATGCCCTTTCTCACTTTCATGACAGCGTGCACTCAAGCTGGCATGGAATGCACAATTTCCAAGTTTAATTAGATTTTGAATCACTGTTTTTCAGACTTTTGGATCCCTATGAAATCAGCATCTGACAAAAAACAACATAAAAAATGTAGATTCTTTAGTCAGATCTGGCTACAAATATCTATTTTTCTGGCTGGTCCAGTTAATGTGTTCTAGAGCAATAAGACAAGACAGTGCCTTTACTAATAAGGCAATTGTTTTTTTAAAACCAAAAGCTGTGATTTCCTTTCCTACAGTTGCCATATTGAACATTGTGATTTCTCCCATTTGCTTTTCTACAAGTGGTCTGTCTCCACCTCCTTATACTGTCTCTGGCTTTAGTTATGTGTCCCAGTTCTTTTGGGAACAGTTCTCTGACCCTGCCTTCAGCATTATCACTGGTGGGTTGGGTTTGTTGGCTGGCCTCATTCCTGGATCTGCCATGGCACCTAGCATACTTTCTGTAGATTAAAATCATCAGTAGCCTCAGCCTTGGCACCATGCCCAGTGTACCACACCTGCTGCCATTGCAGTGCCTATCCAGACCCCCTTTAAGATTAGTTAGTGTTATTTCAACCTCTGTCCACTCGAGGGTGCTGTTTCTCATGCAGGATAGTGATGCAGTTACTGCAATGTGCTCACTTTTAGCAATGCACATCTTTATGAGATTGACAGCAAAGCTACTTCTTTGTGTGTGTGCAAGTCTTTCTAGATGCCTGTCACTGGTTTGAAAGTGACCTTAATCATGTACAGAATGCGAAGTGAGAGAGAAACAAAGAGCCATGGTCTGTTTACTGATTTTCTATGAAGAGTGCCTTTCCTTTAACATCGCCAAATATAAAGGAAGTTCTGGTTAGTATGCAACTCAAAACGATGTTCACATATTCTGCAATTTGCAGTGACAAATATTCTGATACCTAGATATGTTGGGTTTTTTTATTTTTTGGTGCACTTTCTCTTAGTTAATAGTTAGTTATTCTCAAACACTCTTAAATCGTAAATTCTTAAGAGGCAGAGGCAGAAAGTTTTCCTATAATCAACTAGTTGCACTAATCATAAAAGCCCAGAGAAAAACCCTTAATAACATAGAGAAAGGTATTGAGACTGAGAGGGAGGGAGAGAGATAGAGAGAGAGAAAGAAAGAGAGAGAAAAGTAGGGAGGGAAGGCGGCTTCCCTTGAGGAAAGTGGAGTTACTGTCAGTAAGATAGAAGGATCGAGTCCTGACTGATCAAAGCCTTCATCAGCAGCTGTCTCTCTGTTGTGATTGCACAGAGACTCCCCTCCACCCACAGCAGCACACACAGAATTGCAGAGCAATTAAGATATCATGAACGTCTCTGGTGGGCTAAAATCATCGGAAAATACACTTCAAGCTGAACTGAGAGAGAGAGAGAGAGAGAGAGAGAGAGAGAGAGAGAGAGACTGCCAGAGGGCAGAGTGTGGACATGAGCAGACACTACAAATTAAGATTTACAAGAAACCGTTGCACTCTAAACTGCAGCTTTAATTGTTGGCACTGTGAAGCTGTCTTATTTATGGAGGGTAAATGCCTTTGTTGTGACTTCTACTGTATTGTTTCTTCATTGCCAAAGTTTTTATAGTTTCAATGTTTACTATTGTTTTCATTTCTATTTTATTTTCAATTTTTCCTTTCAATTCAGTTTAGTTTTTGTGAGTTTTCACCCTATTACTGTTACTTTTGTTTATTTTATCCCCAGTATTTGATCGTTTCTGTTTAGTTTTCCAGTATATATGAAATCACTTAAATATGTTTATGGCTGTTCATTTTCTTAGGCCATTTGAAGCCGTTCAGGTTCATCTGGTGTTATAGTTTTATAGTGGCACTCCATTAAGGTTCCATTTGTTAACATTAGTTAACAACATTAGTTAACATGAACTAACAATGAGCGATACTTGTATAGCATTTATTAATCCTTGTGCATGTTAATTTCAACATAAACTAACAGGCCTAAATTTTGTTTTTAATTAAATTTTGTATATGTTAACATTAGATCATGCATTATGTTGTAACCTGAACTAACAATGAACAATTGTATTTTTATTAACTAACATTGACAAAGATTAAGAAATGTTGTAAAAGTATTGTTTATTGATAGTTCATGATGCCTAATGCATTAATTCATGTCAACAAATGTAACCTTATTGTGAAGTGTTTCAAACTTTATCCAGTTACTTATGTTTTAATTTAGTTTTTCATTAACACTTTACAATAAGGTTCTATTTGTTAACGGAAGTAAATGTATTAGGTATTATGAACTAATAATAAGCAATATTTTTTAAAGCATTTGTTAATCTTGTATAATGTTAATTTATGAAAATAAAATTGTTCATTGTTAGTTCAGGTTACTTCATAATGCATGATCTAATGTTAACATATACAACTTTGAATTAAAAAATAGTTAAAAATAAAAGAATTAGATTATACCACTATAGACCGGTGTGAACAGTCTCTGTGGACGGTTGGACAATGTACCTTGTATTTTTTCACATGATCATGATAATTTTTCCTTATCTTTCAGGAGTAAGGAGTGACCCCCTCCTCTCTGGTTCAGATGGCAGACGGTCGGCAGCCTGAGGGCAGAGCCCCCCAGTGGTCATCTACAGGAGCCCAGGGCTCATCCTCCCCTGGTGGACATGGAGAGAACGGCTTCTCCTCCTATAGGGCTTGCCAGCCTGGTGGTGCCCACGCTGGTTCTACCACCTCCTACGCCAAAGAGAATGGCTTTAATGGAGACCTAACCTCTGGACATGCTGTGACTGCAGGTAAGAACCAGAAAATGCAATAAAATAGGTCTTGCAATAATGCATTTGCAATAATGAAAGGTTCCTGTTACTCAACTGGTAGAGCAGGGCTCTAACAACACCATGATTCTGGGTTTAATTCCCAGGGAACACACACACTTTGAATGCATTGTAAGTGGCTTTGGATATAATCATCTGCCAAATGCATAAATGTAAATATGACTTCACTATAATTTTATGAGAAAAATATTTGATTAGAATACTCACGTGACTGAGAAAGCCACATAGGCGATACAGAAATTTTAGGAGAGGGGAAATATGGGACAAAGCGCGATTTTTTTCAGAATAAGTCGGGACACTAGAAAAAGTGCTTAAATACGGGACTGTCCCAGGAAAAACAGGATGTCTGGCCACCCTAGGTATCACCCATCCCTAATACCCGAAGCCAAGGTTGTTAGTCAAAGCAGCGTGAGTCTGAGCTCCACCCGGTGAAGCCTTCAGAATTTCCACTGAATCCCTCAACAGTGCAAATGAATAGGCTTCTAATGTCTGACTGTCAGATTCATCAGCCAATCGGATTGATTTATTTGTTCTTGGTGGGTGTGGTCTTTAGGGTATGTCCTGGTCAAGGCCTTCTAGCTGGCTTTGAGTGACGCAATCACACTTTAAGTGTTGAACAGTTGAAGTCAGAAGTTTACACACACTTTAGCCAAATACATTTAAACACAATTCCTAACATTTAATCGTAGAAAACATTCCCTGTCTTAGGTCAGTTAGGATCACTACTTTATTTTGAGAATGTGAAATGTCAGGGCCTGGGTAGCTCAGTGGTAAAATACACTGGCTACCACCCCTGGAGTTCGCTAGTTTGAATCCCAGGGTGTGCTGAGTGACTCCAGCCAGGTCTCCTAAGCAACCAAATTGGCCCGGTTGCTAGGGAGGGTAGAGTCACATGGGGTAACCTCCTTGTGGTCGATATAATGTGGTTCGTTCTCGGTGGGGCGCATGATGAGTTGAGCGTGGTTGCCACGGTGGATGGCGTGAAGCCTCCACACGCGCTATGTCTACGTGGCAATGCGCTCAACAAGCCATGTGAAAAGATGCGTGGGTTGACAGTCTCAGATGCGGAGGCAACTGGGATTCGTCCTCCGCCACCCGGACTGAGGCGAATCACTACGCAACCACGAGGACTTAAAAAAAGCCCATTGGGAATTGGGCATTCCAAATTATGAGAAAAAGGAAAAAAAAAAAAAAAAGAATATGAAATGTCAGGATAATTGTAGAGAGAATGATTTATTTCCACTTTTATTTCTTTCACCACATTCCCAGTGGGAAAGATGTTTACATACACTTTGTTAGTATGTGGTAGCATAGCCTTTAAATTGTTTAACTTGGGTCAAACGCTTTGGGTAGCCTTCCACAAGCTTCTCACAATAAGTTGCTGGAATTTTAGCCCATTCCTCCAGACAGAACTGTTGTAACTGAGTCAGGTTTGTAGGCCTCTTTGCTCGCACACGCTTTTTCAGTTCTACCCACAAATTTTCTATCAGATTGAGGTCAGGGCTTTGTGATGTCAACTCCAATACCTTGACTTTGTTGTCCTTAAGCCATTTTGCACAACTCTGGAGGTATGCTTGGGGTCATTGTCCATTTAGAAGGCCCATTTGCGACCAAGCTTAAATTCATGGCTGATGTCTTGAGATGTTGCTTCAGTATATCCACATAATTTTCCTTCCTCATGATGCCATCTATTTTCATCTATTAAGTGCACCAGTCCCTCCTGCAGCAAAGCACCCCCACAACATGATACTGCCACCCCCATGCTTCACGGTTGGGTGGTGTTCTTCGGCTTGAAAGCCTCATCCTTTTTTCTCCAAACATAACAATGGTCATTATGTCCAATAAGTAAAATTTTTGTTTCATCAGACCAGAGTCAATTTCTCCAAAAAGTAAGATCTTTGTCCCCATGTGCACTTGCAAACTGTAGTCTGGCTTTTTTATGGCAGTTTTGGAGCATTGGCTTCTTCCTTGCTAAGCAGCATTTTAGATTATGTTGATAAAGGACTCGTTTTACTGTGGATATAGATACATGTGTACCTGTTTCCTCCAGCATCTTCACAAGGTCCTTTGCTGTTATTCTGGGATTGATTTGCACTTTTCGTACCAAACTACGTTCATCTCTAGGAGACAGAATAAGTCTCCTTCCTGAGCAGTATGATGGCTATGTGGTCCCATGGTGTTTATACTTGCATAATATTGTTTGTACAAATGAACGTGGTACCTTCAGGCATTTGGAAATTGCTCCCAAGGATGGACCAGATTGTGGAGGTCCACAATTTTTTTTCTGAGGTCTTGGATGATTTCTTTTGATTTTCTCATGATGTCAAGCAAAGAGGCACTGAGTTTGAAGGTGGACCTTAAAATATATCCACAGGTACACCTCCAATTGACTCCAATTAGCCAATTAGCCTATCAGAAGCTAATTGGCTAATTTCCTAAACCGTAAAGGCTTGACATCATTTTCTGGAATTTTCCAAGCTGCATAATAGCACATTTAACTTAGTGAATGTAAACTTCTGATCCACTGGAATTGTGATATAGTCAATTAAAAGTGAAACAATCTGTCTGTAAAACAATTGTTGGAAAAATTACTTGTGTCATGCACAAAGTAGATGTCCTAAATGACTTGCCAAAATTATAGTTTGCTTATATGAAATCTGTGGAGGGGTTAAAAAAATTAGTTTTAATGACTTCAACCTAAGTGTATGTAAACATCTGACTTAAACCGTATGTAATTTGAAATCGAAGAGCGTGAGATCTATAGCAGACTCGTCAGCTGTCATCACTGCTGCTATCGCCGTTGAGAAAGAGATCCTTATCGATGTAAAAACCTGACATGTTCTGCATGACCGTGTGATTATTTAATTTATTAAACAGGATAGGAGGACTGATTTTCACTTCAAGTAAATTGGTAAGTGCTTTTTGCATTGTTATAGCAACATCAGGAGTTTTTTAAGTGTAAATTAGGCTGCTTGAGCATTCAGTGTCGTTTCAAGTTTTGAAAAGTAATAGTGTACCCTGACGAAACAAAATTTCTTGCAAGCAAAATTTACATAGCAAATAGCGAATAGCTTTTCCAGGTATTATAGACCTCCTTGGTAGATTCATATGAAAAAAATATGATTTTTTAATGTCAGTTCAGGAGATTTCACAAAACAGTCATGCTGCAGTTAAAATTTGCTTGAGCATTCCAGCCTGATGTCATTAATATTGTAGCTATTTGTATGTTAATATTTGTAACAACACGTTTGTACGTTTGGATAGACACTAAAACATACAATATGGACATTTGAAAGCATCTAAAATGTAAACATTTGTACATATTTACAGCTTTAGAAAAGTGAAATATTAACAAATCCATTACAACTACACAAATCTATTATAAATATAAATCTATTATAAATATATTTGTACATTTTTACTGTTTTATAGATATCTTAGATCCCTTAACCCTACCCCAACCTCTAAACATAACCACATTTCAGCAATATAAATACATGTAACAAGTAGATGAATGTACAGTAGCAATAATTTTTGTTACAATATATTAATTTATATATATTTTACAGCCGCTAATCCCAAAGCTACTCCTAAACCTAACCATAACCATTTATTAAGCATATAAAAGACATAACAGGCAGATAAATGTAATCACAATAATTTATTCAGAAAAATGTCAAAATTCAGTACAAAAGTAGTCCAAAGGGTGATGCAATGCATCCGATGTGCTCCCTGACGGCATACAATAGCATTGTGTGAGATAGAGAGTGAAATTTTAATTATTGTTCGCTATAAATCTTCTCCTGATGCACTCCATAACGGCGCTGTCATTTCTCATTCAAACATAATACGGCATGTCGCAAACTGTCACGAGACACTTGAGAGCCAATGAGCATTTGACATCACTGCCATAAAACCACTGGTCTTTGGATTATAGCTAACAAATGTATGGATTCATTTTATTATTGTTTTATGGTGCTTTTTGTGGTTTATTTTGGTTTTCGGCAGATTCTGAAAACTCCTTTTGTGTCCCATTAAATGCTTAATAAATGATTAAACGATTACAGAGTTTTTATTCTGTAAGTACTTTTATAACATTTTAAAGTTTAGTCTTGGTTAAAGTGATATAATCCTTTAAAACATTGTATAAGGCAGCAGAAATCACACAGAACTGAATGAAACCATAAAAATGTCATTATTATAATGTTAACTGCATTAAATATATGTGATGGCATTTAACTAATCTCATTGATTAAACATTAAATGTAATTAACTGATTAATTCTATGAATTATTCAATATTAATCAATTCAAACAGTACATGTAAACATTTGTACGTTTAAATGCTGTCAGTATGTCAGTATTGTACATTTCAATGTCTATGCAAATGTAAGAGAATGTACGTTTGCTAGAACCAAACTCATGAATTCTCATGAGATCACGTTGAGCATTCAGTGTCATTTCAAGTTATGACTTTCGTGAGTGGACGTGCTTTAAAAATATAAATTGGTGTTATTAGTTGGCTGCGATGTAATGTATGATGTCCATAGGCATAGGGTGTCTTATTCATTGTGAAACGGAGTTTTCTTAATGGCATGAATCGTATTGAAAGCCTAGACTTAAAATGCACGGGCCACCACTGCTCCCGGAAGTTGCGAAATGTCAGCCAATCAAATTACTGCTGGCTATTTCAGCCAGCATTTGCCATTTTTGTGTGCAATATGCATCAAACGGGCTGTGAACGGATTGTGGGCAATCTGAGCCTGAGACTTGAGGTCAAAAACAACTAGGAAGGCATTTTGACCCATTGTTTAATTTCTGTGTGAGTGAGGGCGTAATTTAGTCTCAGACTTATAAAATTCCTGCATCTGTATTGCTGAAGGCTGATGCACATTACTGAAATATTATAACTGAATGTTCTGAGGAGGCAAACTGCATATTACCCACTGATAGTGGGTAAAAAACAAAAAACAAAAAGCATACCAGCAGGGGAGAGGCTCTTTGCATTCTATTCTGTATGGCAGCTATTAATGCAGGTGAAAGGAATGACATACTTAACAGAAAGTAAACAATTATCTCTGTTGTTTTTTCCCATTGGAATGATAGATAGGCTTAATAACAGACTCTGTTACCATTTTAAATGTCACGTTGTGTTGTTCATTTGCGTGCGTTTCACCGAAACTGTTTAATGTTGTTTTAGAAACCAGTGAGTGTAGAAATCTGTGGTATGAGGAAGTAGGTTTGGCCAGAGCTGTTCTGTCTGGGTATTATAAGGCCTCAGGGGAGTACTAGGAGAAAAATGAGGTGCTGCTTCTGTCATGTCGGCAAAAAATAATGTAAAGGGAAAGATTGTAGGGATGCTGAACAAAGGTCTGGCAGAGTAAATTGTAGGGGAGCAGCTGCCATGGCAACCCTGTGATAGTGAGAGTTGGTGCTGTGAGCCCTGCTCAGGGGGAGGGAGTGGTGTTGATAATTACCCCTGTAAAGATGGATCATAACTGCCTATTACACACAGACAAACAATACCAGTGCTCCTGCACATTTGTAAGGGTTTACAAAGTACATGCACACACAGGCACAAGTGGAGATACACGATTACAGGGCAAATGAGGGTGAATCTCACAAGAATTCTATTTCTCATTCTGATTACTGTATTTGAAAATCATCCTGTCTGAACATGATGATTTTTTGTTTTATTAACATTATTTGACAGTGAAGTATGTAAGTTTTACACCAGTATCATCATTATACAAAATTGCAAAACTGTTTCAAACAGGTTTCCCAAAAATTCCCCCCGTCTGACTTCGGTCTAAAAACAGAAAGTCCCGCCCCGGACATTATAGTATATAGACCAATAGTTGAGCCAATGTTGCTGTGTCAGGCTGATCAGGATGATCAAACAAACAGAGCGATGTTTTGATAGGTAGAGTTAATAATGAGACTTAAGGACTTCTCAGCTATATTTCATTTAAGTATCAACTTTGTCACAGATTTTCCTCTTAAAATGTCTGTGGTGATATAAAATATAGTTGTTAGTATACAGTAAGAGTATAGAGCTATAAGAGTAATGCAAATAGCATAGTCCAGATCGTATGGTCCCAGAAGAATTTGATGAAAATATTTGAGTTCATATTGAAATCTTTTTATTGTAGACTGTGTCATCTTGGCAGATCTGAGGACATTTTTGAGATCTCATTTGAAACCTTATAGGAGACACCTGTGAAAGTCTCTATTTGCTCTCCATTTCATCACATTTCTGTCAAGGAGAAACATTTGAGATAGTTAAACAAACAAAATCTCTTTAATTTCTTTCATATGGATTGCATTGATAGTAGTATTCCTCAAGTTTCAGAGTGTTAAGAAGAAGTGTTGCATTCTGGGAGCCCAGTCAGCGGAATAATAGCCTCATCAGCAGAATTGTTCAGAGTTAAATAGATAGATGAAGGAATGACTGCACAAATAAAGAAACACTTGCATAACAGGTCATCCTAAGCGTTTCGTTTCTGTTCTCTGCTTATAGAGAGCAATGCACAGACAGCTGCAGACAAGCACTCAGTGACACATTGACAGCTCAAATGGCTGGAAACTGTGGGGTGAATTTACAAGGCATGAATTGCGCCCATTGATAGTGTTGTTTATCTGTATGCATGGTTTTATCAACCTATTTAATCAATGAATTATGCAAATCAGGAAACGTGCTGAACAAAATTTGCATGGCCCAATTCCCAATCTTGCTGATTGGTTCTGAGTGCTAGGTTGCAAAGGATCCATGCAGCAGACCACCGTGTTCTGGCATACTTCACTGGGACTGTAGTGCATCGCTCCACCACTGAAATCTAGACACCTGAATGGGCTCTTTTAAATGCTGAAAGTGTGCTCTACACTGCTCGTGGATACTGTATATGTACAGGTATAACACACTCCTCCATCATTTGATTATCATTTGATGAATTACTGCTGCCATGATTGTTCAATAATGTACACAAACATCTTTTTTAATAAAATTCCCTTTACCCCCTGCTTTCCGCCGACGATAGTAGCGTGACATTAATTATGCCAGGCAAGTAGCACTCCCTTCTGTAAATCAGGCACAATCAATAACAAGCCTAATTACAGGTGGCTTGTTTGGGCTAAGAATGACAATGGCTCAATTCAAATACTCGCAGCGCTATTTCACCACATTTAGCGCCTGTTTGAACTGGATTTCTGGTGGTTTGTTAGTAAGGTCTACTTAAAACGTTTTTGCACTGAAATATAGCACACAAAAGTGCCGCTATTGTTTTGTTTACATGTTAACATGATTTTAGTGTGATATAATTTTACACAGATAAATTAAGCGATTTTATTCAGTTCTGGGATTTCGTGGTCATGACAAAGAAGTTGTAATATTGGAAATAATCTATGGATATACACAGATAAGGTTAGTGTCAGGTGTATTCTGTTGATTCATGTCTTTTATTTTGAAATTCTAGTTCCTGTTTCATGTCATGTGTTCCTGTTTCCCTAGTCATGTGATTTCTGTTTTCCCTCCATGTTCATGTGTCATGTTTTCATTGGTTTATTGTTTAATTATGTTGTTATCAGTTCTGTTTGTTCATTGGTTTATGTTCTCCCATGTCTTGTATTTTAGCCATGGTCAAGTCAAGTCAAGTCAAGTCAAGCCTGGTTATAGTCAAGTTTCATGTTATGATTGCTTCATGTTTGTAGTCAGGGTTAATGGTTTTCACGGTCTCTAAATAAACTGCACTTGGGTTCTTCATCTTCATCTTCACGTCCTCGTCCTCGTCATAATTGTCAGCAGTTCCAGCCAACATACGTTACAGAATACTCCACCTCCCACGGACCCAGCTTCTGCGCTTACATCAGGGGAATCGTCCTCTGGAGGACTATGTTGAGGACTTCTGCGGTCTAGCCAGCCAGGTAGACTTCAGTGAGGTTGCCCTCAAGGGTTGTTTTAGATTTGGACTAAATGAGTCCATTTCTTTTTTGATGCCTGGCGATCGCAGTTCCCTCAGCCTGGCTCAATATATCGACCTCGCCCTTCGATTCATCGGTTCCGCGTTCACTGTGGGGGAGGCGGATCCCGAGCCAGAGTTCCACGACATGGCCGCTGTCGAGCCAGAGTTCCACGACATGGCCGCCGCCGAGCCAGAGTTCCACGACATGGCCGCCGCCGAGCCAGAGTTCCACAACATGGCCGCCGCCTCAGCCTGCTCCATGCCCCGTCACAGCGACGCCTCAGCCTGCTCCATGCCCCGTCACAGCGACGCCTCAGCCTGCTCCATGCCCCGTCACAGCGACGCCTCAGCCTGCTCCATGCCACGTCACAGTGACACCTGAGCAGTGGGACATGGAGATGGTTCCCACCCTTATACCCACCTTTAGTTCTCCTGAGCAGGCAAGGGGAACTTTCGGTCCTCCGATCTCACCAGTACCCTCTGAGCCCTGGACTTCGCTTTGGCCTGTCGGTCCCTCGACATTGCCTCAACTCGGCGTTCCCTCGGCTCCACTACGGTCATTCAGTCGGTCGGCTGTGCCGGGGTCCCTCGTCCCTCTGGCTCCTCCTTGGTCTGTCGGTCACCTGGCTCTGCATCGACTCTCCGATCCTCTGGCTGTGCCTCGTCCCTCCGATCTGTCAGCTTTACCGGGGACCTCCTTCCCTACGGCTCCACCTTGGTCCTCCCTGCCATCGGCTCCACCCTGCCCCTTCGAGTCTTTGGCTACTCTACGGGCACCACGTTCCAAGGCTCCGCCCCTCAAGCCTCTCAAGGCTCCACCTTCCATGGCTCCGCCCCTCGAGCCTCTCATGGCTTCACCTCCCACGGACTTTGCCCTGGTCCCATGCCCCTCGCCCTTTCTTGCCACGCCACGCCCCACGCCTCAAGACACCCCCCCCCATTTTCATTGGTTTATTGTTTAATTATCTTGTTATCAGTTCTGTTTGTTCATTGGTTTATGTTCTCCCATGTCTTGTATTTAAGCCCTCATGTTTGCATTGTCTATTGGTCGAGTATTGAATGTTATCGGATGTGTTTGTCAAGCCATGGTCAAGTCAAGCCAAGTCAAGTCTAGTCTGGTTATAGTCAAGTTTCATGTTATGATTGCTTCATGTTTGTAGTCAGGGTTAATGGTTTTCACGGTCTCTAAATAAACTGCACTTGGGTTCTTCATCTTCACGTCCTCGTCATCGTCATCATTGTCAGCAGTTCCAGCCAACATACGTTACAGTTAGTAAGCAATTTATCACACTAAAACCATGTTAACATTTATAATGTTTATGAATTGTGGCTATACATTGGAAACTGTGTATTTTCACGTAAATGGAATAGCCTCATTCACCAGCATCATAAGTGCCTTACTGTAACCGTGACTTTTGATTTTTTGTTAAATTAATGAGGGACGAGATATTTAAAATAAATAAATAAATACAACTGTGGAAATCAACATTAAGCCACAAATGCTATTATCTTGTATTGAACCCAAAACATTCCTTTAAGATGACTGGAGACACAGCAGAATCCGCTAGAATCAAACTTCAGAGCCTCGTACCGAAGTCTCCATCTGGACAGGTTCACATATCATGGCATCACCCTGGGAAATCTCCCTTATTTTTAAAAATATTGTTTGAAATTCCATTTATTTTTATGTGCGTAGTATCTGTTTTGTGAGTTTGATACTGCTCCCTTCCTTTACACTTTATGTCACCGCTGACACTTAAGTGTACATTACTGAGGACCATACAAATGTTTTCCCAGAAGTTATACGAGTATGGAATCCCTTCGCATTCCAGTAATCTCTGTCCTTGATATAAATCAGCACAGTTCCCCTGTCACCCCCATAAGTACTTAATACACCGCAAGGCCGGGCAGAACGCATCACGGCACCAATCTCTAACAGTGATTGATGGAGATGGACTTCCCAGCATTAATGCTAATGATCCTTCAGCCAGTGTTGTGTTAACATCGCTCATATGTTTCTCAACTCGCTGTTGTAAATCACTTTGAGCCAGAAGAACAACCTGCTTCTTTTGCATGGGTCTGTGTGTTTAATTAAAGATTCCAAGCATTTCATCACTGAGTTCTGTATTAGGGATGGGACATCGATGGTCGTTTAGTTGTCCAGCAACAGACGAGTCAGTTAGTGAGGCAGTAAAGAGTAGTTCAGTGGTTCTCAATTGGTTCTTTGTGACCGCAAGGAAAAAAGAATGCTAAATGAAAATAATAAAGTGCAACTGACAATATAATTACTGTATGCATATATAGGATGCTAAAATTAATAGGCTTTTCTTATTTCTTGTCTGTGGCAAATTCAACTGTCTTCTGATTAAAGCTAGACAAATTAGGCTGATGCCAACCTGGACAGGTTGCGTGACATGCCCTTATCCTCAAACCATGTACAAAATAATGCAAGGTGAAAGGAAATATAATGCAAATTTCATAAAATTCAGTTGCAACGAGATTAAACGTGGTTAGTGGTGAAAACATGTTTTGTGTAGTGAATTATTGGCTAACTGATTTATTTTGTTTTTATTATTAATTTTATACCATTGTTTATATAAAAATAATAAATAACAGTAATGTTATTTATATTATATTATATTACATTACATTATATTATTTAATATATAATTTTTATTAATAATAATATATATTTTTATTTACTTATGTGTTATGAACAGTTTTGGTTAGTTTCTTTCTTATACTGTATATATTTTCTAGTTTTGATATTTTAGCAGCTGCGCTTTAATAAATGTGCTGAAAGCTTGCTGTGCTTTAGCTGTTAGATCGTTTGCACTGTAAATTCCCTCTTGGGAAAAAGTTGCATTGTTTCACTGATGGGGCAACCATACACATTTGACATGCAGACAGACATCTTTGGCCATTGCATCGCATTTTGGTCTGTATTTTGATCGATTTTTGGAAAAATTTTATTCTGTGCTGATGTGAGCTAAACTGCCCAATTGTAAAAAGAGGGTCTGATGATGTGCTCTTTAGCAGCTGCAGAGAAAGACCTTGCCCACAAATAGCTTCTCTAACTCTATGTCTCACTGGTGGGGAGATTTCTGAACCAAAGGGGCGTGGATTAGACTGCTACACAAGAGCCCTTCAGACACACAAGAGGTGCTAGACCGTAATGCTGTCTGCATGACATATGACATTGCTTTGCATTAGGAATGGGAGACTTTACAAGCACAAAGAGATTGCGTGCTGTGGCAGTCGTTGGCTTGAATTAAAGGGGCTGTACTGAAAAATGTTGCAACTTGGAAGATGCAAACTTCTCTATGTAAGACTTACTGCTCTGCGTTTTCTGTAGTTGTACTATGACCAAGTTATTAAAGATTTGGGTTGGTAACTGAAAGGTTGTAGGTTCAAACGCTACCTTCCACATTATCGATATACTGTATCACCATTCTGCACTGAAAAAAAGCACTAAAAGTGATAACTCACCAATGAAAATGCTGTCACACTTCACTCACCCTCATGTTGGTCCAACCTGTAATACTTACTTTCTACTAAGGAACACAAAAGGAGATGTTAGTAACAATGACAGTCACCATTCACTTTCATTGTTTGGATAAAAAGATGCAATAAAAGTGAATAGTGACCTAGGCTGTCAGTCCCTTACAATCTTCTCTTGTGTTTCATGGAAGAAAATAAATTATGCTTTTTTCTGGTCACAAATATATTAAGATAAAAATATATATATATATTTTTATTGAAAATTGATGGAGCAACATAATTTGTGTGAAAAGACATAATAACCGAAAGTTGTTTTGATTAAAAGGCAGTTTTTAAAAAAAGGTGGTGAGGGAGCCTTTTACCCCACACTTGGGGTAAAAGACCCCCAGGGGGGTTAAAGTGATATTGTGTAGATACCGGGGCAATAGTTATAGTGCGAAATTTTGTCAACGAATGCAAATAATTTTGAGACAGCAAGATTATTTTTTGAGTAACAAATTAAGATAATACTTATTCAGGGGCCTGGGTAGCTCAGCAAGTAAAGACGCTGACTACCACACATGGAGTCACAAGTTCAAATCCAGGGCATGCTGAGTGAATCCATTCAGGCTTCCTAAGCAACCAGTTGGCCCGGTTGCTAGGGTTGGTAGAGTCATGTTGGGTTAACCTCCTCGTGGTTGCTATAATGTGTGGGGTGCGTGGTGAGTTGTGCGTGGATGCCGAGGAGAATAGTGTGAGCCTTCACACGTGCTAGGTCTCCGCGGTAATGCGCTCAACAAGTCACGTGATAAGATGTGTGGATTGACGGTCTCAGATGCGGAGGCAACTGAGATTCATCCTCCACCACCCAGATTGAGGCGAGTCACTACACCACCATGAGGACTTAGAGCGCATTGGGAATTGGGCATTCCAAATTGGGGAGAAAAGGGGATAAAAAAAATAAAATAAAATAATACTTATTCAAAATAACAACTTCAGAAAAGGTTTACCATTTTCTGTTAATTTCAAACACATTTGACATTTTATTACATCTCAAGTATTCTATAAACAAATTAATCTCCATTATGATTGGATGAGTCAGTGTGAGCCCACTTTGAAACATTTTCATAACAAATATATCTGCCCCACTTAAAAAAACAAACAAACAATGCATTTAATAGGGGCCTTTAGCCCTTGCAACAGGTTTTTTTTTATTAATTTTTTTTTACCCCAAATAAACAATTATTGAAAAAAAATGTATTTAATGACCTTAAACAAAACTGCAAATGATAAATAAGTATTTAGTCTCAAAGGAAATGTTAATTACAGGGATTTCCATGAGCTCCATACATTTACAGCTATACTGTACATATACAAAATCTCATGAATCAGGAAATTTTTTGCAGTGCATAGTAACAAACGTCATGGTTACTGGTGTAACCTCCGTTCCCTGATGGAGGGAATGAGACGTTGGTGTCGATGTAGTGACACTAGGGGTCACTCTTGGGAGCCCGAGACACCTCTGGTCTTTGATAAAAGGCCAATGAAAGTTGGCGAGTGGTATTTGCATGCCACTCCCCCGGACATACGGGTATAAAAGGAGCTGGTATGCAACCACTCAATCAGGTTTTACGCTGAGGAGCCGATATAAGGTCCGGCCATTTCAGCGGGTAGTTCAGCGTTGTGGCAGGAGGGACCAACGTCTCGTTCCCTCCATCAGGGAACGGAGGTTACACCAGTAACCATGACGTTCCCTATCTGTCACTCACTCGACGTTGGTGTCGATGTAGTGACACTAGGGGTCCCTATACAAAACGCCACAAGGCTGAACGGTGTTACGTGAACTGGCGGTGTGTGGTGGGCAGACTTGCTGTGTGCCTCATAGCCAGCACACCAGGTCGACACGTAACCTCCCCCAACACAGTTATGAGTGTCGAACGGCCCTTTTTGGGCACAAGTCGACTACCCAAAGATAGAGACAGGCTTAACCCAGTCGTGGCCACTTCTCCCCTTCTCTTTTTCCACTCCCTAAAAAAGAAGGGGGATTATCCGACTGGGCCGCCAGGTCTAATCGGGGGGTGTCCCTCCCAAGGGGAGGACACCACGGAGACCACACCTCGCCCCAAGAGGGGGGGATATTTTTAAGTGGAAAAATACGTCACATGGTCTTTCCAACCATGTGGAGAGCCTTCAAGGTAGATCCTGCCCAATGGAGGAGGAGTTACTACAAACATGGAGACTGGGGCAGAGGGGCTTTGCCCAAGGAAGACGCAGTTTGCCAGCAGGGAAACAAACTAGAGGAAGATATAGATCGCATGGGGTTTTGCCTTACAGGGAACCACCACATGCAGAGCACCTACCCCAGAACAGGGCTCTTAGTTAGCGCGTGTACTGGGCCAGCAGTGAGTCTCTCCGAAAACTTGACTGCCACAGGGCTCGGAGGAAGTCAACCAGGGAACAAATTTTTTGAACACTACTGGGAATTAACGGCACACATCTTCAGCTCAAAAGGAGGTGGAAGGGCTATGTGCAAGCGATACACCCGGCTGGCTATCCCGGGCTTATCCGCTTGTGTTGCGTGCCACTACCTGGGACTAAACCGGTTCCACCCGGAGGTTGTAGAACCTTGCAAAGGTGTTGGGTGTTGCCCAGCCCACTGCTCTGCAAATGTCTGTTAGAGAGGCACCTCTGGCCAGGACCCAAGTAGCCGCTACACCACGGGTAGAATGGGCTCGTAGCCCTACCGGGGGCGGCATGTTTTGGTCGAGATATACCATGGTTATGGCGTCAACGAGCCAGTGGGTGATCCTCTGCTTGGAGACAGCGCTTCCTTTCCACTGTGCACCAAAGCAGACAAAGAGCTGCTCAGAGACTCTAAAGCTCTGCGTGCGATCCAAATAGATGCGTAAAGCACGCACCGGACACAGCAATGACAGGGCTGGGTCTGCCTCCTCCAGGGGCAGCGCTTGCAGGTTCACCACCTGGTCCCTAAAAGGAGTGGTGGGAACCTTGGGCACATAGCCCGGTCAGGGTCTCAGGATCACATGAGAATAGCCCGGACCAAACTACAGGCACGTTTCACTGACAGAGAACGCTTGCAGGTCACCTACCCTCTTGATGGAAGTGAGCGCAGTCAGGAGGGCAGTCTTCAAGGAGAGTGTCTTAAGCTCGGCTGACTGCAAAGGCTCAAAGGGGGCTCTCTGTAGACCCTGAAGAACTACGGAGAGATCACCTGAGGGAACGAGGGGCAGTCTGGAGGGATTCATCCTCCTGGCACCTCTTAGGAACCTGATGATCAGGTCGTGCTTCCCTAAGGACTTACCATCAACTGCGTCGTGGTGTGCTGCTATGGCAGCAACGAACACCTTTAAGGTGGAAGGGGACAGCCTCCCTTCCAGCCTCTCCTGCAGGAAGGAAAGCACTGATCTGACTGCGCATCTCTGGGGGTCTTCGTGTCGAGAAGAACACCACTTAGCGAATAGACACCACTTAAAGGCATACAGGCGCCTCATAGAGGGGGCCCTAGCCTGAGTGATCGTGTCTACCACCGTGGGTGGTAGGCCACTTAGGTCTTCCGCGTCCCGTCCAGGAACCAGACATGGAGATTCCAGAGGTCTGGGCGCGGGTGCCAGAGGGCGCCCCGTCCCTGAGAAAGAAGGTCCTTCCTCAGGGGAATTTGCCAGATGGGAGCTGTCGCGAGGAGCGTGAGGTCTGAGAACCACGTCTGGGTGGGCCAGTAGGGTGCTACCAGGATGACCTGCTCCTCGTCCTCCCTGACCTTGCACAGGGTCTGTGCAAGCAGGCTCACTGGGGGAAACGCATATTTGCGAATGCCAGGGGGCCAGATGTGTGCCAGCGTGTCTATGCCGAGGGGAGCCTCGGTGAGGGCGTACCAGAGTGGGCAGTGGGAGGATTCTTGGGAGGTGAACAGGTCCACCTGTGCCCGACCGAATCGATTCCAAATCAGCTGGACCACCTGAGGGTGGAGTCTCCACTCTCCCCTGAGGGAAACCTGCCGTGACAGCGCATCCGCTGTAGTGTTGAGGTTGCCCGGGATGTGAGTGGCTCGCAGCGACTTGAGGTGCTGCCGACTCCGGAGGAGGAGATGGCGGGCGAGTTGTGACATACAGCGAGAGCGCAGACTGCCTTAGTGGTTGACATATGCTACCGCTGCCGTGCTGTCCGTCCGAACTAGCACGTGCTTGACCTGGATCAACGGCTGGAACCTCCGCAGGGCGAGCAGAATTGCCAGTAACTCGAGGCAGTTGATGTGCCAACGCAGTTGCGGACCCGTCCAGAGGCCGGCGGCTGCGTGCCTGTTGCAAAAAGTGCCCCAGCCCATTTTGGAGGCGTCTGTCGTGACCATAACGCGCCTGGAGACCAGTTCTAGAGGAACACCTGCCCGTAGAAATGAGAAGTTGGTCCAAGGGCTGAAAAGACGGTGACAGACCGACGTAATGGCCATGCGGTGTGTCCCGTGGTGCCATGCCCGTCTCGGGACTCGAGTCTGGAGCCAGTGCTGAAGCGGCCTCATATGCATCAACCCGAGCCACCGCCGAGGATGCCATATGCCCCAGACGCCTTCAAACAGGCCAGCACCGACTGGGCGCACTCGTTCGTAAGGTGCGCCGTCAAGGAGACTGAGTCCAACTCCAAACCGAGAAAAGAGATGCTCTGAACCGAGAGGAGCTTGCTCTTTTCCCAGTTGACCCGAAGTCCTAGTCGGCTGAGGTGTGAGAGCACCAGGTCCCTGTGTGCGCATAACCCGTCTCGAGAGTGAGCCAAGATTAGCCAGTCGTCGAGATAGTTGAGAATGCGAATGCCCACCTCCCTTAACGGGGCAAGGGCAGCCTCTGCGATCTTTGTAAAGACACAAGGAGACAGGGACAGGCCGAAAGGGAGGACTTTGTACTGATACACCTGACTGTTGAACATGTACCACTAGAAGGGTCTGTGTCGAGGAAGGATCGAGACGTGAAAGTACGCATCCTTCAGTTCTACTGCCGCGAACCAATCTTAATGCCGGACGCTCGCTTGAATGTGTCTTTGCGTCAGCATCTTGAACGGGAGTCTGTGTAAAGCCCAGTTCAGTACTCACATGTCCAAGATTGGCCGCAACCCACCGCCTTTTTTCGGTACGATGAAGTAGGGGCTGTAAAACCCTTTCTTCATCTCGGCTGGAGGGACAGGTTCTATCGCGCACTTCCATAGGAGGGTAGCAATCTCCGCGTGCGGGGTAACAGCGTTTCCCTTGAACAAGGTGAAGTGAATACCGCTGAAACTGGGCGGGCGCCTGGTGAACTGAATCGCGTAGCCGAGTCGGACGGTCCGGACCAGCCACTGTGATGGATTGGGAAGCGCAAGCCATGCGTCCAAATTCCGTGCGAGGGGGACCAAGGGGACAACGTCGTCGGACGTACCGGCAGGTGGGGCCTTGCGGCGGGGCGGAGCGCGAGGTGCCACAGCACGTCGTGGCCGTGCTGAGTCTAGGGACATCGAAGCACTTACCTGGCTCCTTGTGACCACCCCCGGAACAGCCTGGGATGGGGGAGGAAGAGGCCTGTCCTCGTGACCTATGGAGACTGTCACATCGGGGGCGGATGTGTGCCACAGCTAATCCTGCAAGGAAAAACCCGTGGACGGTAGTCGTGATGACGACCGTGCACACTGGGTATGTGACCTAGGGAAGGAGGAAACCGCTCTTTTTCTAAACTGTTGGGTACTGCAGCCACTTTGGCATGCGGCAAAATCAAACAAAAAGGCAACAAAAAATTCTCCACCCGGCCCTCCACCGGGGGATGAAGTGGTCTTCCTACCAGCTCCAGATGAGTGGGTTTCTACGACCCTGGGTCGCCCGTCTCAGGGGCGCTTTGACGACCTCCGTGGGTTCTTAGCGGCCGACTGTGAGACGGGTGGCATCTGCTTCCTGTGGTGGGCTCCACGCCGGGGCCGGGCCGAAGGGGCGGGCTGCGGCAGAGCCGGTGCAGGGGGACGCCCTTGGCGACGAGCAGACGGGGTGCGGGATCTTGAGCCGCGCCAGGGCAGGATGTGCCAGATTGCTTCCATCTGCTGCTTTACCGTCGAGAACTGCTGGGCAAAGTCCTCAACAGTGTCGCTGAATAGGCCAGCCTGGGAAATGGGGGCGATTTTCTTACGAAAGCAAGCCGCGACCGCAACGTTGCCATGGTCATGTTCTCGCAGTGAGAACATGAACCATTCATAAACGCTGCCTCCGTGTGGGTCGCACCCAGACACGAAGGACAGCGATCATGACCATCCAAACTTGAGAGAAACGACCACAACCAGGAATAATACACGATCGGAAAGGCGTCTTTAGAAAGACGTATCTTTAAAAAGACGTTCCGTGTGTGCGCTCTTTTAGAGAAATATAATCTTTTAGAGGGGAAAAACGCTCTTTCAGAAGATATACTCTCTAGTTTTTCTGCCGAAGTGCCCAGGGGCGTTCTCTGCAGTGCACCAGTGCAGAGGAGGGAGAAGCTGCTGAAATGCGCCATCAGATCCAGCAGAGGTGAACGAACAGTGCTGTTCAGCTCAATGAGCATGACCGTTTGGCTCCGAAGAGAAAATCTGAATGAGTGGTTGCATACCAGCTCCTTTTATACCCGTATGTCCGGGGGAGTGGCATGCAAATACCACTCGCCAATTTTCACTGGCCTTTTATCAAAGACCAGAGGTGTCTCGGGCTCCCAAGAGTGACCCCTAGTGTCACTACATCGACACCAACGTCGAGTGAGTGACAGATAGGGAACAGATGTTTAGAAAAGTTCTGTGGCAGTTTTTGATGCTATTAAGTGTTTTGGGAGAAAATAAAATCAATGGAGCCTTTAGCCCCATTGTACCCTACAGGTTTAGAACAACATGAGGGTGAGCAAATGATGACAGAATTTTCATTCGTGAGTGAACTGTCCATTTAAACCTTGACTGCATCATCTACTTTGGACAAAGGCATAATCAAAAATTTGTCATCTATATACATTCATGACGAGTCTAGAGAAAGCATGTGATGGCAGCACAGATGCATATGGCTGTGTGTCACTCACATAGCAAGGGCAGCAAAAGCGCAGTATGCTGGGAGACCATTCAGATTGGGCCCAGGCTGTTTGTTGCTGTGGCAACAGCTCTTTGGCGGGGGAGTCCTGGCATGGAGGACCAACCTTCCCCCCTCCTTTCTCCCGGCTTGTTTTGGCAGGCACACACGACTAAGAGTGCACAGAGAAGCAGTTGCCTCTAGACAACCAGACCACAGACACTGCACTTTTTGGTAAGAGCTATGTTTTTTTTTTTTTTTTTTTTTTTTTTAATGGGTTGGATAGTCCTCTCTAGGTTTAAGTGGCATCACAAAAATAGGAGGCTGTTAGCATATTTGGTTTAGTCAGGTAATACAGATTGTGTTTATATTGTTGCATAAATGTGCACTTGCTAGACGTTTACTGATGTACCAACGCATGCAAATAGATTTCCATTCCTGTAGCTCAACTGATGCTGGCAACACCTTAGTCAGGGGTTTGATTCTCAGGGAACACACAATCTAACAAAATGTATTATGGGCTACAAAGGTAAAACACAGTAAATGGCTTAAAAATGACTTGCTTTAAATGTGGATGTTGAAGTTACTGAAACTTTATGCAATATGTTTTTCTGAGCACAGCTGAGTCAAAACCGTATATTTTGACAAAATATGTAGTTACTGCATATTGCCTTTGTGCAGCTGTATCGCTTAAGTGCACTGTAATTCACTTACTTGGATAAGCATCTGTCAAATGTAAATCTGACTTTGATTTTAAACCTCCTGCTTAAGGTGGAAAACGTCTCTCCATGGGAATAATGCATAATGTATTCTTCACCTGTCTTTGTGTTATTTTTGGAGTATTTACTGTACTTCATATTTGTTCTGATATCTCAGTGATGCAAGCTTTTGTGTGCTGGTGGCAGTCCCATTTGATCAGCAGTCCAAGCACATCTCAAGTAGATGGGTGTGGACAGGCAAAGAGGGAGAGAGGGGGGTTGCTGGGTGTAGTTGTTGTGGTAGACATACAGACTTAGTTGTCAGACACAAAGACAGTGATGGACTGGCCAGGTTTGCCTTGAAAGGGAATCTGGATTGACACCACATTACAGAAATGGCAAACGATGAAGATGGCAGTCAAGGAGAGAGAGAAATCATATATCTATTTGAAAACAGAAGAAAGAGGGCTGGTCATATACTGTATTTACTGTAATGTTTTTTTATATTTATTTTTTTATATTGAGCAATATATATATATATATATATATAATTAATCAGTTCTCTCTCTCTCTCTCTCTGGGCATGTTCATAGTCCATGCCTCCCTGTTGAGTCATTCAGTAGTTGGCTGTGCAGATCAGCTTGTGTAATTTGTTATTGCAAATTTGTCATTTCATAGCAAATATTCATTTCCAGGAAGTTCTAAATTATATAATTTTTCAGATCAGTAAATGCCTCTCCTGAAGATAAACTCTTAAAGGGATATTTTCCCCTAAATAAAAATTCTGTCATTATTTACTCATCACTTTTGTTCCAAACCACCAACACTTTCTTTCTTTCTTGGAACTAAAATGAAGAACTTCTGAAGTGTCTTTATGCAGCTTATTCCATACAAGAACAGCGCCTATTGACAGCAGCTATTAAGCTCCAAAAAGCACAAAAAACACAGTAAAAGCACTATAAAAATAGTCCAACTGTAACTTCCGGTAAATTCCAAACCTTTTGATGTTTTTTTTTTGTTTTTTTGCCGCTTGAAAGCTATGGTCACTGAACTTTTGTTGTATGGAAACATCATGGTTACTTGTGTAACCTCCGTTCCCTGGAGGGAACAAGATGTTGTGTCGATGTAGTGACACTAGGGGTCACTCTTGGGAGCCCGAGACACCTCTGGTCTTTGATAAAAGGCCAATGAAAATTGGCAAGTGGTATTTGCATGCCACTCCCCCAGACATACGGGTATAAAAGGAGCTTGTATGCAACCACTCATTAAGGTTTTATGCTGAGGAGCCGATATAAGGTCCGGCCATTTCAGTGGGTAGTTCAGCGTTGTGGCAGGAGGGACACAATGTCTCGTTCCCTCCATCAGGGAATGGAGGTTACACAAGTAACCATGAAGTTCCCTATCTGTCACTCACTCAAAGTTGTGTCGATGTAGTGACACTAGGGGTCCCTATAAGAAATGCCACAGCTGGCTGAAAAATGTTACGTGAACTGGCGGTATGTGGTTGGCAGACTACTGTCTGCCTCATAGCCAGCACACCAGGTCGACACGTAACCTCCCACAACATAGTTATGAGTGTCGAACGGCCCTTTGGGGACAAGTTGACTACCCAAAAGATAGTGACAGGCTAACCCAGTCGTGGCCTCTTTTCTCCTTCTCTTTTTCCACTCCCTTAAAAAAGAAGGGGGATTATCTGACTGGGCCGCCAGGTCTAGTCGGGGGGTGTCCCTCCCAAGGGGAAGACACAGCGGAGACCACACCTCCAACCATGTGGAGAGCCTTCAAGGTAGATCCTACCCAATGGGGGAGGAGTTACTGCAAACATGGAGACTGGGGCAGAGGGGTCTGCCCAAGGAAGACGCAGTTTGCCAACAGGGAAACTGATTAGCGGAAGATATATATCGCATGGGGTTAGCCTTACAGGGAACTGCCACATGCGGAGCACCTTCCTCAGAACAGGACTCTTAGTTAGCACGTGTACTGGGCCGGCAGTGAGTCTCTCCGAAAACTCGATTGCCACAGGGCTCGGAGGAAGTCAACCAGGGAACAAAGCTTGTGAACACTACTGGGAATTAATGCCGCAAGTCTTCAGCTCAAAAGGATGTGGAAGGCGCTATGTGCAAGCGATACACCTGGCCGGCTATCTCAGGCTTATCCGCTTGTGTTGCGTGCCACTACCTGGGACGAAACCGGGACTCGAAATCGGGACTCGAGTCTGAAGCCAGTGCTGAAGTGGTCTCATATGCATCAACCCGAGCGGGGTGGCTACCGCCGAGGATGCCGTATGCCCCAGGAGCCTCTGAAAAAGTTTCAGTGGAACCGCTGTTTTCTGTTTGAACGCCTTCAAACAGGCCAGCACCGACTGGGTGCGCTCGTTCGTAAGGCGCGCCATCAAAGAGACTGAGTCCAGCTCCAAACCGAGAAAATAGATGCTCTGAACCGGGAGGAGCTTGTTCTTTTCCCAGTTGACCCAAAGCCCTAGTCGGCTGAGGTGTGAGAGCACAAAGTCCCTGTGTGCGCACAACATGTCTCGAGAGTGAGCTAGGATTAGCCAGTCATGAGATAGTTGAGAATGCGAATTCTGCAACCTTCGTGAAGACGTGAGGAGACAGGGACAGGCCGAAAGGGAGGACTTTGTACTGATACACCTGAACCTCGAATGCAAACCGCAGGAAGGGTCTGTGTCGAGGAAGGATCGAGACGTGGAAGTACGCATTCTTCAGGTCTACCACCACCAACCAATATTGATGCCGGACGCTCGCCAGAATGCGTTTTTGCATCAGCATCTTGAACGGAAGTCTGTGTAATTCCCGGTTCAGTACTCGCATGTCCAAGATTGGCCGCAACCTGCCGCCATTTTTTGGTACGATGAAGTAGGGGCTGTAAAGCCCCTTCTTCATCTCGGCTGGAGGGACAGGTTCTATCGTGCCCTTCCGTAGGAGGGTAGCGATCTCCGCGCGCAAGGTAACAGCGTTTTCGTCCTTGACCAAGGTGAAGTGAATACTGCTGAACCTGGGCGGGCGCCTGGTGAACTGAATCGCGTAGCCGAGTCGTACGGTCCGGATCAGCCATCGCGACGGATTGGAAAGCGCAAGCCACGCATCCAAGTTCCGCGCAAGGGGGACCAAGCGGACAACATCATTGGACATACTGGCAGGTGGGGCCTCGCGGCGGGGTGGAGCTCGAGGTGCCACACCACGTCGTGGCCATGCTGAGTCTAGGGACATCGACGCACTTACCTGGCTAATTGTGACCACCCCCGGAACAGCCTGGGACGGGGGAGGAGGAGGCCTGTCCTCGTAACCCATGGAGACTGCTACATCAGGGGCGGCTGTGTGCCATAGCTGGGCGCTCAGGGGTGGAAAGATCACCACTGGAGCGCCAGTCCTGCAAGGAAAAACCCGTGGACGGTAGTCATGATGACGACCATGCACACCGGGTATGTGACCCAGGGAGGAAGGAAACTGCTCTTTTGCTGAACTGTTGGGTACCGCAGCCACTTGGGCATGTGGCGAAATCAAACAAAAAGGCAACAAAAGATTTTCCACCCAGCCCTCCACCGGGGGATGGAGTGGTCTTCTTACCAGCTCCAGGTGAGTGGGTTTGTTTGTCCCGTCTCAGGGGCGCTTTGACGACCTCCATGGGTTCTTAGCCGCTGACTGTGAGACGTGTGGCGTCTGCTTACTTTGGTGGGCTCCACGCCGGGGCCGGGCCGAAGGGGTGGGCTGCGGCGGAGCTGGTGCAGTCACCGCAGGGGGATGCCCTTGGCGATGAGCAGACATGGTGCGGGATCTTGAGCCGTGCCGGGGCAGGATGTGCCGGATAGCCTCCGTCTGCTGCTTCACCGCCGAGAACTGCTGGGCAAAGCCCTCGACGGTGTCGCCGAATTAAGTGTGATCAAATCTCAATTCAACATGATTTTAGTGTTATAAAATCTCTGGGGTTATAGGCTTTTAGCAGCGTTATATCATCATGACAACATAACGGTAGATATATTTTCATACTGATAAGCTTATTAAGCAATTTTATCACTCTTAAATCATGTTAACAGGTATAATGTTTACATCTTGTGGCTCTACTTTTTAAATGGTGTGTATTGTAACGTTTTTGCACTGGCCGAATTAGCTTCCATTATAAATGTCTTTAAAACCACGGGAAGTATGGGTGTCAAAATTATTTACTGTGCTAATTAACGTTATGCCACAAATGCTGTCAATTGAGCTTAACTTGTATTGAACCCGTGAAAGTGCGCAAGAAAACAAAAGTGATAAAGCCCATCATGCAGTCTGTTTGCACTGGAGAGAGAGAGTGGGAGTAGCAAATGGCCCTAATCACTTTGCATTTCTTCAGAAAGCTTTGACGTAAGAGTCGCTGGGGCTGTTTATCTCCTGGTGCTAATGTGTCTGTCTCATGTTGAGCACATGTTAGCTGATCATTGATGTGTACTAGGATTAAATTGAAAGGTCTCACCTTTTTCTTACATGTTAAACTCTTAAAGGGATACTTCATCCAAAAATCATCTGTTGTTCCAAACCAGTATGATTTTCTTTGTTCCGTGAAACACAAAAGGCTTGTAGTCACGATCTTTTCCAACCACCCGCTATGGGTGGCCATTACAATGCTAACCAGATCTGTCTCTCGTTTAATATTGTACGATTGATAGCACCAAAATTAAAGCTCTACATTTCTGATGTGCTGTGCATGGCGTGTATGGCTTAAAGAGCTGAGGGATACTTTTAATAGAGCTGTTTTAAATCGAAATCTATCCCTGGACAAGTGTTGCCAGCCAATCCGTGGGCTGGATATAGCCTGCTGGTTAATCTGTTGCAGTAACTACTCATACCTCCCCAATCTGCTGTTACCATGACAATTTACTCTCTCAAAGTGCTGCCAATTTTCTTGCCATTTTGAGCTTTTTCTCTTTTCTTGTGTTTTGTGTAATATTCACTGAGTTTAAATCAATACCCACTGAAGAGACAGAGTTAAAACTGAATTACACTGAAGCAGTGGTGGGTTCGAGTCCACCTTAGTCATGTCTGAGTCAAGTCAGAGTCTTTAAACATTCGAGTCTGAGTTGAGTCCAGAAGGGGCCGAGTCGGACTCAAGACCGAGTCCATAACAGGCTGAGTCTGAGTCCGAATGAATCTGTTCATGAATCTGAATAAAAATTCAGGCTTATTTTAAACTTCACAACTAAGAAAAACTATTTGTCAATATAAATTTAACAAAAACACCTCTGTTGCATTTTATATATACATTTTATGATTAGTATCCTGCTGAACAGACTTCAAAGTGGTTTCAGAATGAAAGCATATGCTTTTGGTGTATGAAGACAAAATTTCCTTCAGCACAATTCTTATTGAGTTCTGTTGACATTTCAATTATTTGTTGCTTTTTCCCCTCCACTCAAACATAGACTAAAGAAAGTGAAAGCTGCTTTAGTCATTACAACCAAGGTTTTATGTTTCGAATTTTAATTTAGTTTTTATTTCTACTTCATTTTCAATTTGTCAATTCAATTTCATTTAGTTTTATTTAAAATAATCCCTATCTAAAGAAATAATAAACTATACTGAGATTTCTTTCTGAATCGTTTTTCTCTGTCTGCCAAGTGATTTAGGAAAATACATTACATACAAATGAGTCAACACAGAAGTAATTAGCACTCGATGAGAAGTCTCACAATTTGACTGCAAATGCTACATCCAAAAACACTGGAAAAGCCCACTGATAATATTAGGGCCATGTTATCACAGACATGATTTTCTAGTTAATTTGCGGGAAAGCACACAATGCAGGACAGTTCTGTGTGCTGCTCGTGTACCTAAATCCCTGATGTGTCTGTGTGCGTCTCGCAGCAGCTGCCGCAGAAGATAAAAAATAATAATAATTGATATTAGCTTGAGCGGCAGCCATGTTGGTCTGCAATCAGTCTGAAATCTTTAAATACCAACCAAAGAAAATTTAATTGAGCTCTTCTTTAACCGCAAAAACATGGAGAATAATAATTTTGAGTCATAAAGTTAACAGAATTGTCCTTCAAAAGTGTCAGAGATGTAGGCTAAAAAAAGGTGTGCATAAGTTACCGAGTTGTTTACAATAAAAATAAAATAATATAAACATTTAAAATACAAATGTCATAACCAACAAAACTTCTCGTAACATGAAGTTTAGCTTCATACACAACTCTATACAAAAATAATACATTTATTTTATAGTCTATAATTAAATTATAAACAAAACATTTCACTGCCCAAAAATATCCTAATATTTTACTGGGCATGGTTGAATGTTGTGAATGGTGGACAAATGCTGTAAAAGAATGTATTTTAAGCAGCTTGTCAATGCTTTGAAAATATTCGATCAATAATAAATAGGTGCTGTTGGGGGCCTGGGTAGCTCAGTGGTAAAGACACTGGCTACCACCCCTGGAGTTCACTAGTTCAAATCCCAGGGTGTGCTGAGTGATTCCAGCCAGGTCTCCTAAGCAACCAAGTTGGCCTGGTTGCTAGGGAGGGTAGAGTCACATGGGGTAATCTCCTCGTGGTTGCTATAATGTGGTTCTCGATAGGGTGCGTGGTGAGTTGAGCGTGGTTGCCACAGTGGATGGTTTGAAGCCTCCACACACACTATGTCTTCGTGGCAACACGCTCAACAAGCCACATGATAAGATGCGTGGGTTGACAGTCTGAGATGCGGAGGCAACTGGGATTCATCCTCCGTAACCTGGACCACAAGGACTTAAAAAGCACATTGGGAATTGGGCATTCCAAATTGGGAGAAAAAGGGGAAAAATTAAAAAAATAAATAGGTGCTGTTTATCTGTTTAGAGTTCCTGTCTGCTTTAACAATAACGCTTTTTTCCCAGAGTATTTAAAAAGTTACACAGTTAATTCATCAAGCTATTATGGACCAGTTCAAGCTGACAACACTGCGTGGACCACAAGAGACTACAGAAGCCTACATGTGTAGATACATTATGCCTGAAAAGACTTAATATCCAATATTAATGCTAGTTTTATGTATTTTTATTTCAATATGCTGTTTTAGTAAACTGTGAGAGACATGATGTGGGTGACTTGACTCAATGAAGTTCTTGATTTTAAGTTTTGAACCACGATGAAACCGCAATGCGAGCACCACCTTGGCTGTAGTTGTCAGGTCCCGTGTCATGTGAAACTGTCTTATTTAGTTTCTATTACACTGGATACGTACTCATCTTTATATTTTCGTCATGCCAGCCACCTAGGTAGTCAGTGTTATACAGTAGTCTCTGTAGTAACGTTCAAGCATATTGGTTGACTGATGAGTGTGCCTGTGCATGTGCATATGTGTGTGTGCGCGTTTGTTGAACACAGTGAAACAACTCTGGCTATGTCTACGATGTCAGGGGCTAATACAGCTGTATGCAGACAGAGATGTGTTCATTAATTTCTGTTTTGTTATTTATTTATTTTTTTCATTGCATCACAAATGTCATGGACTCGGCTGGACTCTGAAAAAAAAAAAAAAAAAATCCCAAAGGCTCGAGTCAGAGTCAAGTCAGAGTAAAAATGCAACCGAGTCCATTATAAGTCCAAGTCATTAAAATTGGACTCGTGACTCAAATCAGAGATCAAACGCGAGTACCCCAACTCTACATTGAAGCCTCAAATTAATTTTATTTGCTGTAGAATTGTATTTAATAATTTATTAGGAGCAGCTCTAGAGACTTTGAAGGGCTCATATCATGAGAAATTAAGTTTTCGTTGATGTTTTGAGATGCAACAGTATGTTGAACAATGAAATCTTACTGTAACTTTCACAGTTTTCGTTAACTTCTTCCTAGTCCGTACAGACTAAAAGCTAAACTGCTAAAGTGTCTCATTCTGAACTTCCACAACAAACATTTGAACACATGAGTAAATGACCGCTTACATTTACATGGCAATGCAGCCTATTTGGTGTTCAGAAAAATGGTTCACCTTGCTGATGTAAGATCTAAACTGCAGATTTGGTTGGGAGATTTGGTGTCCGAATTAAGGCCATATGCTGGTTATGTTGAAGACTTACAATAACTATGTTGCATTGTACATTTGTAACACATCTTCTGTAGGTTCATTTGGTTTATTTAGCCAAATAAGATATAAAACGTAGGCTACAACAGCGTCATGTAGGTGGTGAAGCCTCTGAGATGTCTCTCATATTGTTTCATACCCATTTAACATTTATTATTAACACCAATAAAGACCTTAATTGTGTGTGTGGGCTACCATGCGTGCACATCTTTTTTGTTTTCATTGTGCGATGCAATCTCTGTCTCATTGGTTCAGATCTCAGTATAGCCCAGCCCCTTTTTTTGAGGACTGCAAGGATTTATTGAGTATAAAGTGGTTAAAGTATGATGAACAAAAATGGAGACATCCTATCTGGATTGATTTACTTTTGAAAGTGTGCTGTTCTGTGTACAGGCATGTGTGAGTATTTGCTCGTTTGTGGATATGTGAATATTTGCCTGTGTGTGTTGATGCATGTGTGTATGTGTTGCACAGAGCAAGTGTCAGCGCGGATCGTGCAGGAAGTTACGGCTGAAGCGGTAGCAGTACTAAAGGGAGAGCAGGAGCAGCATCCGGACACTGCCGTCAGGCTGCCCTCAGGTAGGAAGGCAGGTGAGCACCCTGGGATACTGGAGGTTTGGCCATGCTCAGACCTGCTAAGGAATATTCCAGGTTCAATACAAATGAAGCTCGATCGACAGCACGTGTAGCTAAATGCTGATTACCATAAATAAATAAACTACTTCATTTTTTACTTGAAAAAAAGGAAAAATCTTAGTTACAGTAGGGAATTTAGGATGGAAGTGAATGGGGCCAATCCATAAACTCTAAAATATACATCATCTCAAAAGTATAGCCACAAGATTTATACATTGTATGTGTTAACATGATTTTAGTGTGATTAAATCACTTACATTATATGTGTAAAGTTATATCCAAAATTACAACTTCTTTGCCATGCAATAAAAGTCAGATATGGGTAGCTGACTTGAAAAACTTTTGGGAAAGTTGACATTCTGTGGTATGACAGGCTGTACTCCCTCTAAAATTATTCTGAACATCATTTAGTTAATTATTTTATAATTGTATTATTCATGCAGCTTTTTACGGTCTCATATTAATTGAGACAACATGGAATATTTGTGCTTTTAAAATAGCATTTGTTACACTGTAAAATGGACTGCTGAATGCATGATGTATTTAAAAATGAACAGTTACATTACCACAGAAATTCACTTTCCCTTATACATTTTTATTAATTTTTATCTTTATGTGACAAAAACCCATAAATATCTTATGCCAGTTATGTTGGCCATCAACCCCCTACTCTCTAGATATTGGTATTGGCATTAAAAACCATATCTGTTTACCAGTAGTCACTAGTTTATGTGTTGCGTTCATAACTTACAAGCAGTTCTCTGGAGCAGAACACTATGGATTTTGCATAGACCATTAGTACCAGCACTGTACCATTTTCATAAAAAGATCTGTAATGTGTTTTTGCTGTTCTACCTCTATGGTATGTGATCAGCATTGCCATTCTGTCTGTCCGTTCCTTAGTTTGTTTGTGTGTGTGATCTTATCAAAGCTGTGGAGAGAGTCACCAGGGCACTTTATTTGTTTCATAATGACACATTCGCCCTGACAGCAGGCCTGTTCCAGCTCCTCTCTGCTTGGGTTCTGCACCCACCCTGCCCCTGGCTATCTGTGTGTGTGCCAACATAGGGCAAAGGTGGTCAGACTTAGGGTGAGCCTTGAGTGCTCTCTCTCTCTCCCCCTCTCCTATGGTTGGCTGGCAACATGGTAAAATGTGGTGGTCTTTGTTTTCTTTCTGGTTTCTGTGGTTGTGCTTCATGTCTTTTGTGATAGTAATTTAATTTTGTCTTTCATGGTTTTCATGTTTTTTTCTAAGCTTTCTTGGTTTTGAAAACAGAAACTCTGTGTTTCATTAGTAAGTGTGTTGCTTTTGTGACTTGAGTTTTTTTTACTGTAACCAGTGACTATTATAAATACATAAACTGTGCATTATTCATGACATTTAAGGTTGTGAATGTATGCAACCTCTTAGTAGACAACTGATCATAATTCACATTCACATAATTTACAAGAAGACAGAATCAGTTTGAACTCAGTTGTTGCTTGTTCATTTATTGGCAGCATGACGTAATGTAATTTCCTTCCACATTTTTGTTTGAACACATTAAGTCAAAAGTACAAAGTGCTCTCAAAGTCAAAGTTGTTTATTTGTCACATACACACATACAGTAGTGCATAGGCCAGAGGACCAATTAGTGAACTGTGGTAAAGATCCAGATCTAATTCCATCTAGACCATCAATAATTTATATATATATATATATATATATATATATATATATATATATATATATATACACACACACACTGTATAACATGAGAAATATGTGGCTGAGAGTTTCCACCAAAATAACTTGTACTTGTTCTGCTGTAATTAGTCAGCAAAAGTAGATAATGATTTCTGCACTCACATGCTTGATGTTGAGTAGCTCTGTCAGAAGAGATCAGAGGATTAGAGATAGCAAAATTCAGCATACCAATCCTGAGCGTAACCTGCTCAGCATATTCTTAGAAATAACACACACACATTTACACATACACAAAACCTTGCATTTTGGGAGATTGCACATGCACATGTACAATCTCCACCATTCTCTGGTGTCCCTATGTAAGATATTATTAGCTTATTGCATTTTAAAAAACAACATTAGTCCCTTCATGAACCAAATTTTTCCCTTGTGAAGACATTGCTACCAGGTTTCATTTTTCTTGTTTGGACATTTATAGATATTTTGCTTCCACAACATTAGAAAACATGTCACATTAGAGCTATGGGCTAGCACACATGCTTTGACAAATTTAACAGTGGTGTCCATGTAGCCAATGCAAGTTTGAGTCTGGTTTGCGTAATTTCCGTCCACATTCACTCCTCTTTTCCTCATAATTTCCTGTAATATCTACACAATCCTTACCAAGAGTTGCAAAATGTCTCAGTTCCAACACCTAGTGAGCTGGCTTGCTGTCTGCTTCCTACATAGGCAGCTGCCTTCTAAGGTGGAATGGAATGATTTAATGCAAACAATTGGTAATGCAATAGTATGGTACCAAAATATAAAGAAGTAAATTGGTTATCTTTTTTTGTAGGAACATACCAGTAATGCCTTAATGCTCCTTATGTAGGCAGCTCATGTATTTGGAACAGAGCCACAGTGAGACACCCAAAATTTATTTAACATTATCTTGATCTATTCCTCTACTTCTGTTGTTTGTCTGCAGTGGAGGACTCTGCAAACCTGCCACCCTCTCCTCCTCCGTCCCCAGCAGCAGAGCATTTCGGGCCTTTGGAGCAAGGTAAGGTCATACTTCACTCTGTGAGTGAGTGAGTGTGTGTGGAGAGAGGTGAGGTGAGAAACACACTGAAAGAGCTTGAAAACCTTTTTTTTTTTTTCACGAGTTTTTTTGGTCACCCTCTGAACCTGGCTCAAATGAGGGTGTATTATCTGGGATGCCTGCTAATCCTGCCCCTTCCAGGCTGATTTCACCCATGCCCAGTCGATCTGTGGGGCTGGTCCAGAGACTGATGGAGTTGTGTTTGCAGGATGAACTTTGCCTCTTTCGTTGACATCATTCAAGTCAGCCTCCTATTCCTCCTCTTCATCCAGCATCTCTAGCTCTTAAACATGGCCTCATCTTCATCATCCTAACTCCGGGAGCTTATCTTGATCAAAAGCCCAACATCAAAGAGACCCCACCCTCTTCCTATCCTCCTAATCAATCAAACTCAACCCCTCCTTATGCCCCACCCAATCATGGATATTGACTCCACCCTGCATGTTAGCCCTCGCACCTTAAACTGAATGCTGCTCTCTCAACTACAGCCAACTTGCTAATGTTTCTGCTGATGCCAGCCTGTTGCTGAAACCGTGTAGCATTCAGGTTGCTCATCCTCTCTCTAAAGCCCCTTTGGAGATCTGTGAATTGCTCCAAACCTCTCTCAGTTCCTCTGTGCATCCCTGTCTTTAGATTTGCACATTGTTTTGTAGGTGCTGTTGATGTTGTGGGCTTGTGCTCGTTTGTTGTTTTGACTGTGTCTGTCTCTACTGCCTGTGGTAGGTCAATGCCATGCTCAGATTACTCTCTACAGATACAAAACTAAACAGTGTCATTAGCACTTATTCAACCATTAACAGTCTTCAGGAGGAAATACAACGATCACATATTTACACAATCCTTAGGAAGACACTTTGTCAATGTGAAGACAAAACTCTTTCATTTCTTAAAGGTGACAGTTGTATAGCAAAAGTAGTGTAATATCAGTGCAGTAACATTAATGGAATAAAGTTTGCCGCAGCTAGAGCAACTACCAATAGATTGGGTTTATGTCAAGATGCTCTTGATGGTGCACTTGACTTTATCCTGTTTAACTGAAAAAAATATTTTACACAAGTTAAATGATTTGTAAAAGCCTTATTATGTTGACTCTAATTAAACACTTCATAATGGTACTTTAGACAATTACAATGGCTTCCTGTTAAAAATCTGGTCATGGCATAGCACCGCTACAGTCACACATTGTGTTTCTTGACACTGTGTCTGTGTTGTGTGTGTATTTCTTTTTTTTCATACACATATTCCTTTTTTGTTTTATTTCTCACCATCTTTTTTTTAAGCTCTTTTTTCTATGTTCTCTCACACTTTCTCTCTTTCTCTCCCTCTTCCCTTCCCTTCTCAATGTCACCTTTAGCATATCCTGATTCACCTTTTTACTTTCACTTGTGTTTCCTACTTCCTACCTTACTTGCTACAGCATTTCTAGCTTCCTTCTTCATCTTCCTTTTCACTTTCTCGTTCTTTTCATCTTCTTTTTCCTTTTATGCTTTCCCTTTCTCTTTCTTTTCCTCTTTTTTCTTCTTCCTTCTCTCTCTTCATACTCCCTTTCCTCTTTCCCTTCCTCTTTCCTTTTCCTTACTTTTCTCTCTTCCTCTTCCTCTTTCCTCTACTCTTTCATTTTTCTTCTCTCTCTTCCTCTTTCCCTTCCTCTTTCATTTCTTCTACTCTTTCCTTTTCCTTCTCTTTCTTTCTCTTCCTCTTCCTCTTTTCCTTTCTCTTTCTTTTCCTCTTCCTTCTCTCTCTTCCCTTTTCTCTTTCTTTTCCTCTTCTCTTTCTTTTCCTCTTCTCTTTCTTTTTCCTCTTCCCTGTCTATCTTCCTCTTCCATGACCTCTTGTTTCCCTCTCTTCATCCTCCCTTTCCTATTTCCCTTCCTGTTTCTTTTCCTCTTCCTTTTCCTGTTTTTCTCTTTATTTTCCTCTTCTCTTTCTTTTAAATCTTCCTTCTCTCTATTCCTATTTCCCTTCTTGTTTCTTTTCCTCTTCCTTTTCTTCTCTGTCTCTTTGTTTCTCTGTTTCTTTGTCCAGATTTCCCTGCAGTTCTTTTCCTTGTGTCTATTTGTAGATGTAGGGGATGAGGAGGAAGCAGGTCCTCTCCGCCGCTTCCAAAATTCTCGCGAGAGGTGCAAGTTCCTCGCCCCCTCCATCTCAGTGTCTGTGCCTGAGGATGACCCGTACCACTCTGATGAGGAATACTATGAGCACCCTTTATTCAGCCCAGAGTGGACGTGCTCTGGCTCTCGCCCCCCAGGGCAAGCCGCTGCGTTTAGACAGATCGAAGGTGAACCACGCATGGTTCCTGTCTGCCATTTTCTCCTTCCCTCCTTCTTCCCCCTCTTCCTTTCTCTTTCAGTCCTCTTCTGTCTTTGGCTAAGCATCAACACCTCTCTCTCTCACTTGTCCGCATCTTCCAGGCTTTTGTCTCTGTTGTGTCGTACCCATTCCAAAGCGTGTCTTGTGGGGGTGGTTACTGTTTTTATACCTTGTTAGTACATTCCAGTTGCAAGTGATTTGGATTTCATGAAACTTTGATGCCATGCAGTACAAGGCACAAGCATTGCTTTTATGCAAAATCCCTACAGCTATGAAGTTACTCAGTTAAAGGAGGAAAAACACTGGTTCTGAAAATGAAATCCGAATGGCTTGCACCATCAGCAGGACATTTGTGCATGCCTTGCACATTTACTCCTTTGCCTGTTTGCTGTGTTCTTGTCTCTACATCTGTCTGCCTGTATATGAGCCTCTCTGTCCATCTGTATTTTTGAATGTCACTTCATCAGGCCTGAAAACGTACCCATGTGTCTGTAACCTACCCAACTCAACAGGCCCCTCCCATTTCTCCAGCCTGCTGATGTACACATGCTGTAGATTACAGGAGGACTTTCAGCTCTTCATATGATTGCCCCCACACAGCCACACACACTTGCATACAAGTGTACATAGTCATCAGAATCTCTGACCTTAATGAATCAGTCAAGAAAGGTTAATCTCTTACTGTACCAAAATTACTACTCTGTGGGTTGTGTTTCCCATTTAATTAGGGTTGGGAATCAAGAAAAAGTCTGATTCATGAATTATTGATTCTTATGAGTTGGTTTTGATTAATTGATCAAAAAGACCCAAAATGAATCGACCTACAAATGACTTGTAGTTGTCTCTGTACTTTAAAGGAACAGTTTACACAAAAATGAAAATGTTGTCATTTACACAACTAATTTACTCAATTTGTGTTGTTTAGTGCTATAAAATAAGTTGTATCGTGAACACACATGCTACTATGAAAAAGTTTCTCATACACCAATAAACATGCAACAGATGATTTAAAAAGAAAAATAAATTCCCACAAAATCTTTTTGAATGCCTTCATAATTTTTGAATGTGATGCACTAATCGTATGGAGTACTTTTATGATATTTTTGGGTCCCTTTTTTATGCATTTTTCAAGTAAGGAACTATCCACTGCAACTGACTAAGATATTCATTGTGTTCTGCATAAGAAAGAAAATCATATAAGTTTGGAATGACATGAGGGTAATTGTCACAGAATTTTCCTTTTTGGGTGAACCATTCCTTAAAGCTGGGGTAGGAGAAATATCTTACGCCACCTTTAAATCAATGTACTGATTGGCTGTCCATACAACAATGTATTGTTAAGAATGCACATTCAGAACAGAGTTTAATTGGTGTGGGAGGTGCCACTTCAAAAGTACTAAAAGAATCTTTCATGGAATCGTTAGGGAAGAGTAGTCATTAAATTCCTTAGAATTCCCATTCCTTCATTTGACATGAGTTTACTGGCCCTTTGTCCCACTCTCCCTCTTTTAATCTCTCTTCTCTCTCATCTCTCCTTCCACTACAGCACCCTGCTGAGATTGCCATATCTTGCCTGGCTTCCAGCAGTGTCAGTTCCCTTTCCCTCGCTCTCATAAGCTGCAGTCACACTTTGTTCTGAGCAGGATCTCCAGTTTCATTTTCATTCTTATGTCTCAGAAATGCTGTTGCGCCACTCATTTGGTCTCAGTGACAATGCAAATGTACAAAGCATTGTGAAGTGTGTTGTGTGCAAGTAATGTTTTTCATGTTCAAGACTAAAATTGAACAAAGAAGCAGCTGATATGGAGCACTTGACAAATGTTGAAATATTTTTTTGGGGGGGGATTGTGAGAAAAGAACAGGATACTGTGGCCCCAAAAAGTATTTCTGGACACTTAAGCCACACTTACAAGTGATGATATTGCATGAAAAAATAAACCAAATTACTCTTTTTTAAAAAAGGGAAAAAACAAAAAAAACACCTGTCTAGGGTGAGGATGCATTTTGTGTTTAAGCATAAAGCTTAAAAAACAATGTCTTCAATACCAGACAGAAACAAACTCTTTACAAAGGTTTATTTTCAAAAGTTTGGAAGCACAGATCTCTTCAGGAGGATGCAAGGCCAAAATAACAAATCAAAATAAAGTACACCCAATCTTAAGTTATTAACTAACCTGTCTAACCAAAAACAGAGGAAAAAGTTGGTAACAAAAAAATGGCACTCCCTCCCTACAGCTTCCCAAATTAAAGTTGTGACTGTAATATTCACAAATATACAATTTGTGAGAAAAAAAAAAAAAAAAAAAAAAAAAACCAAATGACAAAATAAACTCTAAAGTCTATAATAAGCTCACTAACTAAGTTCAACAATAACAACTCTTCAACAGCAATTTGGGTTTTGCAGCAATTTGAGATTAACAACAAGAAAGGTACACTTCCCTTCACAACAACAGCCCTCAACTAATACCCAAACAACAACTCAGACAGCAACTCTTTTGCACCTCCTTTGTTCTCCCTTTTATCTTCCTCCAAATCCAGGTTCCTGTGTCATCAACCAATCAAAGGACATAGGTGATAATTAGGGGGAGAAGCTCCTGAACTGGGGGAGGAGAATCAATCATTCAGGCACCAAGAGAGAGAGAGAGAGAGAGAGAGAGAGAGAGAGAGAGAGAGAGAGAATTTGAATTTTAAAAATACTTTTATTACAATTCATTCTTCAATTATACCACACATACTCCCCCCCCCCCCAAAAAAAAAATAAAATAAAATAAAAATAATAATAATAAAAAAATAATAATAATTAGATAAATTGTGCAAAATAAAGTTCATCATCAACGACAAAGCACAATGCCCCCCATGACACCAAATGTCTTCAAATGTTGCTAAACAAGCAATAGTTTTATAAAAACGAAAATCAGTTTGCAGTCTTGACTTTATCATAGCTGTTACAACACTGAAATCATGATATTGTTCAACTTTGTCTTTTCTGGTCATATATATTGCCATTTTAGCTTTGCCTGAAACAAAATTTAACAACTGACATTCCCTCTGTCGTCTCTGTGTATACTTAAAACCATAAATAAAAATTTGCATTGAGAATTCTTCATTAAAGCACTTAAACAGTTCTTGTAAGACATCAAACAAAGGTTTAAGTCTACAACAGTACATAAAAGCACGAAAGACAGTCTCTCTCTAAGAACAAAAAGGGCATTCTTGATTAACATCTGGGTTCAACACAGATATAAAAGCATTTACAGCAATAATACAATGTAAAATTCTCCACTGTAAATCTCAATTTCTTTAGTTAGTGGTGGCTTATGAAGAGCTCTCCATTGTGGTTTTACTTCTTTGTTCAGACCTAGAACAGTACGCCAGTAAGGTGAATCAACTTTTCTGTCTAATGCTTTCTTATTGAAATATTTTACACATGACTTATATAGCTTCTTACCATTAGCTTCCTTAAAATCCATATCCATTACATTATCTGACTCCAAGAAAATTCCAACATATTCATCTAAATTAGGTGATATCAGCGACTTTGGAAAACAGTCTTTATCATTAGGAGTACGTTTTCCAACACAATATTCTCTAAGCATATTTTGTTCCTCTATTGCAAGAAAAATATGTAACTTTTGCAGTGCAGTGCTGCCACTTTATCCACTTCTCCAAAGTCTGGTCCTGTCAAACTGATTATATGACCAAGAGTTGTTATTTTGGCATTAATAAAAGCTTCAGTCAATGAAACACATGTACCAGTTAAATCTAATCTTGCACCATACTCCAGATGTTCTTTAAGAAGCCAATATAAGAATGTTGTGTTACTTGTCCTTTGAAATTGAAAAAGGTTCCAGACTTTAAAAAGGTTCCGGTAAAATACAGGAAATTTTGCTGTGTTGAAAGTTCCAGAGTTCATTAAAACAGTGATTTGTCCAAGCTCAGACCTTCAACAGACTTTAAAATAGCACTGGCCACTGGTCTCCAACTTATGAACTCTGGTCCTGTCAAAAAAACCTTGTATAAATTGTGCTCAGAAGGTTGTAGTTCTGCTCTGCAAATTCACAAGTCCTTGTCCACCTTCCTCTTTTGATAGATACGGAACATTATGAGTAACCCAGTGCATTTTGTCCCATAAGAAGTCTATAAGCATTGATTGAATTTTTCAAAGTAAAAGTGGTGGTGGGTCAATGCAAGTAAGCCGATGCCACAGGGAGGAAGCGACAAGATTATTAATAATAAGGGTTCGGCTCCTATAAGACAATGTTGGATTAATCCATTTCCATTTATCTAGACGGCCTTTCAGCCTTTCAAATATCCCTTCCCAGTTCTTTGACTGAAAAGTTTCATCACCCAAATAAACTCCTAAATATCTGAAACCCTTTCTTGTCCATATCAGTCCATCTGGAAGTTTAGGGACCCCAGCTGTCCACTTCCCCACCAGGACTGCTTCACTCTTGGCTCAATTGATTTTTGCAGCTGAAATCATTTTGAAATCATCCAGTGTTTTCCATAAAATATCTACATCAGCTTGTTTCTTAGTTATTACAATAATGTCATCAGCATAAGCTGACAAACAGAGAGTATTTTCACAGTCATTCAAAGAAATGCCTTTTAACACTTTTCTTAACCTGTGCAGAAGTGGTTCTGCTGCCAAAGTATAAAGCAATCCCCTTGTCTCACTCCACACTGAACTTTAAAGGGAGCACATATGCCACCATTAGCTTTCAGTAAATTCTCAATGTCACAATACAATACTTTAATGTAATTTATAAAATCCGAATGAAAACCAAAAGCATCTAGAGTTTCCCACAAATAATTATGCTCCACTCAGTCAAACGCCTTTTCCTGATCAGTGGAAATCAAGCCAAAATCTAAATCACCAATCTTTGAAAAATCTATTAAGTCTTGAATTAAATAAATATTATCAAAGATAGATCTGCCAGGCACACAATAGGATTGGTCAGGATTGATGATATCTTCCAAGACTTTCCCTAGTCTAATTGCTAATACTTTAGAAATAATTTTATAATTGGAGCGCAATAACGAAACAGGTCTCCAGTTTTTAATATCACTTACGTCTCCTTTTTTTGGGTAAAAGAGTAAGAACTGCCCTCCGACTACTCAGTGGTAGAAGCCCTCTTGCTAAACTATCACTGATAACTTCAAGCAGATCCTCTCCTATAATAGCCCAATATACGTTATAGAATTCAAAAGAGATACCATCTATCACTGGAACCTTCCCATTATCCATACTTTGTAAAGCTTTATACAGTTCTTTTAAGTTAATAGCCTTACTAAGTTTAGCATTATCTTTTTCAGAAACTTTTGGTAGCTCTTCAAAAAAAAAAAAAATAAATAAATAAATAAAAATAATTGGTTATCATCCAATTTATTTGCTCACAAATAAAAAGATCCTTGTAAAAAGCAACAGCTCTTTTACGCATTTCAGCTGGATCTGACAACAGAACCCCGCTTTCAGAGAGCTAATTTTGAATGTAATGCATTTGGCCATTCTTTTTTTCTAAAACAAAATAAAACTTGGATGGAACATCCATCTGCTCTATATTCTGGAATCGTGAACTAACCAATGCTCCTTGCACTTTCATTCTGTATAACTCCGACAAAGCAGATCTTTTTGACATAAGAGACTCTATAAGGTCTTGATTTCCAGATGTCTGAATTAAACCTTGAACTTCTAAAATATCATTTTCTAAACTCTTTATAGATTGAGTTCCCTATCTGTCACTCACTCTACGTTGTGTCGATGTAGTGACACTAGGGGTCACTCTTGGGAGCTCGAGACACCTCTGGTCTTTGATAAAAGGCCAATGAAAATTGGCGAGTGGTATTTGCATACCACTCTCCCGGACATACGGTGTATAAAAGGAGCTGGTATGCAACCATTCATTCAGATATTCTCTTCGGAGCCGAACGGTCATGCTCACTGAGCTGAATTCCCACGACTGTTCATTCACCTCTGCTGGATCTGACGGCGCATTTCAGCGGCTTCTCCCCTCTCTGCACTGGTGCACTGCAGAAATAAAAGAGTATATATCTCTAAAAGAGCAGCACACACGGAACGTCTTTTTAAAGATGCCTTTCCGTTTGTATGTTATTCCTGGTTGCGCTCAGTATCTCTCGCCTTCTGATGGTCACGATCACTGTCTTTCATGTCTGGGCACTGCTCACACAGAGACAGTGTTTGTGGATGGGTCATGTACTCATTGCGAGAACATGTCCATGGCAACGATGTGGTCGCGGCTTACCTTCGTAAGAAAGCAAGCCACCCCAGTGGCTACCCACCTCGGTCCTTCTACCCACGGGTATGAGGCCAGCGCGGCTAGCACTGGGGGCGATTTGGGGACCCCAATGGGACCACCTCCACCAGGTATACCCCCCACGGACCTACCATTCCCCAGCATGCTCGTCTGCCCCGATAGGCTTCCGGATGAGTCCACCGGCTCGTCTCACGGTGAGTTCGACCTCTTAATCGGAGTCCGTGAAGGTGATGAGCTCTAGAACGCAGCATCAGAGAGTGGGCTCATCCAGTCGGATGCAGAAACCTCAGCTGGGCTCCTCCCTTCGGGTGCGGTCGCCCAGTCACAGGCTGACGCGGAGATGACGACATGCTTTCCCGGGCAACCACGAGCGTCAGGCTAGAGTGGAACCCTCTGCACTCCCCTGAACCCTCACAGCTCGATGATTGGTTCCTGGGCTTGCGGCGCCGCTCAAAGCCATGCCCCGCCCCCATTCCTTTCTTCCCAGAAGTGCATAAAGAGTTGACAAGGTCATGGGAGGCACTTTTTACTGCCCGGTCCCAATCTTTCAGCTTCCCCGCCCTCACTACCCTTGATGGTGGGGCGGCCAAGGGGTATTCGGCAATCCCCCCGGTGAATAAAGGCGCTCGCGGTGCACCTATGCCCACAGAGCGCCACCACCTGGCGTGGGCACCCAAAGCTCCCGTCCGAGGCCTGTAGGTTTACGTCGTCTCTGACGGCCAAGGCCTATGGTGCCGCTGAACAAGCCGCCTCCGCCCTGCACGCCATGGCTCTCCTGCAAGTCCACCAAGCCAAGGCGCTAAAGGAAATGCACAAGGGTAGTTCCGCCCCGGGACTGATGCAGGAGCTGCGCTCGGCAACCGATCTCGTTCTCCGGGCGACGAAGGTCATGACGCGGTCTCTCGGGCGGGCGATGTCCACCTTGGTGGTCCAGGAGCGCCACCTTTTGCTCAATCTGGTCGAGATGGGAGAGGCCGACAAGTCACAGTTCCTTGCTGCCCCCATTTCCCAAGTTGGCCAGTCCGGCGACACCGAGCACTTTGCCCAGCAGTTCTCAGCGGTGAAGCAGCAGACGGAGGTTATCTGGCACATCCTGCCCTGGCGCAGCTCAAGATCCCACAGCCCGTCTGCTTGTCGCCAAGGGCGTCCCCCTGCGGTGACTGCACCGGCTCTGCCGCAGCCCACCCCTGTGGCCCGGCCCCGGCGTGGAGCCCACCACAGGAAGCAGACGCCACCCGACTCACGGCCGCCAAGAACCCATGAAAGGTTTCGAAGCGCCCCCTGAGATGGGTGACCCTGGGACGACAAAACCCGCTGCTCTGGAGCTGGTAAGCAGACCACTCCATCCCCCGGTCAAGGGCCAGGAGGAGAATCTTTTGTTACCTTTGCATTTAATTGCACTGCATGTCCAAGTGGCTGCAGTACCCAAGAGTTTCCTTGTTCCCTGGGTCACATACCCGGTGTGCACAGCCATCAACATGACCACCATCCACCACTACATTTTGGCAGGTTTGGCGCTCCAGTGGCGGTCTCCCCACCCCTGAGCGCCCAGCTGTGGCACAAATCCACCCCCGATGTGACAGTCTCCACGGGTCACGAGGACAGGCCTCTTCCTCCCCATCCCAGGCTGTTCTGGGGGTGGTCACAAGGAGCCAGGTAAGTACTTTGATGTCCCTGAACTCAGCACGGCCACGACATGGTGTGGCACATCAGGCTCGGCCCCACCGCGAGGCCCCACCCGCCGGTACGTCTAATAAGATTGTCCCTCCGGCCGAGATGAAGAAGGGGTTTTACAGCCCCTACTTCATTGAACCGAAAAAGGGCGGTGGGTTGCGGCCAATTTTGGACCTGCGAGTACTGAACTGGGCTTTACACAGACTCCCGTCCTAGATGCTGATGCAAAGACGCACTCTAGCGAGCATCCGGCATCAAGATTGGTTCGCGGCGGTAGACCTGAAGGACGCATACTTCCACGTCTCGATTCTACCTCGACACAGACCCTTCCTGCGGTTTGCATTCGAGGGTCGGGCGTATCAGTACAAGGTCCTCCCTTTCGGTCTGTCCTTGTTCCCTCGTGTCTTCGTGAAGGTCGCAGAGGCAGCCCTTGCCCTGCTAAGGGAAGTGGGCATTCGCATCCTCAACTATCCCAACGGTTGGCTAATCCTAGCTCACTCTCGGGATGTGTTGTGTGCACACAGGGACCTGGTGCTCTCGCACCTCAGCCGACTAGGGCTTCGGGTCAACTGGGAAAAGAGCAAGCTCCTCCCGGTTCAGAGCATCTCTTTTCTCGGTTTGGAGTTGGACTCACGAACGAGCGTGCACAGTCAGTGCTGACCTGTTTGAAGGCGTTCAAACAGAAAACAATGGTTCCACTGAAATTTTTTCAGAGGCTCCTGGGGCATATGGCATTCTCAGCGGTGGCCACTCCGCTCGGGTTGATGCATATGAGACCGCTTAAACACTGGCTTCAGACTCGATTCCCGAGATGGACACGGCACTGCGAGACACATCACGTGGCCATCACGCCGATCTGTCACCATCTCTTCAGCCCTTGGACCGACCTCACATTTCTACGGGCAGGTATTCCCCTAGAGCAGGTCTCCAGGTGCGTCGTGGTCACGACAGACACCTCCAAAATGGGCTGGGGCGCTGTTTGCAATGGGCATGCAGTCACCGGCTTATGGATGGGCCCGCGGCTGCGTTGGCACATCAACTGCCTCGAGTTGCTGGCAATTCTGCCGGCGCTGCGGAGGTTCCGGCCGTTGATCCAGGGCAAGAACGTGTTAGTTTGGACAGACAACATGACATCGGTAGCATATGTCAACCGTCAAGGTGGTCTGCGCTCCCGTTGTATGTCACAACTCGCCTGCCATCTCCTCCTCTGGAGACAGCAGCACCTCAAGTCGCTGCGAGCCACTCACATCCTAGGCGACCTCAACACTGCAACGGACGCGCTGTCACGGGAGGTTACCCTCAGGGCAGAGTGGAGACTCCACCCTCAGGTGGTCCAGCTGATCTGGAGTCTATTTGGCCAGGCACAGGTAGACCTGTTCGCTTCCCAGGAATCCTCCCACTGCCCGCTCTGGTACGCCCTGACCGAGGCACCTCTCGGTATAGATGCGCTGGCACTCAGCTGGCCCCCTTGACTGCACAAATATGTGTTTCCCCCAGTGAGCCTACTTGCACAGACCCTGTGCAAGGTCAGGGAGGATGAGGAGCAGGTCATCCTGGTAGCACCCTACTGGCCCACCCAGACGTGGTTCTTGGACCTCACGCTCCTCGTGACAGCCCCATCCTGGTGAATTCCCCTGAGGAAGGACCTTCTTTCTCAGGGACGGGGCATCATCTGGCACCCATCACCAGACCTCTGGAATCTCCATGTCTGGCCCCTGGACGGGATGCGGAAGACCTAAGCAGTCTACCACCCGCGGTGGTAGACACGATCACTCAGGCTAGGGCCCCCTCTACGAGGTGCCTGTATGCCTTTAAGTGGCATCTGTTCGCTAAGTGGGAAGACCCCCAGAGATGTGCAGTCGGATCAGTGCTTTTCTTCCTGCAGGAGAGGTTGGAAGGGCGGCGGTCACCTTCCACCTTGAAGGTTTATGTAGCCTTATGGAAGCACGACCTGATCATCAGGTTCCTGAGAGGTGCCAGAAGGCTGAATCCCTTCAGACCGTGCCTCGTTCCCTCATGGGACCTCTCTGTAGTTCTTCAGGGTCTACAGAGAGCCCCCTTTGAGCCTTTTCAGTCAGCTGAGCTTAAGGCAATCTCCTTGAAGACCTAAGAGGCCATGACTGGGCTAGCCCGTCTCTATCTTTTGGGTAGTCGACTTGTCCCAAAGGGCCGTTTGACACTCATAACAGTGTTGGGGGAGGTTATGTGTCGGCCTGGTGCGCTGGCTACGAGGCACACAGTGGTTTGCCCGTCACACACCGCCAGTTCACGTAACACAGTTCAGCCAGTTGCGGCGTTTTGTATAGGGACCCCTAGTGTCACTACACAACGTTGAGTGAGTGACAGATAGGGAACGTCCTGGTTACTTGCGTAACCTCCGTTCCCTGATGGAGGGAACGAGACGTTGTGTCCCTCCTGCCACAGTGCTGAACTACCCTCTGAAATAGCAAGGACCTTGTCTCGGCTCCTCAGCATAAAACCTGAATGAGTGGTTGCATACCAGCTCCTTTTATACCCATATGTCCGGGGGGGTGGTATGCAATACCACTCGCCAATTTTCATTGGCCTTTTATCAAAGACCAGAGGTGTCTCGGGCTCCCAAGAGTGACCCCTAGTGTCACTACATCGACACAAAGTCTCATTCCCTCCATCAGGGAACGGAGGTTACGCAAGTAACCAGGATGTTAAATGTTTTGTGACATTTTGAGTATATTGTTGACATAATTTCTTAATTCACACTTTGCCAATATCCCACCATTCCTGTATAGAAACAAAATTAACTTTTTCTTCTCTAAAATTCTTCCAGTAAAATTCAAAAACATCTTTAAACTGTAAATCACTCAACAATGTTGTATTGAAATGCCAGTAAGCACAGTTTAACTTTACAGAACTTAAAGTTATTGTACATACAACTAAACTATGGTCAGAAAAGCCCACTGGAACAATAGAGCAATTTAAAAAAAACCTACAATGATACTTAAAACAATAAAACCTATCCAACCATGCCAATGATATCAAATTATCACGAACATGTGTCCATGTATACTGTTTTACATTTATGTGGACATTTCTCCATACATCATATAACTCATTTGTTTCTATCATTTGCATAATCTTTCTGCATGAAGCTATATGCGGTTCAATATGGTTTCTATCTATGCTTTTTTTCCACACAATTAAAATCTCCACCCAAAACTAAAAACTCATCATTATTAAATTTTTCTAATTCTGCACATAATTCATCTAAAAAAAAAAAAAAAACATTCTGTCTACTTGTGAAGTTGGTACATATACACAACCAAAAACAAAGACATGATCTTCAAATTGAGCTCTAATCTTTAATTATCTACCTTTTACAATGTCTTCTACCAAAAAAGATGAAGGAGTGAAGCTACTATTAATTAAAACTTCAGCTCCTCCACTTAGTGAAGTGTTGTGGCTTAAAAAAGAGAGACCACCCCATTCTTTAGCCCACTCAATAGCATTTTATTCATCACTGTGTGTTTCCTGTATAAACAGGGCATCAATTTTGTTTTGTTTCATTACTTAATATATCTCTGCTCTTTTTCTGCAGTCCATAGCTCCATTCACATTTATTGAAGCAATGCGAATGCCACTCATTCTTACTGAAAAGGAAGAAACTGCACAATAAAGAGCAAGATAACTAAAAAAGGTATAAAACCTAAGCCATTTCACCATCACCATTATTCAATTGAGTTTGGATTTTTGTGACGATCTTCTTTAAACGATAGACTTCTTTGTCTGTAAATTGTCCCTCACTCATTAAGCACTTACAATTTTCAATAAGTAATTTTAGATCTGGAAAGTATTCTACAATTTGTGCTCCTCTTACATTTTTGGTCAACTTCAAGAATTTTTTTATTTCTTCTACTTCTTCTACATGTCCAGCTGGACTGCGAACAAACAGAAACATTGAAATCAGAAAACTCACTCTCACTACCATCATCATCTATGTGGTTCTTTTTTCTGTTTCCTGTTTTTCTTGCTTGTTTTAATGCAGCACCATTTTCATATTTTTTTCTCTTTAAAGGTATTTTAAACACAACCTGATCCATGTCCATTAAAGAGCATTCACCTTGTTTCACTTTCAGCAAAAGATTCTGCATCAGAATATTGACTCAAACTCGCTTGTGTATCATCTATATCTTCTTCACTATCATCACAAGCATTCACTTTATCACTTTTTTCCTCACTTTCATTAGCAGTCTCACCAACTAAAACAACAGATTTACATCATTAGTGAGACATGATTTAGTCAGATCAGACTCATTAGCATTTTCATCTGCTGATCTTTCTGACTCGACTCCCTGTTTGGTTGCAGGAGGCGGTCTGGTTATGGTCAGATTATTATTTGACAGCTGAGCAGTGCTAGCAGCTTCTCCGTCTTCACTTACACCATCGCTTTGTTTGTTGTTATGAGCACTATTCTCTGGACACGCACAAATTAGATGCCCAGACTTGCCGCACCCAAAACACTTCATCGTGTTTGTGGTGACAAAGAGAGTATAATTGAAATCATCCACTCTAAACTTGAGATTCAAATCAAGCTCAGTTCTATTGTCCTTTAAGACCATGTAGGTAAATCTCCTAAAAGATTCCACATGTCTTACTAAATCTGATTTACTTCCTATTACAATCTTTTTCACAGGAGCTATCAGTTTACCAAAATGTGACAATTCCCTAGTCAGCATCTCATCTTTAATAAAGGGAGGTACATTCGAGATAGTGACTTTTTTAGCGGGGGTGGAGAGAGGGATTAATGGAGTAAACAATCCTTGAATTTCAATGCCTTTCTCCACAACTTCATTCATTTTCTCCACTGTGCTTAAAAATAGAACAGTTTAGTTGTTCATCCTTGACGCTGCTAGCACACACTTATGACCAATCACTTCTCCAATGGCCAAACTACATTCCTCTACACTTTCCGCAGACACCACCTTCACTCCATGGTATCGCATGAGTGATTCCAAAGAACTCGCACCTTGGGTCGCCATACTTCCCAGTGAATCACTGGATTTGGCACCCAGCCCAGATAAGCTATATATACGATTCTTAGCTTAGTGTACAGCAAAACAATACAAAAGAAACTTTGAACCAAAAAAGAAAAGAAAAAGCTCTTTTTTTGCCACAGCGGGCGCAAAAGACCATGCACTCACCAAACGCTCACTCCACTCGCTCAACAAACGCTCGCACATGCGCACAGAGAGAGAGAGAGAGAGAGAGAGAGAGAGAGAGAGACAGACAAAACACAGAGAGAAGAAACAGTCTACATCCACTGATGTAAGAAAAGCATTTAGCAAATTGAAGTTTTAGGTTTTAAATAATACTGTTCAAAATTAAGATGAAAAAGTATTTGGACACTTTTTGGTCATCAAAAAAAGTGGAAAATGTCTACAGTTAATTTGAGGAACTACACCAGTGGCTAGGACACCTATGTGATCTTGAGGATAACTTTATACATCCATTAAAAATTACCTTTGGACCAGTTAGTTAAAAGAAAAGCTTAGAAAAGTTAGTTCTGAAAGAAGGTCTAGCATCATTCGTTTTCAGATGCCACTTAATTTCATATTTTGTGAAACATAAAATTTAATCCATTCATTGTGGCTTAAGTGTCTTAAAGGAATAGTTCACCCCAAAAATGAAAATTCTCTCATCATTTACTCACCCTAATGCCACCCCAGTTGTGTATGATTTTCTTTCTTCTGCAGGACACAAATGAAGATTTTTAGAAGAACATTTCAGCTCTGTTGGTCCATACAATACAAGTGAATGGGTGCCAACATTTTGACACTCCAAAAATCGCATAAAAGCAGCATAAAAGTAATCCATATGACTCCAGTGGTTAATTCCATATGTTCTGAAATTATATTATAGGTGTGGGTGAGAAGAGATCAATATTTAAGTACATTTTTGCTTGAAATTCTTTTTCCTGCCCAGTAGGGGGTGTATGCATGAAGAATGTGACTCACCAAAAACACAAGAAGAAGAATGTGAAAGTTAAAGTGCAGTCTGAGTAAGCAGGGAGGAAAATGTATATATAAAAAAAAAATTAAATATTGAGCTGTTTGTTACCCACACCTATCAAATCACTTCTGGAGACATTAATTTAACCACTGGAGTCTTATGGATTACTTTTATGCTGACTTATGTGATTTTTGGAGTGTCAAAATGTTGCAACCATTCACTTGCATTGTATGGACCAAAAGAGCTGAAAAATTCTTCTAAAAATCTTAATTTGTGTTCTGCTGAAGAAAGAAAGTCATACATATACATCTTGGATGGAATGAGGGTGAGTAAATGATGAGAGAATTTTAATTTTTGGGTGAACTATTCCTTTAATACTTTTTGGGACAACTCAGTGTTGGGGGAAGCTACTTACTAAAGCTACTTAAGAAACTGTAGTTTGACGAGCTGCAAGCTACTCATAATTTAAAGAAGTTATGCTACATTCAAGCTACTCTTTTGAAAAAAGTAGTTAGCTGCACTGCAAGTTACTATCAAAAAGTAGCTAGCTACATTGAATCTACTGAATAAGGCAATATTTTTTTTAAATGTTACTGTCAAACCAATAATAATAATAATAATAACAACAACAAAAATTACACTAATAACATTTATTAATTTATAAATGTATTAATTAAATACATTTAATGTATTTAATTAAACACATTCAATGTATTTAATACATTTAATGGATAGTAACATTAATTTAATAATGGCTATAACATAAAATAATGCCTATAACATAAAATACAACAACAGAAAAACAGAAAAGAACAGATGCCATTAAAAAAAAAAAAAAAAGAAAATTCTACTATACTTCACGTTTTTCATTCCTCCTGCTGTACCCAGCCTATAGATCAAATTTTTAGGTCAAACTCTCCTTGGGCTGACATTTTGTGCTTGTCACATAATATTTAGTAGGGGAGTAACGATCCATCGATCTGGATCGATGCATCAATCAATTAACCAATGATGTCATCGTTACAACACGTAAAGATCGATGTATATATTTTTATGATGAACGTTTATTTTTAACACTCTAATGCCAGCCACTTCCGTACTCATTTCTGTCATGCGATGCAGCAACCTTATGATATCCATCTAGCTTTATAAGTGCTAAACAGGTTCACACTGGCCATAGGGAGATTCGGTGGGCCGGCTGCGAAATGGGGCCAATCGGCCGCCAAACGGTGGCGCGATATGCCGAAGGGGGGCACCTACCAGTGGCTCACATAAGTTATTAAACCCGGCTTCCCTCAGTATCATGGTGCATGTGACACATTTAAATTCTGCATGAGAATCTTTGCTTTTAAAGCGCTTTGGAGCAATTCATCCATGTCAAATGGCTAAAGAGCCCCAATATTCTGAACAGGGCTGACGAGGTAATGACAGAGCACCTGCACTGCACCCTAGGCTATTTGATGTTGTCTCGATATAGTCAACATTTCAGTTAAAAATGAATTTGCGTAGCAAGCGTAAGTCTGATAAAACTATTTACGTTCTATTTAATAAGTTCTTACTGAGAGTGGCAGAGCACGTCTGGTGATCTCTTTCCTGCACAGACATACAACAAACAGAGAGCGAACGGGTGGATGAGTGAGAGAGAATGTGTAATATGAAAACAAAACCAAATCCTGGACATTTAGAGGCAATTTTGAAATCCCGGCCGTAGGCTTTTTTCAGGTCCAAGAAAGAGGACATGTCCAGGAAAAAGAGGATGTATGGTCACCCTATAATAGATAGTCAAATAATAATACATGCCATAATAAATTATTTCTTTTACCAGTAATTTTATATACTTACCATTAAAATAATAGTTAAGTAAATGCTAAGAAATGGAAAAAATGTGTTAACAAATAGATGCATGATAACAGTTATTCTTCTCGCTGCTCCCAATAACGCACAGATAATGAGAAACGGAATAAACATATTCAGAACAGAAAATAAATCCCTCAAAAGGCAATAATAACTTATTGAATTATTTTATTTTAAAAAGTAAAGGTAAATATGCTGTTGGGTTGTCTTTGAACAACATAGTGTCAAAAACATTCTTTGTTTCATAGAATAGAATGGTGTTCTTTTATCATTTTCAGATTTATCAGGCCCTGTAGGTCTTGTTATAGTAAACAAACTGTGGTTGGTCGCTTTTAAGATAACCAACAGACATTCTCATCATATCCAAGTGAGCAGGAATAAGCTGCCTGAGTTAACAGTAGATGGCTGTAATGCACTTTTTTGGTTTTTGATCTGCCATTACAAAAGAAGAAGAAGGACCCTGCCTGATTCAAAGCAGCAGCCATAAATACGCTGCCAGCAGGGGCTGGTTTATGATTTCTGAGGCCCCAAGCAACCGACCAACCTGGGACCCCATTTCAATAATTTTGTTATTTATTATTATTATAACCCAGCAATTATAGACACAGTGCAACAAATTAAACAGAACGCAGGTGCCTTGATCTGCTTTTTTGTGACCTGAACTTATTTTTAACTTGTCGCAGTGTCTAAAAATGTGCCGGTCCTGCGTGAGATACTGAAGAAGCAGCGTGACGCAGTGCAGCAGTCAAGGACGTTCGTCCAGCATGTGTTTACATAGGAAAACAATGAAAAAACAAAGCAGACGCACACAAAAACGCGTTTCGGTGTGAATGGCCCCTAACTCATTAGTGAAACAAGTTCGGAAGTCCTGTATATTTTTTCATAAATTACAAACCCGAACCCGAAACCCGGCACACTTCTAACGTGAACCGCTCTGAGAACGCTGACAACAGCGTATTCGCACGTGTACCCAAAACAACATGTCACCCCTCAAACGGTTTTTGCTGAGCTTTTCTACCAGGGCGGGGGCCCCCCTGACATTCGGGGCCCCACGCAATTACGTGGTGGTTAAAACCGCTACTGGCTGCCAGTTCGTCAGATGTTTTACCGGTAGAAGTTTGACTTCAATGCAATAAAGAAGGCTATAAGTTATAATCTGACCAAAACATGATGCAGCATTTAGTCGCGCTACACTGCTACTTGCTGAAAAAAGTAGTTTGCTACTGTAAAAGCTAGAGTGTTTTAAAAGCAGCTGAGCAACTGGCAAGCTACTGAAAAATGTAATTAAGTTAGTAGCGTCGCTACTTGTAGTTAGCTACTTTCAAACACTGGCACCACTGTACCTCTATATTCTTTTTGTTTCATTGCTTTCACTTTAGATTTCTAATACTGTAGATATCAAAAGTCTTAAGCTAGCACAGTATTTGTTGTGTTAGATTTGCATTGCATTAGATTGAAATAGCAGTAAATACTGAGGCAGCTAAAGAAGAAACGCTTGCTTGCTTTAATTAGAATCTTGTTTGATGGAGTGTTTAACTGCATGACTGTCTTCCGTATTCACATTTATCTACCACCAATTCAACTCAAGGTCAGAGACAACTCCTAAGCATACTGCAAAATTGTCATTAGAGATGTCCTCCTAACTGATAGAGCTGAAAGTGTCCCACCTTTTTCTTCCCCAGTAACCCAAGTCTGTGTTGTCTATAGTCTTGATGTTTCCACTTGTCTCCCTTTTTATGAAGAAGAGGAGACCATGGAGAGTCTCTCAGCTGCGGAGGAGGAAGAGGAGGAGACTTCAGAAGCTGCAGCAACAGCAGCAGCTCTAGAGGAACAGGATGAGGAGGAGGAGTGGAGTGGGGAGGACCCTGAGAAGGAACCCTCATCTGAGCTCCTAGAGCAGGCAGAGGTCATTGGCGAGACCCAGGCTCTGCCCGGCCTGCATGGCGAGGCTGAGCTTCACACAAAGGCAGCTACTGCTGCCAATGAGGCCCCTAATGGGAGAGCTGAGGAGGCAGGGGGGCAAGAAAGCCCTGCAGAAGGTGTGTCTATCCTTCTCAAGACCTGCATGTTTTCTCTCTCCCTTTACAAAAAAACAAAGCGAAAGCATTGTGAGAGCTTTCTAAGGGAATGTTGCTCAAATATCACCTCTATCTGCTGATGCTGCAAGGCAACACAGGCTTGATGGTGACCAGCTTCTATGGCTAGAGCTGTGTGTGTCTGTCATTCTCTTCTTTTGCTCTTCTTTCTTCTTAAACGCTTTTTTCCAGAGAAGCCGCCATCCGCTAGCTACAGTATCTGATGAAGCTTTTCTAAACCCTTACTACTGCTTATTTCTTTATTGATGCTACTGCTGCCAGGTCGACCTCTTCCATAAATTGTCATCCATTGCTCAGTGTCTTTTATTTGCCAGCTACATTGCCAGTTTATTGTTGATTTTTGTTGCATGCTCCAAACAAAACCTGTGTGAGTTTATGTGTGGAATTCAGTGAGAATCCTCTGTTTCTGTGAATCAGTGTGTTCTGATTTGTTTTCAAAGACATTTGGGTTTGAAAAGCGAAAGCTTCTGGTTTGAATTAAATTTTTATTTGTTATTTTTCCTTGTTTTTTTCCTTCTAAAAATCATTGTCATTTCATCTAGTTTACTTGGTAATGTGAATTGTCTTTGTTTTCAAATGCTTTTCATTATTTAAAATGCAAATAAATCTGTGAATAACTAAAAACAATTTGTCTCATAGTGGCATTGTAAGACTAAGTCAATTTATTATTATGATCAGCCAAATTATATACTGTAATTTATACATAATTAGTCTCTGACAACCAGCTTCCAATCAAACAGTGCAGCCCACACCTTTGTTGTGAAGCCTGACAAACCGCTATTAAATTATCTAATGAAAAGCTTAATGTCGATAACATTTTGCACATTTTCCATAATCACTGAATATTTATCTGGCAGGCTTCTTTAGATCAACAACTCCATTTTGCTGCTGGCGTACTGACATCAGATAAGTGTTCGGACCACCTCTTTGGACATTTCATCCTCATTTTCTGGACCTCATCCTCCCAACAGTAAATGTTATGGGTCTGCATTATGGTCCTCTCATACCCATGCCATCAATCCATCACTGAATTGGTATGTGTTTTTCATCTCGGCTGCTGCTTTTTGAAAATGGAAGTTCATTCGACCCAAAAGCTATGCCTGTCTGTGTGGTGGTTGTCCTGGCAAACACATGTACTGTGAATTATATATGATGAAATACAATGCAAACTATTTAAGATTTGGTTTCAGCTGTGAAGATGGAAGCTGAGAGGCCAGACAGTGAGATTACAGATCCCATTGGCATGGACTTCACAGAATCTGCAATGCAACTAGATGATCTCCCGTCTTACCAAAGCCTTGCCAGAGACATAGATATACCAGAAAGCCCCTTTGATCGAACATGCCCCATGGAGGATTTTGATGTGCCTCCAAGTGGCCAGAGTCATGCCAAAGAACCTTGTGAGTCGCCAACTCAAAAGCCTGATGGACAAAGTGTTGTTGTGGTTCAGCCTTCAACTGAAACACATGACTCTATCAATATACATGAGGCAAAATCAGGGCAGGAACAAGACAAACAAACAAAAATAGCTGCCACAGCAAAACCTGATAAACAAGAAGGGGACGTGAAGGACAAATCTGGAATGTCTGCTTATTTTGAGACCACTACATTTAAGACAGATTCTACCAGGTCTCAAGGGGAAGGGTATTATGAGCTGAGTGTTACATCAGAAGAGCAAAAGGACTCTGTTGGTAACCTCCCACTTCCTGAAATCAGCTACAGCATTCTGGCTCAAACACACTCTTTGGAAGTCATGACAGATCTTCCAAAAGATACTGCAGAAACACTGAAGACCACATCACCAGTAGACAGAAGAGATGATTGTAGGCTATCTCCTGGAAAACTGGCTCTAGAGCAAAGAAGCTACTCTTTGAATATAACCATTGGGGCAATGGATCATGGTGAAGCCCAAGGACATCCCAGAAACTTTTCTCCATTAGCCACTGACATCATGTCTCACACCAGTGGGAGCCTTGATGAATCTGCCGATTACCTTCCTGTCACCACTCCTTCAATGGAGAAGCTCCCTCAATTTCCACCTCTGATCCTCGAGACAGCTGCCTCTGCCACAGCTCAAACATCTACACCTCCCCAGGTGACACTTAGTGATGTAAAGACAAGTCCACAGGCAGAGTCTCCAGAACCACCTGTGCCTGCTAAGTGCTATTACAAAAATGGCACTGTCATGGCCCCAGACCTGCCTGAAATGCTGGACCTGGCAGGTACCCGATCAAGGCTGACATCAGAAAACACCGACCCAGAGATTATGAGGAGAAAGTCTGTCCCTATAGACATGTCTTCTCTCGTGAGTGATTCTTTAGCACATTTGTTCAAAGGTGACCAGAGTCAGATGGCTGCAAAGAGAGAGATACAAATGGAGGAGCATGGATATTGTGTCTTTAGTGAATATTCTGGTCCTATGCCATCTCCTGCGGATGTGCACAGTCCAGTGGATTCTTCTCCTCAAATATTCAACACTGTGATAGAAGAGAAGGAAACTGGTTCTGTTACAGGTGGACAGGAGTGCCTATTGGCTGAGGATCTGACAACAACAGAGGTTGTTGCACCACAGGCAAAACAAGAGGAAGAAAATTACAGAGAGGAAGATTCCTTTGAAAGAGAAAGAACAGCTGAGACTAAAAAAGATGAGTTTGATCTTTTATCAGGAGACCTCAAGAATGAAACTTTACCTGACAACGAGAAAGGACAGTTAGACAAACAAGCCGAAACCTTTATCACACCGAAGGTGACCGTTACCCTAGAGGATGCAAAGCCTGATCTTGATGCAGGTGCTAAACTTGCAGCTGAAACTGAAGCTGAAATAGCAGACTATGAGAGACAAATACGCAAATTGGAGATGGAGGACCGGCCTTTGAGCGTAGAGGAGGAAAGAGAGCTCCAGGAGCTCAGAGAGAAGGTGAAGAATAAACCAGACCTTGTACACCAAGAAGCTTATGAGGAGGTGGATGCAGAAGATGCGTACCAGCTCACTGGAGCTGCGAAGGACAGGATTGCAAGGCCCATTAGGCCATCACCAGCATCTTCTGTAGAAAGTGGCACAGATGAGGAGATGTTGACAAGACCTAAATCACCAGCAGAGAAAGAGACTCTTAAAACAGACCCTAATAGATTATCTCCCGTTGGATCTTTTGAGAAATACTTTAGAGAGGAGAGACCTTCTGAGCAGGAGGTAAAACAGAAAGATAAAAGTTTTGAGGAGAAAGATAAAACTGTGGATGAGAAACCTCTGCCAGCTCCTTCAAAGAAAGAAGAGGCTCATTGTCCCACCATAGTACCTCAAGGAGTAGAGGAGGAGATGGAGAAAAATAAAATGGTGGAGGAGAAGCCTCAACCAGCTCCTTCAAAGACAGAAGAGGCTCCTTGTGCCACAAGAGTATCTCAAGGACTAGAGGAGGAGGTAGAGCTTGCTGAGGAGCCTGAGGAGATCATGCCAGAATCAAAACCAGCTCTGATTTCAAATCTGGAGGTGAAGCCAGTGGCAGATAAAGCCAAGCCAGCTGAGATTGCAGTTGAAATGCAGGAGGTTAAAATAGTAGAGAAAGAAGAAGTGGAAGAAGATGAAGTCTTGGAAGGGGCCAAGGCAGCAGAGGACAACTTTGAGCCTCGAGCTGCAATTGAGTCTGTAGTAACAGTAGAAGATGACTTTATTACAGTGGTGCAGACCATTGATAAGCGGGAATTCTCTGGACACAGTGTACGCTTCTCTGCCCCCTCTGAAGAGGAACCTCCACAACTCCTCCAAAAAGAGGAAGAAGAGGATGTGGAAATAGTACAAAAGGTAGATATGGAGGCTGCAAGTTTGGGGGAAGCCCTAGATGTCCCAAAACCTGTTGAACCTCCTGTATGTCCAGTTAAAGAGATAGAAGTACAAGAGAGTGAGGCCCCAACTCAAAGCTATGACGACTACAAAGACGAAACTACCATTGATGACTCCATCTTAGACAGTTCCTGGGTGGACACTCAAGGTGCTATTTTAATATCTATTTTGCATGAAATGGGCTCAGTAATTCACAAAACTTTTCAGAAGTGTCTAAGTCAACTTGATATCTATGTTTTAGGTTTAATTAAGTTGAAACACTGTTTGTCACACAATACTTTTTGTTATTTTATCAATACACTGTCCGTGAAGGTCCATGTATGATTTTAGAGTAGATACATGATCACAGGCTGGTAAAGGAGTTGCTTGCCTGTTTCACATCCTGTGCTCTGCAGATGATGATAAGAGCATGGCCACAGAGAAAATTGAACCTCTGCCTAAAGTGATGAGCCCTGTCAAGAAACCACCTGCAGAAAAACCGGTCAAACAGAGGACTAAGGGTGGCAGAGCCAAAGGACGAATTACTACCCCTGAACGCAAACCTTTTCGCAAGGAGCCCCTACCCATCCATAAGGAAGAGCTGAAGAAGAAAAAAGGTTTCTGTTGCTGGATTGACATTTTTTTTAATGATTTCTTTCTTTCTTTTTAATAAAAAAAAACAAAAACAAAAAATGCACATTTTTAATTGAAGTTTCCTCTAGCCTTTTGCATGTTTTTCAACAGGATAAACTTTTAAACCTTAATGTTTATTTCACTTTGCTTAGTCATCATGTACATTATCATGTTTGAAACTTGAATTTGGTTATCTTTTATACTTTTTTAGAGACAACACAAGACCAGATTTAAAGAGATTTTAAAAACTCACTCTAAACCATTTTTCCAAACCCACATGATTTGCATTCTTTGGCAGAATGCAAAAGGAGATGTTTGGAAGAATATTAGGGATTGACAGCCTCAGTTTCTGTTTACTTTCATTGCATCTTTATCCATACAATTAAAGTGAATGGTGACTGAAGCTGTAATTCTCCCTAACATCTGCTTTTGTGTGCCACAAAAGAAAGTCATAGGAATTTGAAACTACATGAGGGTGAATAAATGATGACAGAATTTTAATGTTTGGGTAAACTGTCCCTTCAATTTGTGACACTGTAAAAAGTACATGCAATTTTAAAATTTTTCACATTATCTCTCACTCTTTGCAAGAAAAAGTGTTGTTCATTACGTGAATGTTAAATCAGGCATTTAGTAGATGATTTGAGGTGAGTGACTACAAAATATCATGTCACCCATTGTCCTGAATTTTACTGCTTTTGTGCCTGTCCTTGACTCTGTGTCTTCCTCTTGTAGCTGTGATTAAGAAGGCTGAGCTCACAAAAAAATCTGATATTCAGACGTGCTCTCCTTCCCGTAAGAGTGTTTTAAAGACTACCGTAAGGCACCCTAGACCAACCCAACACCATGCGTGTGTTAAGCGGAAACCCACAGGTGATCTCTGTCACAAGGAGCAGTTGTGCAATGTGGCTGACAAACATGGGCATTGGCATTCCATTTTAAGAGTGATGCTTGTCTATCTTTTTTGTGTGTGTGTGTGTGTGTGTGTTATTTTTAATAACAGATTGTGTTGTATATGTTTTGCACTCATGCTGTATTTGTAATGAGGCTTACAGATGATTTATTCCATGTTTATATGTTATTATTATTATTGTTATTTTCTCATAGCTTGACCTTTTGTTTTGTTGTCTGCATGTATCCTCTCCGTTTCCATGCCTATTCACACTTGGATTCTTTTCAATGCAGTGCTTAATATTGAATATTGTGAAATGTGGTGCATCCTTTCATTGTATGCTTGAGTGTGTAAGTGTGTGGGTTAATTTTAAAGGATGTCCTTCTGACCTAAAAATGTTAGACAATTTATGAGGTGCAGAACACAGTAATCACTATTTCCTCTCCCTTTTAAACATTACTAATCTGTTATATCCTACATTCAGGGACCAGTTGCACTGGTTGCCAGGCAACTGGTGGTTTATAGAAATGGTCTCCATCTATCTAGAGGAGAGGAACTTACTTTGCCATAATAAAGTTTCACTGTTAGCTTTCTGGGAATTGTGCTTGATTTTATAGTAGACATTGTATGCATTATTGAAATGTCCCAGTTAGACTTCACTGAAAAGTATCTTATGCATTTCAGTTCATTTACAAATTCTGTGCCAAGTAGGTTCAGAGCAGGGCTTTCAAGTAGCTTAATAATTTGAAGATGTGGGTAATGATCAATTCCATATTTGGCACAATTAACACAATAACAGAAATAACACAATTACAACAGTGCATTACTTTCTATGCTGTGCCTCATGCATTTAAAAATATACAAAAATTGTGGAAATGTGTTTTACACACGTTAAAGGATTAAGCATAAGATTAAAAAGGCTTTTTTTTTTTTTTTTTTTTATAATATTGCTTGGTTTTTTTGCTTGTCCACAAAAAACAAATTGTTTTATTTTTTTTTGCTTGCCCACAATAATTGTTTAATGTTTTGTTTTTATTAGAAAGAATATAGCCCAGCACTCATGGCCACAATATGTATTTATTATTTTTATGCCCCTTTCTAATTCTCTCTTTCTCTCTATCTTTTTCTCTGCAGTTTCTGCGGATGGGCGACTGCCGTTCAGTGTGGCTAGGCACTCTAGAGATCGGGTAGAGTTTACATTTACATTTGATTTTACTCTTAGAAAAATAAAATATAAAGTTGCCTGTTCAAGCGTGAAATGAGCTGATTAGTAGGTTTTCAAAAGATCTAGTTATCAAGTGGAGTCTGCATACTTGTAGGCACAAATAATGCCTAATTCCCTAATAATAGGCCTAATAGTAAACAGACATACCTTAATGAGAAAGAGCTGTATTTGGAGTCTGTTTATGCAGTTCCTTTGTCTTCTCTCTTTGCGTTGTCTGTACATCCTATCTCATCTGTATTATGTTTATTTTACAAGTTCACTTGGTTCATTACCATATTTATTTTAACCTTAATTTAATAATTCACCCCAAAATTACAGTACTGACATTATTTACCCTCATGTTGTTGTTGCAATCCTAAAAATTTTTTTTTTTTTGTGGAACACAAATGTGAATTTTGTGAAGCTCTTTTTAAAGATTATTCAAAAAAGTATCCTTTTGTGTACCATGGAAAAAATAACTGCATATGTGTATGAACATGAAGGTGAGTAAATGATGACAGAATTTTTACTTTTGCATGAACTATCCCTTTAAACATTTCTGTGTCCCCTCAAGCAGTTTCATGGCCCATGTATTAACATTATATAAAATAATAATAATGAGAATAATAATGAGAAAAAACTAAACATGTCGTCCTTTTTTACTTGCATTTACTTTTTTGATAAATGCTCTTGAATCTCCAAATCTGTGTTAAAATGGTAGATTATCATTTTGTTTGGTTAAATGGTCTGCATCATGCAGAATTTCATATCATTTTCTGCTCATGTTTTTGGTTTCCTCATAATGCTTTACATATTTTCGTGATTTTGTTTTCTTCCTTGTGCATAAACCACTCACCTTTCCATTTTACATCATCCTCTCATCATAGACCTCCAACCCTACAACACTAACAAAGATCCCATGCACCTCTAAAATGCGGGCGGCGGCCTTGGTGCCAGTCCGGCCAAACTCTGCCAACTCTGCCCATAAAAAGAGCCCATTGGTTGAGGCAGATCTTTATGAGCTCCGCCCTTCTTCAGCGGGCACACATGAATCACTAAACATACATGTAGTGAAGGTAAGCAGGGAGCAGATGGTCAGAGTAACTTTTTCTCAGCTCAAGATTAAAAACTAATCTAGAACTTTCCATTGTGACGTAAAAATAACCAAATTACCGTTGCCATCGGAAAAAACAAGTTATCGTAATTACAGAAATTCCCACAGTTGAATGCATCATAAGTTTACCATAATTCTGACAGGTTTAATGACTTTGTTCTCAGGATGGTGGTTCTCGGAGCCCGGAAAAGAGGTCATCCCTGCCACGGCCAGCATCCATCCTTACTCGCCGCTCACACACAGCTGAGCATGAGGAGAGTTCAACCTCCATTACCAGCTCTGGGTCCACAGCACCACGCAGGCCCACATGTAAGAGCCACTCTCTCAATTTCCCTTTCTCTCCCTCCCCCTCTCTAGATGGATGGACAGTATGATTGTATATTATCATATGTGTAATTTTATGTCGTGATAATGGAATAATTCACAATTGATTATTTTTGCTGGTAATTCAATGAAAAATTATTTATGTATTAAATAACCATGTAGTAATGTCTAATTGTGTATAATCCATTGAATTACATTGAATTTAATTCAAATTGATTTCATTTTATTTGTTCATTCTTTTCTTTTAAATTTGAAACTTGATTGACGTAAACCAGAAGATGATTATTCATAAATGCTATCAGACAACAGCTGCAAAAACACCTTCATTATGTAACACTTGAGATTACAACAATGGACTGCAAATTAATTTGATAAAACAGATAGTTCTTACTCTAAATTTCATGAGCCATGTCCGAAGCTGTAGAATAGACCATATATGCACACCTGTGATTGCACATCTATTTTTTTTTTTTTAACTCCCTGAAGTCCACTGATAATGTCAGTAAAGATTTTTGTCCCAAAACCGTCATAGTTTAATAATTAATTATCATTTACCAACCTGTCTCTGGCCCTGGTTTGAAACATTCGGTTTTGGCATCAACCTCTCCTTTAAACTTCAGTGTAAATGCCCACTGTTCTGATTGGCTAACATCGTGCAGCCCCTCAAAATTCATCCATATTTGAAACTCAATTGGAAGAGAATAAACAAGCTCTCAACAACATTCTAAAACTAAATGTCAGGGTTAACACATAACGCACATTCAACACATTGCATCCGAATATACAGTTGTGCTCAAAAGTTTGCATACCCTTGGAGAATTGGTAATATATGTACCATTTTTTTTAAAGAAAACATGAGTGAGCAGCCAAAACACATTTCTTTTATTTCTTATGGGATTCATATTCAACTGTAGGTTATAACAGAATGGCACAATCATAAAACAAAACATGGCAACAAAGAAAAAAATAAAATGAACTGACCCCTTTTCAAAAGTATGCATACCCTTAGTTCTTAATACTGTGTATTGCCCCCTTTAGCATCAATGACAGCGTGCAGTCTTTTGTAATAGTTGTCTATGAGGCCCCAAATTCTTGCAGGTGGTATAGCTGCCCATTCGTCTTGGCAAAATGCCTCCAGGTCATGCAAAGTCTTTGGTCGTTTTGCATGAACCGCACGTTTGAGATCTCCCCAGAGTGGCTTGATGATATTAAGGTCAGGAGACTGTGATGGCCACTCCAGAACCTTCACCTTTTTCTTCTGTAACCACTGGAGGGTCAACTTGGCCATGTGCTTAGGGTCATTGTCATGCTAGAAAGTCCAAGAGCATCCCACGCGTAGCTTTCATACAGAAGAATGCAAATTGTCTGCCAGTATTTTCTGATAACATGCTGCATTCATCTTGCCATCAATTTTCACAAGATTTCCTGTGCCTTTAGAGCACACACCCCCCCAAAACATCAGTAAGCCACCACCATGCTTCACAGTGGGGATGGTATTCTTTTCATTATAGGCCTTGTTGACCCCTTTACAAACATAGCACTTATGGTTGTGACCATAAAGCTCTATTTTGGTCTCGTCACTCCAAATTACAGTGTGCGAGAAGCTGTGAGGCGTGTCAAGGTGTTGTCGGGCATATTGTAACTGGGCTTTTTTGTGGCATTGGCGCAGTAAAGGCTTCTTTCTGGCAACTCGACCATGCAGATCATTTTTGTTCAAGTATCGTCGTATTGTGCTCCTTGAAACAACCACACTGTCTTTTTCCAGAGCAGCCTGTATTTCTCCTGAGGTTACCTGTGGGTTTTTCTTTGTTTCCCGAACAATTCTTCTGGCAGTTGTGGCTGAAATCTTTCTTGGTCTATCTGACCTTGGCCTGGTATCAAGAGATCTGCCAGGGTATGCAATTTCTGCCAGGGTATGCAAACTTTTGAGCACAACTGTATTAAACTGTTCACTCAAGCACATCAGCACCATAACTATCAAACAGTCATGACATATTAAATATTCATGAATGAAACTGTTTACTCATAATTTTGCAGTCAAGTCCAAGTGTTTTTAACTGCTCCATACTTCAATAACATTTCCTTTGCAACGCTTGAATCATATTATGACTGGTTCACAAGCAGTCCACGCTGATATTCACACATACACAGTCCATAGCACAGTGAAACATGACGCTCACACAATGGTGAATTCTCAGGGCCAGCAAAGCCTTCTCTACTGGCCTAACATGTCTAATAAATAAATATTTTTTCATCCTTTCATTCTCATTCACCTTTTTGCCTATTTATTTTCAATCGCTTTCCACTCCTAATTAATCTAAAAATGAATAGCAAACAACAAATAGTTTATCCAGATGACTGGTTTACAAATCGCATGCCCAAAGCTGAGCACTTCCAAAGCAGCATGTGAGTCTGAGCTCCACCCCATTAAGCCTTCAGAATTTCTACAGAATCCCTCAACAGTTCAAGTGAATAGGCATCTAAAGTCAAATTGTCAGATTCATCAGCCAATCAGATAGATTTATTTGTTCTTGGTGGGTGTGGTCTTTAGGATATGTCAGAGTCGAGGCCTTCTAGCTGGCCTTGATTGACACAGTCACACTTTAAGTGATGTACGTAATTTGAAAGCGAAGAGCACGAGATCTTGCTGACGAGTCGGCTGTCATCACTGCCGCTATCGCCACTGAGAAAGAGATCCTTATGGATTTAAAAACCTGAGATGTAAACAGGAAAGGAGGGCTGATTTTCACTTCAAGTAAATTGGTAAGTGCTTTTTTCTTTGTTATAGCAACATCAGGAGTTTTCTAAGTGTAAATTAGGCTGGCTGGAGCATTCAGTGTCAGTTTAAGTTTTGAAAAGTAACCGTGTACCCTTTCAAAACAAAAATTATTGCAAGCAACATTTAGATCGCTTAATATTATTAGATAGATTTTTCCTGGAATTAGACCTTCTTGTTTTAAAAATGTCAATTGGTATTATTACTTGGCTACGATATAATGTATGATGTCCATAGGCATAGGCTGTCTTATTAATTGTGAAACAGTGTTTTCTTAATGGCATGAATCACACTGAAGGCCAAAACTTAAAATGCACGGGCCGCCACTGCGCTCACACATAGGTGCACTGAGGCACAGATTGCCAGAAACACATCCAAAGAGTCAAAGACATCCAGCTTGTGCTTGTTTACATACACCAACAATTAAAAATCGTGCAGATGGGCGCAAGAACAGCAACATGCGGAGTAGCTGAATGAAACTGAATGGCATCTCTATTTCTGAGTTGTAACTTGACACCGCATTTTTTAAAAGTGGCGTGATAAGCATAACAACAGTCAAAGTGTCTGTGTAATGCAATTTATATGCACAAAAATCTTTGAAATAGTCCAGATGGGTCCCCTTTGGTCTTCAGGAATAGTTGGTCACACAAGGCCTGTCTCTTTCCCTCTCTGTTTACAAGGGCCAAGGGTGCGATGACACATGTTGTGGGGGGTGCAAATACAACTGAGCAATGTCTCATGACGTCACAAATACACAGTTTTCAAAATTAGACATTTCATAAAGGTGGGAACTATAAATGCTCTTTTTAGACTGGGGAGGAAGTTTTGAGTTCTGAAATTTACAGTGTGTTTTATAGTACAGTTACCTCTTACAAGTCTAAATATCAAGGACAATTAGATTTTCCATTTTATGAATTAACAAGTTAATTCTGCTTTCAGACCTAACAAGTTCATCCTCATCTTGGTTCCTGCTGTGTCCCACACACTCATGTATAAATGACATCTAGAACTCCTGCCTACTTATAGCCTAGCAAAAATATCTATGGTTGTATGAACGCTATAGCAAAATTGACACATTTCCACCTTTGCAGGGTATATACTGTCATACTGTCCATCTCTATCTTTTTTACTGTTTCTTTCCTCCCTTTTTCCCTTTTTACCCCAATCAGGTGTATTTTCAATATACAGGAAATGGGATATTGAATCTGTTCAATTTTTACTTCAGTTTATGCAAGCTCTCATTAACTATTGATTCACAGCCCTCTCTCCCTTCTCCTTTCCGCCCCTTTATTGTGTAGCATTCCGTACTGAAGTCAAAGCAGAGCACAGGACAGGCAGGTCTGCTAGCATGACAGGTATAGAGTATGAGTCCCCACTATTTCACTCCTTACCCAATTTATTCTCATCTTCCATACCTGGTGTCTTCAGCGAGGATACAATCAGCATGAGCATACAGTGCCAAAAAAATTATATTCAACCATATTGCACATCATTTGGAACCATGATCTTTTGAACTGTTTGCCACTCATCTGTATAGGTTGTCTATCACAATGAAGAAGTTTAAGGATTGTAAAAAAAAATGTCATAGGCACTGCTATATATTATATTTCCATTGTGCCCATCATACATTATGTCATCCTTTTTAGTTTTGCTTGTATGAGGGGCCTGGGTAGCTCAGTGGTAAAAGACGCTGGCTACCACCCCTGGAGTTCGCTAGTTCGCTAGTTCGAATCCCAGGGTGTGCTGAGTGACTCCAGCCAGGTCTCCTAAGCAACCAAAGTGGCCCGGTTGCTAGGGTGGGTAGAGTCACATGGGGTAACCTCCTCGTGGTTGCTATAATGTGGTTTGTTCTCAGTGGGGTGCGTGGTAAGTTGAGCGCGGATGCCTCGGTGGATGGCGTGAAGCCTCCACACGTGCTATGTCTCTGTGGCGACGTGCTCAACAAGCCATGAGATAAGATGCAGGGGTTGATGGTCTCAGACGCAGAGGCAACTTGGATTCATCCTCCGCCACCCGGATTTAGGGGAATCACTACGCCACCATGAGGACTTAAAAGCGTATTGGGAATTGGGCATTCCAAATTGGGTGAAAAATAAAAAAAATAAAAAAGTTTTGCTTGTATGAGAACCTTTCTTTGATATGTTAATGTCCATTAAACCAGTTTTTATACATTTATATGACAATTACACAGTCAATGTTTTAGTCATCATCATCTATTTTGTTGTGAGAAAATGTATGTAAACTGATATGCAAGTCATCCTCACATACAGTGGGGTCCAAAAGTCTGAGAACACTAGTGAAAATTCTTTTATTTAGCATTTTTCTAATTTAATAATAATGATAATTAAAAAATAAATAAACATTTAAGCATAACCTTTTGAGTGAAAAGTTGGAATAAAAATATTACATTATTATTATTTTTTAATTACCTTATTTTCAAAAATGTTACATATAAATTCTTACTATTTGGTATGTCCCCCTTTTGCTTCAATGACAGCATGCATTATAGCTGCCATGGACTCCATAAGTTTGTGCAAAACCTGATTATCCATGTTATCCCAGCATGATCTGAGAATGTTCCAAATAGCATCTTGTGTGCTTCAATGGAAGAAAGGAAATCTGACCTTTTTTCCCCCAAAGTTAACATGGTCAATGCCAGTTTGATTAGTAACCTAGAAATAGTGCAGAATTTTAAATATTTCTTCTTCATTTTAAGTTATAATTTTACTTCGTTGTAAGATATTTTTCAAAATCCTAAAACCTAATTTTCCAGGTTAATTAAAAAAATTACTATTTTTAATGTGGCCTCAGACTTTTGGACCCCACTGTATGTTTGGTTATGTTGTGCTGTTCTTTTTTTGTGGTTAATTCCTTGCATTCAACCTGAAATTAATTTTGTTTTGAAGGCATAGCCCGCAGTGGCACCTCCACACCTCGCACGCCCGGCTCCATGGCCATCACCCCTGGCACCCCTCCCAGCTACTCCTGCCGTACCCCGGGTACACCTCGCACTCCAGGCACCCCCAAATCTCTCAGCCTGCTGTCCCAGGAGAAGAAAGTGGCCATCATCCGCACACCTCCAAAATCCCCTGCGACAACACCCAAACAGCTGCGCATCCTTAACCAGCCACTGCCTGACCTCAAGAACGTCAAATCCAAGATCGGCTCCATTGACAACATCAAGTACCAGCCCAAGGGAGGGCAGGCAAGTCTAAATGCTAACAATTCCATCTGATTTCACCCTGCATCCTCAAATGCTGCTAGGCACTATTCTGTCCCCCGTGGGCACACTGTCCTCTGTAGTGTCCTTCACTGTGGTCAGTGTGTCTTGCATTTATCACTTTTGCCTTTTGTCTGCATGTTCAAATTCAACATATGCATGCTAATGGATTCAAAGTTGTTAGGTAGATTCACTTGTTCTCAATTGGAAGGTAATATGGAATGCTGTGATATTTTTTGGTCTTTTTATCTCCCATAGGGAAATGTTAGAGAGACTGTTGTATTGGAGAATTTTATACTACATAAATAGGAGAAAATTCACATATACAGGCTATATAGTCCACAGTGATCTGGAATTCTTAGGGGCTTTAGGGGTTTTTATTATTTCGAAACATTTAAAAAAGAAAATTTATGAGGTAAAATGAAAAATAAATATTTAAGATTCTATTTCTAGGTCACAATTGCAAATTGGATTTGTGACATTTACCATGTTAACTCCTTTGTACAAAAGATTTCCTTGCACTGAAGCACAAAAGATTTGTCTAAAGATTTCTCTTTGGAACATTCTCAAGTCATGCTGGGATAACGTGGATCATCAGGTTATGCACAAACTTTTAAGTTCAATGCCAGCTCGAGTGCATGCTCTCATTAAAGCAAATAATAGCCTAAGAAATTCTGAAATCAAATGTAATTTTAATTTTAATTTTTCACCCAAATTGTCATGCTGATTTTATCATTTGTTATAAAAACAATATTCAGTTATTTATAATATAAATATATTACATATATACACAAGTGGAAATTTGAACCCCACATATACACACAGTATACACACATGCACCAGTGTATTTGTCCTCTCATATCTTAAGACAAAGGCACACTGGCCTTGCAGGAGGTTTGTTTTCCATGATGAATAGACTGCAGGAAGGCCCATGATGTAAACACTCCTGTGATTTTGGGTCATCTCTTGCAAGCTTGCAGTAATGACTGGAGTGTAGGCTGCGTGTTGGAGTGACTTGTTTATGTCTGGCTTGTGGCAGAGTGCAGTAGTGCATAGAAAAGAATCTCATCAGCCAGCGGAAATGAGTGTAGAGGAACGGGAGGGATTCTGAAGTTACTGCACACTGCGGACTGGGTTTGGGACACTGCAGTGATAAAATGAAAGGAAGGATGCTAAGTGACATTGGAACAAATAAGCTGCTGCTTCTCGTGTGTCTTAGGGGCTTCTTCAGTGTGCCAGTTTCTATTATTGAGAAACGGATTTGAGATGGAATGTTTTATTTTTACAATCAAAGTATTGTCTGTTATAAAACATAAGGGCTTCAGTAAAGATACAGAAAAGAAAGACTTTGCAATACAAAAAATATAAGGGTAGGACTAGAGTTTATCCATCAGGAACTGATTGGATCATGAAAAGTACATACCTGAGTAAGAGGGATTTGTGACATCAGCTGGAAGTAGTTTTAGACTACTGTTATTATTTTTTATAAAATATTATGCAGACCTTTTTTGCATTTGGAATGGGGTCACTTTTGATTTCATGAAAAGTAAGAGTGACTTTAAAGGTGCATCAGTAGCAAAAACAGCCTGTGCAGAGTAAATAGATAATGGTCATATGAAGCAAAAATTATGACCATTTCTGTGGTTTTTGGTGAAAGGAACCTTGCCTAACATTATAAATGGGCCTCAGGAAAAAGAAGTGCTGAAAATAGTATAGTATACTGTATGGAACAGTTAAAGGAACAGTTCACCCAGAGATGACAATTCTGTCATCATTTACTCATTCTCATTCTCATGTCATTTCAAACACATATGGCTTTCTTTTGCGAAAAATAAAAGGATATATTTTAAAGAATGTTGCGATTGCTGATTTCCATAAAATAGCAGTTGATAGTGATTCTTAAGTTGTTTAATGATTTGACACTTTTGGGTGCTTTTTTAAGCTTTAAAGTGAGTCACTATCAACAACTATTGTATGAAAATCAGTGATTGTGACATTCTTTAAAATATATCATTTTGTGTTCGAACAGAAAACAGTGACAACATTTTCATTTTTGTGTTTTTAAGAGATGACTAACGAGACTTAAAAGAATAGTTCACCCAAAAATTAAAACTCTCTCATCATTTACTCACCCTTATGCCATCCAGATGTGTATGACTTTGTTTCATCTGCTGAACTCAAATTAAGGTTTTTAGAAGAATTTCTCAGTTCTTTTGGTCCATACAATGCAAGTGAATGGGTACCAAAATTTTGACACTCCAAAAAGCACATAAAGGCATATTAAAAGTCATCCATACGACTCTAGTGTTTTAATCCATATTTTCAGAACCAATATAATAGGTTTGGGTGAGAAACAGATCAATATTTAAGTAATTTTTTCACTTTAATTTCTCCTCCCTGCTCAGTCAGTCTCCACTTTAACTTTAACTTTCACTTTCACATTCTTCTTGTGTTTTTGGTTATTTACATTCTTCATGCATATCGCCCCCTACTTAAATATTGATCTATTTCTCACCCACACCTATCATATCACTTCTGAAGATAACGATTTAATAACTGGAGTCGTATGGATTACTTTTATGATGCCTTTATGTGCTTTTTGGAGCATCAAACTTTTGGCACCCATTCACTTGCATTGTATGGACATACAGAGCTGAAATATTCTTCTAAAAATATAATTTGTGTTCTGCAGAAGAAAAAAAGCCAAACACATCTGAGATGGCATGAGGGTGAGTAAATGATGAGAGAATTTTCATTTTTGTGTGAACTATCCTTTTAATAGCACCAATTAAATTTCATTATTTCAAAGTTGAGTCTGGTAGGCTTTACAGTGATGAATCATTGGTGAACTTTGTTGAACTTGTATATTCGAAGAGTTCTCTCCTAGCAGAAGTGCACTCAAAGGGCAATGAAGGTTCAGTTTGGGGTGATCAGTACACCCTGAGGAGAGGCCTGTTGTATAATCAATGCCACAGCCTCTTTCTGTCTGGACCCAAATGCTCTCACACTCCTGGATGACAGCAGGTGTCTCCCCAACATAGTGACTCACAGAAAAGGTCTAAGACACAGTGACAGAAGCCACAATCTCTTAGGGTTGAATGACCGGGCATGTGCCATGGCCACTGCCACTCTGTGTTTGCCCAAGGGTGAAACTGTGTAAGAGTGCTGTGCCTGTCTGTGCCTTAATAACATAATATGTCCACTGAGGTTCACTGAAGCGGTTGTGGAATGTCTGAAAACTCTGAATTGTCTAATATAGAGGGAACTATGTGCATGTTTAAGGATGTCTGAGGTTTTCTTATAATACTGTAATGTTTGCTGTAGATTTATAGGTTTTAAACCATGTTTTGTGGTAATAAGGTGTGTGTGGACAATGGGATGTTTGCAGTAGAGAATTAATAATATAAAAGAAAGATTGTTTTAGTCTAAAAGCGGCAGTGTAACAGGCAACTGGACAAAAGCTTGCATCTGATCTCCTTCTTATCCTTCATCATCCATGATTGTAGTTCTTTAGTAACTTTTTAAAATAATATTCTGAGTTCAAGACAAGTTAAGCTCAACCGACAGCATTTGTGGCATAATGTTGGTTAACATAAAAAATAATTTCAACTTGTCCCCAAAAACTGCAGTGATAGTAAGGCAATGGAAGTGAATGTGTTAAGTCCATAAACAGAAAAGTACACACTGTTTAAAAATGTAGGCACAAGAAGTAAACATTACACGTGTTAACATGATTTTAGTGTGATAAAATCGCTTAGTAACCTTACTTGTTCTGTCATCAGTAGCGATTCTAGCTTGTATGGCGCCCTGGGCGAAACCTGCTTCAACACGCCCCCAAAGTCGTTGACGGGGTGGGGGGAGGGTGTATGTGTGGGTGCCTCATGCCGCCCCCCTGCAAGATACACCCTGTAAAGTGGTAAACACACATAACCACATTTTTGTTTTACTTTTTTTTTTTTCTTTAAATAAATGAGGGGTGAGTTAAAAATTATTGTTTTATGTTAATCAACATTATGCTACAAATACTGTCAACTGAACTTAACTTGTATTGAACCCGGTACATTCCTTGTATAATTTAATATAACTTTACACAGAAAAGTTAAGTAAGTGATTTTATCACACTAAAATTATGTTTACACACATATTGTTTATGTCATGTGGCTAAACTTTCAAAACAGTATTTAAACATTCAAAAATTAGCTCCCTTTTACTTCCTCACTGGAACCCTTTTTTTAAAGAAAAGGATGTCAAAATAAATTTTTGTAGCAATCAATATTATGCCACAAATGCTGTCGACTGAGCTTAACTTGTATTGAACCCAGAATATTCCTTTAACTTCCAGTGTAGCCTATATTTTGGCAAGCCCAGATCGTTATATATACCTAAACTCTATGTATTTTATGCGAAATGCAAACAACAATGGATAAAAAATTAGCATGACAGACAATTTACAGACTTGACTGTCAAAAAATTATCTGTTTTTACGATGTTTGAGCTGTTTCAATAAATAATCTTATTGGACTGGGAAGGGTTTTAAGTTTTGAGTTACTTTAAAGTACTTTAAAGTATATTCATAGCACAATAAACTCTTCAATCCCAAAAAGTAAAAATGTTTTCCTCATAATACAGTATGACCTCTTAAACATTCGGTATTGTTCTATTTAATTAATATTTACTGTAAAATCAATGTTCTGCACATGTTTCAAGGCATTTACAACACTTCGCTCACAATTGCACAAAAGTCTATGTTGATCTTACCACATGTGACTATGTGACAGATTGAAGAGTGTATTTTAAATATGGAGAGTTAAGAACGTTCATGACCCCGATATCTCTTGAGACCAAACACAGATGCTCTCTCTGGCTCCAGTGCAGCTGTCTCCCCCCTGAAGGGTCTTCATCTGTTCAGTTTTCTCCATCATCTCCTCTGCGTCAGAATAATGTGCACCTCATTCAGGTTTGCTGAATTCCCACCATCCAGTAGTCTCACAATAGACTGGTGTGTGTGTGTGTGTGTGTGTGTGTGTGTGTGTGTGTGAGAGAGAGAGACAGAGAGAGTGAGAGAGAGAGAGAGAGAGAGAGAGAGAGAGAGAGTGTGTGTGTTTTCAGGAGATTTTAGTAACATACACTACAGTTGTTCACTTTGACCTGCTTTCTAATCAAGTCCAGGTCCAAATCCCTGTTCCCTTATAAATTAACATGGTCTTACAGAAAAGCTGAGCTCAGTGAAAAGCATGCTATCACAACAGCAAACAGGCAGCGGAAGGCCGAGCAACTGCTATTGAGATAGAAGGGAATGCCTGGCTGATGCTCGGCTACATTGAGCATGTTGAAACAGGGTGCGTTCATGAGATGCGGTGTGCCATTATATTCCAAAAGTTGATCTTTTGTGGCATCGTTGGGTTTTTGTCTAACCCATCCTGAATACTGACGGTTTCACCCATGCACGGCCACCAATTGTTTGCTTGTGCGTGTGCATGTATGTGTGTCTTCCATCTTCATTAAAGAGGCACATATCTTTGTATTTTTCTAGATTCAAATTTTAAACAAGAAGCTGGACTTCAGTCACGTACAGTCAAAGTGTGGATCCAAGGATAATCTGAAGCATTCGCCCCGTGGAGGCAATGTATGTACTGCTCCCTCTCTCCCTATGCCTGTCTATCTCTCCAAATCTTCCAAAAGCCAAAAGACCTCGACTGGCACGGTTCATGCTGTGATTGAAGTCATTTTTATGACTGTTACTCTGTCCATTAAGATTAAATACCTATGTTTTGCTTCATGCGGTTTTCATTTTTGGATCTGAGGTCATACTTACAGTATGTACTGGTTCCGGACACGGCACATAGGCTAGTAATTTCTGGATTCTCTACTGCACTGGATGCTTAAAGCTACAGAGAACCAATACCTTTAGAAAAAAATGCCTACCTTGGCACAGAATCAAACATGTACACTCGGGCAACCTTCCATGCACACATAAACATCAGATATTTTACACGTAGGCTAAAATGCAAAACTGAAGTCCCTTCTTGTTGTTCATCTTGTGAAAATATATACAACACCACATGTATATATTTGAAGACTGTAAAGCAGGCATTTGATTTTACCTACCAACACATGCGTCTTCACCGTATGGAATATTGTATATCATTGTTTTCAATTTATGTGCCAGTAAGAGTCAAATTTCCTTTTGAGAATAAACAAAATGGCGGTTTAAATTAGGTTAACCTATGTGAATGATTTTTATGATTATTCACATGCTGAAACATCTTTGCTCAACAAACATGGAGCTGTATTGTGGATTACTTGTTGTCAACCTTTGCAGCTTCTCTTTCTTCTTTATGTTTCAGGCTGTTTTTTCTCTCTGATTGTTTTTTCTGGCTCTCTTTCTGGCTCTTATACAAAACCTAGTGAGCTGCCTTGTTGTCTGCTGCCTACATAGGCAGCTGCCTTGTAAGGTAGCACTCTAACTGAAATGGAACTTCTTAAGTAACCGATCTGGAATGCTCTTTATAGGCAACAACATGCATCGTACTAATAGTGCTCCTCCTGCAAAGTGGAGTAAGACTTGATGCATGCTAAAATGCATAAAAATTAGAGTACCACCAGCTTATTAAAAGTCCAACAAGAATTACAAAAAGTAGTACAACTTTAATAGACCTAATTTTTACCAATAGAATAGATCGAATCACAAAAACAAGTAATTTATTGACGGGTTTATCAGTCCACAATTTGGTACTTACGGTCAGAAAATTAACGAAACAACATTTACAACGACATCAAAATCGCGGATTTGATAGAGTCAGTTTTGGGATACCGAAATCCAAATTAACACAGTTTGAAAGAGAGATGACTAATGCTGATTGGGGTAATGTCTTGCAAATAAATGATGGGAATTCTTGTTGCAATTCTTTAACTGAAATAGTGACTAAATTGGTTGATAAACACTATACACTTTTGAAATGCTCCAGAAAAAGGAAATCATTACCATGGCTAAATAGTGATATCCGTGATCTTATGAAAAAACAAGATATTGCTTTAAAAACTGCATTATCTTCTAAATTAAGTACAGATACCTTAATTTATAAAAGTCTTAGAAATAAAGTAGTACAAGAACTGCGTAATTCAAAAGTATCATATTACACTCAACTTATAGAGGATGCTAATGGACAAAGTTACATTTTATGGAAACAATTGAATAATTTAACAAATAAAACCTGTAATAATCAGAGAATCAAAGAGCTGCAAATAAAGGGAGAGATTGTTAGTGACAAAGCCACTATTGTGCACTAATTTAATACATATTTTATATGTTCAGCAGAAGAATTGGCTAAAAATTTTACACTAACATTGTCAAAAGGCAAGACTGAGGAAGAATTACCAATCCCCCTTTGTATTATGAAAACTGACGAAAGGAAAATAAGTGAAATCATAAAGAAACTATCAAAATCTACAGCAGAAGATATTTGGATATGAATTTTATGATTGACAGCTCCATTATCTCACTTAATAAACATATCAATTAGGGAAAGCAAATTCCCTGAAAATTGGTAAAAAAAAAAAAAAAAAAGCTATTACTCCAATTTTTAAATCTGGTGATTCCAATTTGGTCTCAAATTATTGTCCAATTTCGTGTCATGTGTAAGGTCTTGGAGAAGGTAGTGGCAGAACAATTCATAAATCACTTAGAGAGTAATAATGTCCTTCACCCACAGGAGTTTGGTTTTAGGCCCCAGCACTCTACGGAATCTGCAAACTGTTATTTTTTGGAAAATGTAAGATGTTCTTTAGATCAGGGGCATATTGTTTGAGCAGTTTTTATTGACCTGAAAAAGGAATTTGACACTGTTAACCATGATTTTCTTTTGTCTAAATTAACTTATTTTGAGTAAGAAAACATCTGAGTGGTTTGCCTCTTACCTACAATAAAGAGAGCAATGTGTGATAATTGAGCAGGAAAAATAATATTTTATTAACAATAAACTAGGAATACCCCAAGGTTCAATTTTAGGTCCATTGCTTTTTAGTTTATTTATAAATTATTTGCCAAGTTGCAGCCCAGATATTAAGTGTCAGCTTTATGCTGACGACACCGTCTTTTACACATCAGCTAAGGCACCAGCAAAGGCAGCTGAGATTTTAAATGCCAACTTGGAGGGGATATCTCAGTGGCTCTAAAATAACTACCTCACTTTGAATGTCCAAAAAACCTTTTCTATGTGTTTCTCCAATAGAAAACAAAAAGGAACTGAAAATTAAGACTACTAAATAAAGAAATAGAAGAGGTAAAGTTCTTAGGTATTATTTTAGATTCTCAACTCACATTTGATTGACACGTAAAGAAACTTTAAAAAAAGATAAAGAGTAACTTACAAAGTTTCAAATATATTAGACAGTGCATGTCAAAGCACTTTATGCATGCAATGATTTTGTCTCATATTTCATATTGCATTAGTTTGGACTCAAACAAGTGAATCCATAGTAAATTGTATAATGTCACATTACAATCAGGCTTTAAAAATCATGGACAATAAACCAAATCATGTGCATCATTGCAATATATATATATATATATATATATATATATATATATATATATATATATATATATATATATATATATATATATATAATTCTTAGTTTTACAAATGTTATAAATTTGTGCTACATAAAATTGGTGTATAATTGTATCCACAATAAAGCCCCACACATATTATGTAAATAGCTAAATAGACAGGATGGTAGTAGAACAACAAGGAGCACAGCGAATTGTAACTGTAGGGTTGACTATCGCAGAACAACTCAGGGGCAAAGGGCCTTTTCTTCGAAGGGTTCCCAACTCTGGAACATGCTACCATCTGAAATAAAATCAACAACAGACATGAAATCTTTAATAATATTGGTTAAACACTGGGTTAAAATATACCAAAGCTCAACTAATTTTTAATTCTCAATGAATTTTTGGTCTGATCTTTTATACTATATGTCACCAGGGTTGGGAGCAACCTTAGTATTTATTTAGCCATTTAATATTATACTTTTTTATATGATTAGTTTATATTGCTTGATTTATGTAGTTTTTAATGAAAAAAAAAAAGAATATCTAGGGACCTGAGATGCAAATTAGCATGTGCTACAATCTCTATGTACAATGCATCTTTTTTAGTTCTTGTGCAGAAATCATGTTTTTGTATGGTCCCTATACAAATAAATCAATAAATAAAAATAAATAAAATGCTTGTTACTAACGCAATATTTTAATGAGCATATATATATACACAGGTGCATCTCAATAAATAAGAATGTCGTGGAAAAGTTAATTTATTTCAGTAATTCAACTCAAATTGTGAAACTCGTGTATTAAATAAATTCAGTGCACTCAGACTGAAGTAGTTTATGTCTTTGGTTCTTTTAATTGTGATGATTTTGGCTCACATTTAACAAAAACCCACCAATTCACTATCTCAACAAATTAGAATACATCATAAGGCCAATAAAAAAAACATTTTTAGTGAATTGTTGGCCTTCTGGAAAGTATGTTCATTTACTGTATATGTACTCAATACTTGGTAGGGGCTCCTTTTGCTTTAATTACTGCCTCAATTGGGCGTGGCATGGAGGTGATCAGTTTGTGGCACTGCTGAGGTGGTATGGAAGCCCAGGTTTCTTTGACAGTGGCCTTCAGCTCATCTGCATTTTTTGGTCTCTTGTTTCTCATTTTCCTCTTGCCAATACCCCATAGATTCTCTATGGGGTTCAGGTCTGGTGAGTTTGCTGGCCAGTCAAGCACACCAACACCATGGTCATTTAACCAACTTTTGGTGCTTTTGGCAGTGTGGGCAGGTGCCAAATCCTGCTGGAAAATGAAATCAGCATCTTTAAAAAGCTGGTCAGCAGAAGGAAGCATGAAGTACTCCAAAATTTCTTGGTAAACGGGTGCAGTGACCAACACCAGCAGATGACATTGCACCCCAAATCATCACAGACTGTGGAAACTTAACACTGGACTTCAAGCAACTTGGGCTATGAGCTTCCTCCAGACTCTAGGACCTTGGTTTCCAAATGAAATACAAAACATGCTCTCATCTGAAAAGAGGACTTTGGACCACTGGGCAACAGTCCAGTTCTTCTTTTCCTTAGCCCAGGTAAGACGCCTCTGACGTTTTCTGTGGTTCTGGAGTGGCTTAACAAGAGGAATACGACAACTGTAGCCAAATTCCTTGACATGTCTGTGTGTGGTGGCTCTTGATGCCTTGACCCCAGCCTCAGTCCATTCCTTGTGAAGTTCACCCAAATTCTTGAATCGATTTTGCTTGACAATCCTCATAAGGCTGCGGTTCTCTCGGTTGGTTGTGCGTCTTTTTCTTCCACACTTTTTCCTTCCACTCAACTTTCTGTTAACATGCTTGGATACAGCACTCTGTGAACAGCCAGCTTCTTTGGCAATGAATGTTTGTGGCTTACCCTCCTTGTGAAGGGTGTCAATGATTGTCTTCTGGACAACTGTCAGATCAGCAGTCTTCCCCATGATTGTGTAGCCTAGTGAACCAAACTGAGAGACCATTTTGAAGGCTCAGGAAACCTTTGCAGGTGTTTTGAGTTGATTAGCTGATTGGCATGTCACCATATTCTAATTTGTTGAGATAGTGAATTGGTGGGTTTTTGTTAAATGTGAGCCAAAATCATCACAATTAAAAGAACCAAAGACTTAAACTACTTCAGTGTGTGTGCATTGAATTTATTTAATACATGAGTTTCACAATTTGAGTTGAATTACTGAAATAAATGAACTTTTCCATGACATTCTAATTTATTGAGATGCACCTGTATATATATATATATATATATATATATATATATATATATATATATATATATATATATATATATATATATGGTGCACAAGAATATTGGGTAAAATATAAAATTAATTTGAACTATTTTTAAAAATACATTTTGGTATTGAATGATTTGTAAGTGTATTTATATGTTGTCTTATAATTATATGGGTTACACTTTACAATAAGGTTCCATTTGTTATCATTAGCTCCCTTTCTGAGAACTAAAGCTGCGTATGATGGCTGTGGGATACCGTACGAGTGTCACGTGGCCTGAAGCCCTTATACAATCATGCCAATTTATTGACTGATGGTGCTTAAGTGAGCAGCAGGCTGAACAGGTTTTCTCTGTCACTCTCCCCGGATTCAGCTCGACGTTCTCCCGTGGAGTTTACATGCGGGCATTTGCGTGCTAGCCCTGACTGAATGATCATGACAGAATTAACTGATCTTATTGAACCCAGCAGACCATCCACATTTCCACCATGGGAATTCTACTCCACCCAGCTCCTATCTGGTGGAGGACTAATCCCCAAGACCCAAATACCTTCCCTGCGGTCCTGAACTGTCGTCAGGAGGGTCAGCCACCACAGAGGCCATTTCCCTGTCACCTACACTTCTGGTTAAGGAGATCATTGACCCCTCACCAGTGGCCGTTGCCCAGTCTGACCCCTCGACAGCAGCCGCCACCCAACCTGTCCTGTACCCAGCAGCATCCGCTCAGCCTGATCACTCCCCAGTGGCCACCACTCTGCCTGGCTGTTGCCCAGTCTGAACCCTCGATAGCAGCTGCCACTCAGTCTGTCCAGTTCCCCGCAGCCGCTGCACAGTTTTTCCAGTCCCCTGTGCCCGGTGCTCAGTCTGTTCACTCCCCAGCGGTCACTGTCAGCCTGTCCAGTCCCCAGCGGTCACCGCTCAGCCTGTCCAGTCCCCAACATTCACCGCTCAGCCTGTCCAGTCCCCAGCAGTCACCGCTCAGCCTGTCCAGTCCCCAGCGGTCACCGCTCAGCCTGTCCAGTCCCCAGCGGTCACCGCTCAGCCTGTCCAGTCCCCAACATTCACCGCTCAGCCTGTCCAGTCCCCAGCGGTCACCGCTCAGCCTGTCCAGTCCCCAGCGGTCACCACTCAGCCTGTCCAGTCCCCAACATTCACCGCTCAGCCTGTCCGGTCCCCAGCGGCCGACGGCCAGTCTGTCCAGTCTCCAGCGGCCACTGTCCAGTTTTTCTAGTTCCCAGCAGCCACCTCTAATCTCACCCTATGCCCCGCGAATGCTTGCATGTCTGCCCGTTCCCCTACGGTTGCCACTCAGTTTGTCCCTTCACCAGCGGCCAGTGTGTCTGCCCAGCTCTCAAAAGCTGCCTACCATTCCATCCTGTCTCCAGTGGCCACCCTTCTGTCTGTCCAGTCTGCTGTGGTCATCATCCTGTTCACCCAGTCCCCTGCTGCTGTCGACCAGTCTGTTCAGCCCACAGCAGCTGTCGACCAGTCTGTTCAGCCCGCTGTGGCCATCAACCTGTCTGTCCAGTCCCCTGCGGCCGCCGCGCTGTCTGTCCAGTTTTTAGTGGCCGCCGCCCTGCCTGGCCCTTGTCCAACAGCCACCACCCAGGCAGATCCCACACCAGTGGCCGCCACCCAGTCTGATCCCACATCAGCGGCTGCCACTGCCCAGTCTTACCTCTGCCCAGCAGCTGTCTCTGACCTCTGCCCAACAGCTGTCCCTGACCTCTGCCCAGCGGCCGTCCCTGATCTCTCCTCTGTGGTGGAGCTGCCTGACCTCATTCCCTTCCTGAAGCTTCCTTCCTGTCCTCCGAACCCCGCTCCCTTACTGGAGCCACTCCCATGGCTATCTGACCCCGCTCCTTCCCTGAAGCCTTCTCCCTGGCCACCGGATGTCGCTCCCTTTATGGAGCCACTCCCCTGGCTGACAGACCCCGCCCCCTTCATGATGCCACCATCCTGGTTTCCCTAAACCTCCCTCCCTTGTTGGAACTACCAGCTCCACCCTGGTCTGTCCCACCTGCTCCACCCTGGCCTCCAACCCCACCTTGGTCTGCGCTTCCAGCCCTGCCCTGGACTGTTCTGTCTGACCCCCCTCCCACCCCCCCGTTCTGCTGGACATGTGTGTTGTTGTTTTTTTGGTTTCTGTTTGTTTGATGTCTTTGGGAAACCTGGAGTCATCCCTTAGAGAGGGGTTACTGTCAGGGTCCTGCCACTTTGTCTTGTTTTCTTCCTGTGTCAGGATTCTGACATTTTCGTATTTTTTTTTTGTTTTGTTTTTGTTGGTTTTCTCTTATGTTTGTCTGCACATGACTTTGTGTTTGTTAGCTATGTGCTTCCCTGTCTCTGCCTCCTCATTCCCTCACCCCTCCTCCTCTTTTAGTCCTTGTTCTGTCCTTGTTATGTCAATTGCTCTCACCTGTTTCCCCTCATTACCCTCCTCATTTCCTTCCCTTTATATTCTTCTTGTGTTGGTCTAGTCTTCGTTGGTTCATTGTCATTTCTACCATGTCTTGGTCAGCTTAGCACTGCTTTCTGGTTATTGCCCCAGATTTGGTTCTAGTGCTTTCTGTTTGTTTGTTTTTTACCCTTAGTTAGTTTATCCAGTTGTTTAAGTTAGTGTTTTCCCTCTCATGGGTTTTTGTTTTCCCAGCCTGATTGGGTTTAGACTATATTTCTGTTGTTTTTGTACCCAGATTTTATTTTTGTTAATAAAAGTCATTTTTGTTCAATTTCTGGTCTGCGACTGGGTTCATCTGTCCATGACTGTGACAATACTAATACATTTTAAAAAACAAAAGTTGTATTAACTAACATTAACAGTAGTTAATGCACTGTGAACTAACATGAACTAACAAGGAACAATTGTATTTTTACTAACCAACACTAAGGTTAATAAATGCTGTTAAAAATATATTGTTAATTGTTTGTTCATGATACCTAATGCATTAACTAATGTTAATGAATGTAACCTTATTGTAAAGTGTTACCAGTATATGTATATATTTTTGTAAAAATGCAACAATGTGCATGATGCTGAAAAAGCAGAAAAACAAGGCACAACGGTCAAAGATATCTGTCTAGCATATAACATACACCCAGATGGGTGGAAAGACACATTCTGTGTGAACGGCCCCTTAGAATTTATTATAATAACGCTGCCTACTTTTTGGAAAAGCCTTCGGGTCAAGAGCACGCCGCCTATAGACCATTTCAAGGATGTAAACAATAACAAAGGAATTAGAATGCTACTGGCCTGGGAGCAATTCTGGTATCATTAAGGAATCCTATAAATAAGGCTCTGAGTTAACATAATTTCTCAAAGAACATCAAATGTTTACCTGAAGTGACTTGTCCAGACGTGTTGTTGATACTGAGTGTCTTTGTGAGAGAGGTGATGAAATTGGTTTCATAATTTAGATGCTTACAATTATATCCTCAGCAGAGAGATTGGGAATATTGGATCGCTCCTATTAAAATCAATGAAGCTGTTCAATGAAGCTGTCTGCATGACCTGTGGACAAGTTAGTATATATATATAATTATAATTTTATCACACATTATATGTTTGCACCTATACAGTGAAATTCTTTTTTTTCACATATCCCAGCTGGGGTCAGAGTGCAGGGTCAGCCATGATACAGTGCCCCTGGAGCAGTTAGGATCAAGGGCCTTGCTCAAGGGCCCAACAGTGGCATTTTGGCAGTGCTGGGGCTTGAACCCCTGACCTTCTGATCAGTAACCCAGAGCCTTAGCTGCTGAGCCACCACTGCCCCTGCGTATGTATGTATGTATGTGTATGTGTATGTGTATATGTATATATATATATATAGAGAGAGAGAGAGAGAGAGAGAGAGAGAGAGAGAGAGAGAGAGAGAGAGAGAGAGAGAGATGAGTGAGTGAGTGAGTGAGTGAGTGAGTGAGTGAGTGAGTGAGTGAGTGAGTGAGTGAGTGAGTGAGTGAGTGAGTGAGTGAGTCAGTCAGTCAGTCAGTCAGTCAGTCAGTCAGTCAGTCAGTCAGTCAGTCAGTCAGTCAGTCAGTCAGTCAGTCAGTCAGTCAGTCATTTTGGAAAAGTGTCTGCTAAATGACTAAATGCAATAGTAAATCACTTGGGCAGCTTCATTCTTTATAATGGGAGTGGTCTATTGTCACTTTTAGAGCTCTAGCTCTCAAATTTATAATTAGTTGGCATAAATTTCTTTCACCTATCAGAGATAAGATGTGTGCTACATTTGTTAGTACTGCACGTATTCAACCGTCTAACTTCACTGCTGTGGTTCATGCGTCCATTTGTGATAGCTTTTTTGGAGATCTAAACACTTAAATTTCCATTAGCTCCAGGCGTCCAGGGAGCATCCAGCCAACGAACATCATGGTCCGCATTTGAATAATGACATTTTATGACAATCGTGTTAAAGTCACTATGAATGAAGCGCCTCCCACTGTTATTTTGAATGAGTATAGCAACTAGTAGGAAATGTTTAAAGTACAAAGATGTCACTCGTTAAACCGACGAATATTCCTATAAATGGTCTAAAAAGCCTTAAAAAGCTGCCTACGAAGGCAGCTCACAAGGTTTTGGTACAGACTCTCTGTTCTTTCTGACTGTGCACATTGCATACTGAAATGTCTTGACAGTTTTTTTTAATTGTCAGAGCTGATATCTGCATAGTCATGTCTGTACATCAGTCAGATCTGCTTTTTCTGCCCCACGCAGCAGCAGTCAGTCAGTCACTTTGAGTCACTATATATCACAACAAAGCTATAATGGCCACATGTTTTCTCAGGTTATGAAGTTCAAAGGAGGATTTTGGGTTCAATATAAGTTAAGCTGGTTAAGTTGGTTACCATAGATAACAAATGTTTCCCTCATAGTTTGTAAAAAATTGTGTGTAAAGAAATAAGCGAACAGTGGAAGAGCTTCAGTTGTACTGAGCCCGGAATATTCCTTTAATGGATCCCCCGTGCACTGTAATATAAAAATGACAATTTAGATTCAGAACTCATCATGGAGCTCTACAGATTCCCACTGAATTGGAACACTTGTCATTAGCAAAGTTCTAAACATCCCCCACCTCTTATACTGTATGCTGGTTTCTTAAATATTTTGACCAATTTGGTTGTGCTTGAGCTAGCAATAAGACAATAGTATAATAGTATTGTTTAATAAATGTTATCAATGCATTCTGCAGATTTCTTCCCAAAATGTGCACTGAAAATGAGAAAAAAGTCTGCTGATACCATCTGGGCCTAATTATTATGATATTCAGTGCAGTCATCAGGTCTTTTTATGTTCTTATTCAGCATATGGATCAGTTGAGCTTGATTTGTTGCTCAGTTAGCCGCATTTACAACATGCTCTGTTCAACTCATCAATTTTCCTGTGCCTTATTCTATGTATGTGCTCAACTTTTTACTTAAAGCTTTTTTCTTTTTTTTCCCCAGTTTATAAGTAAAGTTTATGGTTGCCACAGCAAAAAGCCATTCCTAATACCTTCTTATTATGTGTAAATGTGAAGTCACTCTGGATAAGACTCTGTCAAATGCTTATTTAAATGTATTTAAATGTAAATACCCAAAAAGGAAGGGGTTATTATTGACGCTTCGTATATTTCTACATATGGTTCCTGCTGAGAATATTGTGACATGTCTAATTTGCTGGTAGTTACTAAAAAAAAAAAAAAGAAAAAAAAAGAAAGAAAGAAACTAAAATTACTTTTTCCCCATTACTCCCCTATTCCATGTGCTGCCAAATGGTGTAAGTGGTTGTAAATATTGTAATTTCTGGTGTTCCTCGCAGGTGCACATTTCAACTAAGAAGATTGATCTTAGTCATGTGACCTCCAAGTGTGGATCTTTGGACAATATTCGCCACAGGCCAGGTGAGCATGCTAATGACTGATGAAACTTAAGGGCATCACAGATTCAGAAATTGACTGTGTTATTCAGATAGTTCATTGAAAGACTGTAAGTGCCTGAGCTAGGCTATTGGATGTCACATCAGTGCCATCTTCTGGTCATATTTTTTAATCTTCTTCTTTGAATTCTTTAATAATATCTAATGATTACTATTTACTAGATTAGAATTTAGGAACAATGTTAGGGATCTTGAAGGAATAGTTCCCTCATGTTATTACAAACCATATGCTGCTATGCTGCCATTGTTTCAGTGGAGCAAAAAAGGTTATGTTTTATATATATATATGTATGTATGAATTAATAAATAAATTAAAGTCATCAAAACTATGGAATAACATAAATGGAACTATGGGAATTATGTTGTGACTAAACAAAATCCAAAATAAATCAAAACTGTGTTATATTTTAGCATCTTCAAAGTAGTCACCCTTTGCCTAGAATTTTCAGAAATGTACTCTTGACATTTTTTCAACCAACTTCTTGAGGTATCACCCTGGGATGCTTTTTAAACAGTATTGAAGGAGTTCCCATCTATATGCTGGGCAGTTATTGGCTGCTTTTCTTTATTATTTGGTCCAAGTCATCAATTTCAAAAAAATTTTTTTTTTAATAAAATCTTAGATTTATAATTAAATAAATTAATATGGTGGCACAATTATATTTTTGTCTACGAAACTAATTTCAAACATTTAAGCATACACCTTCAGATCAAAAGATTTTTAAGATCATGAGAAAGTCAAGTGTTTCAAAACTTTTGACCGGTAGTGTAAATACTGTTTTTTTTTTTTTTTTTTTGAATGAATACTTCACATAAATATATTTAACATATATATTGTTTATATAATAAATATATAATATATATAATAAAATATTTAAAATAATACAAAAAATAATACAAAATAAATATTTTAAATAATAATACAATTTAAGTTGTAGTATGGATAAAAAACTGCATGAATATTTTTCAAGAATTCTTCTTTTGTTTTCCATGAAAAAAATAAAAGCATATAGGTTTGGAGGTGGTTTTTGGGGGGTTGAAGTTTGCACCAGCAAAGATGCAAGAAATTGATTATACTAAATTTCTTTGTTCTATGACTCTCCCTGTGTCTCAGGGGGTGGCCATGTGCGCATTGAGAGTGTGAAGCTGGACTTCAGAGAAAAAGCCCATGCAAAAGTGGGCTCCCTGGATAATGCTCACCATGTACCTGGAGGAGGCCATGTACAGGTGAGTTTATAAAACAAAAAATTTCAATAAAAGTCATATGTTTGTGTAAACAACTGCCTTGGTTTTACATGCCACATGAAGATGTGCTTGAGTTAAAGGGAGAGTTCACCCAGACATTTTTATTCTGACATCATTTACTCACGCTCATGTTTTTCCAAACCCATATGACTTTCTTTCTTCGTGGAACACAAAAGGAGATGTTAGGCAATTAAAATTACTGAGATTGTCATTCCGCCTCTCATTTTGTGTTTCATGGAAGAAAGTAAGTCATACAGTTTTGGAAAAACATGAGGGTGAATAGTGACAGCAGAACTATCCCTTTAAGTGACCATTACCAACTTGCTATTTTCCTTCTTCCCTAAGATCGAAAGCCATAAGCTGGCGTTTCGGGACGTGGCCAAAGCACGTGTGGATCATGGGGCAGAGATTGTGATTGAGACGATCGGGGTGTCGGGAGGCACCTCTCCTCACCGGCACAGCCACATGTCTTCGTCTGGGAGCATCAACGTGCTCGAGTCTCCACAGCTGGCCACGCTGGCTGAGGATGTGACTGCTGCCCTGGCCAAACAGGGCTTGTGAATCCTCCACCACATTCCCAGTGTCTAGCAACATTGTTCAATTTCCCCTCTGCTCAATCTACAGTAGTTCCCCTTTAGTGATTTCACGATTGGCACAAATCCCCCCCCCCCCGTCCCCAGTATTTATGGAAGACACTACAATTTCACTTCCCATTCACACCTCTACTCACTCTTCCCTCTTTATCTGTCAACAATTTGCAGAACCCTATTGTGACTATCTAACACAGAAAAAAATAATTATCTGTTTATTTTTTGTTCATTTTATTGAATAATGACTTGGCTAGAGAGCTACCTGTGCTTTTTATTACCGATGTTATATGTTTGACTTTTTATGGTGTGTACAGACAGTGGCCTCAAATGCTGGACTAGGGTCAGCTTCAGGTGTATTGCGTGAAGTCGGTTGGCAGAACCAGGAATCGGAAATATTTTCTACATGAGAATGTGGCACGATGTTTCCATGCTGCACGTGTTTTTTTGCCCATTCAGTGCATGGACTTGAAAATACACATTTCCACTGCAAACAAAACATATAATATAAGGGAATATATTTAAAAATCTACCAGCTCTTTGTCTCAACATCTTATGCTCAATTGAAAAGAAAAAAAATTATTACTCCTTCGATAACAGTACAATTGCATTATTAAAAGGAAACCTAGATAGTATGACAAGCATGTATTCTAGGGCACAAAAGAGGCTATTTTCTATTTCAAGGGATTTTAGTAAGTTATTTGCTGAAACATTGGATAAAATGAACACTTCATGTTTTTTGTAGATACTAGCAACGTCATTAAGCTTAAGTACATTATTTCAGATGACTGCACCGACATTGACCATGGCTCCATTGTGCACCCCTGCCTTTGCTTTTGGTAAGAAAAGTGGATCTTTTTTGGAACTGATTAAGCAGGTTTGTGCTTTATATTACACATGATGGCTATATTACAAACAGTATTACTTTAAAGGTGCTGTTAGCGATGTTTTTCATGGAATGACACACAGAAAATGCCCCTATTTCCTGACAAATATCACTGAAATACAAAAAGTGTCTTGAAAAATCACACCTGTCTCTGTAAACAGTGGGGAAAAATTAGAACACAGGCCGCTGTCAGATTATTTGTTTAGCCAATCAGGAGACTTTGAGGCACTTTCTGCCTGTCAATCATTTAGCACGTTCACAGAGCAGCCTAAATATGGGCAGCATGAAGCTGAGAGTATGGTAGTTGAAATGGAACATTCAAGTTAAACCATATTCTGCTTCATAAGCAGTTTTCAGTTTTCAAGTAGCTAGTTTGTCATATGACAAACCTATTTTGCAACCATTGCTTTTGTCAATGCTGAGATAACGAGCTGCTGCTCTCCAGCTACGTTTCTGACCACAACAGTATCACTTGTTGTTTTGGAGCGAGCCAGAGTGTCGAATTCTGTAAAAAAGTCTGGCGTAAATGTAAGCGTAAGCGTAGTTCTAGCAGGAAGATCTCGGGATTCATTCTATTAGGCATCTCATCCAATCACAGCTGCCTCTCATTGTTCACATACCTCCATGTTTTCACCCCCCATCTCACACCATCTCCACCAGTTTAGGCCCCGTCCTGGGTGGAGGTAAGAGGGCTTACACCAAATGATATAGGTATTCTTCCGTTCGCATTTATTCCAACAATCTTGAGTCTATCTGATAGAAGTAAGTTCCAGAATGGCTAGCATCACTTACAGCATCTTTAAACAAAGGAACAAAGAAAGGACAATACATGAGTCATGGAGTTTTGTTCAAATGCAGCCATGTGTCTGGGTGTAACAGCTCTAAATCTGCTGTCTTGAAGTGTGAACCACGTATGGCCTCTTTTAGAGGCATGATGATAATAGATCCACTTGGTTTGTGGCTGTCTGAGCGAGATGGGTGGTGCTGTGGGCCTCATTTATTCTTTAACGTAGGGAGCAGCTACTCGGGACTCTGTTGGTGAGTCATAGGCCCTGTGTTTGTCTGCTGAATTCTGCTTGGATGCTTAGGTTTCTTTTTGTTTGTGTGAGTGAACTTAGGAGGCGGAACTTAAAACAAACGTAAAAAAAAGGATACTCACTCGGCTTGCATTTGTTTGAACACGGTACTTCAGTATATTTTTACTCTCGTCATTTGTGGTTCTACCCCCTTTTCCCTAGAAACAGCTGTCATTTGTAGGCTTCTGTGTTTCTCTGCCCCTCTTGAGTCTTACCCACCCTTCCCTTATTCCCAAAGCTGCTGTAAATGTATTAAAAGGTCACATAGATGTACGCAGTTTTTTTTCCTGTTGGTATGATACAGATTATAAATGCCCTTAACAGTTATGACAATAAAAATACAGAAAATGAACAAAACATGAGTCTGATTTGATTATTCTGACATGTTTGTGTCATGTAGATGTGTATCGGCTAACATAATAAATTCCCTTTGACAGTCCTCAGAATTTGAATTTGTTCACAATTAATCATTTGATACATTTGAAATTGTTTACTGTTGAAAGATTCATTTAAATGTCATAATTATAAATTCAGTTAGACACAACAGGACATTACTTTAATACTGATGTTCAACTCACTCCGATGAAAAAAAAATCCTTTAAACTAATTTAAAGGAATGGATACCTTTTCATTAATTATTCTAATGTTAACATAATGTACATTTAAAAGTCAACATGAAATCAAAATAGATCCTATTATTTTCTCAATACGCATTCCTGTTCTTATTGCACACAATTTGGAATGGTGCATTTAAATGTACTGAAATAACTTGCTCTGCTTCTGAACGACTTGTCCGACATCATCCTGCCCTCTTATTTTTCAACCCCTCTCCTCTAACCTTGTCATGCGGCCATTTTTTTTCTCATTGAATATTCTGTTTCATTCGGAAATACAGCATATTATGGGCGAAATGGGTTACAAACAGCGCTTCATGTTGATTTTATGCAGCTCAATTGAACTTAAAGGAATAGTTCACCCAAAAATGAAAATTTGCTGATAATTTACTCACCCTCAGGCCATCCAAGATGTATCTGAGTTTCTTTCTTCACCAAAACAGAATTTAAGACTTTTAGGATTTCATTTCAGGCCTCCTCCTCTAAACAATGCAAGTGAATGTACTCCATTTTTTGACGGTCCAAAATGCATATTTAGGGTGCATCAAAATAATCCACACGACTCCAGTCCACAAATAAGTCTCTTCTGAACCCAAACGATTGATTATTTTGAGAAACAAAACAATACTTATATACTTTTTAACTACAAATGTTCGCTTCCGTACATCTCTGTGACGTGCGCTCATGAGGGTGATGACGTAAGCTCGTTGGTAAGGTCACGCAGCACGTGGAGGAGCGTCTTTGTTTACATTGTTTTTTTTTTAATTATTATTATTTGGAAATGATTTTTTATTTTATTTTATATTGTCTTGAAATTGTTTTGGACTGTTTTGGTTTGTGAACGGCACTTGGTCTTTGCTCTGTGCAAGTTTCTCTTCTAAACAATGATGCGCTTCCTGCCTCCTCCTCCACGTGATGCGTACCATACCAACGAGCTTACATCATCCCTCTTATGAGCGCAGGTCACAGAGATGTATGGAAGCGAACATTTGTAGTTAAAAAGTATATAAGTATTGTTTTGTTTCTCAAAATAACCAATCATTTGCATTCAGAAGAACTTTATTTGTTGACTGGAGTCATGTGGATTATTTTGATGCATCCAAAATATGCATTTTGGACCGTCAAAAAATGGAGGACATTCACTTGCATTGTTTAGAGGAGGAGGCCTGAAATGAAATCCTAAAAGTCTTAAATTCTGTTTTGATGAAGAAAAAAAACTAAGATGCATCTTGGATGGCCTGAGGGTGAGTAAATTAAAATTTTTGGGTGAACTATTCCTTTAAAGGCCTTTGATGTTACTGCTAAGCTATTTAAATGATACACTCACCTGTACACTTTGCTGTTTCCTGTCTTTCTGCACTGAGTACAGGAACATTAATCACGACAAGGCTGGTACTTTGTGAAAAGTTTATTATGAGAATTGACAGAGGCAAAAAATAAATTAAGACTCTAGGGAAAGGGGTAAGGAAGATATGCAGTCTAGTTATGGCAGTAGATTTAGCACCTTTCAACTTTGCGATCCAGGCAGTGAGGGATCAAGTGAGGTGATGTCTGTTTTTTATGTGTAGTTATGATGCCCCCACCAAACACACCATCCCTCACAACTGTTCCGCTACGGAGAGGCTTATCCCAGCTTGAACAAAAACAAAATGCCTTTGCTGGAAAAATATGAATGACTTCCAAGAATGAACAAAAGAAATAGGATTCAAGTGGAAAAAAAATAGGAATAACAAAAAAACAAAATAAATGTTTATGAGTGACATCCCTTATTCCTTTTATCCGTGTCTAAGTTGGTGTTGGAAACATTGCGTGGATGTCCTCACATCATGGAGTCTGGAGAAATGATTCAGTTTCCTCAAAACTCTTCTTACACAGACATGATGTGTTTGACGAAAGCTATTCAGAACGGAAAGATTGAAAAGGGAATGTCCATGTGAAGCTTAGAACAACAAACAAACGTGATCACTTTGTAGTCAATACCTTGTAATCAGCACAATCATGAAATCAGGGTTCCCACACTTTTTTAATTAATTTATATGAATTCAAGTAATCATGAACAACTGGAAATATCTTTTTTATTATTATTATTATTTTTTTTTTTTATTCATTTTTAAAGATTTCTGGGGTGGATTTCCCTTTCTGTTTTTCTATATTTTCAAGTTTTTAATAAGTATAGATTTAAACAATTATAATTGTTAGTGTACTTAATTGTATTTAATACATTTTACTCTACACAAGCACTTGCAAAGCGCATTGTCTAGAAAAAAATATTTCTAGAAAATGAAATATTTTAGAACACCACAAAGAACAAATCATATGTGCTGCATAAATGCATGATATTTCCCTGATGTATACTCTTTTTCCGAGACTTTTTCAGGCCATGGTTTTAAAATTTCCTGATATTTCCAGGTTCTCCATAACTATGGGAACTCTAGCAATCACCGTTGAATTTTCAGATGTGATAAATGTGTACTGAGACAATAAAAGGACATGCTGAACTGACCCTCAAAGTTCACACAGCCGTTTTCATCCTCCTGGCCTACCATGAGAGCGTCAATCTCGGCTTCATTCATTTTCTCACCTGGAGGAGAGAGGGGAATAGGTTGGTCAAGATGAGGGCCACAAACATTTCAAAGTCCATGCCCAATTTAAAAAGATTATATTATGTCAAATTTACTACAAACAGTGTACCCAAAAGGTTTTGGACACTTATGTCATCCTTAAAATGTGAATTTCACAACAAAATATCCAACCAAGTGGCATCTGCAAGCAAGTGATGCTAGAGATTTTCTAAGAACTAACTTCAATTCTCTAAAGCATTTTTGCAAGGACTTTAAAACAACTAATGTCTAGATGATTTTTTTGTGCGTGCATTATATGAGGTCAGTTCGTCTCAAGTTAAAACTTCTTTTTGTGAAATGTTTTGCTTAAGGTGTTTGTGCTGTATTTCTATAAAATTAATTCCACTTGGTTTGATATTTTATTATATAAAGCAAAGATATTCATAGAATACATTTTAAGTGTGGCTTAAGTGTACTTCTGGAGTCAATAGTATTATTGCATGGCTTTTTGACACTATTAACAAACACGTGATTTAATAAGGCCAAAAACAAATTTAAAATATCTGTTTCATATGAATACACTTCATGTGAATGCTGATCTAGAATTGCAGTAATGGCATCAACCTGTTTGTTTTGGCCCCTTACCCAATGTTGACAAGACAATACGCAGCTCAGCACCCATTACTGTTCCGTTGCCTTCCTTATCAAATACACGCAGACCCTCAACATAGTCCTCGAATGATGCCTTGTTTGGGCTGTTGACCACGAACTGCAGCATGGGCAGGAAGCCCTCGAAGTCGACTCTCTTGTTTGCCATGTCTGTTAAGGGGGGAAGAGGTTAAAGGTGAATGGAGGGTTCATGGGGCAGGGAAGGCAGAAGTAGCAAGATGTAATGCACTGCAAGCACCTGTCATGACACAAGCCTTCTACCAATTATAGTGGCATTTGAAATATGCCATGGTGAAAGCTTCCTGTCAATGCTAAGTTTGAAATATCTTGAAACTAATGCTGCTACAAATACTAACACTAATGAAAATTGAATGTTTTGAATTAAAGGGATACTGTAGTTCACCCAACATGAGGGGGAGTAAATAACAGATTAACTTTTTCATTTTGGGGTAAACTAAAATGTGTTGTCCCCCCCCACCCCCCTCCCCCCCACTCCTTACCATCAGCATTAGGGTTGCCCAGGATCTTTGCCACCTCTTTGTTGGTTGGGTTCTGTCCCAATGCACGCATGATATCAGCAATTTGGTTGTAGGCCACCTTGCTGTCACCAACTCTGTCAAAAAGTCCGAAGGCCTCCCTGTAATCTGGAATTGTAATGAGAGAGTCAAGGCTGAAGAGTGTAATTTCTGTGCCAATAGCATCACCGGACTGAACTGCAACAAAAATGACTGATTCCAAACAAGTTTCCCCAAACAAATCTAATGTACTGTATATAACATTAAAACTGCACACATCACCTTTAATGAGGCACTCTAAACATATAATGCAAAGATGTTCAAATGAAGACTTATTTATATTATTTTACATACTTTGACTTATACATTAATAACATTTATTGCACTGTATCTACAGTTAGGAAGATCCCTACGATGATGCATTTTGTTTGGATCTCACAAACTAGGTGTCTACAACAATCTCAGGTTGCTTTGTTAATCACAGCATGTTAGACCACCAATCTGTGGGTTCAGTGTGACTCAGTTCACTCATTTAATGCTGCTAATTCAAACAGACAGCTGCATGCGTGCCTGGGGAGAGCGGCTACACTGAGTAATAATCAGTGCTCACTATTTCTATGGACTTTATGTCTACGGGTCTATAGGCTCACTGGAAGGTGATCTGCTGAATGATTGATAGCTTCATCTGATTTCCACACAAAGCCAGCTGCCACCAACAGCATGGCTGGGGAAGACATTCAAAGAGTCGACTTGGAATTGATATGCTCGCCCAAGAATATAACCCCCTCCTTATAAAGTCATTACCATGTGAGTCTAGAACGCTGACTGCAGTGTAACTAACACCCAGGCTGCTGATAAACTGCCCCTCTATAAGCAATGGCCATATTCTTCCATGTAAAACACAGTCCTGGACAATGGTGCAAATTTACTGTGAAGATGCATTAAATTGCTTGAACTTTATGGTGCCAATTGAAGTAAATCCCAGAGCACTTAAGGAATTTGACACAAGTCTTCCACTTTAAACCACTTGGAGTTTTCCAGGCAGTTGAATTGATATTGCTGGTGCCATTATTAAATTCCTGCCCGGGCACAACAACAACAGCCAGATTATAATTTGTTGAATTAAAATAGGGTATAAAATAAATAGATATATAATAGATTTTTTATAAATTATATTTTTTATTATTTCAGGGACCACACCCAAACAATATTTTGTGCAGATATGTGTGAGCAAGGGTTATAGAATAATAATAATCTCACCTTCCATCTGGTCCTGGCTGAAATCAACCTACAGGAAAACAGAGGAACATTTTATTTCTATCCCATTCTTGAATATTTTTACATTTAAACCCTATAATACTAAGTTACGTCAGGTAAGGGACATAGGAGTGCATATATATATATATATATATATATATATATATATATATATATATATATATATATATATATATATAGATAGATATATACGAGGATGTCACATGCATACAGTAGCCTATATATACAATGGCTGAAAGAATGATGATTGTTGTTTTCCACTACATAATTCTCAAAAATTCAGACTGATTTTCAAGACCTGATGAAATTCATCTCATCAATAAAAATCGTTACGACCGGTAAGTTATTCACAAATGCATCAACAACTGCTTTGATTGAAAACTGAAGAGTGAGCCCCAGATCTTTGCATGCTTAATTTAGTCCCTCAGCTGCTCACAGCACAGTAAGGAGGGTAGACAGGAGCCCCATGTTTGGTTATAAGTGAACCTTCTCCACATTTGGATACGTTAAATCGCAGATGTTCACTCATCAACGCAATTAGCCAATCAGATAAGCGCAGGGGCGTGGCGTTTGATTAACAACCGATCGGAACTATCCGTGGTGCTGAATCATCCTCCAATAATAGATAATTCAAAAGTCATTCTGTCAGTACAAGAACAATGTAAGACAGCACTTCCTATTAACTCAATGCCTTAAACATAATAAAAATTGTTTCACAGATCATTAATCTATGTACATATAAAAATATGAATCAAATTTCCGTGATATTTCCATCTAACTAATGCTCTGCAACTCAAGCTCTGCACATTACATGGTGCAGTATATGTTAATGTTATTTAATGTTAGTTAATAAAAAGTGTTACCCAACCTGTTGATCGCAAACGTCATTTTTATCAAGCAAATCGATTCGGTGGCATCCTTCCTTTTAAGATACAGGTTAGTCCCTGACATGTAACATTAACTATATTCTGTGAACAATATTTGATTCGATTATTCGTTATTCTATGGGGCTGCGAAAGTTCACCAACTGATCAGCATCAGTGTTATATAATTTATGATACAGTAATTCATATCATATGGCCTACAACTGCATACACTTTAATTTCAATTAACTGAAATAATGTTTTGACTTGAATAAATCCAGTTAATTTAGATGTTACCACATAAAGCACAATTTATGGTTTACACTTTTTGTTTTAAAATGTTGATTTCTGTTTAATGCCATCACACCACATGAATGGTCGTGTTACCTTCACGGCAGACAGATCTACTGCGGCGGGTTTAGGTGGAGCTTCGGGCTCGGGCGCTGGAGCAGGTGCGGGCTCTGCCTTCTTGGGGGGATCTGGCTTCTTAGCGTCCTTCTTAGGTGCCATTTTTCAATAGTCTATTTGTCCGCCGGGAGGGGAGTAAACACCGGGAGTGGACCACAGCTTGGAGGAAACTCAGCGTTCTCAAGGCAAGTATAGACGTTTATATACGCGCATAATTTACCCCAGAGTTGATGCCAGACCCGCACATGAGCGGATTGGGCCGTTGGGAACAGAGGGGAGGGATCGCGCTCCCCAAATGGAGATGGGGGCGACGCGTAAAGTCATTGCAACTTGGGAAGACAACAAACAGAAACTTTTCTTCACGATATTTATTGTAATATTGAAGATCAAAATGTTTTCTCAAAATTGAGAGTTAGGAGGGGAACGTGTTACCCCATAAGGCCCTCTCTGACAGCCTGTGTGTTATCTGCAGACCATGAGAAAAAAAGAAAAGCTGAGGAATTATGAATGGGGTTGGTGCGGGGTCACGAGGTACAGCGCGCCCCGTTTCCGTGGAGATGCCCCAGTTCGAGAGTTCAAGATGTGTTCACTCAAGTCTTTCTAGCAAGTCAGACAACTGTCGGCCGTCTTTGGAACACTCTCGGGAGGCTATTTCCAGTCATGACAGTGCAGCTCCTATCTACTTGAATGGAGAAAGACCAAAATCTCAAAAACGATTGGTCAAACGATCAAAGAACATATTTCAAATCAGCAATAAAATCTGACAATACTGGAATCATAAATTGTGATTCTTTACCTCATATTACTAAAAAACGCAAATTTCCCGGCTTGTATAGCTAATGTGGATGCGCGTTCTAGAGTTGATTGACAGGTGATGTCTGTATTTAAAAGGTGATTTTAACTATAAAGCGGGACTTCCTTTCTACATCCGTTGACCGTTGGGCGCTCAGAGCTGCTTTAATTTCTCACATTCATTTAAATAGAAGTGGCCCATCTATGCTAAATAATCTCTGGTTCACTGTTTACAGGTTGCACTGTAGTCCTTTACCTACCAAGGTAAATGTGACTGTAAAAAGTGTAATTTCGTCACAGGCCAGTTCCTTCTGTGAATGACCAACTTCAGTTCAGGGTTTTATTGACTCACTGAATAATGTAAAAATGTGCATCATTAGGAGCTATTGCTTCTCAATCTTACCCTTATATATATATATATATATATATATATATATATATATATATATATATATATATATATATATATATATTATTATTATTATTATTATTATTATTATTATTATTATTTATTTATTTATTTTTGGTGCACCCTAATCTGATTAAATTGATTCAGTCATATAATATTAATCCATTTAAAGCCATAGTTCACCCAAAAATACGAATTATCTCATTATTTACTCACCCTCATGATATCCCAGATGTGTATGACTTTCTTTCTTCACCAGAACACATTTGAAGAAAAATTGAAAAATATCTTAGCTCAGTAGGTCCTTAAAATGCAAGTGAATGGAGATTTCTCTTTTGAAACTCCAGCAATCACAGACAGTCAGCATAGACTTCATCAATATGACACCAGCAGTTAAATTAATGCTTTCTAAAGCTATACAATCACTTTTTGTGTGAAAATATAAATATTTAAGTACTTTTAACTATAAATCATCGCTTCCGTTAGGCTTCACGAGAGGGTGGAGTTCAAGCGGTCTCTTGTGTGACGTATTCGCGTTGCCATTATACAGACATAATCTCACGTTCTCCTCTCGGTTGAGACATCCAGGATGAACACACAAATGCATCATTGTGAGTAAAGAAACAGATTAAAACAGATCAAAACTAAAATCAACCAAGCTACTGTACAGCGTTCCTCCCTCTCACTTGTAAACAGCGCTGCTCTTCCGGCTGTGACGCACTTGCCTCAGTTCTTGCGTGTTTCAAATGCCAATGCGATTATGTCACAAGCGCTTACCGCTGCAGAATGGAAGCAGGATTTAGAGTTAAAAAAAGTACTTAAATATTTATCTTTTTCACACCAAAAGTGATTGTGTCACTTTAGAAAACATTTATTTAACAGCTGGTGTCATATAGATGACGTTAACGCTGACTGTCTGTGATTTTTGGAGCTTCAAAAGAGAAATCTCCATTCACTTGCATTTTAAGGATCTACTGATCTAAGATAATTTTCTGTTGTGTTTTGGTGAAGAAAGAAAGTCCAAAACACCTGGGATATGATGTGGGGTAAATAATAAAGAGAGTAAATAATGAGAGAATTTTCATTTTTGGGTGAACTATCCCTTTTAATATTATACATTTTTTGGTTAGCTGACAAAACAGTTTTTAAATGTAAGCCTAGCTGGCTTGCAAGATGATTATATCAAAATGATTAACAATATTCACATATAAAGGACTGCATCTAAACATGCTGACTATGATGTTGCAAAGAATGGGGAATGGCACATGGCGCCAGCTGATAGCTATAATTGGCAGGACATTTGGCTAGGATGCGACTACTTTCTCCAAAATCTCAGGGTATGTTTTCTCTTCAGTGAAAGGGGATTTACAAAAACAGAACAGTGAAGTCGTTTGTAAACCAAAGCACCAGTTCATGAAATATTCTGGAGATTTCCCAAAACTTACCCACAGTAAAATATAGAAAGACTTTCTTTAATATGTAAGTTGAAAAATTACAGCCCATAAAATTCATTCATCCATTCAAAAATTTTGCTAAGATAAAAAGATGAGTATCTTTGCACCAACACTACCAGTCAAAAGTCTGGATGCACTTGACTGAATTTATGATTCTCATGATCTTTATATGTGAATTTCTTTACAAAACAAAAATTTTAAAAACATTTTTTTTAATGTCTTTGACCATATAATGATGGAGAAGCAGCCAATAAGTGCCTAGCATGGGAACTCCGATCCTCTAAAAAGCATCCGTTTTGGCACCTCATAATTAATTCCTTTTTTAAAGTTGGCTGAGAGAATGCCCAGAGTGTCAAATGCACTGTATACAAATTGGGTTTGATCATACTTTCTACTGAATGCTCAGTTATGTGTCATCTGAGCAGGGAGAGATTTTTGTCCAGAAGTGGAACTTCGTCAGTGTCCCTCATCATGTTATTAAACATAGAAGTGTGTAGGCAAAGTGCAGACTTTATGTTGTCTGTGAGGAATAAGAAGCAGAGATAAATCAGACTGTATGTTAAATGAAAGCTGATTTTTTGGGAATGAGGTTAGGGGAGTCGGAGAGTCTTAAGAAGACTGATGCCTGTTACCTCACAGGGTGTAGAGACTGAGTTTTTCCTTTTCCTCTCATATAAATCTGTCTTGTGGGCCCTTTCCCCACCCCCAGTTGAGGGCCAATAGTCTGGAGACCAGTGTTGGGGAGTAACTAACTTAAAAGAACAATGCTACTAACTTACTTTATCTGTTTAAGTAGAATGCTCTCACCCAAATTAAGATCCTCATTTTTGTTTATTTTTTTATGTCAGAGAAAATACTGCTCTGATTGTGAAAATTAAAAATCTTTTACATACTGTATGTATTTAGTAATGCTGATGCCCTGAAAAGATTTAGAGTAGTCTTAAACTTCTTGCTGGTAACTTTGCGTGTTGAGAACAACTTTTTCAAACAAGTAGCTTGACAGTAGTTTGTAGCTTGGGAAGCTACAGTTTTAGTGCAGCTTCCCAAACACTGTTGGAGACATTCATTCACCCTCCTCACCCCCTTCTTTCCCCTTGCACCCACTTTCACTGACCTCTTTCAGTTGTAGCAGAGGCAGAGAAAACCTAATCGCCTCAGCTGTCATCAGGGCTCACCCCTGCCATCAAGAAGCACCTTTTTCTAAAACCTGCGTCAGTGAGTTGAACAGACCAGGGCTGTGTTTCCCAAAAGCATCGTAAGACTAAGTAGATCGTAGAAACCAATGGTCCTCTACGATCAACTTAAGCTTGTGATACTTTTGGGAAATGCAGCCCAGTATGATTCATGAACAAATCATTGAGAACAGTTTTGTGAACTGCATCAACAAATTTATTGAAAAGAGTTAATTCAGTTGAGTGTTTTGTAATCTACTTCTCTTGTGGACTCTCATGAATGCACCAGAGAGAGCTAGCGCAGATGCCAAGATTCTTGGCGAATAACGACTTAAATTTTGGTCTGGGCACACTAAGTATGGCTTCAGCAGTTTTTCCAAATCATGAGACATAAACATGCTTTTCTTCAACTCCGATATGAAAAAAAACCCATCTGACTCTCCTCAAAATACACCAGCTAAACTAAAGAGGTAAGTGAGCTTGTGAGTAAAGCCTGTGATACAGTAAAGAGCATACAGAGATTCATACCAAGGTGATGCATGTCTCTGGATTAATTTAGGATCTTTTTCAAGAGATCAAAAGGAAGGAGGAGCCTATAGAGAGGGAGGAGACAGACACTAGGAAATGTGAAAAGGTCTCCCAGTGAAACACGTCTATGTGTGTGGCAGAGGAAATGACTGCGAGTGCCTGCGTATTTCTTCGATAGCACAGATTTTCCACCTGATAAATAACGTGACTTATTTTTTATGATTTCCATTTGTAATCTTTCATCTCATTAGAAATGTGGGCTTCCAATTAAATAGAAATTTACTTCCAATTTTTAGATCCATCTTATTGAAAATTAATTGGACAACACTGCAATGAGATGATAACATATGAAGATGCAATGACTTGTAACATATGAAGTCCAACTGATTAGTGGGACCCCTGGAGTGTCTGCAAGATTATATGTCAAAAAATATTGAACAACTTTTTGAGACATAATCATAGGTGTCATTTTGCAGTAAAAGAGACACCGATATGGGTCAATGTCTTCAAGAACCGCTCCCTAGAATTTGAGCAATAGTGCGAGAGGCCTGGAAAATAAAAATAAATAAAAATATGAAGGACACACATTTTTATTAAAACTTTATTTTATCACTGGATACAAAGATACTTTTTTGTATTATCAGTCAGGTTATACTAAGTTAACTTTAACACCCAAAATGCCTTTGAGAATGGCTAGGAGCTTCTAAAACTCATGCATCATGAGCAGCTCCTGCTAAATTAGTAGTCTGAAGTATGCAGTTGGGGGAATTGTAATTCTGAACAATGTGTTTCATCAATAAATGAATCAAGAGTTGAATAAAGGAGATATTGAAGGACAAAATGCACTGGGTGAATGAAACACGGTGTCGCTGTTTTAAGAATGGAGCAGGAAGACAACGGCATTAGAGATATTTTCAGATAACCTTAAGGTGGAGCAACAGAAGCATTTAAATTTAGAGGTCACAGATTCTGCATAGTTTGGACCTCAGTGGTTCTGATGTGAGCCCCCATAACACTCATTCTCCTGGACCCCCTTTACAACTTCCACAAGGAATGGGATTGTAACTTAGCCCTTGGACAGATGGGCTCTATTTATAGGACTTTCTGAAGAGGTGCATAGTTTTCTTGAGATCTTTCTTTGGGGTGGGGGTACAGCTTCTAAAGGGGGTTGATTCAGCATCACCTGCCTAACCCTAAAGCCCCCTCGTAGCCTAGACATGGGTTATAAAGGGTAAAGCTAAACAAAGCACCAAGCAGCCTTGGAAAGTGCCTATAAGTGCCTTCCAGTGAGAGACCCCAAGCAATCTTAACTGTTTCCCCTTAAAAGAATATCTATTATAGATTATTGGAATTAATATATATATATATATATATATATATATATATATATATATATATATATATATATATATATATATATATATATAATAAACATAAATAAACAATATATAGATAAAATATAATACAATTAATAATAAAAAATATAAATACATAAATAAATACAAATAATAAATAAAACAGAAATCAACCTAAAGCTTAGATATTAGGCTACATATAGCATATACAATTCTTAACAATATTGTATTGTGTAAGAAAACAAATCTACAGATCTGTGTGCATCCATTTCATCCTGTTGTTACCCGAGGAGGAGAGACAAGCCTTATGTGTATTTAGATATTCACCAAAATCGCCTTGTTTATTTTGAGACTCTTGTATATAGCTTTGGATCTTTAAAAACAGCAAATGGGATGCCAGCCTAAATGGATGGCCTCCAGAAGAAGGGGTAACTAATCATATTTGTAAAGACACCACTACAGTGTGAGCATCCAGTGCTGAGCTGTAATAGAAAGCTATGCATTTCTCAGGCACCTCTTACCCTCTAATTAAATAGCAAGTTTCCGTCTTATTATTGCCAGAAGCCTCTAAGTATAGAAAAGGAGCACAGAAGCATTGCAGGCTTTCTTAAGACAGGGAGGTGCACTACATTCAATTTCTGTTGTAGACACAGGGATTGCATTGCAGGACAATTAGATACAATGATATCATCTCATCCTATAGTTAAGATAAGAAACACTGACTCTGAATTAAAACACTGAATGAAGGTATTGTGCAGTGGAACTTTATTGTAATTTCTCAACTGATTCTTTTTTCTTGATCTTGGGTATTTATCCTCACTATAATAATGCAAAAGCTAAAACATTTCAAATGGAATCATTGGCCTTCAATTAATTTAACATCCGTTGTGTCATGTCTCCTCACAGGATGACCACCAGAGGGCAGTGCAGTGTATAAAACAAAGGGGTAGCGTTTAGTCTGGTAGATTCCATATGCGGATGGCACCACTGACAGCTATTTTAATGTAGCAGTGTATTCTGACAAAATATTTGTTTGACCAACATATAAAGCTGAAATATTTAATTAAATTCTAGAAATACCAATGCACGATTTTGTATGGTGAAATTGGCCTTCCACATCTCTTTCTGTCCTTGTTAGAGCCAGTTGTCCTTTGTATTTGAAGACTGTATTGTACACCTTTGTATGAAATCTTAAGTTTTTTTGGCAATTTCAAGCATTGTATAGCCTTCATTCCTCAAAACAATGATTGACTGACGAGTTTCTAGAGAAAGCAGTTTCTTTTTTGCCATTTTTGACCTAATATTGACTTTAAGACACGCCAGTCTATTGTATAATGTGGCAACTCAATAACAAACACAAAGACAATGTTAAGCTTCATTTAACAAACCAAATATCTTTAAACTGTTTTTGATATAATGGCAAGTGATTTTCTAGTATCAAATTAGCAATTTAGCATGATTACTCAAGGATAAGGTGTTGGAGTGATGGCTGTTGGAAAGGGGCCTGTCTAGATTTTATCAAATGACTTTTTTCAAATAGTGATGGTGCTGTTTTTTACATCAGTAATGTCCTGACTATACTTTGTGATCAGTTGAATGCCACTTTGGTGAATTTAAGTACCAAATTTACTTCCAAAACAGCTAAATCTGTACATTATTCCAAACTTTTGGCCACCACTGTAAGTCACAAAGACTCTGTGATATCATTCCTGTCTGTGTCTTTGCTGAATGGTGAAACACATTATGTGCTGTTTCTGACAGACTGCTGAATCCAGCAGAGTGGCGGCCTCTGACACTGAGCCCTCCCAGCATGCTCAGCAAAGTCCTGCAGCAGCATTAATCCCCTGACAGGGGCTCTGGCTATTGTAAGATGGAGAGGAAAAGAGAAGGGATTTGCTCACTCTGGATCTGAGTTGCAAATGTGAAAGCATGGTTGGGAAGCATTGCAGTTTCATCAGAAGCTCTTGAGCATACAATAAATAAATAAATAATAATAATAATAATAATAATAAACATTGTCAAATGAAGCTTTATCATTTGACAATGTTTATTATTATTATTATTATTATTATTATTATTATTATTATTTTTTTTTTTTTTTTTTTTTTTATACATATGAACTGTATGAAATTTGGTTGCCCTGGGTTTGCAATCGGATGATGCAGAGTTTCATCATGTTTGAAACAGGAATGTGATGATCATATGTCATTGAAAATTAGTTGCCTGAGCTGCATATATTCTGTTGTATGATGATAAGGGTCAGAAAAACTACAACATACTGAACTGTTGGAATGGAATGGGAAATCTTTAATATATATATATATATATTTTAAAATCCGTGATGATACATGACATTTGAATTTTGAATTGTACTACTTGCACTAAACAGAATTCTGTACGTTTGTTCTCCATAACTATTTTATTTTATTTATTTTATTTTTTCTACTGCGTATTCGATTAGTTTTTCTATAAATCTGGAAATTAGGAATGTTGCTATATGGCAGTTCTGTACCGGGGATTAATGTAGGCTATTTGCAAAAGTTACAGTCAGTGTGCAGTTTTTTTAGCCGTCCAAGACAAATGGACCAATCACAGTACAGCGCGTTGAGTAAGCGATTAAAAAACAAACGCGGGGTGTGAGTAACCCGCATGCTCCAGAGTTGCTCTCTAATTAATGTTAGGTCAGCGGGTGAACAGAGTGCACCTTATTCATCGGTACGTGGAAATATTTTAAATCTTCTCCAAGTTGATATTCACACGTCGCAGCTTTAGAATAGCAAACATTGTAAACATACTGTTGAAAGGGAAAGATCAATTTTGGACAGAATATGTTAAAAATCTTAAGAGTCTGTGGAGTTGCCAAGTCACTGAAGCTGGGATGGTGCAATTGGAGAACATCGGAGAGGTTTCTTAGCGTTAAAGGTGCTATATGTAATATTTATACTGTACTAAATCATAAAATGACCATGATATGTCATTAGAGAATTAGAAAACATGGAAACAACAAGTTGAAATACTGGCTTCTCCGATAGCAATGCTACAACCAGTATATTCTACTTTGACGTTTCAATTCCTGGCCGGAATTTCTGTTTATGTTTTGGCCTGTGTGATCCCATCCACTGCCCACTCACCAATAGTATTTCGACACCGCGGGGTTGCCAGATTTGAACAATGCAGGCAAACAGCACTGCGTGCTGCAGCCATGGAAGCCAGCAAACAAACTGGATCAGATAACAGATTCCACCCGACCTAAAAAGCCTCGCCATCCGTCTAAAAACCACCATGACCAGAGGTATAGTAAAACAAGGATAAATATTGGAGATGCCTTTAGAAGATGGAAACAGCATAAAGCCCAGAAATCCTTCAAAACGATGCTGAGGTGGCTAATTTGCGTGTCAACAATCTGGCAACCCGCATGAGCTTCGAGTCTGGGGCGGGGCAGACAACTCTCCAATATTTTAAATTTGGACTGCAGTACCCATCTCAAACACTTGTTGTCAATCTTACATATAGCACCTTTAAGGTATGTTAACCTGTTTAATTATTTTGTCAATCATATTTATCAGATAATTGCATTTACATTGTGATGTGAGGTATGGCAGATTATTGGTGAGTTCTTTGATCATTTATCTTTGTTTGCACATAAGAGTCAGAAACAGAAATCTGGTTCACAGTTATTTCATTTGCACAGGAACATCTTGAACTTCCTGGTGTAGACGCATTTGTTGCCTATAAATTTAGTCTAATTTCCAGGCTCAGACTGCCCACCTGGTGCTTGAAGGTGGCACATAGATGAAGGGCTACTCCTTTGGCCATGATCAGTCTGCAGCCAGATAACTGGTCTTCAGTACAGGGCTAGTTGGGTAAGAAGGGACCCTTGGCATGAGTAATGCCTTTGAATATGTGAATTGGTATTTTGACAGTTGTAAAAGTTTGGACAAAACCTTTAAATGCCCCAAAATGATGGTCCACTTGTGAGGATTCCTCCAAAAATAAAAAAGGTATATATAGCCATATACTGTATATATTCATGTATGAGGACCCATTTATACTGTTTCATTTCGAAAGCAAAATAATGAAATTGCACACTCAAAATGTTGTTTCTGGTTCAAAGTGACTGAAAATGATGGAGCAGGTCAACTATTATCTATAACAGGGTGGGCGCAAGGGGGTGCTTCGGAATCTGCAAAATTATTTGAAATGATTGAAGTTTCATTCTGAAATTATGAGATTATTTAAGATTGTTTTATTTAATTGACAGCTATAGTTTAAACCATAAGAAACAAAAGCAAATAATTTCAGATAATTATCTCAAAATTGCAGATAATTTAATATATTATGAAAAAAAGAAACATTTCTTATTTGTAAGAAATAAGGGCTGTGCTTCACTATTCTCTTTAAAGCTGCTTTAAAGCAATATCTAAGGTGAAAAGTACTTTACAAATACATTTTAGCTGAAAATGTTTCTCTTGGTTTAAATGTCTTACATTGCTATAATAGAAAAAACACGATGCCAAATTAATAAAAAGTAAAAAAAAATAAATAAATGAAAAAAATAAATATACTAATAATCATAAGACTTGAATAATAATATTTGCTTTGGTACAATGGCATTAAAAAAGCCAGTTATTTTAATTTAGCAAACAACATGGCTTTATAATATTATGTTAACAATTTTCACACACAGGGGGTTCATTGCAAAGGCATCATAATATTTGGCATCAAAAAGTTTGAAATCCCCTAATCTAGAAAATATTTACTTAGTTTTACATTTATATTACATTGTTTTAAAGCATCTATCATCTTCAGCTATCTCGAAGCCTTGACAGATACCAGTTACAGAGGGCAAATTTTGACCCTCACCTATCCCATTGTGGGAAGCTATGGTGTTCCCAACACACAGGAGCTAGATGAGCTGGGATTAAAGAAAAATGTGGAGTCCAGTCGCATTCATGTGAGTTAAGCTCCCCTACAATAGCATCTACATATATGTTGATTTTTGGATTTATCTCCTAAATATGAAAATTCTTTCATCATTTACTCACCTGCATGCCATCCCAGATCTGTGACTTTCTTCTGCTAAACACAAACAAAGATTTTTAAAGTAATATTTCAGCTCTGTTGGTCCTCACAATGCAAGGGAATGGTGGCCAGAACTTTGATGCTCAATAAAGCACATAAAGACAGCATAAAAGTAATAAATAAGACTCCAGTGGTTAAATATATATCTTGAGAAACAGATCAATATTTAAGTCCTTTTTTACTAAAAAATATCATTTTGTTTTACATGTCAAGTAAAGTAACATTTATTTGTATAGCGCTTTTCACAACACACATCGTTTCAAAGCAGCTTTACAGAAAATCATGATTTAACAGAAAATTAAACTGTAATATCTATAAAGTCATGTGTTTTTGGACTCAAGATGGTGCTTTTTGGACTCAAGATGGCGCCGAGTATGGCTGCTGCGTTGCGAGCTCCTACACAACATTGTAGTGTTTTGTTTGTTTTGTTTACAATTCTTATGTTTTTTGTCTTGGATGTTGTCTGCCTTATTGTCTACGACAGACAAACACTTTTGGACATTGGTTCTGCAATTACACACCATAAACCGGACATCAAATTCCTCAATGCTGACCCGCTGTTTACAAACACACCAGCGGAGCCCTTTGTCTGGGCAGCCCGGCCACGAAAATGCAAAAGGAAAAGGGGAAACAGAGCCGGCGTTCTCATCAGAGTAAGACGTCGTGCAAATCAACCCCCGCTTCCCAGTATTCTACTGGCAAATGTTCAGTCTCTGGACAACAAGCTCTGCGAGCTGAGAGCACGGATCTCTTTCCAACGAGAGACGAGGGACTGCTGCATTATCTGCCTCATGGAAACTTGGATGTCTGCTGAGATTCCAGATTCAGCCATTGAACCCGCGGGGTTCTCCGTGCACCGAGCGGACAGAGCGAAAGACCTCTCAGGTAAAAGCAGAGATGGTGGTGTATGTTTTATGATCAACAAATCCTGGTTTGATCAGAGGAACATACATTCTATCAAGTCTTTCTGCTCTCCTGATCCGGAATTTCTCATGCTTCTGTGTCAACCATTCTGGCTACCGAGGGAATTCACAGCAGTCATTATCACTGCTGTGTACATCCCGCCACAAGCTGACACAGACCGGGCACTCAAGGAACTGTATGGGAGTATAAGTGAGCAGGAAAGCGCACACCCTGAGACCGCGTTCATTGTCACCGGGGACTTCAATAAAGCCAGTTTCAAATCAGTCGCACCAAAATACCACCAACACATTAGTTTTAACACACGAAGGGACCGAGTTTTAGACCATTGCTACTCTCCCTTTCGGGATGGCTACAAATCCCTCCCCCGCCCACCATTTAGCAAATCGGACCACTCTTCCATTCTGCTTCTGCCCGCTTACAGGCAGAAACTGAAACAGGAAGCACCCACCCTCAGAACGATCCAGTGCTGGTCGGACCAATCAGATTCTACGCTACAAGACTGTTTTGATCACACAGACTGGGAGATGTACCAGTCCACCTCTGATGATGACATCGAGCTTTACGCTGATAGCGTAACATGTTTCATCAGAAAGTGCGTAGAGGACGTCGTTCCGACCAGAACAATACGGATCTACCCGAACCAGAAACCTTGGATTAATAGCAATGTTCGCATGGCACTTGATGCGCGTACCACCGCTTTTAATTCCGGGAACACGGAGGAGCATAAACAAGCCAGTTATGCCCTCCGAAAAACCATAAGAACAGCAAAACGTCAGTACAGGAACAAGATTGAAGGACAGTTCAACACCACCAACTCTAAAAGCATGTGGCAGGGAATTAATATCATCACGGACTTTAAAGGGAATAAAAACTCCGCCGTGAACACCGCTGCCTCTCTCCCGGATGAGCTAAATACTTTTTATGGTCGTTTCGAGGGAAATCACATCGCCCTCGCGGCCGAAGCTACAGAGGTTAGTTCACTCTCCGTCTCTGTAGCGGATGTAACCTGATCCTTCCGACGGGTGAATATCTGCAAAGCTGCGGGTCCAGACGGCATTCCGGGCCGCGTCATCAGAGCGTGCGCGAACCAACTGGCTGGTGTTTTTATGGACATTTTCAACCTTTTCCTCTCTTTGTCTGTAGTCCCCACATGCTTTAAAACATCCACCATTGTGCCTGTTCCAAAGCAATCCCAAATCACTTGCCAAAATGACTGGCGTCCTGTTGCTCTGACCCCCATCATCAGAAAATGCTTTGAGAGACTAATCAGAGATTACATCTGCTCTGTGCTGCCTCACTAGACCCATTGCAGTTTGCTTACAGCAACAACCGCTCCACTGATGAGGCTATTGCATCTACAATACACTTATATGAGAATGTTGTTTGTAGACTACAGCTCTACACCATACACATTCAACACCATAGTGCACTCCAAGCTTGATGAGAAACTCTGGGCTCTGGGCTTAAACAGCTCTCTGTGCAGCTGGATCCTGGACTTCCTGTCAAGCAGACTCCAGGTGGTTAGAATGGGCAGCAACATCTCCTCATCACTGACCCTCAACACTGGAGCCCCACAGGGCTGTGTTCTCAGCCCACTCCTGTATTCCCTGTACACACATGACTGTGTGGCAACACACAGCTCCAATGCCATCATTAAGTTTGCTGATGATACGACGGTGGTAGGTCTGATCACTGACAATGATGAAACAGAGAGGAGGTGCACACTCTGACACACTGGTGTCAGGAGCACAACCTCTCCCTCAGTGTCAGTAAGACAAAGGAGCTTGTGGTGGACTTCAGGAGAAGAGATAGAGAACACAGTCCCATCACCATCAATGGAGCACCAGTGGAGAGAGTCAGCAGCTTCAAGTTCCTGGGTGTCCACATCACTGAGGAACTCACATGGTCCATCCACACTGAAGTCGTTGTGAAGAAGGCTCATCAGCGCCTCTTCTTCCTGAGAAGGCTGAGGAAGTTTGGAATGAACCGCAACATCCTCACACGGTCCTACACCTGCACTGTAGAGAGCATCCTGACTGGCTGCATCTCCGCCTGGTACGGCAATAGCACCGCCCACAACTGCAAAGCACTGCAAAGTGTGGTGCGAACTGCCAGACACAGCATCGGAGGTGAGCTTCCCTCCCTCCAGGACATATATACCAGGCGGTGTGTGAAAAAAGCTCGGAGGATCATCAGAGACTCCAGCTACCCGAGCCATGGGCTGCTCTCACTACTACCATCAGGCAGGCGGTATCGCAGCATCAGGACCTGCACCAGCCGACTTCATGATAGCTTCTTCCCCCAAGCAATCAGACATTTGAACTCTTGATCTCCCATGATCAAAATACATCAGCACTGCACTTTATTACTCTTACTCTTATATCTCACACCAGACTGTCATAAATTATATTATTATTATATTATATTCTCTCTTAATAACACACTGGCAACTTACTATCAACCGACAGCCTGAATGTCAATACAGTACAATACAACCTACTGTACATTTTATATATACTATATATATACTTTTTTATTGGATAATGTGTATTCTATATTGTGTGTATTGTATACTGTACATTGTATGTTATTATTTGTATATTGTGTTATATGTAATTATGTGTATATTAGATTTTAAATTGTGTTGTAAATCTGATGTTTATTGTAAATTGGTATATGTCCCATTACTGTCACAACTACTATGTTGCTCGGAACTGCACCCAAGAATTTCACAAGAATTTCACTATGTTGCTCGGAACTGCACCCAAGAATTTCACACACTATTGCGCTTGTGTATATGGTTGTGTGACAGTAAAAGTGATTTGATTTGATTTTGATTTGATTCAAAGTCTTAGAGTCATTATTGTGCAGTTTGATAAAAATATGATTGTAAATTGTATATAAAAATAATTAAGAAAATAAGAAAATAATATTGTATTTAGAACCCCAGTGAGCAAGCCATGGCAAGGAACACAAAACTCCATAAGATGTTAGTGAATGGAGAAAAATAACTTTGGGAGAAACCAGGCTCACTGCGGGGGCCAGTTCCCCTCTGGCTAAACAGCATGAATATAATGCCAATATTTGTTTTTTGTGTGTAGTGCAAGTAATGGTTTAAAATGAGTAAACTAAGTAAGTGTTAAGGGTTAGTATTTAAACAACAAGATTTTGAACGAACTGTAAAATTAATGATAATATCTTTGAAGTCCATCCTGGATGAACTGCAGAGGTTCACATAGATGCATTGTCCTTTGTTATTTGGTTGATGTAAGCTTTTGTTGCCAATGAATTGATAGTCTATGTATTCCATTTTAAGAGTGTAGTCCATCATTAGACTATGGTGATGCAGGCAGAGATCAGTTAGGTGTATCGCAGTTCAATTGGCAGGTCATTTTGGTGAGGTTCGGTGAGGTCCATCCTAAATCCAAAGTTCAGGCAGTGGCACATGAAGTATCCTATGTTTTACGGTTGGAGGTGGCATCAGTTCATCCTCTGAATTCACTCTGTCAAGAACAGGCAAGAACCCAAGTGCTGGATGCGAAAATGAAAATCTTTTATTTCTTTAGACAAAGAAGAACAAATACAAAACAGTAATCCACAGAATCCTCAGAGAAGGAATTCTGGAATCCGGCTAGTAATTCACAGCTCCGACCGGTCCTTTTAGGTGGAGAGAGAGAGCTGGAAACACTCCCGGCAACGAGCCAGTCCTCCAGTGAGTCTGAGAGAAGGCAGGCACAACTGGGCTGGCAGAGCAGAGAGAGACAGAGAGAGACATGATCATCCGGATGACCACAGAGAAAAAGTGAGATCCGGAGCAGAGCAGGTGGGATTGGCCAAGAACCGACACACGGAAACAGAGGGGAAAAAAAGAGAGGTGAGATGTGTAGGTCTAGACTGAAATGTGAATGCACAGCAAACACTCTGCAACACTATGCAACAATCAAACAAACACTGAAGGAAGAGGGCGAGCTAAATAGACCACGGAAAATGAGCGACAGGTGAAGATAATGATTGCAGAGCTGGCGCGAGTAATTATCTCAATGAAACAATCACTCGTGCCAAACAAGTGACCTGTCAAACAGAAATGACAACAAATGCACATTGAAACAAACACATACTCACTGAGCAGCCGATCTAATTTAGAACCCCAACACCATCGTAGTAGACTGAAGTGATGTCTAGTTGGCACAGGCTGCAGTTAATCGTCATCACTCAGCAAGACGTAGCAATGGGAGTTGGACACCAAGCATTAATGGAGCTGGATCTGGCAGGCTCTGGTAACTTTGGGATATGAATCCCGAGGTTGAGAGAGGGAAAGAAATATAATAATTTTAGGGTAGATGCCATTCAATTTATTGCAAAGTTATAGAATATGAGATGTGTTTCCAGTTTCGGCAGAAGAATGTGGGAGTGGAGAATGACAGTAACAAATTACTTAAATATTGAGCTGTTTCTCACCCACACCTATCATATCTCTTCTGAAGACATGGATTTAACCACTGGAGTTATTATGCTGCCTTTATGTGCTTTTGGAGCTTAACAATTTTGGTCATCATTCACTGGCATTGTGAGGACCAACAAACCTGAGATACTCTTCTAAAAATATTTTTTTGTTTTTGTATCTTTGTATCTGGGATGGTATGAGGGTGAGTAAATGATGAGAGAATTTTCATTTTTTGGTGAACTATTCCTTTAAGGTCAGATTCAAACCCTAACAGCTATAGTATTGGTTTGTTTACATGTAATTTGTTGTTGGAAGGTGTCAGGACTTCTGGTTCAGGACAACAGCCGCGAGTACAGTCACTGGAACTCCGTGAAATCACTGGCACAGTGGCTACAAGAAGAGAAGGTGTGTTTGCATATTGAAACCTATCAAAATCCTCTTTCTTCACAAAGTCTTCAATAAAGATCTTTTTCACCTGTGCTTGCAGGTGCCTGCACTTTTTGGTATAGATACCAGAATGCTGACAAAGATCATCAGAGACAAGGTCAACATTTTCAGTACTTAAATATTGATATTAAAGCTTGCTTGTGTCTTTCTTGTAATTAAGGCACTGTTTTAGGGAAGATTGAATTTGATGGCCAGCCAGTGGATATTACAGACCCTAACCAGCTAAATCTAGTCGCTGAGGTTTCAACCAAGGTAATTAGCATTCATTTAATTCATGCTTTGCGTTTCCAGTAAGTATTCAACATATTCAAAGACATGTATGTTTCTGGTTTAAGGATATTCAAGTGTTTGGGAAAGGTAACCGGATCAAAGTTGCTGTTGACTGTGGAATCAAGCACAACATTATCAGACTGCTCGTCAAGGTAGGACATTGTGGCTGCTGTGGACTTCTCCATTATATTTGAGTGTAACCAATAGATATTATAGTTTGTCATATTTTAATGCTTATTTTTGTATCTTAGCATGAAGCTGAAGTGCATTTGGTGCCATGGGACCTGACCTGATGAGTTTGGATTAGGATGGTCTTTTCATCTCCAATGGCCCAGGAAATCTTTCACTAGCAAAAACCTTGATTAATAACATCTGAAAGGTACTATAATAATATCATCATTAAAACAAAACATAGTCTGAAGCATACAAAGAGAGCTAAACATTTACAATTTGGAAAAAATAATATTCTATGTCTTCATTTCAAATTCTGCCACATCATAAACTAATATGATTAATTGGAAATCTATAAGTTGTCATTCTTTTATCCTGCCATCATATATCCTGCCACTCATCCATCTCTTTCAGGTGCTGGAAAGCGACCGACCACAGCCAGTGTTTGGTATTTGTATGGGGAATCAAATCACAGCACAGCTCTAGTTTTGTACAGGGGCCAGAATCAGCCCCTTGTGAACATGATGACGGTCCAGGCCTTCATTACAGCCCAAAATCATGGGTATGGAATTGACAGTGAGTCTCTTCCTTCAGACTGGAGTCCTCATTTCATCAATGCAAATGATGGAACCAATGAGGTTTGTCCTCTGTTTCACTTGATATAGTTTAAAATAGATTTAAAAATAATATCCCAGATCTTTTTTTTGTCATTATTTACCCTGATGTCAACCATGGCTGTCAAGCTCTAGAGAGGACTAAAAAAACACCATAAAATCACAATAAAAGTAGTCTACTTGAATTTTGTGCTATATTCCAAGTCTTCTGAAGCTATATGATAGCTTGGTTTGGGGAAAAACAAAAATGTAAGTTATATCGTCCCATTCAAATCAAAAAGACTACTTGTGCTTGTAATCTTACTACTTGTGTAGGCTACATTTATGGTGGTTTGTTTTTTGTCCATTTTGGTGCTTGACAGCTGTTGTTTGGAAAAGAGCTGCATAGATTCTTCTAAATTTCTCCTTTTGTGTTCCAAAAAAATAAGACTGGTTTGAAACAGCATTAAGACCTTTGCACACCAAGCACAAATTTTCACCATAATTTATTGCGGCAATTATTATTTTTACTCCAAACAATGGATTCCTATGAAGCCATTCACACCTGGAGCGAACATTTGTGCATCAGCAAGGCAAGGTTTTTTTACAGTCGCCTTTGGTGTGAAAAGGCCTTTAGGGTGAGTATATAATGACAGATTATTTAAATATTTTGGTAAACTGTACCTTTAACCTCAGTTGTGACTAAGTGGCCACAAAAAGGTAGCCTATGATAAATATATATATATATATATATATATATATATATTTATTAACAATGCCCGTAAGATTTTGTAAAGATGTTTACAGTATGTGGTTGAATTCATTTACAGTATGTGGTTTCTTGCTTTTAAAATTATATCCCTAAACAATCAGCTTGACAATGGCATCTATCTTAACTGCTAATTACTGCTAATTTTTTTTTATCTCCATTGTGAAGAACCTTTGGTTTGTTTTTAGAAGAATCTGGGCTAACGTCTTCCCCTGTTCTTCATTTCTCTCATGGCATTATGCATAACACCAAGCCAGTGTTCACAGCGCAATCCCACCCCGAGGCCATGGGAGGACCCATGGACACAGAGGTAACACAGCACTGTCAGAAGATCTTGAAGCATCTGATCTTTATGTTTTTCACCACCGAATGTCCTCTCTTGATCATGTTGTGTTCATTGGGACAATTCTCCTTAGGGATTCATACATGACTACACTACACAGCAGGGTGCTAATTATTTCATTATAGTTCTTGTTTGATGCTTTCATCTCACTGATAAAGAAGGTGAAGGAGAAAACATCACATCTGTGATGCCAAAAAACCTACAATTCCTCAGAGAATTCAGGTGGGAGAGACAAACCACATAAATTGGAGGCCCTCTCTTTCATAGTGTTCAAATACACTTTTAAACATGGGTAGCTGTCATGAAATACTTTCTAAGATGACATGTCCTTGTGTGACATTCTACACTGATACTATTTAAACAGCATTTTGCTTATTTATAGTTATTATGCATGCAGTTTATATAACATATTTAATTGAGAGATGACATGGAATCTTTGTACCTTTAAAAAGCATTTGTCACATAACAGGTCTATTAAAAATGAACTAGTGAGGCAAAAAGGTGATTAAAAATGGACAAATAAATGTTGAACTGTCATAGAACCTAAAATGTAATCTTTAACTTACACATTCATGTGCTAATAATTTAAATCCAAGTCTTAAATCTTTATTTTGAAAAAATGAATGAACATGTTCTGGGTCAATTACCCACTTATTTGTTGTCAATGTTTCACCTAGATATCCAAAGTGCTGGTGCTGGGATCTGGAGGTGTGTCAATCGGTCAGGCTGGAGAGTTTGACTGTGCAGGATCCCAGGCTGTCAAAGCTGTGAAGGTGAAATGGGTTTAAATTGCTCTGCTGATTGTTTCTGTTTTCAGTGACCCACTTCAGTGGTCCTTATCTTTTCAGGCTAAGTACAATACCACTTTTAATCAGATCAAACCATACAAGTACCACCTACACCTAGTCACAACAATGTTCCCCTAAATTTTGTAGCATTGAGGATATTGGCTTATCTCTTTTAGTGACATAATACCATAATTTGATTCATATTGGTATTAATGTAGTTAAAGGGGTTGTGAAATGCTATTTTTTTATAATTGTATTTAGTGGTGCACCAATCAAGAAATTTGAGGCCGATACCGATCTCCGATTTTTTTAACAATAAGATCAGCTGATACCGGTTTTTTCTTAAAGTGCCTTTGCCACACTTTTTCAAGTTATATGCTGCAGTGATATGTTTATGTCCCACACAGTAAAATGATGGTAACACTTTACAAAAAGGTTCCATTTGTTAACATTATTTAACAACATTACTGTAGTTAACATGAACTAATGAACTTAATGTTAGTTACAACATATACTAAATCAAAAGTTGTATTAGTTAATGCACATTAATGCACTATGAACTAACATGAAATAACAATGAACAATTGTATTTTTATTAACTAACATTATGATTAAAAATGCTGTAAAAATATATTGTTCATTGTTCATGATACCTAATGCATTAACTAATGTTAAATAAATGAAACCTTTTTATTAATTGTTACCAAAATTACATTCAATTATATTAATTGTGAATTGCTAACATTTATTTGTATTGAAAACAGATATTAATAGTTCTGTTGTCAATATTAAAAGGTCATTGTGACAAACTGGCAACCAAAAACCATGAGAGCACCACACACAGCAGAGATACTTTCAAAAATAAGAAAAATATATCCATTACAAGCTTTAATACTGCTCCAGTGAGAAATCCAATTTGTGTGTCCTTGACATCTTGTTGTAACACAAATCACTAATTATTAAGCAAATGCGTAAAGATGCAGTGCCGTTATTGAAGGTTAAACAGTTATATCTGTTATTAGTTGTATTGTGACCAACATTAATCTGATTTAAATTTGGATCCTCACAGAATAGCACTGGGATGAGTGACTGATGATGAGATATTGAGAGCACCTGGAGACCTGCATGTTTGATTGACACCAAGAACTCTCATGTTGAAGGGAGTGAAGCTAAAAGCGCTCATGAAGGCTCATACAGTCTCTATCGTTCCACACAACATCTGATTGTCACAACTCATGTTACATCAAGTGTACTCAGATTTGTATTAGCATGTTTATTTGTTGTTTAATTCATTTTTATACCTGTTAGCAGCCTCTTTATCCTCTTCTTTTTTGGTCACTGTGCAATGAGTCAGAATAACTACCGTGATAACTCTAGAAAGTGGACAACTTAATATTCATACAAGTGTAATTCTTACACATTTTTAAAGACAAAACAGCATATTTACACTACCGTTCAAAAGTTTGGGGTCACTTGCCTGAAATGTTTCTCATGATCTTAAAAATCTTTTGATCTGAAGGTGTATGCTTAAATGTTTGAAATTAGTTTTGTAGACAAAAATATAATTGTGCCAACATATAAATTTATTTCATTATAAAACTAAAATTTAATAAAAAATATAAAAAAAGTTTTTGAAATTGATGACGGACCAAATATTAAAGAAAAGCAGCCAATAAGTGCTCAACAAAGATGGGAACTCCTTCAATACTGTTTAAAAATCATCCCAGGGTGATACCTCAAGAAGTTGGTTGAGAAAATGCCAAGAGTACATTTCTGCAAATTCTAGGCAAAGTGTGGCCACTTTGAAGATGCAAAAATCGGCCGATTTCAATCAGTGGCCGATGGATCGGTGCACCCCTAATTGTATTGTCTTCCTTGAGGTCCACTGATAATGTCAGTAAAGTTTTTAACACCAAAACTGTCATAGTTTAGTAATAAATAATCATTTTTCTCCCTGTCTCTGGCCCTCTGTCTAAATGCTCTGTTTTGGCCTCAGAGTCTCCTTTAAACTGCATTGTTAACGTCCACTGTTCTGATTGGCTAACATCGTGCAGTGCCTCCAATACAGCCATTTTTTTAAACTCAATCGGAAGAGAATGAACAAGCTCCACAACATTATAAAACTAAATTTCAGGGTTTACGCATAACGCACATCCAACACATTGCATCCGAATATATTAAACTTCACTCATGCACAACTGTTAACACTCAGCACCTTAAACAATCAAACAGTCATGACATGAAATACCCATTTTCTCACGGTTTTGCGGTCAAGTGTTTTTAACTGCCCCATTCTTCAGTAACTTCTTCAAAGTTCCTTTGCACAGCTTGAATCGTATTATGACTGGTTCACAAGCAGTTCACGCTGATATGAACCGCACTTACACAGTCCATTGCACTGTAAAACATGACACACCTACATAGGTGCACTTAGACGCAGATCGTCAGAAACTCATCCAAACAGTCAAAAGAAGTCCAGCTAGTGCTTATTTATACATACCAATAATTAAAAATAGCATAAATGGGCGCAAGAACAAGACGTAAAGCAGCTGAATGAAACTGAATGGCATCTCTTTTTCTTAGTTGTAACTTGACACCGCATGTTTTAAAAACAGCGTGATAAACATGACAGTGGTCAAAGACGTCTGTCTAATGCATGTTATATGAAAAAAAAAAAAAAAAAACCCTTCAAAATAGTCCAGATGGGTCCCCTTTGGTGTTCTGTAATAGTTGGTCACATTAGGCCTGTCTCTTTCCCTCTCTGTTTACAAGGGCCAAGGGTGCGATAACGCATGTTGTGAGGCATGTAAATACAACAGAGCATTGTCTCGTGACTTCACAAACACACAGTTTTCAAAATGAGATGTTTCAGAAAAGTGGGGAATATAAATGCTCTTTTTAAACTGGGGGAGGAAGTTTTGGGTTATGAAATTTACAGTATGTTTTCATGGTACCTCTTACATGTCTAAATATCAAGGAAACTTTTATTTTCCATTTCATGACCCCTTTAAGATGAATCAAGGTGCTGCAAGACCCTCATCAGTCCCTTGACTGGCCCTTTGCAGGACCTATCAGAGCAGCATCTAAACAACACATTCACAATAATAGTTCTATTAAGAATCTATTACAATTACATGTGTTAATATGCAAATTTGCAGGCTTCTCTTTTTACGTGCATACTAAAATTGTGGTGCCCTGTTCAGCGTATCATAGCATCATTACTTTTTCACATTCTTCAGTTCCAAAGTTGAATCGGGTCTGTCTTAGAGTCTTAGACACACAAAGCTAAATTAATATTGTAAATAGATCAGAAATTAGAAATAAAACATTTATTTATTCAAATAAAATTAATCTTTTTTAATTGTACATTTCCAAAGTCATGTTGCGTACTACCTTGAGGCACTCCATATACCACAGTTGGGAACCAATATCCTACTTGAAAGCACGATACAGATGATCTTTCTGACAACAATGTGTTTTGTTTTTGTCTACAGGAGGAAAACCTAAAAACTGTGCTGATTAACCCAAACATCGCCTCAGTACAGACTAACGAGGTTGGCACTAAGCAGGCAGACTCTGTGTACTTCCTCCCCGCCACTCCTGAGTTTGTGACGGAGGTGATAAGAGTAGAGCGACCCGACAGTATCCTGCTCTCCATGGGTGGAAATATGGCTCTAAACTGTGGTGAGCATTCAGCATCACACTTTACCAAACAGCATCATTTCTATTTCTGAAATTATTTACTTACCATCATGTCGTTCCAAACCTGCATGCTGTTATTATTTTCCGGACCACAAAAGGAGAAATCTTTACGAATCTTCACCTACAGCAGCTATTCCAAACAGATGACAGATCTATTACCATCTTCGACAGATGTATGGAAAGAGCTGCATGAAAATTCTTTGGAAATTCTCCTTTTGTTTTCCACTGAAAAACAAAAAACAAAACAGAATATGGGTTTGGAGCGACATAACTTGGCTGAACAATTATTTTTAATAATACAGGGGTGGAGCTCTTTCAGAGTGGAGTATTGCAGAAGTATGGAGTGCAGGTTTTGGGCACATCTGTGGAGTCCATCATGGCCTCTGAGGACCAGCAGCTATTTGCAGATAAACTAATGGAGATCAATGAAAATATCGCTCCCAGTTTCGCTGTTAAAATGTTGAGATGGACACCCGCAGAGTGTGGCACTGTTCAAAACAGTTTCTTTTGAGATGTCAGCTAAATGCTTTGACTATAGATGCTGCAGTTGGGATGCATTTGTTTGAATAGATAGTTGTAGGTAATTATGTATTGTGATGAGCCTGTTTGTCTGACAGGTGGCAGATGCCTTGAAGGCAGCAGATGAGATCGGCTATCCTGTCATGTTGAGATCAGCTTATGCCTTGGGTGGTCTTGGCTCTGGTCTGTGTGATAATAGAGAGAAGTTAGAGGACACTGCTTGCAAGGTGTTGACTGTAAAACATCACACATTATTTTAATTCCTTACATTAATAATGATACATTTGGCAGATGCTATTTTCCAAAGTGACTTACAGTACATTCAAGCTATATAATTTGTCATTGCCTGCTTTCCTTGGGAATCAAACCCACGACCATGGCATTGCTAGCACAAGTTCTTCCAGCTGGGCTACAATACACTATATGATCATGAAGATGAAAATAGGTTATGTCTGTTTTCTTTGCAGGCTCTGGTCATGAGCTGCCAGATCCTGGTTGAAAAGTCCCTCCTGGGCTGGAAGGAAGTGGAAGGAACTTCCTCAAAAGTATAGTTTTCAACATGAACACATCTGTGGATCAATTCACTTCATTTTAATATAATTTTTTTATTGTTTTATTTTGTTATTACTGTACAATGTGGTTCTATTCATTAACATTAGTAAATTCATTCTTATATATTTACTAAGCATTTTCACATTGAGAATAAAAGTGTTCATGCAAAAGCTGAAAAAAAAAAATAGCTTTCAGAGGCTTTATATGGAGTTAGGATGAAAATAAGGAGCATTTCTAACTGTTCTGAGACCAGTGCAGACAAACAGCACACTGGACATTAAGTCATTCACTAAATAGGGAGCAAGGGAGCAAGAGTGCATCCTATAGCTTTCTATGCAGCTAAGTGCATTCACTCCTAAAATCCGACCAAAAGTTCAGTTTCAGGCTGCAGATGATGGACCACTCAACATGTTTGGCAGATTGGGACAATGATAATCAGTACATAGATTCAGAATTTGATAATGTTTAATTTAATTTTAACATTGTTTGCAGTGAATTGATGATGCTGGCCATTACTTTTAATAAGAATTATTAATTCAGCTTTATAGAAAATCAGCTGTAATGTCTATAACATCACAAAAACATGAATAACCAACACTCCTGGACACAAACAATTTTATGAAAAAAAAAATATGACTTTCTATAGCTTGGTATTACTTAAAATTTCACAATTTAGTCCCGCTGTGTGCATATGTGGATATGTGGACATAATGTTTTTTCAAAATTTAGAAAAACATTTTGCTCTAGAATTATTATTATTATTTTTTATTTTATTTATTTTTTGCTTGTTTTTAGGTCCTACTAATTACAAATCAAAAAGGGAAATGGAAAATGCACACAGGAGTCTCAGGAGGTTAATACAAAGATTACATTTCTAAGAACCTTACAATGGTCTTTAAACTAGATATTTCAAATATTTCACCTTTTCATCATCTCTGACATTTGTTTCTGACCCCAAACTTTCAAACTAAAAACTCATAAAATTATGATTTTAAACTGTTACATGTCATAAACAGTCCATGCATTGTAGATTTGTAAGAGCTTCAGTTAATATTTCTTTCTTGTCTTCCCAAAAAGGTGACTCCATTGTAGTTGCACCCAGCCAGACTATGTCCAGTGAGGAGTACCACATGCTGAGAGAGATGGCTATTAAGGTGGTGCGTCATCTAGGCATTGTGGGAGAGTGTAATATCCAGTACGCCTTGCACCCATCCTCTCTGGAGTACTGTATCTTTAAGGTGAATGCACGCCTCTCCAGAGGCTCAGCACTGGCGTCCAAAACCACAGGGTGAGACCTGTACACACTGGCACACAGTATTATTATGACATGGAAGACCACATAGATACCCACAAATAGTTACACTACCAGTCAAGTTGGTGACTACTTCGAAGAGGTTAAAAAACAAAATAGTTTTGATTTAACATTTTTTAGTCACTTCATAATTTCCATACTTCCATTTGTGTTACTTCACAGTTTTGATGACTTTGATGAAAATAGGTTTGTCCTAACTGACTGGTAGTGTATGTCTTTAGGAACCTCACTTTTATTTGAGTTCATTTAATCCATGTACGCACAGATTTAAGAGTATAAATTGCTTTGGCTTTGTTTGAGTTTTACCTGTGAAACAGACGTTTCCTGGTGATCAACTGAAGGTGTCAGTTTCACACTGTCTTTGGTTTTATGTTTTTTTTTGTCACCAAAATATTAAGAAGTAACTGCAGCCAAAGTTCTGGGTTTGTCAAGAGCCAGACTTTAAAAACACCCACCCACCACTCTGTCTGTTCAGTGTGAAACTGATCCATAATATCCTTTGAAAGCATTGATCCTGCATGCTCTGTTAGAAGAAAAACAAACTGTGTGGAACAGAACAGATCTTGCTGTCTTATAGAAAGATTGGTGTGAAGAGGCAAAAATAGTTTTAATACGTTGTGGGGCAACATTTTTGGAGAGCATTTCTTTAGGTCTTTAGGCAATCTTAAAGGAATATTCTGGGTTCAATACACATTAAGCTCAATCCACAGCATTTGTGGCATGTTGATTGCCACAAAACTTAATTTTGACTCATCCCTCATTTTCTCGACTCATCCCTCCTTTTCTTTAAAAAAAAGCAAAAATTGAGTTACAGTGAGGCATTTACAATGGAAGTGAATGTGACCAATTTTTTTGAGGGTTTAAAAAAGGCAGAAATTTGAAGCTTATAATTTTGTAAAAGAATTTACATGAATTCTTATGTTACAATCCATGTATTATTTGAGCTGTAAAGTTGTTTAAATTGTAATTTTTACAGTAATTTTAGGGTTGTAGTGTTTGTTAACATTACATCGTCGTGGCAACGAGGTTGTAAAATTGTCTATAACTTTACACAGAAAAGGTTAGTAAGTGATTTTATCGCACTAAAATCATATTTACATGCATGTTGTATGTCTTGTGGCTATACTTTTTAAAAGGTGAGTATTTTATTGTTTAAAAATGGGCCCCATTCACTTCCATTATAAGTACCTCACTGGAACCCAGATGTTTGCTTTTTTTATAGAAAAGGATGGGCAAGTCAGAACTAATTTTTGTGGTTATCAACATTATGCCACAAATTCTTTCGATTTAGCTTAACTTGTATTGAACCTGGAATATTACCTTAACATTTTATGGCTCTTTCATATTTCAAGAGACACACTGTAATGGAGTTTCCCATTGTTTTATTGAAGTATCAACTTTGTCTCAGATGTTTCTCTTTTAATTCCTTCAGAGAAATAAACATATGCAATAATAAAATACTATTGCAATAATTGTTGACATATACATTATGTGTTCTTGTAAGAATTTAATGAAAAATGCTCATATTGAATTGTGTACAGATGTACCAAGATGCCATTGTTGCGATCTCTTCTGAAACTCACAGGAGTTGCAGAAGAGTAAAGCAAAAGCCTCCATTTAATCTCATTGCTGGAGAAACAATTTAGATATTAAGGAGATCTCATTTGGGATGTTTCTGTCCTATGGGTTTAGTCTTCACAATACACGTTGTTTTAAAGCAGTCTGTTGACCTTTCAGTGATCGCAAGTCCCAGTTACTATTGTTTAGTACCCACTAGCATTTGTAGCTCCTAAACTGGCACTAGGCATCCTTTTGCTGGACATTAAGAACGCAGTGTCAGGGCAGACCACAGCATGGTTCAAGCCCAGTTTGGATTACATTGTCACTAAAATACCTCGCTGGGATCTGGACCGCCTTCATGGAATGTCTCCGGAAATCGGCAGTGCCATGAAAAGCATTGGAGAGGTGCGGGAGTTGCCATGGTGACTGAACACTGATGCTTTCAAGCACAGACTTAAACTAATCCAGGACAATTTCTTTTTAGCAAGTCAGTTCACTTGGCAACCATCTTTGGAATGCTCCCGGGCAGCTATTTTTCTATGTTAACAAGCGGCATACAAGTGCAGCTCCTAGACTTTCCCCACTTGAATGGGGAAAGACCGAAATCTCAAAAATGGTTGGTCAAGATTACAATCAAAGGACATATTTCAAATCAGCAGTAAAATCTTACAACATAGGTATCATAAATTGTGCTTCTTTACCTCAGATTATGCTTGTATAACTAATGCACATATACGTTCTTGAGTTGATTGACAAGCAAATACTGTATCTAAAAGGTGATTGGCTCTTTTACCTGTAAGCCAGGGCTTCCTTTCTACATCCGTTGTCCATTGGGCATTCCAATTACTCCCATTAATTTTAATAGAAATGACCCATCTCTGCTAAATAGTCTCTGTCCTGGACCAAATAATAATTTTGATTCTTTATTGCCAAAGTCCTACGCTGCATTCCACTTCACTTTAAACATCTTGAGCATGTCCCCTCGGGGGAATCCCCAGCGCCATTTTGGAAGTCTGTTCCATTTCGCTAAATGGGCGAGGAAAGTTTCCGCTGACAGACCCTCAACCTCTCGATTTTGATCGAGGGAGCAAGCCTACTCAGATTTATGCTTCAGGCAGCTCCATATCCCACAATGCAATTTGATTGTGACATCACAGCACAGATTGCGCTTAAGCTACCCCACCCTCACACAACTCTAATGTATGATGAAGTTAGGTCACTTAAGCAGTTAAGAAAAGTTTCTATATTGAGATTTGACAGCATAATACTTGTAGCTACCTTAAATCGACTGTTTGTTACACAATCATAGACTATGTGTTCATTGTAATGTTACCATTTTCATTTGTGTAAAACCTGGTTAATCCTTTTCTAACAATTGTTTCTAATATATTTAAAAAAAATCTTAACAGACTTTTAAAGATTTATAGATTATAGTACATAGCCTCTGAAATTACAACTAAACTTTACCTGAATCTGTGATTGCATCAATCTCCGAAAACTGTCTTCTCAGATGCAAATATCACAAAATAATTCAACAAAATGTGCTCCAAGTGATCAAGGGCTTAAAGGGTTAGTTTGCCCCAAAATGAAAATGCAATCATTGTTTACTCACCCCTGTGTTGTTATAAGCCAATATGACTTTTTTTTTTCTTAACACAAAGGGAGAAATTGTGAAAAAAATTTGTGCTCAGTGATGTCATACAATGGCAGTTTATGGTGACCACCTCTTCAAGCTTCAAAAGGACACAAAAGTATAATTCAGAAGTCTAATAAATTATTCTATGAGATTCATGATTGTTATGGAAGCATATGACGATGTTTGGTGAGAAACAAACCAAAATCTAATGTATTATTGAGTGAAACTGTTGACAAACCGTTGCTCTCCTCTGCGCGTTCATGAGACTGCGCGAGAGCAAGTTCAAACAGCCTCCACTCGAAAATGGGAGTTCAAGTGAAAACCTGTTTTGTTTATCTAAAAACAGGTCCCCCACAGTGATAGAAACAACAGAACACAACAAAGCTGCATATAAACCAGAAAACCGAACTTACTTAATATGTCTGATGAGTTTGTAGTCGGAGAATAGATGCATTTTTATGCCCAGCCTCATTTGTTTGACCAGAGTACTCAATCAAACAGAGAGATAGAGTTAGCAGGAATGTCTCGTCTGCATTCTGAACACGTGAGCATTTGTGACAGACCTCCGACTGAAGAGATCGATACTTCAGCGAAAACATGCAGTAGGTGTAATTTTCTCTGCCAAAATCAAGTAGTTTTTAAATGGCTAGTGAGATGCTGGCTTCAATATACTGTTATGAGAATGTTTTTGGACTGGTGCCAGTTCATAGCGGACAGGGTTTCCCGCCACAATACCTAAAATAGAAACCAAGCGATCTACTGAATGTACTATTGCTCATCACAGCTGGTTAGGACAAAAACTCTTACATAGAAAATATGCCTTTTATCATGTGTCGTTTGCCGTCAGGTTAGGACATGGTGTGACTTGAGCTGCCTTCAGCCTCCTTTGTCTATCTCTCACAGTTTGATTGAGAACTCCGTTTCAAATAAATAAGGCTGGGTTTAAAAATGTATATATTCTCCGACTACAAACTCATCAGACATATTTAGCAATTTTGGTTCTCTGGTTTGTGTGCAGATGTGTTGGACCTGTTTTTAGATAAACTAACGAGTTTTCGCTTGAATTCCCTATTTCTCGAGTGGAGGCTTTGAACTTGCTCTCGTGCAGTCTCATGAACGTGCAGAGAACAACGGACAATCGACAGTTTCATGAAATAATGCATTCGATTTTGGTTTGTTTCTCACCCATCGTATGCTTTCTTAACAATCTTGAGTCTCATGGAATAATTTATTAAACTTCTGAATAATAATTTTGCATGCCTTTGAAGCTTGAATAGGTGGTCACCATAAACTGCCATTGTATGACATCACTAAGCACAACCTTTTTTTGACAGTTTCTCCCTGTGTGTTAGGAAAAAAAAGAAAGTCAAATTTCAAATCCTAAATTCAAATGGTGTGATAACACAGGGGTGAGTAAACAATAACTGAATTTTCATTTTGGGTGAACTAACCCTTTAAGGTGTTCTAGTGTATGGGGTTCGCCAGTAGTAGGCACTCGCTTACGTTGTGTAAGCAGTTACGTACTGTACATACGAGTCCATGAGACGGGGCGAAGTTAGCAAGGGAAAGGCATAAAAATTTGAAGTGGAACTCAGCCCTAGTCTAGTAACTTCATGGAAAAAATAAGTTGTGTGGTTTTCTAGAAAAGAAATATCTAAACATCATTAAAACTATACAGATTTACTGTACATGTGAAGTAAAATTGCATAGGATATTAAAATAATTCAGAAAATATATCTTGCATTAAAGGAATAGTTCACCCAAAAATGAAAATTCTTTCATCATTTACTCACCCTCATACCATCCCAGATGTGAGAATGTTCGGTGTGGGTGAGAAACGGATCAGTATTTGTGTCCTTTTTTGCTTGAAATTCTTCTCCCTGCCCAGCAGGGGGCGATATGCATGAAGAATGTGAAGCACCAAAAACACAAGAAGAAGAATGTAAAAGTGATCTGTTTCTCACCCACACTTCTCATCAGAAGATATACATTTAACCACTGGAGTCTTATGGATTATTTTTATGCTGATTTATTAGATTTTTGCTGCTTGAAAAATGTGGCACCCATTCGCTTGCATTGTATGGACCATAAGAGCAGAGAAATACTTTTAAAAATCTTAATTTGAGTTCAGCAGATGAAAAAGTCATACACACCTGTGATGGCATAAGGGTAAATGATGAGAGAATTTTAATTTTGGTGAACTATTCCTTTAAGCTTATTTCTATTTTCTTGTTTTAAGCATAAATCTAACACAATTTTGTGAGGGTTATGTTTAAAACAAAAGAATAAGCTTAATTCAAGATTTATTATCTGAAAACAAGGCTTACTATAGTACACAATTTTGCTTCTCAAGTAAATCGATCTTGTTTTAAGGATGTTTCAATATTTTAATTGGAAAACTATATACTGAATACTGTTAATTCAGTACCATTGATTTAAACATCACAAAAACACAAGCATAGAAAGCATCCTCTAATTCTTGCTTCCTCCTCTCACAGGTCATGGCAGTTGGCCGCACCTTTGAGGAGAGCATCCAGAAGGCTTTGCTGATGTGCCACCCCTCAGTGGATGGCTTTGTACCTCATCTGCCTCTGAAGAGAGCCTGGGCGGAGCAGCATGACCTGCAGCGAGAGCTCGCCATGCCTTCAAGTACTCGCATCTTCTGTCTCACCCAGGCATGTGACCCTGAAAATTAAGAGCAGAACATATACAATATGATAGTTCTGACTGCGCTCAGCTCAGTGTAGCAGCAATGTTTAATTCAGCCTTTTATACCATGTTTTATAAATCAATGAGTTTTTACATTTTTAGTCCTTTGTGTCCAGGATAGATGTGTATGTATATGATATAGTTTACTGTACTCATTTTATAATACAAATTTTTTAATCCTGTTTCAGCTAGAATTCTAAATACATTTGTATAGAGGTCAAATTGTGAGAAATTTAATTTTCCTTGATCTTTATGGGATAAAAGAGTTTAAAAACATTCAGTAACTTTTAAAACATAAAACTTCCTTCTAAAATTAACAATTAATGAAGCTAAACTGCAGAAATGTCAGAAACCAGAAAATTATTATATGACCGCCAACATGATGAGGTCATATGGAGGAAGTGGAATAGATATGATTATAACAATATAGATACTACACAAATAGATATATACACCCCCTGGTCCTCATTATAATATTGTATAGGATACTGTACCTTTATACCAATTAATTTCCATGACATTTCCACAGCTTTTCCATTCGTTTGAGTTTACTAGGTATGGATTTTAAAAAATCATTCAAATTTATATAGAATTGCTAATGAATCATTCAGACCAATTTCTTCTTCAGTTCGACTGATTTATTTGAAAAGAACCATCTCAAAAAGAACAATTTGCTCACAAATCAGGAATCACTATGGCTTGCACGTAAGTTTTACCCTACACATCTTTAGCCGATATGAAATAATTTAGAGTAGAGCATAAATGACTATGTTCAGACATGGAACTCTGAATGGTGCAAGCTGACAGTTTTTTTTTACTTGTTATCTGTTAGCCAATCAGTTCACTCACATGTGATATGTCATAACAACTGGCTCACATGGTGTAAGCTGATAGGTCCTTTGATGTGTAATTGTGTAGCCAGTCAACTTGCGTATTCTGTCTTTGCCTAACATTATATTTTCAGTTTGCAAGTATGCCGGTTCCACTGCAATGCGCTGCAAGAGTTTTCTCTGAAACCCTCCTCCTCCCCAGCTTCACTTGTCTAGATCTGCTACATGGAGATTGTATTTATGTCTAATTGTGCAGCAGTATGTCATACATGCTTGATGCAGCATGTCTTGTGTTTTTCTAATGTTGCAGCAGCATGTCCTCATGCTTAACTCGGTATGTCTGCATATGTTCTAGTAGTAGCAAGTCTCCATATTTGCTCTGCAGCAGAAGTGTAGCAGATTTAGTCTGCCAAGCCCAATATCCTATCAATATTTCATACCCACATTAACACACTAAATCTTTCAGAGAGTTGTCATGTATGGAAAAAAATTGGTAATTTTATTCACCAAAGTTGCAGTCAACTGATCACAACGTATAGTCCGGACATTAATAATGTGAAAAATTACTATTACAATTTTAAAAAATTTCAGAACTTCTTAAACTACTTCAAAGAATTCTCATCAAAAAATCCTCCACGTGCAACAATGACAGCTTTGCAGATCCTTGGCATTCTAGCTGTCAGTTTGTCCAGATACTCAGGTGACATTTCACCCCACGCTTCCTGTAGCACTTGCCATAGATATGGCTGTCTTGTTGGGCACTTCTCACACACCTTACAGTCTAGCTGATCCCACAAAAGCTCAATGGGGTTAAGATCCATAACACTCTTTTCCAATTATCTGTTGTCCAATGTCTGTGTTTCTTTGCCCACTCTAACCTTTTATTTTTGTTTTTCTGTTTTAAAAGTGGCTTTTTCTTTGCAATTCTTCCCATAAGGCCTGCACCCCTGAGTCTTCTAGATACTGCTGTACATGAAACTGGTGTTGAGTGGGTTGAATTCAATGAAGCTGTCAGCTGAGGACATGTGAGGCATCTATTTCTCAAACTAGAGACTCTGATGTACTTATCCTCTTGTTTAGTTGTACATCTGGCCTTCCACATCTCTTTCTGTCCTTGTTAGAGCCAGTTGTCCTTTGTTTTTGAAGACTGTAGTGTACACCTTTGTATGAAATCATCCTGGTTACTTGCATAACCTCCATTCCCTGATGGAGGGAATGAGAATTTATGTCGATGTAGTGACACTAGGGGTCACTCTTGGGAGCCCAAGACACCTCAGGTCTTTGATAAAAGGCCAATGAAAATTGGCGAGTGGTATTTGCATACCACTCCCCCGGACATTCAGGTATAAAAGGAGCTGGTATGCAACCACTCATTCAGGTTTTATGCTGAGGAGCCGAGACAAGGTCCCGGCCATTTCAGCGGGTAGTTCAGCATTGTAGCAGGAGGGACACAACGTCTCGTTCCCTCCATCAGGGAACGGAGATCACACAAGTAACCAGGACATTGTATAGGGACCCCTAGTGACACTAGGGGTCCCTATAACAAAACGGCACAACTGGCTGAACTGTGTTACGTGAACTGGCGGTGTGTGACGGGCAGACCACTGTGTGCCTCGTAGCCAGCACACCAGGCTGACTCGTAACCTCCCCCAACACTGTTATGAGTGTCGAACGGCCCTTTGGGACAAGTCGACTACCCAAAAGAAAGAGACGGGCTAGCCCAGTCGTGGCCTCTTATCCCCCTTTTTTATTTTCACTCCCCAAAAAAAAGGGGGATTAACTGACTGGGCCGACCAGGTCTAGTTGGGGGGGGGGGTGTCCCTCCCAAGGGGAGGACACCGTGGAGACCACACCTCACCCAGAGAGAGGGGGGGATATTTAAGTGGAAATACGTCACATGGTCTTGCCGAGCTATGTCGGAAGTATGCCATGTGGATAAGTCCCATGGTAGGTCCTACCCTACGGGGGAGGAGTTACTACAAGCATGGAGACTGGGGCAGAGGGGCCTCTGCCCAAGGAAGATGCCGTTTGCCAACAGGGTAATGAATTAGAGTAACAAGGTTGTGTGTATGTGTGAGTGTGTTTGTGTGTGTGAGACATAGAGAGAAACTGAGAGAGATTGTGTGTGGAATTACCTGTGTTTAAAGTGGCTCTTATCAGGAATAACATTGCTTCAAATTGCCAAATTGTAAGTTTAAGTCTCAGCAGCAGTGAGTGTCACCATTCTTGTACAGCTTTTCCATTGCTAAACAACTGTTTACAATCCCAGTGAGTCGCGTGTTGCACTGACCAAGTGAGTTTGTATGAGAGTAGGGCTGAAACGATTGGTCGACATTATCGACAACGTCAACAATAAAAAATTGTCAAAAAGATATTTAGACTTGCTTTTAGAGAATAGATCTTGAATATAAGTATATTTTGTCTTTACTGCATTCGCAGAAGTATAACCAAGTGAAAAAATACACTTATATACAAAATACACTTATATTTAAGATACATTCTCTTAAAGCAAGTCTAAATATATTATATGTTGCTTCTCAAGTAAATGTACCTTGGTTTAAGGATTTATAGACGATTTTAAATGGAAAACAAGACAAAAACACTTGATAACAATAGGATTTTTTACAGTGAATTTCTTTACTGAATTAAACTTAATAAAAAGTATTTTCCCCCCTTTAATTCAGTGAATGTCATTTAGAGATATTTTTAAAAGATGATTTTGTCCTTGTAGAGCCGAGGAGGGCGGGGCCGGGCTGGAATGAGACACACCCGGTCCCCAATCAGCCTGATAGGGCGCGCGAGGGATAAAGGCGGCCGGGGACGACAGTTCGAGAGAGAGAGAATTGCAGGCAGCTGTACTGTGTGGTTTTTGGTTGTGTGTTTGTTTAAGTTGTTTATTAAATTATTATTTAAGTTGTCAAGCCGGTTCTTGCCTCCTCCTTTCCACTGAACCCCCTTACACTGGTGCCAAAACCTGGGAAGGAGGAGGGATTCCCGTCGCAGAGTCCTCGACACTGCCGTCCACCCAGGGGAGCGCCGTGCAGTCCGACGGGGGACGGAGTAGCCCGACCACCCGGACGCAAGGAACGGCCGCCGTCTGCGAGGCGAGTGGGGACGGGACTCTCCGACCGCCTGGAGCGAGGGAGCCGCTGCCGGGGGCGGAGGAGTGCCCTGCCGTCCCCCGGGAATGCGGAGGGGTCGAGAGAAGACCGCCGTCCATGGGGAGAGGAGGGAAGCGACTCCCCGACCGCCTGGAGTGGTAGGGCCGCTGCCGGGGGTGGAGGAGTGTCCCCACGGGACGCCGGGAACGCGGAGGGGCGTTCTGTCCGCTGGGGGTCGGAGGTCTGACTCCGGTCTGCCCGAGGAGGAGCGGCTGCAGTCCGCCTGAGAGTGTGGAGTAGTGATCGAGGACCACGCGACAGTGAGTTTCTTTTTCTCTCTCTCCTCTCTCTCTCTCTGTCGCTCCGTGTTGACCTTTCCCTCGCCATTTTGTTTTGTTGTTTTTCCCCTCCTGTCTCCTCCCAGGTCGAGGAAGGCGGGGATGACCCGCCGGCAGTCGGGGCATAAGGCACCCCCCCCCCCACACCAGAGAGGAAGGGTGGGGGATGTACGTCATGCCGGGGCCTCCCCGGCCTGAGGCAACGCTGGGAGGAGTGTAGAGCCGAGGAGGGTGGGGCCGGGCTGGAATGAGACACACCCGGTCCCCAATCAGCCTGATGGGGCGCGTGAGGGATAAAGGCGGCCGGGTACGACAGTTCGAGAGAGAGAGAATTGCAGGCAGCTGTACTGTGTGGTTTTTGGTTGTGTGTTTGTTTAAGTTGTTTATTAAATTATTATTTAAGTTGTCAAGCCGGTTCTTGCATCCTCCTTTCCACTGAACCCCCTTACAGTCCTCTTTATTGTTAGTAAGCACACTTAATACAACCTTTTAAGTCAGGCTCAAGCTGAATAATCGGTTAAGAGCTAATGATTATTTGTTGCAATAATCACCGAATAGTTGAATAATCGTTATAATAATCATCAGATTAATCGATTATCAAAATAATCATTAGCTGCAGCCCTATATGAGAAAGAAAGAGAGGGGGAGGGTTTGCGTGGTGCTTTCCACTATAGCTATGGGAGGCTGATTAGGGCTAAATACATTGAAACTTTTTATGTTTCATATATTAAATGTTATTTCGGATAATAGAAAATGTTGTATTGATCAAGTCGCGGGGGTGTGGCTCTGTTTGTTGGTCACGACTCGAGTCTCAATGTGTGTGTGTGAGTGGGTGAGACGTGAGCGAAAGAGAGAAAGCCCAACAGCAAGTTACAGTTCATTGGGCTCTGCTCTGTATTCAAGAGACACTGCAAGCTTACAGCCAACAATCAAGAGCCATTATTTCTCATTTAACAATGACCCAACAATTTTTTGTAGATTGCAATTATTTATAAGAATAGATTTTTTTATGTTCATGACATTTTTAGTAAGTTCTGTTGGCTAGTTTAGGGACTGCATTGCAAACATAATTTTCTAAATAATTTTTGTTTTTGTTGTTTTCCAGTAAAATTATCTAAGGATCAACAAAACAAGCAAAACTACGTAAGATATTAAAGGAAAATATCACCCAAAAATGAAAATGCTGTCATCATTTACTCACACCATGTTGTTCCATACCAGTATGACTTACTGTACTAATTTAAAGTTCAGTCTCAATCACCATTCACTTTCATTATATACAAAAAATCAAAGTGGCAATGAAAGTGATTGGTGACTGAGGCTGTCAGTACCTAAGATTCGATCTACAGAGCATCCGGAAAGTATTCACAGCGCTTCACTTTTTCCACATTTTGTTATGTTACAGCCTTATTCCAAAATGGATTAAATTCATTATTTTCCTCAAAATTCTACAAACAATACCCCATAATGACAACATGAAAGAAGTTTGTTTGAAATCTTTGCAAATTTATTAAAAAATAAAAAATGAAAATATCACATGTACATAAGTATTCACAGCCTTTGCTCAATACTTTGTTGAAGCACCTTTGGCACCAGTTACAGCCTCAAGTCTTTTTGAGTATGATGCTACAATCTTGGCACACCTATTTTTGGGCAGTTTCTCCCATTCTTCTTTGCAGGACCTCTCAAGCTCCATTAGGTTGGATGGGGAGCGTCGGTGCACAGCCATTTTCAGATCTCTCCAGAGATGTTCAATCGGGTTCAAGTCTGGGCTCTGGCTGGGCCACTCATGGACATTCACAGAGTTGTCCCGGAGCCACTCCTTTGTTATCTTGGCTGTGTGCTTAGGGTCGTTGTCCTGTTGGAAGATGAACCTTCACCCCAGTCTGAGGTCCAGAGCGCTCTGGAGCAGGTTTTCAACAAGGTTGTCTCTGTACATTGCTGCATTCATCTTTCCCTCGATCCTGACTAGTCTCCCAGTTCCTGCCGCTGAAAAACATCCCCCCAGCATGATGCTGCCACCACCATGCTTCACTGTAGGGATGATATTGGCCAGGTGATGAGCGGTGCCTTGTTTGTTCCAGGCATAAAGCTTGCCATTCCGGCCAAAGAGTTCAATCTTTGTTTCTCATGGTCTGAGAGTCCTTCAGGTGCCTTTTGGCAAACTCCAGGCGGGCTGTCACTTGCCTTTTACTGAGGAGTGTCTTCCGTCTGGCCACTCTACCATACAGGCCTGATTGGTAGAGTGCTGCAGAGATGGTTGTTCTTCTGGAAGATTCTCCTCTCTCCACAGAGAAACGCTGGAGCTCTGTCAGAGTGACCATCGGGTTCTTGGTCACCTCCCTGACTAAGGCCCTTCTCCCCCAATCGCTCAGTTTGGCCGGGCGGCCAGCTCTAGGAAGAGTCCTGGTGGTTCCAAACTTCATCCATGTACGGATGATGGAGGCCACTGTGCTCATTGGGACCTTCAATGCTGCAGAAATTGTTCTGTACCCTTCCCCAGATCTGTGCCTCGATATAATCCTGTCTCGGAGGTCTACAGACAATTCCTTGAACTTCATGGCTTGGTTTGTGCTCTGACATGCACTGTTAACTGTGGGACCTTATATAGACAGGTGTGTGCCTTTCCAAATAAAGTCCAATCAACTGAATTTACCACAGGTGGACCCCAATCAAGTTGTAGAAACATCTCAAGGATGATCAGTGGAAACAGGATGCACCTGAGCTCAATTTTGAGTGTCATGGCAAAGGCTGTGAATACTTATGTACATGTGATTTTTTTTTCGTTTTTTATTTTTAATAAATTTGCAAAGATTTCAAACAAACTTCTTTCACGTTGTCATTATGGGGTATTGTTTGTAGAATTTTGAGGAATATAATTAATTTAATCCATTTTGGAATAAGGCTGTAACATTACACAATGTGGAAAAAGTGAAGCGCTCTGAATACTTTCCGGATGCACTGTACTTTAGTCTTCCACGGAAGAAAGTATTTTTTTTTTTTTTTTTTTTTAAGTTTAAAACAACATGAGGGTTTCAGTATCACAGAATTCAGTATCACCTTACTGTAAGGTTCCATCCATTAACATTAGATAATGCATTAGGTATCTTGAACAAACAAGGAACAATATGCTTTTTTACAGAATGTATTAATCTTAATGTTAGTTAATAAAATACAATTGTTCATTTTTAGTTCATGTTAGTTCACAGTACATTAACTAATGTTAACAAATACAACTTTTATTTATTTTTTATTTTTTATTTTTTTGGCTAACTTTTTTATTTTGAATTTTGAACAACCAAACTCTTAAAAGAAAACCCAGAATCCTTTATTGGGTGAACTATCCTTTTAAGTCTTGTTTTCATAGAAATTTAACTAAATTGTGTGAGACTATTATTATTATTATTATATTCAGTTCATCTTGTTACAGTTTTATGGATGTTTAGATATTTTTACAAATAAATAAAACTACTCAGAAAATGATTTCAGATGTTGATTTTGATTTTTTTGTGACTGTTGATCAGATCCACAACCTCACAGCCATCAACAAATGGTTCCTGCACAAACTAAGGCACATTTCTGAAATGGAGCAGTACCTGGGGCAATGCAAGAGTTTAGAGAGCTTCATAGATGCATTCAAACACTCATGACTGAATTTGTCTTTAAAGCCCTATGGACAGGATTAGTTTTATATGAGGACATGGGGTAATGTAATAATTACCAGTGCTTCTCAGTAATTTTAATCCCGTGTGAATCGGTCATGTCAGTAATTATTCCGGATGTTTTATGGAGTGCGGGCTCCCGCTCCGGTAAAAATTACGTGTTTTACCTACTATAAAATTGCCTGTAAAAATAACCCCAGGAAATATTAATTCCCGTGTGAATTGACATTAAAACAGAAATACACACCACTTGACCACAAAACTTGTAGCTGAAATGAACAGATTAGCTAAAATCACCACTAGATGGTGATGTGGAGATATTTTTGAGTAATATTTTGTGAATTCATTCTCTCTTGAAAATACAAAGTATCCTATTAATAGTGATGGTCAGATGACCTGTATTAACAGTACAAGTGGGGTAAATCTTTCAAAATCTGTTAAAAGAATTTATAATCAAAATAAGAAAGAAATAAGAAATTCTGAATTGGCTAAAGAAATGTAAGCCTATTTTAGGACCATTAAGATGTTTTTTTATTTATTTATTTATTTATTTTTTTGCATTATGTTCATGATAACAACTAAGCAGATACCTTAATTAAACCTGCAACCTTTATTTACCAGCCCTTGATCTTTAACAACTATGCTAAATTAGAGAGTAACATGTTCTGCAGGTGAGAGTTGACCCCTGTATGTGCAGTATGGAATAAAGTCTCACAGTTGGTGTGTTGGATAGTGAGGATGGGTTTTTTTTTTTTTTTTTGTCTATTGAGACTGACATTCACTGTCTCACATTCCTGCTGTCTCATGCTTGTTTTAATGGTTGCTCACAGTATGTGCGTTGTTTGCGCTGTGGGAGAGTCAGAAATCTGTTCCTTGTTTATGTACTGACTGTGTACATTTTTGAAACTCAAAAATTAAACTTTCAATACAGCATTTTTGTTTTTTTTTTTTTTTTTTTCAGATCTTTACCATTAGTATTTTTACTAGATTTTTGAAGTTAGAGACTACTGTTTTTTTAGATTGTTATACACTATCTGGCTAAAGTTTGGATGCACTAAATTGAATTTATGTTTCTCATGAAAAACTCTTGATCTAAAGGGTTATGATTAAATGCTTGAAATTAGTCTTGTATCCAATTATAATCTGTGCCTAGATGAATTTCTTTAAAAAAAAACAAAAATACTGAGCAAGTGTCCAGTATACACTGGAAGTCCTTCAGTACTCTTTTAAAAAGCATCCCAGGTGGATACCTTATGAAGATGGTTGAGAGAATGCCCAAAGTGTGCAGAGCTGTGGACAAATTGTGGCTACTTTTAAAGGGATATTTCACCCCAAAATGAAAATTCTCTCATCATTTACTCATGCCATCCCAGATGTGTGACTTTCTTTCTTCTGCTAAACACAAACAAGGATTTTTAGAAGAATATTTCAGCTCTGTAGGTATATTCAATGCAAGTGAATGGTGGCCAGAATTTTGAAGCTTCAAAAAGGACATGAAGGCAGCTTAAAAGTATTCCATACATACAACACCTGTGGTTAAATCCATGTCTTCCGATGTGATATTATAGGTGTGGGTGAGAAACAGATCAGTATTTAAGTCCTTTTTTTACTGAAAATGATCCTCCCTGCCCTGTAGGTGGCAATATGCACGAAGAATGCTAGTGGCCAAAAACAAAAGAAGAATGTGAAAGTGGAGATTAATGGTAAAAAAAAAAAAAAATATTGCTCTGTTTAGTACCCACACCTGTCATAATGCTAATAAAGACATGGATTAAACCACTGGAGTCGTATGGGTTACTATTTTGCTGCCTGTATGTGCTTTTTTGAGCTTCAAATTTCTGGCCACCATTCACTTGCATTTAATGGACCTACAGAGTTGAGATATTCCTCTAAAAATCTTTCTGCAGAAGAAAGAAACTCAAAAACATCTGGGATGTCATGAGGGTGAGTCAATCATTAGATAATTTTCATTTTTGGGTGAGCTATCCCTTTAAGAAATCAAATATAAGACAGCCTTGATTTGTTGAATTTTTTTAATCAGTACATAATTCCCATACTTCCATTTGTATTATTTTATAGATTTGATGACTTCACTGTTATTCTAAAATATGGAAAATAGTAATAATTAAGAATGAGTTGGTGTGTCCAAACTTTTGACTGGTAGTGTACAGTAGTATGTCCATGCAGAGCTTATAAAACATGAATGTGAAGGGGAAAAATCCTTCAGTTTTTATTTAATTTCCCTTTGATCTCTGTCCAAATGTTGTATTGATTTGAAAATAGTCTTTAGCAAGGATGGTGGTTGGAGACTTTTTGTGAGTTTGTATTTCTGCCCATGTTCACAAAAGCTTGAAATCTCTGATGATCAAAGGTCCACAGCTTGTTTTTTATCTTAAAAAATACTTTCCCTCTGATGATTTTGCATATATTTACCAAAATCAAGCTCAAAAACAATATTTACCCAAGCAGTAAAGAACAATAATTCTATCAGGAAGACTAGCAGACTGAGTGAAATTTAAGATGACATTTATTTGATGAATATAAAACAGAAATGTAATGTCTCTCTTTGGCATAAGCCCCGTCTGGCAGTCCGAAGAAGTTGTACTTGAACCATCATATCCTGCTGGAGATAGGAGGCAGGGGCGAGGAGCCTACCCCCATGCAGTACGGGACTCAACTGGTGGCGGTGGGGTGGTGGAGGTTGCCATGTTAGCACACTGAAACAGCAATGTGATAGATTGTGAGCAGACTTATAAAGCGACGGCTGACATGTGATTGGCTAGGAGTTACCTAGATAATGGTGCGATGAAGTACAGCTGCTAGTCTTCCCACTAGAACTATGCTGCGCATACATTTACATAACATTCTTGTAATTTCAGTAACTTCATTGACTAGGGCAAGTGCATTTGTGTAATGTTGACTTCCTTAAAGGAATAGTTCCATTTGTTCATTTTTGTATTTGAACGTGGATGTGAACATGGGCTAGATGGGAGCTTCAGGGGAGGGCAAGATTATCAGGTAATAATGACTTAAATTTCAGTCTGTTTCTCACACAAACCAATCATATGGCTTCAGAAGAATTTGAATATTGTACACAAGTCATATGGACTACTTTTAAGATAATTTTATGATGCTTTTTGCACTTTTTGGAGCTTGATAGATGTCACAATGAACTGTCATTGAATAGCATAAGCATATTCTTTTCTCCCCAATTTGGAATGCCCAATTCACAATGCGCTCTAAGTCCTCATGGTGGCGTAGTGACTCACCTCAATCCAGGTGGCAGAAGACAAATCTCAGTTGCCTCCGCGTCTGAGACTGTCAGTCCAAGCATCTTATCATGTAGCTTGTTGAGCGCATTACCGCAGAGATCTAGCACGTGCGGAGGCTTCATGCTATTCTCCGCGGCATCCATGGACAACTCACCATGCGTCCCACCTAGAACGAGAACCACATCATGGCAACCACGAGGAGGTTAACCCAACGTGACTCTACCCACGCAACCGGGCCAATTGGTTGCTTAGGAAGCCTGACTGGAGTCACTCAGCACGCCCTAAGCTGCGTAAAGATTCTTAAAAAATCGGGTTGGGTTCCATGAAAAATAACAACATACTATGTGTTGCCGTTAATGCCGTTTCTGCACTACAGTGCAGAGGGATCTACTCCTGAAGGCCAAGAGAGATGGTTTTTCGGACCAACAAGTTGGCAATGACCTAGGCATCTCTGAGGGAGAGGCCATGGTGCTAAGGCTCAGCCACAACATCCAACCTTGGGTCAAACAGATGTGAACCTCTTGCCACAAATATCATCTTCCCTTTATGATTGAGATGCCGTGGTCATAATAACCTTTGCTTCATAATAAATGGCTTTCTTATTTACTCTCAGATTGATACACTTGCTGCAGAATACCCTGCAGTCACAAACTATTTGTATTGCACTAACCACGGTCAGGTAAGTCACTCAGTTTTTTGACTGTTGAAGTTCTGGCCAATTTTTTTGTTCTTGTTCCCTGTCAAGATTTTTCTACAGTAGCATAATTTGTCTCTTTATAATTGTAGAACACAAGGGAAACCTCTGGAAAGCAGTCATTTATAAAACCAACTATCTAGAAAACCATGAAATTTAAAATTCACACTATAGATTGCAACAGTGACTGCCTACTATTTAGCTGCTCTGGATTTATTTTTTCCATAGGGATTTAAAAAAATCCGTAACACTTTACAATAAGGTTCCATTTGTTAACTTTTGTTAACTACATTAGTTAACATGAACTAACAGTGAAAAATACTTTTACAGCATTTATTAATCTTGGTTAATGTTAATTTCAACATTTACTAATACATTTTTAAAATTAAAAGATGTATATGTTAACATTAGTTAATGCACTATGAACTAACATGAACTAACAATGAACAATTGTATTTTTACTAACATTAACAAAGATTAATATATGCTGTAAAAATATATATGTATACTGTTAATTTTTAGTTCATGATACTTAATCTGGATGGTGCCATTCTAGCTATCTGATATCTTTGATTAACAACCACTCATCCAGAGATTCATTTACATTTTTCATTTATTCATTTAGCAGACACTTTTATCCAAAGCGACTTACAAATGAGGAGAACAGCAGAAGCGAATCATACTAGGGAAGCAGTAGTAATACAAGTGCTGTAATACAAGTACCACTAGTAAGGAAGAGAGTATTTTTATTTATTTATTTATTATTATTTTTTTTTTAATAAGAAGACAGTGCACTAAAGGGGTTGGGTCATGTGCTCACAGAAGAGCTGTGGCTTTAGATACTTTTTGAATGATGTTTGGCAGGTCATTCCACCAGCAAGGAACAGTTGAAGTGAAAGTCCTGGACAGTGATTTTTTGCTTCTTTGAGATGGCACTATGAGGCACCGTTCACCCACCGAGCGCAAACTTCTGGAGGGCACGTAGACCTGAAGTAGTGAGTGTAGATAGGGGGGTGCAGAGCCTGTGGTTGTTCTGCAAGCAAGCATCAATGCCTTGAACTTAACGCGAGCAACCATTGGCAGACAACGCAGTTTGATGAATAGAGGCGTGAGGTGCGCTACTTTGGGCTCGTTGAAGACCAGTCACACTGCTGCATTCTGGATCAATTGCAGAGGTTTGACTGTACATGTAGGAAGGCCTGCCAGAAGTCCACTTCAGTAGTCCAGCCTGGATAGCACAAGTGCCTGGATGAGTTGTGTGATTCAGAATTATCAGACCGGTCATCCGGATATTGCGAGTCATCTTTCCTGCTTCTTGGATCATTGTGCGATCTCTACAAGTAAACTAATAAAATAATTAATGTTTCATTTCCATTTATTTATTTATTTGGCAAGTAGTCTTGTAATAGGCTGGAAAATGAGGAGTCAGACAGTCATTATCACAAAATAAACACCAACAGAACTCCAACACAAACCAAAGGTGGATTTCAGCTGTTTGTGAATTATTTGTTTTCACATACAGTAATTACATAATGTGATCTGAGATGAATCAGATGAAAACATAAACATTTTTGGTTTTAAGCTAAAAAGAATATGGAAATCATAAAAATTACAAGGGTACAACGCTGTGTACTTACAATTGAAAGCTATTGACTTTTACTGTAGTCATTAATTATAATGATAAAAACAATGTTTTAAATTGATTGCAAACATTTATATATATACAGGGTTAGGGAGTAATGAAATGCAAGTAACGGGATTACGTATTTAAAATACAAAATATAAGTAACTGTATTCCACTACAGTTACAGTTTAAATCATTGGTATTTAGAATACAGTTACATTCAAAAAGTATTTTGATTACTGAAGAGATTACTTTGCATTTTATTGTCATTTGTTTCATATATTATTTAGTCCTTTCAGATGGAAAACATTTATACATATAAATGATGCGATATAAAGTGCATTTGAACATCGGTGAAACACTTTCTTATGATGTGTTACATTCATACGAGCAGACAGAGAAGTACGTTTGAAGTAAGTTTGGAGCAGAAGAAATAGAAATAAACCTTGTGTAAATTGTCAGCTTCACGCTAAGCTAAAATGCTATTTCTAGCCATGTTACATGCACGTTACCAGACACGATCATATTTTTTTATCAAGAAAATTCACACTGGATCATTATTTATTTTTTTCTAGTAAGACCTTTGATATTAGGGCAAAAATCATATTCTGATAATAATTTTTGTATTGTTTTCCTGTAAAAATATCTAAAAATCCTTAAAACAAAATCAGTTTGATTTATCTTGTTTTAGAAACAACACAGCATAAGATATTTAGGTTTTTCAGAGAATGTATTTTTAACATGTGTATTTTGTCTTACTGTACTGGCAGAGTTTTTATAGTCAAAACAATTTAAAAAATCTACCAGTGCTGAAGAAGTAATCCAAAGTATTTAGAATACGTTGCTGACCTTGAGTAATCTAACGGAATACGTTACAAATGACATTTTACAGCATGTATTCTGTAATCTGTAGTGGAATTCATTTCAAAAGTAACCCTCCCAACCCTGAGTATATATATATATATATATATATATATATATATATATATATATATATATATATATATATGAGGTTCATGTAGGAAGACATTTCTGATTAGTGGATCACTCTTCAGGACTCTAGTTCTTCACTGGAAATTTAAAACAAATGACTATTAGAATTCTTGCACTCTATTGGAACTGTTGCACATTATTGAAACGATTGCACACTATTGAAACAGTTACACTCTATTGAAACTGTTGCACTATACTGAAATGGGTGTTATCTTTTGAAATGGTTGCACTTTATTGGGACTGTTGCACTCAAATCGTTGCACTCAGTTGAAACTGTTACACTCTTTTGGAATGCTGCACTCTACTGGAGTTTTTTCAACTTATGAACACAATTGTTCTGTCCCTCTCAACAGGAGCATGACCTGGATTTTAAGGATCATGGTATCATGTTTGTGGGCTGTGGTTCTTATCACATTGGTGAGACCGAGTCAGGATTCTCCAGCAGTATATTTCCTATCATTGCCTTTCTTTTTATCTTAACCATCCTCTGATTTTTATTTCAAACCAACCCATTCATGTATTGCCTTCATTAGTTTTAATGAGCAATTAGCGCAGGAGTGGGTCAGGGCAGCGTTCCGCTCTACTCCCCCACAGGCAGCAGTGTGGAGTTTGACTGGTGTGCTGTGTCAAGCATCCGTGCCCTTAGACAGATTGGCAAGCGTACAGTGGTGGTGAACCATAACCCAAAGATGGTCAGTACGGACTTTGATGAGTGTGACCGTCTGTACATCGAGGAGTTGACCCTGGAACGCATCCTGGACATCACACAGCAGGAGGTGATAGGTCAAAGTTCAACCCATACACCTGGTGCCTTTGGGTAACTGAAAGTAATTATTTTACTTTCATGTTTGACAAGGGCAGCTTAATGATATTCCGATAGTGGTCCACTTTCTGAAAATGTATCCATGCAAAATTTCCTATTAGACAATGGTTGGTTGTTGCTAGGGCTGGGAATTGCCACAAACCTCCCGATTCGATATTACAACATTTACTTGCGATTTGATATGCATTTGGGATTTTTAAAGTATTGTGATTCTGTAAGTATTGGGATTTGATGTTTTGAAATATTAAGCTGTGTTAACTCCTTTTTGTCAGAAAGAAATGTCTGTTGAAGAACAGTTGTGTTTGAAATGACATTTGTTTCACTCTGTAATACATAATTTGCAGGTAAAAGGTAGGGATGTGCAAAACTACCAATTTAAACTACCAGTTGATCAGTTGGTGTGTTGTCTGAGCTATTAGTCAACTAGTCAGTGTTAAGGAACTCATGTATAAGGCCAAATGTTACCCAAACAGATGTATTTCATAGGGACATCTCTACAAGTAAACTAATAAAATAATTAATGTTTCATTTCCATTTATTTATTTATTTGGCAAGTAGTCTTGTAATAGGCTGGAAAATGAGGAGTCAGACGGTCATTTTCACAAAATAAACACCAACAGAACTCCAACACAAACCAAAGGTGGATTTCAGCTGTTTGTGAATTATTTGTTTTCACATACAGTAATTACATAATGTGATCTGAGATGAATCAGATGAAAACATAAACATTTTTGGTTTTAAGCTAAAAAGAATATGGAAATCATAAAAAATACAACGGTACAAGGCTGTGTACTTACAATTTAAAGCGACATATGGACGCTAAACAAGTCATGTCATTTTATTTGTATAGCGCCTTTCACAACACACATAGTTTCAAAGCAGCTTTACAGAAGATCATGCATTAACAGAAAATGAAACTGTAATATCTATAATGTCATCATTGTGTAGTTTGATAAAATACGATTGTGAATTGTGTTTAAAAATAAGTAATTAATTAATAATTGTATTTATAACCCCAGTGAGCATGCCGAAGGCGACTGTGGCAAGGAACACAAAACTCCATATGATGTTGGTTAATGGAGAAAATAACCTTGGGAGAAACCAGGCTCACTGTGGGGGCCAGTTCCCCTCTGGCTAACATCATGAATATAATGCCAATATTACTTATGTATAGTGCAAGTCATGGTTTAAAATTATTAAACTAAAAAGTGTTAAGGGTCAGTGTTTAAACAAAGATTTTGTATGAACTGTAAGATTAATGACTGATGTCTTTGAAGTCCATCCTGGATTAACTGCAGAAGTTCACATAGATGCAATTGTCCTTGTTAGTTGGCTGATGAAGGGTTTTGTTGGCAATTAATTGATAGTCTATGTATTCCATTTCAAGAGTGTAGTCCATCATTAGATCAAGGTGATGTAGGCAGAGATCAGTGAGGTGCATCGCAGTTCAACCTGGCCGGTAATTTCGGTGAGGTCTACCCTAAATCCAAGGTTCAGGCAATGGCATATGAAGTATCCCATGTCTTATGGTTGGATTTGGCATCAGTTCATCCTCTGAAGTCCATCGTAATAGACTGAAGTGATGTTTGGCTGGCACCGGCTGCTATTAGTCATCATCACTCAGCAACACGTAGCAGTGGAGTCCAACATGAAGCAGGAATGGAGCTGGATCCAGCCGGTTCTGGTGACCTCAGGATAGGTGTCCCGAGGTTGAGACAGGGAAACAAATAGAATAATATTAGAATAGATGCCATTCAATTTATTGCAGAGTTATAGATCACGATCAATGTTTCTGGTTTCTGGTTCCGGCAGACCTAACTAAAGCAGCCTAATTGTGAGCTGAAGGATAAATTAGGTGTGTGCCTGGCTAAATAGATGAGTCTTTAGTCTAGGCTTAAACTGAGTGAGTGTGTCTGCAACAGTGTTAGGGAGACTATTCCATAGTTTAGGAGCCAAATATGAAAAGGATCAATCTCCTTTTGTGGATTTTGATATTCTAGGAACTATTAACAGGCCAGAATTTTGCGATCATAATGAACATGATGGAATATAGCGTGGTAGAAGGTCACTTAAGTACTAAGGAGCTAAACCATTCAAAGCTTTGTATGTAGTTAACAGAATTTAAAAATGAATACGAAATTTAACAGGTAGCCAATGTAATGATGATAAAATGGGGCTAATATGATCATATTTCTTGGTTCTAGACAGCACTCTGGCTGCTGCATTTTGAACCAATTGAAGTTTATTTATTGATCTTGCTGGACATCCTCCCAGTAATGCATTACAATAATCTAGTCTTGAGGTCATGAACACATGAATTAGTTTTTCGGCATCAGCGACAGAGAGCATGTGTCGTAATTTAGCAGTATTTCTTAGGTGGAAGAATGCTGTTCTACAAACACTGGTAATTAGATTTTCAAAGGACAGATTGGTATAAAATATAACACCTAAGTTCTTCGCTGTTGAAGACAATGTAACAGTACATTCATCGAGAGTCAAATTATATTTTAGCGGCTTGTTTTTAGAGGTTTTTGTTCCAATAATTAGTACCTCTGTTTTGTCGGAATTGAGTAGAAGGAAATTTCTGGCCATCCAATCTTTTATTTCATTGATACACTCTGCTAATTTGGAGAATTGTGAAATTGAATCAGGTTTTGAAAAAATATAAAGTTGGGTATCGTCGGCATAACAGTGGAAACTTATTCCATGATTCCTGATATCTCCCAGGGGAAGCATATATAAGGAGAAATGCAGAGGTCCTAAAACTGATCCCTGGGGCACTCCATACTTAACTTTTGTTTGATTTGACAATTCCTCATTTACACATACAAAATGGTAGCGGTCTGATAAATAGGACCTAAACCATGCTAATTCAACTCCACAAATGCCAACATAATTCTCTAGCCTATTCAAGAGAATGTCATGATCTGTCTTGTCTAATGTAGCACTAAGATCTAAAAGCACTAGAAGTGAAATGCAGCCGTGATCAGATGATAAGAGCAAGTCATTTGTAACTCTGATAAGTGCAGTCTCTGTATGGTGATGAGGTCTAAATCCTGACTGAAATTTATCATATATACTATTTCTCTGTAGAAATGAACATATTTGGGAGGATACTACCTTTTCTAGTATTTTCGACATAAACGGGATATTTGAAATTGGTCAGTTATTAGCCAGTTCTCCAGGGTCAAGTTGGGGTTTCTTAATAAACGGTTTGATAACTGCCATTTTAAAGTTTCTTGGGACATGTCCTAAGGATAGTGAGGAGTTAATAATATTAAGAAGAGGTTCTGAGATTACATGGAATACCTCTTTTAAGAGCTTGGTTGGTATTGGATCTAACATACATGACAGCAAAGGATTGAAGTTGCACGTGAGGAAAATTATGAGACACTGTTTTCTGAGATACTGACAGAGCCCTTTATCAGGGTAAATAACAGATATTCAACAAATAAATAGGCAAAAAAATTATAACCTTGTATTCCACAAAACTATTAAAGTAAGAAAAGTAAGAAATATGATCATCTCAAATACAGAGCGCCACAAAACTGCTTTTGCGCATCCACGACGCAAAATAATGTGCTCCAGTGCACTTATGTGCATATTGTGGGGGCGCGAAATGTGGTTCACTGCATCCAACAGTTTGATAAGACTTTTACAGCTAAACTATTTATTAAAGCAGTGTCAGAAAGAATCTGCAGAATGACTCCTGACAAATACTCTCCACAACACATCACAAATGAAGCTGTGGATTATGCATCATAGCAGAAACATTGATCACAACAGAGGATTTTGACGTCCAATAGTGAACAAGTGGCGCTTTGATGGCTGTAGCAGTGATGCATTACAGGACTAAATATAAAAATTATAGAGATGAAACATCTCAGAGAGAAAACCTGTTAGTGTGGAATTCTGCACAATATAGCTTCCTATATTTTTCTATCAATCATTGTATAAGCATTAAACCAAATGTTATTATTTTTTTTAAAATTGAAAATTGATTTTTCTTTAGGGAGACCATTTTAAAATCTTTGTCTCAAGAATTGCGATTTGTAACATTATAGTTTTTTCCCCCCACCCCTAGTTGTTGCTGTGATTGGATGAGCCACACTCAAAGCTGTAAAATAGCCAATACCTGTGACCACACATCTGTTGAGGTCTTTATACCTGTAAATGTGTTAGTTGCACAGAAATTACACATATTGAAGTATCTAAGCAGACTTTTGGTGAACACATCCCTCATAGAGATGCAACTGATGTCTACACTGAAAATGCAAAACCTGACCTCTTACACAGCCATTGACTTTTGCATTCAGACACATTATAATTTAGTTAAAGTGGTGATTAAAGCATGGGTTCATCAAGTGTTTGCTGTTTTGGAGGGGATGTTGTGCTCCGAGGTTGTAATAATTCCCAGGTGCTGTGTGGTGATTTATTAACATCACATTAGTGTGCTCAGATAAATCTGAAGGGAGCAGCAAAGCTGGCGCATGAATGATGAAGTGGGCATACATGCGGTTGCCATAGGAATACAATACATGGGATCAAAAGGTATATGACTGTTCTCAGAACGAAAAAGTATGCCATGTCATGTTCCATGGTCTGCTCTTGGGACCAGAGCTCATCTCAAAAACATCAAGAGAGAGAGAGAGACATTATGATCATTATGACAGAGTGTAGTTTAAATAATGCGTATAAAGAAAGAAACTGAAAATCATTGTGAATTCATGCAATGAATGTGCAATGATTATAGTAATTTATATCAAAACAGTGCTTACTTTGATTACAACATTCTGTGCCTAAAACAAACCTTCTTACAGATTATACTATATATTGAAGCTAGCTTTCATAAACAACATAATTTCTAGTCTTTGTCTGCAAATTAAACAGCTTTGTCATATGTAGTGTATTGTACCATATACAATTTTTCATATATTGCATTGACTTTGATGCACAGACTTTAAGTTGGAGTTTTTAAGAGTAACTATATCACTTGTCATTTCACCATACCATTGAGACTTAATTGGTAGGGAAAATTTGGTTTTAAATTAATATTTTGTGTTATTTACAACTTAATGTCTATAACCACTTGGCCAGCATTTGTGGCATGGTGTTAATTACCACAGGAATGCATTGCAGTTATACATTTAAAATGGAAGCAGAAATATGAAGCTTTACTTTACAGCACAAACATCTGTCAGTGTAAAATGTTTATATAAGCTGTAACGTCTAAATTGTCCTTTTGAGGTGGGACTACTTTTCTTGGTAGATGAACTTCTGGTTATACATTTCTGAAATAATTCCTGTAGATGGCGCTTTATGGATAGTTATGTCACATCCCTTCCTGGTATCACTGATACCAAGTTAAAGAAATAAGGAAACAGTTTGATAGTTTAGACTGCAGAGATTGAATCTTTCCTTTCCCCCTCAGAGTTGCACTGGCTGCATTGTATCTGTGGGTGGACAGATCCCCAACAACCTGGCCATGCCCCTTCACCTGAACGGAGTGAAGATTCTTGGAACCAGCCCCCTTCATATCGATTGTGCAGAAGAAAGATCTGTATTCTCCTCCATTCTGGATGAGCTGGATGTAGGCCAGGCCCCATGGAGGGCTCTCAGCTCTTTGGTAAGACCAGTTCCAATTCAGTCTCTTAGACTTAAAAAACACTGAATTTGCAGTTTCTTTCAGTGGAGATAAAAATAAATAAATAAATAAATAAAATAATTTTTTTTTTAATGTCCAGCCAAATGCATTGTACATAAACACATGGTGATGCACAGATTAAATATTTACATATTTGAAACAAACCCATCTGTCACAGGACAGATCATAGTCTAAGAGACCCAATTTTGGTCATAACTGATTTTTTGACTTAATGTGGAATTAATACGTCTTGCCTTTGCATGGTAGAATGGATCAGTGAATAATCAGGACAAAAGGGTTGGTGTGTGCTAGAGCTTGTTGATTTAGGTCAGTTGAGTAACATGGATGTGATGTACTGGTGAACACCTCTTTACTTATTCATTTTCTTGTTTAATTAATCATTAATTAATCCATTCATCCCAAGCTTTCAAGAAATTGGCCACTCGCTGCTCACCTTTGAGGATGTTTTCCTAATATAGTTACATTTCCCGACTTTTCACTTTTACACATGCTGGCTTCACCCTAAATACTCCAGAGGTGTGAGAGTGCTTTCAAACAGCAAACATTAGAAGTGCTGAAACATGTTGTCTAGAAGCATGCTTGCTCAGCCGTTAGCTACATCCAGCTTTCTTGCCACTGGCTATGGAAGCGAAGAGCTCAAGTCAGTGTGATGAAGGGGGGAGAGAGAGGGCATTCTGCCCCACGGCGCTGCCCACTCACCCTCCGCTGGCTTTCTGTCTCACTGCTGTGGGTACATACAGCATTTTAATAGTCTCCCTCTTGTTTAAACAAGCCAGGAAGGCAGTAGAGATCAGCAGAAACTTTTGGGAATCTGTGGTTCGCACAGTGTGCTGTTTTTGTGCTCAGAAAATGTTATAAGAGAGGATACGTTTGCTTCCTTAAGCCACACATTATTTTCCTGCTTAGTTAAAATCAACATGAAATCTAAATTTACCCTGCAGTGTAGGAATGATCTGAAAAGTGGGGTATAGGGACACATTCAAAATCTTTTTAGCCTGCATCACGAATATTCATCAGATGATTTAACATCCACCGAGTAGTCATAACTGATTTGCTGAAAATCCTGTAATTATATGGCTGGCTACTTGTTTTTTCTATGCACTTAGGCCAAGCAAAACAGCTTAAAATTTTGCCTGATTGATTATTGCCCAAAAACCTTTCAGCATCCAGTCAAATGCTGATGGATAAATTCAAGTCTTAATTTACATTTACATGTGATCTCATTCACTTATGTCATTATAAAATACCATATCAGATTACATTTACATTACATTTAAGTAAAATGGGTTGCAAACTGCATTTTACAATAACGTTAATATTTGAGATTTTACTGTAAGGAGAGAAATTCTAAGGGGGTTTATTTGATTCTCCATGAATCAGAAGAGAGCACATTTGAGTATCAATTTGTCCAATATATAGCATTTACAGGTACATTGAGTGTAATATGTGCAATAATTCTGCTTGCTAATAACAGTTTACTATGGTAGAGCTGCAGGAGGGTTGTTCGATCTGTATTAAAGTATTTCTCTCTGTGAACTGAGTAAAGTGAATAGATGTGGCCAGGGGTAATTGCCTCGCCTTGTGCCCACAGTGTGTGAGTCAAATAGAGAAAAGAGCACAGAACAGCCTGACCTTATCTAAAGCACTTTCAGAAACACATCTAAAACAGACTAGGACAGTGTTTCCAAACCTTTGTTGTCCTACAGTATGTGGTCCCACAGCCCCATCAGTAAGCCTCAAAATCCCCTTTGACATCAAACCAGAAATGTATTGTTCTTCGTGCATTATAGTGTATAGTGTCATTTATCATTATCATTGCTATTATTAAAATCCAATTACAATGATTCACTTTGAAAAACCAAGTAGCATCTTCTCAAACTGAACCAGTTATAGAAATACTGTATACTCAGTGACCACTTTATTAGGAACACCTGTATACCTACTTATTAATGCAATTTATCTAATCAGCCAATCAAGTGGCTGCAGTGCAGTGCATAAAATCATGCAGATACGGGTCAGCAGTTAATGTTCACAGCAACAATAAGAATGGGGAAAAATATGACCGTGGCATGATTGTTGGTGCCAGACTGGCTGGTTTGAGTATATCTGTAACTGCTGATCTCCTGGGATTTTCATGCATAACAGTCTCTAGAGATTACACAGAATGGTGCCAAAAACTAAAAACATCCAGGGAGCAGCAGTTCTTTGGACGGAAACAGGTTGTTTATGAGAGAGTTCAACGGAGAATGGCCAGACTGGTTCGAGCTGACAGAAAGGCTACGGGAACTCGGATAACCACTCTGTACAATTGTAGTGAGCAGAATAGCATCTCAGAATGCACAACATTTCAAAAGCTGTGGCACAATAGGTTCCACTTCTGTCAGCCAAGAACAGAAAGCTGAGGCTGCAGTGGGCACAGGCTCACCAAAACTGGACAGTTAAAGATTATATAAAGCTTAAAAAATATTTAAAGCTTGTCATGAGTTTCGTGAGGGTATGTTTTAGGTCTAATTCTAAAAATCAATAAAAATGGAGGTGTTTATTTTCTTTTAAAAGCATAATGGTCTAATTAAGAACACTTGTGGGTTTAAATGGTGCACTTGTTCTTATAAGCCCACTGCAGACTTTTCACAATTGCAATTAAATAAAGTAACTTAATTTTGTCAATTTATGACAAAACATGAGTGTTTAGATGAGAAATTAATATTTGATATAATACTCACTTTATTGGAAGGCTGTTAACATTTCTGTAAGAAAACATGTAAAAGTTAGATCACTTCCCCTAACCTTGAATCTATCTATTTTGGAGGTGACTCATGATACAC